>NC_091956.1:50111073-50809823 GCF_031021105.1 Erythrolamprus reginae
GGGCAATGAAGGAGTGGCTTCGTAAGAAGCATTTCAAGGTCCTTGAGTGGCCTAGCCAGTCTCCATATCTCAACCCTTTAAAAAACCTTTGGAGGGAGTTGAAAGTCCGTGTTGCCCAGCAACAGCCCCAAAACATCATTGGTCTTGAGGAGATCTACATGGAGGAATGGGCCAACATATCAGCAACGTGTGTGTCAACCTTGTGAGGACTTACAGAAAATGCTTGACCTCTGTCATTGCCAACAAAAGATATATAACAAAGTACTGAGATGAACTTTTGTTATTGCCCAAATACTTATTTTCCACCATAATTTGCAAATAAATTCATTAGAAATCAGACTGTGATTTTCTGAATGTGTTTTATCTTGTTGTCTCTCATAGTTGAAGTTTACTTATGATATCAATTACAGGCCTCTCTCATCTTTTTAAGTAGGAGAATTTGCACAATTGGTTTTCTGACTAAATACTCCCCTCCCCCGCTGTATGTCTTTTAGTATAATTGCCTTTTCCTGCAGTGTGAAATTATTCCTTGGTTACTATAGCTAAAGTTATCTTTCACCTCTAGAAATTTCTATATCATTGTGACCAAACACTGGTGTTTGTTTGCTTTAACTAGTCACTAGGATGACCTTCACTCACATACACTCAACCTGCTTTTGGTCAGGAATAACATGGAGATTTCAATCTGATTTCTCCAGGTTAAATCCGGTATCTTAAGATAACATTATATACAGTATGTTACTATGGCTATCTTAGGATGGATGTTATACCAGAAATTTATTTTCCTGATTATGAAGGTATGTAACATATATTATTTACAATGAAAAAAGGAAAAATAAAAACAATCTGACTAATTTGTGATGTTAACTGATAATCTATTTTATCCTATTGTATGGTATCATACTTTAATCATTAAAATAATTAGAACTGAGATTAATGTTATCACCCAAATTATTTCCTAAAATAAGACAAGAAATCTTTTCAGCAAAGAAAGATTCTATATATTATATACATTATGTATTAATTTATTCTAAAAGTATTCAAGTCCTGTGCTGACTTGTAGCTATTAGTACTATGAGAATTTAATGAATGGTGTCGATTCTATTGTGTAAGCATTACTAATATCTTTAAAACATTCTGGAAGTTACAGTCTATAACTTCTGAGAATTCTTGGATAATGGATGAAGTGGCAAAAAGCTGGAAGCATAAAATATGTCTATCAAAAGGAGAAAAGAGATGAGGCATTGGGCAAAATTATTGAAACAGAACATTGACCAATTCACATTATTATCTAAAAGAATATGATGATTGTTAAATGTATTTATTGGAAATAATATTTTATATTAAAAAATATTTACATGAAAAAATTGAATCTTCCATGATATAAGTGATAAGATGTCAAAAAAAGATTAAACAGAAAAATAATTCTTCTTCATTGACTTCTATGTACCAAATGTTATGCTAGTAGTTCTGCATTAATATAAATTGAATGCCACGAGGCTTTGTCATAACCCTGTGCTAGGCAGTATCTTTTGTAAAAGACTGAGCATAAAGAAAATGCTTATACAATTAAATTTTCCAAAGCTAGAAGATAGGTTGAAATCAATATAATGACACTTAAGAAGCAAATGTTCTATGTGTGGACTTCTTTTTTCTTATTCTTATATTATTTTTAAAAACAACCTTGAATGCCTCATAGGCTGATCTTGACAGTATTGTTGATTACAGCTGAGTGCAATCAACAAATGAACTGCACTTATTTTTTTTAAAAAAGATAATGCATCTTTTTTGCTGACTCAACAGAAGCATAATGTTCAGATTATTAGCAGTAATATTCCATTTTATTCTCCATTGGTAAGGCTGCTTAGAATGGTTTGATTCCCTCTTACTATACATTTTTTTTCCTGACAGTTTGCAACATATGTGGAAGATGGAGGCCAAAACAATAGCAAATCTATAAATAAATTTCAATGGAGATAAAAGTTCAGAAAAATCTTATTGAATTTTAATTGATAAGACAACATTAAGCAGAAATGAAATAATCTAATTGCAAACAAATATGAAGAAGTTCAGGAGGGCAAAATCAAAATTACAGGAGCTTTCAGGAATGAAGATTTGGTTAAATAAAAAGTTGGGGAATCCTTTGTTGTTAAATAATAATTCCCAACTACTAATCGCCATTGGGTAACCCTATAGTATTCTGAGAATATATAATGTGATATATTTTCTATGAATAAAATTAAGACATTTAGTTATTTTAATATTTGGTTGTTCATTTCTCATGTTTTCAAGTTATTTAATGCCTTGAATATTACTTTTTGAAACATTTAAAATATAATTTACAAATTTATAATTTGGAAAACAATTAATGGTTTGATTAAATTATAGAAAGATATGAACATGCAAATCTCTAAGAAATGTTCAAGGTGAAGCTGATTTTCCTTTCTTTAAATTAATAATAATAATAATGTATTATATTTGTATGCTGCCCTTCTCCGAAGATTCCATCATCAATAGCAAAAATATATAAACACTAATACTTAAGGAAATAAAATTATTTTGTCTTCTATTTCAAAATACCTGTTTTTCTTTTTTATAGTCATATCAATATTGAGAAATGGTTGAATTAATTAATTACCTTTCCAGCTACTAAAACCAGCTTTTGTCTTACTAGGGACAAAAAATAGTTTTGAAGTGATAAGTGAGGCATTGGTTTCTTTTTTTAGAGAGAGAGATGGGGCTACACTTTCTTTTAAAAAGCCCATTTGACATAAAGAATATTAAAGATAAAACCACAATATATAAAGCTTATGGCATATCAAGTCTATGCCATATTTCTGACAGCTACACTATCTATCAAAGAAATTGGTTCAGTATTTATAGCTCAAAGGAAGGGTTATGTAATTAAATCATACTATTATTGAGAATTCCACTATCATTTATTAAATGTTATATTATCATTTACATGCATGGATTTGACACTAAAATGCATATGGTTAGATATGAATTATCATTTTAAAATAATAAAATATCAATCTGAAAATCTCTGCACTGTCAACTAAAGTGATAGTATTCTGGAATTAATTCAGGGGGTTTAGTTATTTATCCATAATTACTATAATTGAATGTTGATTTTGAATTTGATTTTGTATTTAAGAGAAACCCTTCCACCTCTCAACACAGTATCAACAGTAGAGACCTTCAAATTTCTAGGTTCTATCATATCTCAAGACCTAAAATGGTCACCTAACATCAAAAACATCATCAAAAAAGCACAACAAAGAATGTTCTTTCTGCGCCAGCTCAGGAAGCTCAAACTGCCCAAGGAGCTGCTGATTCAGTTCTACAGAGGAATCATTGAGTCTGTCATCTGCACCTCTATAACTGTCTGGCTTGGTGCTGCAACCCAACAGGACCGACACAGACTTCAGAGGATAATCAGAATTGCAGAAAAAACAATTGCTGCCAATCTGCCTTCCATTGAGGACCTGTATACTGCACGAGTCAAAAAGAGGGCGGGTAAAATATTTACTGACCCCTCACATCCTGGACACAAATTGTTTCAACTCCTACCCTCAAAACGTCGCTGCAGAGCACTGCACACCAGGACAGCTAGACACAAGAACAGTTTTTTCCCGAACGCAATCACTCTACTAGGCAGATACACTGTCAGACTTTCTACTAAATCTGCACTTCTATTCTACTAGTTTTTCTCATCGTTCCTATCACCCATTTCCTCCCATGTTGACTGTATGACTGTAACTTGTTGCGTATATCCTAAGATTTTTGTTAATATTGCTTCTTCATTGCTTATTTGACCCCTATGACAATCATTAAGTGTTGTACCACATGATTCTTGACAAATGTATATTTTATTTTATGTACGTTGAGAGCAAATGCACCAAGACAAATTCCTTGTGTGTCCAATCACACTTGGCCAATAAAAATTCTATTCTATTCTATTCAGAATTGATGTTCGGCAAAAATTTAATTTGCCTGGTTTACTACATCCATTTTCCCTGTACAATATATCAATTTCAACGTAATAGCCTTTTCCAACTAATGCACTGCAGATGTGAATTAAAACACAACTATCTGGAGCTAAATAAATCTTGGAAGACTAGTAGAACTATTAATACTACAAATTTATATACCAGTATCTACCTATAGGAGTAATACGATTGCAACAATATATTCAGAACTATTTATAAAATTACACATCTAAGCAGTGACCTGTTCTTTTGTTCTGCTTGTTTTTTACTTTTCTAGCATGCATTTAGTTATTATATTACATCAAAAAATTTATCTAACGTCTAGCTAAAATGTTGTGCAATAAATTCATTATATTGGGGAATTAGCCTCTTAGCCACTAAGTATCTCAAAAGAACAGAAAGGTTAATGACTCAAGAGTATTTGTCATTAAAAGGGGATTATAAAATGTGGAAAATAACACTTTCGTAAGTATGCATTTTTCCAGTTTCAGAATTCTTCATAATATGTTCAAAGAATCTTTATCCTTTTGAATTAATTTTAAGTAAATTCAGGATAGTGAAATTGCTTTCATTTCTTCTGTTTTGGAGATATGTTTGTACCATAGAAATGACTCATGTTTTGATATAATTTAACATTAAAGCCAGGGCTTTAATATTAAATTGAACCTGAAAAGAAGTGTTTTCATACCTGTTAGCTACTTATGAATGTATAAATAAAAAGCTATGTATTAAAAAACAAGTCCTATTTTATCAAATTCTGGCCACTGAATATCAAATAGGATTAGTTTAAGTTTGCTTGTTAAGGAATAACATTTTTTGAGTTTTAAAATATATCTATCTAATGTTATCTATGTAACTATTTAATATTCAAATTATATGGGTATAAAAAAGAAAGAATGTAGATATAACATTAAACGTTAAAAGAAAAAATATAATATATGAAAGATATTTTCTCAGTATAGTTAAATATTAATGTGTTAGTATAAATATAAATAAATTACAAATTCAAAATCTATTATAATTTATAGATTTATAACTAATAATAGCATGAAATTAAGTTATATTTCCTGCTGTAATAAAGCGGTTTCAATGGGTCATGTAGCAGTGATTAATTAAGATTTTTCTATCATTGTATTAATATGTGTAATTTTGGAAAAAACATAGGTATTATATCCAATCTGAAGCTATTATTAATCAAGAACATCCATATTAGTGTCATATTTTAAAAAAGGAGAAAGGATTCTAATTTTGTCAATTTGTGCAGAGTATTGTAAGAGGAAAGATTCAGGTTGCTGGTATGAATTTTCATCTTTATGATTTGTGTGTTTTTGGACTTCATGAAAATCTTATACCTTTAGAAAGATGAAAAGAGAAAGAAACATATACAAAATCGGTGCTGGTGGTTCCTTCTTCTGAAGAGAGAAAGGAACTTGAGTCAGAGTGATGAAGGAGAAGCCAGCTGTAGATGGAGGAGGCAAAAATAAACATAAACAATTTGCCAGATGGAGAAATAAGACACTGATGCTTATACAGTAAGGACTGGCAGATCCTTTACCCCCAAAAGGTGAAAACTTGGGCGAGTCTTATACACCGAATGTAGCCCCACCCAGCCACCCCCTCCCTTTGGCCTCTGCCTCCCAGCAATTTACCTCTTTGCAGCAAACAGAATAGAGCCTATTAAGCCAAGCAACACATTATCAGCTTCCTGATTCTCAGCTGATTTGAGGCTGGATCACCTGCTAAACTGAAAGTGAAACTAGCTGCAAGGCTGCAAATTTCTGGGGAAGAAAAACAGATTTTTTATTTTCTGCTGAACTGTTAGTCAATAACTTTAAATATCTCTAAAAGATTCAAATTATTAGACTTATTTTTAAAGACTGTTTTATTATTGTTCTAGACAGCAAAATGAAGAAGCTTTTTAAAATAAATGCTTGATCTGAAGAGGCTCAGTGATATTGTTGTCTTCTTTTAAATAGCAGAGTATAACTATACTTCCAGAAAGCCACAACAATTTTAACGACCTGTGAAAGTATAATCTGAAATATTAACAGTGTCCTGTTTAGTATTAAGATAAAGCAACTTTGTTAAATCTTCACTTAGTCATGTTTGGACTATATATATTTAAATAATTGGGAAGAGTTAGTATGACTAAGTTTAAGAAAACTTTCTGGCATTAATATGCTGCCATAATGAAATTTTTTTTCCAATTCTTTACTATTTCTATGGGTCAAGCAAACATGCACTGAAATACACAGCAAAGTGTAAATCATCTGTACTGTTTGCTGAGAGGCAAATTTCTGGGAGGCTGAGGCAGAATTTCCCCCCTGTTTTTCTCCCCCCAAACTAAAGTGCAGCTTATATTCCAGTGCATCTTCTACACCGAAAAATACTGAATGTCTCGGTCAAGAATAGATATGATAGGGATGTCACTTAAATTAAAATCAAATGTGCAGGAAATAGAAATACAAACAAGCATTTGGGCACACCATGATGCAATAAAAGTTAAATGGAAAGGACAAAAGAGAAATTTGAGATGGATGCTGAACCAATCAATATTAAAAGATAAGGAATTTATTCAAACTATGACAAAAAAAACCTATATTTCTTTTTTAAAAATAATAGAAAAGAAGAGATTTCACTGCAAAATGTATGGGATACTGCTAAGGTGTATTTCAGAGGACTACTAGTAACCTATATGGGAAAGAAAAATAATAAGAAGAAACAAACCCCCCAAAATATTACAAGAGTGTAAATGACCGGAAATAGAATTATAAAAAGAACCACAAAAAAAATCCCCTTAAAAAATCAAATGTAATTAACGAAACATAAACTGAACTTACTAGTTAAAGAAGAATTTTCACAAAAAAAATGAAAGTGGTAAACAGAACTTTTTGAAAATGCAAATAAATCAAGAAAATGGTTGGCATATAAATTGAAAAAGGAGAAAAAAGAAACTGATACATTGATTGGTAGATATAATATAGTAGAATTATTTGTTGGCCAAGTGTGATTGAACGCACAAGGAATTGTCATTAGTACTTATGCTCTCAGTGTACAGTGATCCCCCGATCATTGCGAGGGTTCCGTTCCAGGACCCCCCGCAATGAGCGGGTTTTCACGAAGTAGCGCTGCGGAAGTAAAAACACCATCTGCGCATGTGCGCCCTTTTTTTCATGGCCGTGCATGCGCAGATGGTGGGGTTTGCGTGTGGGCGGCGGGGAAGACCCCGGGAAGGTTCCTTCCGCTGCCGAGCAGCTGATCTGCTCGGTAGCGCAGCAGCAGCAAGGAGCCGAAGATGGGGTTTCCCAAAGGCGAACTTCCGCGTTTGGCTTCAGCTGGGAAGTGGCGCGCCTGTTTTAAAAGGTCGCAGCCCCCCCAACCCCCAACCCGGGGGTGGAAAGCAGACGTCGGCCTCTTCCTGATTTTTCCTTTCCCCCACACCCCGGGCTTTGGGAGAGGGAGGGGCAGGGTGGGAGGGAAGGAAGGCGCCCCCCCACCTCAACTTCGCCAGAAGAAGCCGGGCGACGAGGATAAACCGGGGGAGACCCCCCCAGGCGAGAGAGAGATCGCGATCTCTCGGGGTGAGCCCTTCCAAAAAAGGAGAAGGCGCAAACGGGGAGGGAGGGAATGGAGGGGGGGGGTCCTTCTAGCCTGCCCCCTCCCCCGCCGGCTTCCTCGCTGCCGCCTCTCCCTTCAGCTCATGAATAAAAAGAAGCTTGGGAAGGGGGCTGGCGGGGCGGGGTGGGGAGCGCAGAGAAAGGCGAGGTGAGCTCCGGACGGGCTCCCTTAACACGCCCAGCCTGAATGAAAGTTCCCTGGATTGTTGTTGTTTTTCATTTTCGCTCTCTCCACCACGCTTTTTCCCCCGCCTTCCTAGCAGCCTCCCTTCCTCCCGTATCCCCCCCCCCAAAGTAGCACAAAATTCAAAGGAGCCGAGCCGGGGCAAAGGGAGAGAAGGAGAAATCCGCGGCAGCCTCCAATCTTCTATGTTTCTATGAAAGCCCACCGCGTGTCGCGCCTTTCTGCCCAGTTCTTAAAAGCAATCAAAAAAGAGTGAATGCAAAAATATTCAATAATTATGGAATAAAACACGATCGTTTGTAAAGATTTGTTTAAAGAGGAGACTGATGGCAACCAAACCCCAGCAAAAACGAGATTTTGCGCGTCGCCACTTCATTCTCCCGAAATCTACCAAGTGGCCCTATTCGCATTAATGGGGGATTTGGGGGGGAGGGGGTCCGAAGCTCAAAGCTGTTGCCCCTCCAACCCTACCCCCCTTCCAGCTTCCCCCCCATTAGAAAGACCCTCGTTCTACCCGATAGGGAGCCCGGCCGGCGTCTCTCCCCGAAATTCAGCGCCCGTCTCCGGGCATCTTCTACTTCGGAGCCCGCTGGGAATTCCGAAAGGCGCGCAAACTTTTGGTTCCTTTGTTGGTTGGGGTTGCAAGTCCGTGGAAATTTTCTTTCCCATGAAGAGGGGGGAGGATGCGGTGTCCCCCCACCCTCCCTGGCCAAAGCGGCATTTTAAGGAACCGCTTTGCGGAGGCAAGAAACTCGGGAAAGGGAGAAAAAGAAAGGGCGGCGCATTCTTGTCTAAGGAATCCTGGGCCGGGCCGGCGAGCTTTTCGGCTTTCTTCCCCAGGGGAAAAGGGGTGTGTGTGTGTCCATCCTCTAGCCAGCCCCCTTCCCAAGCTTCTTTTTATTCATGAGCTGAAG
The DNA here is from genome assembly GCF_031021105.1 of Erythrolamprus reginae. NCBI lineage: Eukaryota > Metazoa > Chordata > Lepidosauria > Squamata > Dipsadidae > Erythrolamprus > Erythrolamprus reginae. The sequence continues at coordinate 50,119,781 of NC_091956.1, forward strand.
TGAGAGGCGGCAGCGAGGAAGCCGGCGGGGGAGGGGGCAGGCTAGAGGGTTGCCCTGCCCCCCCCACTCACTTCTTTGCCGCTCCGCCTCGAGAAAGGAACCAAAAAACCCCACACCAAAACTCCGGCGCTTCCTTCGCTTCTTCTTCTCCGCCGCCACCGAACCCGGCAATCTGGACTGGACCATGGCCTCCAGATTGCCGGCATCATCCTCGGTACGGTCCCGGGCAGGGAGGCCATGGTCCAGTCCAGATTGCCGGGTTCGGTGGCGGCGGAGAAAAAGAAGCGAAGGAAGAGCCAGAGTTTTGGTGTGGGGTTTTTTGGTCCTGCTTTTCCTCGCCAAGCGCACGAAAAAAAAGAGAGAAGGCTTCTGCCAGAAGCCGGGTGACGGCGGAGGAGCTCCGAAAGCCGGAGAAGAAGAGTCTCGCAGTTGGGGAGGAGGCGACGGGGCCAAAGGGGGCCGAGGGAAGCTCGGCTGCGGTTGAGAGAGGAACGGCTCGGGCTCGCCGCAAGAAAAAAAAGAGAGAAGGCTTCTACCAGAAGCCGGGTGACGCCGGAGGAGCTCCGAAAGCCGGCTAGCGGCTTTTCCCCCGCAAGAACTCTTGAGAGGAACAGCAAAAAGGCCACTCAGGCGCGTCTCCTGAGGGGAAGCCAGCATGGCGAGCGACGGAGCGGCATGAATGGGCGGCCACAAGAGCCTGATGTTGGCGGAATTGGGGACCAGCGAGGAGCCGAAGAAACCCGCTGCCCACGGAAAGGGGAAACACGGATGTTCGGCTCCTCGCTGCTGCTGGTGCGGCCGCCGCTTGTCCGCGCACCCGCCGCCCGCCCTTCGCCCGCCCACGCCGTTGCTCGCGCCACTCAGCTGGGAAGCGGGGCTGGGGTTTCCCCGCCGCCCACGCAAAGGGGAAACCCCGGCAAGAGGGGGAAGACCCAGGGAAGCCGCCCAGCAGCTGATCTGCCCGGCAAACTCCACCATCTACGCATGCGTGGCCATAGAAAGAAAAGGGCGCGCATGCGCAGATGGTGTTGTTTACTTCCGGGTTGAAAAATCGCAAATTAGCCTGTTCGCAATGGTCGGGAACGCAATAACCGGGGGATCACTGTACATAAAATAAAAGATTTCTGGCAAAGATGGCGAATAAACTTAATCTTTATATAGGCAATGGATCCTGGGCTGGAGATTATCCTGGTGAGATCACCTTTATGGCAGGGTCCAAAACCAGCACTATTGATTATATTCTAATCTACATGGATTTATTACATTATGTAAAAATTTTTGAAGTCCTTCCTTACTTGGAAAGCGATCATCTACATTTATCTATATACAGTAATACCTCATGATACGAACTTAATTGGTGCAAGGAGGAGGTTCGTAAGACGAAAGGTTCGTAAGACGAAACATTGTTTCCCATAGGAAACAATGTAAAGTCTATTAATCCGTGCAACAACAAAAAAAACCCCGCAAAAAAACGCTGCCGCCTGGCTGTCACTTTTAAAACAGGGGGGGCAGCAGCTGCCACAGCTGCCGGCTTCCCCGCCGCTCGCCCGCCCAGGATGCTGACCTGCTGCCTCACAGGGAAGCCGGGCAAGAGCGATCTTCTGCCGGCCATGGGCAAGCGGCGGGGAGTCGCCCATGGCCGGCAGAAGATCGCTCTTGCCCGGCTTCCCCGCAAGGCTTCCCCCCTCCTCGCCCGCCGCCCGCCCATCCAGAATGCTGACCTGATGCCTCGCGGGGAAGCCGGGCAAGAGCGATCTTCTGCCGGCCATGGGCGAGCGGCAGGGAGTCGCCCATGGCCGGCAGAAGATCGCTCTTGCCCGGCTTCACTGCGAGGCATCAGGTCAGCAAGAGCGATCTTCTGCCGGCCATGGGCGACTCCCCGCCGCTCACCCATGGCCGGCAGAAGATCGCTCTTGCCCGGCTTCCCTGCGAGGCTTCCCCCCCCACCGCCGCCGCCCGCTGGCTGCGAGCGCTCTACCAGGCGGCCAAGAAGCATTCAGGGCGAAGTGACGTGGAGGAATGGGGAGCTGAAACCATGCGGTTTCAGCTTTCCATCCCTTCACATCACTTCGCCGCTAAATCGTGTGGCAGCAAACATGCTTTGGGGTTTTGGCTGGGGGGGAGGGAGTTAGGAAGGTCCTACTTCTCCCCCCAGCCAAAACCCCAAAGCCTGTTTACTGCCACACGATTTAGCCAGGACAGGAGTGAAGTTTGGGTTTGGCGTTTGGCTTCGGGAGATGGCTGGGAAGACGCACGGCTCTTTTAAAAGGTCACAGCCGGGCTGGGGGGCTTCCCAGCAACCCCCCCAGCCCGGCTGTGACCTTTTAAAACGGCCACGCGGCTTCCCAGCCATCTCCCGAAGCCAAACGCCAAACCCAAACTTCCGTGTTTGGCGGCTGCTGGAAACCCCCCCAGCCTGGCTGTCACCTTTTAAAACAGCCGCGCGGCTTTCCAGCAGCCTTCAAACGCATTGTTCTCCGGACCCCGCCCGCTCAGCCCGGCTGCTGGATTCAAAGTGCTGGGGTGGGGGGGCTGTCGGGACAAGGAGCGAGGGGGCTGCGAAGGGGCGCGCGCGGCAGAGCTCCGGCGGAGGAGCCGCGCAGAAAGGCCGAGGCGAGGCTGAGCAGGAGGCGAAGCCAACCAGCGAGGCGGGCTGGGAGCTGCAGGCGAAAGGAGCTCGGGCATTGTTCTCCGGACCCCGCCCGCAGCCTGGAGAGGGAAAGGGCCGCCGCGGGGCTGAGCAGGCGGGGTCCGGAGAACAATGCCTGGCACCGCGCTCCGATGGCCGAGCTCCTTTCGCCTGCGGCTCCCAGCGCACCGCCTCGCTGGTTGGCTTCTCCTGCTCAGCCTCGCCTCGGCCTTTGTGCGCGGCTTGTCCCGACAGCCCCCCCCCAGCGCTTTGAATCCAGCAGCTTCTGCTGGATACGGGCGGTGGGTGGGACGAGCGGCGCGGAAGCCAGGGGCTTGGCAGCTCGCCCCGCCCATCGCCCGTATCCAGCAGAAGCGGCGGGATTCAAAGTGCTGGGGTGGGGGGTGTCCCGACAGCCCCCCCACCCCAGCACTTTGAATCCAGCAGCTTCTGCTGGATACGGGCGGTGGGTGGGACGAGCGGCGCGGAAGCCAGGGGCTTGGCAGCTCGCCCCGCCCACCGCCCGTATCCAGCAGAAGCGGCGGGATTCAAAGTGCTGGGGTGGGGGGTGTCCCGACAGCCCCCCCACCCCAGCACTTTGAATCCAGCAGCTTCTGCTGGATACGGGCGGTGGGTGGGACGAGCGGCGCGGAAGCCAGGGGCTTGGCAGCTCGCCCCTCCCATCGCTCGTATCCAGCAGAAGCAGCGGGATTCAAAGTGCTGGGGTGGGGGGTGTCCCAGACCTGCTGCCTTTTCCCGCGCCCGCCGCCGGCCCGATCCTGCGCCTCCTGCTTCCCCCCCCAGCCAAAAATATAAAGGGGTCTCCGGCGGCAGACCGTCTTTGTGTTTTTCACTGGGAGGGGGGAGCAGGAGGACCTTCCTGACTCCCTCCCCCAGCGCCGGACCTCCTGCCCTCCCTCCCAGCCAAAAACCCAAAGCGGCCTCCCGAACGTTTTCCATCTTACGAACCTGCCGCCGCCGCCGAGAAGCCCCGCCGCCCGGCTGTCACCTTTAAAACAGCCGGGGGGCTTCCCAGCAGCTTCTCGAAGCCGAACGCCAAACCCGAACTTCCGGCTTCGGCTTCCGGGAAGCCCCCTGGCTGTTTTAAAAGGTGACAGCTGGGCTGCGGGGCTTCCCAGCAGCCTCCCGAACGCCGAACCCGGAAGTTCGGGTTTGGCGTTTGTAAGACGAAAAAAGTTCGTAAGAAGAGGCAAAAATTTTCTGAACCCCGGGTTCGTATCTCGGGTTGTTCGTAAGACGAGGGGTTCATATCTTGAGGTACCACTGTACATGAAGTCTCTCCTCAGGCAGATGCCCCTTGCAGACCAATTTATCCCCTCAATTTCTACAGCAGGCCCAACAAGATGTAGAGTTAATGGTCCCAACAACTTGACCAAAAGGTGAAAAAAGCTCTATCGGAGCATAATCTTCAAAAATTTCGCTCAACCTTTATAACAGCCAACCCTTCCCAAAACTTACTAGAATCATATACAAGTATAATCCATAAGCTTCAACCAATTCTAGTATATGATCGAAACTTTGAAGCTAAGAGGTCCTATACTACCTCAAAACAATGGTTTGACAAGGACTGTCTGGAAGCCAAGAAAGCTCTCACCTTGGTTTATAAGCGGCACAGAGAGATTGGGAACGGCAACAAAACAAGCCTAAAACAACTTGTTACCCTCAAAAAACAGTATAAGCAACTAATTGCCCTTAAGAAGAGACAAGATAAAAGGTACTCCTGCGAACAGCTTATTGTGGCTGCAAAGCAAAAGAACTCCTCTCTATTCTGGCATTTAATAGCCAGACACTCAGATAAAATACATATTCCATTAGACATTCCTATACCTACTAACACCTGGGAACTTCATTTTCAGAGGATGTACGAAGATCCATCTAAAGAAAGTATAAGATCTACAAAGAAGGACTTGCCAAATTGGCCTCCAGTCTCAGAGTCTGAAATTAAATTGGCCAACTCAGGTCAGCCCCAGGAGCTGACTCGGTTACCTCAGAAATATTGAAGATTAACTTGGAGTGGTGGACACCAGTTTTGGCAGCGCTATTCACGTATATTGATTCCACTGGCTACGTCCCAGAGGATTGGGGCTTGGTAATTGTGATCCCAATTTTTAAGAGGGGGAAAAGAGATGACCCTGCCAATTATAGACCAATATGTCTATTAAATATAATTAGTAAACTTTACGCCAAACACCTACAAGGCAAGCTAAAGGAGTGGCTGAATTCTGAGAATCTGATCACTGAAGAGCAAGCCGGCTTTAGAGAGGGAAGGGGCGCTATTGATCAGTGCTTAGTCCTCCGCCATCTTATAGAAAAATACATCTCAAATAGTCCTGTATCACTATATGCTGGATTTATAGATCTCAAGGCAGCCTTTGATTCAGTAACTAGGACTAAATTATGGGAGAAGTTGGAAGCTGCCTCCATTGATCAAATGCTTCTTCATTTACTACATGCCCTACATACCAAGATGTCCCTCAAGGTGAGGTGCAATACACAAGGGTCCCTCTCAAAGCCAGTTAAAACTGAAAGAGGGGTTAAACAGGGGTGCATCCTGGCCCCCGTACTTTTCAACTTTTATATAAATGATATGGCAAAATGGATGAACAAACCAAATCACCATCCCCCCAAAATAGGTGACCGAAACATCGCCCTTTTGCTCTATGCAGATGATGCCGTGAACCTCTCCAGGATGCCAGTAGGCCTTAAAAGAGTCTTGCGAGCCCTTCTTCAGTACTGTAACAACAATAACCTGAGTATAAATTATGAAAAAACAAAGATCATGGCCTTTGCAAAAAGGCCAAAAATGTACTCATGGTACATGGGCACAAAATAGAGCAGGTAACCACCTTTAAATACCTGGGGGTTGTCTTTTAGGCCAATGGCTCAAGGAAAGCACATGGAGAATATGCAGCTGCCTTGGGACAAAGATCAGCAAGGGCCATTCTCAATTTTTTCCGCACAAAGGGAGGTTATTATGTTCCTGCTGCTATAAAGCTTTTTAAGGCCAAGTCGCTAGCTCAGCTGCTTTACGGGTCCTTGCTTGGACCACCAGCTTCAGCTTTACACTTTACACCACTAGAATTAGTTCAATCCAAATTTATTAGCGAAATTCTCCAGATGTCACGTTGCGTCTCAAACGCACTTCTGTGCCTGGAGACTGGACTGATAAAAGTCGAACAAGAATCTGTATAGCATCCCTAAAAATGTGGTTAAAGCTTATTTTTTCCCCGCAAGGTCTTGCTCCGTTAATCCTTCACAATGAATTTTCCTCCTCATGGATTAAGGCCATTGAGTTCAATCTTCACAAATTAGGCTTCTCCCCAGATTTAATACTCAAGATGAACTATGATCTAGCAGGACAGACCTTGCGACAAAAGGTGGAGGACATCGAGAGGCAGGAGGACTTGGGTAGAGCTCCGCTGTTTCTGACCCCAGATGCTACTAGATATGTTGTGGCTCCTGCAAGATACCTGGGACAGCTAGAGTCAGCAAGCCATCGAAAGGCATTTGCTCTTGTACGGTGCCGTGCGCTTCCATCCGCCGTTTTGTACGGCAAGTACAAGGGAACTCCAGCCACTGAAAGATTTTGCCCTTGTGGCTCAGGAGAGGTGGAGACTGAGGGACACATGCTCCTGAGATGCTCCTTTTACACTGACATTAGGAGAAAGCATATTCTACCACTTATTGAGGGATATACTGGCCGCTCGGACGTTGCCTATCTCCAGTGGTTGCTTGGGGATGAGCAGGCCAGGATTACGGCACAGATGGCCAGATTCTGTGCAGCAGCAGCGGGGGATTCGGCGCAAATGTGTGCCTTCATAGCGAGATATGTACATCTCTTGTATAGTTACAATGGGTCAATCTTGGTTGCTCAGCCAAAAGTCCTGTTTCCTGTTCTTTTTCCTTTTAATTATTATTAATATTATATTGATGGTCTTTGACCGTAAATAAAATTTTATTATTATTATTACATTTGTCAAGAATCATGAGGAACAACACTTAATGATTGTCATAGGGTACAAATAAGCAATCAGGAAACAATACTACAAGCAACCAGTAAAGAGGGTGGAAATGTCAGTGCATCTTATACAATGAATATAGTCATTTATGGCCTCCCGAATCTTTAATTTAACTATATATACCAATTTTGTGGCTGCTCAGAAAATAGTCAGACACAGGAAGAGTTTTGTGGCTCCTGGAGTTTTCTTTTCTGTGGAAAAGTGGTCCAAATGGCTCTCTGGGTGTTTAAGGTTGCTGATCCCTGTTCTAGGCCCATCTAACATTGGAAGTTTATAATGAAGTACTGTTAAATGTGAATGAACCAAATTCGTGGATGGAAGTATGTATTATTCTCATACCAAAAGAAAATTTAATGCAAATAAAAGACTATAGGCCTATATCCTTACTGAATGCTGATTATAAAATACAGTATATGTCTCAATAATAGCAGAGCGATTTAAAAGGGGTTTGAATGAATTTATACATTCAGATCAGAATAGATTTCTGCCTATGGGACAGATTAGAAACAATATGAGGAGACCAGAACTCTCCTTCCATGTGCTGGCTTTTCCCTGCTTGTGATCTCTGAAAGGAGCCACAACCACCTTGTAGGGGCAGCAAAGCCCCTCCCTCTCCTGTGAGATTGCAGGGAAGAGCGCAACTCTCTTGCAGAACTCCTGGGATTTTTTCCTCCTCTTATATCACAACAAGGAGAAGAGGCAGTCTAAGATGGCTGCCCAGAGCCAGAGACAGTTTAACATCTAAGAAGAGTGCTGGATCAGATTCAGTGGACAGTGTAATCCCAAAAGAATATTCAGAAAAAGTCTCATAGTTATCTATAAAGTGAATGCAACTTAACACCTGAAGCAAAAAACAATCTAATATCATACTTATATTTTGGAATATTTTAGTAAATTTGGATAAGAATGGTCAAGAGTGCCACCTGCTGTCAAAGGAAGGTACAACATATTCCCTAAATCCTGGAAAGACTTGGCTTTTGAAGATCTAAATGTGAAAATTAAACAAAAAAACCTGAAAGCTTCAATATAAGATTGAATTGTCAGAGGAGTTTAGGAAGGTTCCACTTTAGGACTATTTAGAGGAAGAGGCTGATTAACTTTGGGATATAAGGATTCTTGGGCATTGGACCTTTTAAGACTTTAGGATTGAATATAAGATTGCTGGGTTACTGGACTATAAGAAATGAAAAAACAAAAAAGAGTGGGATTTGGCATGCTTACCAAACTACACCCACAGAACTGGTAGGGAAATTTTTTGAATTTCACCCTTGCAATAAAGGTTGGGGAACTAAATCAGTTGGTTCTTTGAGTCTACCACATGATGTTTAGTGAAAACTTTGGCCTGATACTATCCCATGCTGAGTAGAATATCTGGAAAACAGTCCAAGTATATTTTAGTTATCATTGCTTTTTTCCATTTGATTGAAAATCATGCCCCCATGGGCAAGGCCAAAAAAAAGGAGGGGAAAGCACAGCCTAATCCAGTGATGGCAAACCTATGGGATGGCTGCCACAGGTGGCACGCGGAGCCATATTTTAGTGGCACATGAGCCATTGCCCTAGCTCAGCTCCAACATGCATATGTGCTCTGGCCAGCTCCTTTTGGGCTTGCACAGAGGCTCTAGGAGGGTGTTTTGGGCTTCCAGAGATCCTCTGAGGGGGAGGGCATTTATATCCTCCCCCAGCTCCTGAAGTGTCTGCATAGAAACAGCCGGCCGCTAGAGCTCTGTGAGCCAAGACCTATCCAGGGTGCTGATTGGTGGCGCCGGCCCCAGTTACAATGTAAGCGGGAAGTTTCCTCTTTGTGTATTGGCTGCTGCCTCAGGCAGCTAGGAATATAAAAGCCTGTGTATTGTTTTTATGCTTAAGCCTGTACCTGCCACGGCTGGCATGTGTTGTTATTAAACCTGTTGTTAAACTAAGGCCTCGTCTATTATACTGGCAACGAGAGTCGAGCCTATGTGTGCGGATTCTGTTTGAGCATAGCACAGTAAGTGAGGATGTCTGTTCAACTTACCTTTCCCCCTTTCGACCCTCAAGGGGAGACGTGGGACTCATATGTCACCCGGTTTGATTGTTTTCTAATCTCCAATGGCTACACAGAGATCTCTGGAGACCGTAAGAGGTCTTACTTTCTCGGGTTTTGCGGGCCTGAGATGTTTGAAACGGCACGGGCTTTATTCGCCCCTGTTACTATACATAACATGCCTTGGGAACAATTCCTCTCTACCTTACAAGACCACTACGCCCCTGCCCCTTCCCGCTGTGCGCGGAGATATAAGTTTTATCAGAGGAATCAACTTGAGGGGGAATCCATCAATGACTTTGTAGCCGCTCTCTGCCGGGCGGCTCTCTACTGCGAGTTCTCGGATCTTAATGACTATTTGCTGGATAGATTAGTTTTTGGGGTGAGGGATGGATGCCTTAAGCGGCGTCTCCTGGCCACCCGGGACTTAACATTTCAAGCAGCTCTCGCGGAAGCCCGAGCCTTCGAGCTGTCCACCCTGTCTCTTGCGGCCATGGACAGCTCCGTGAATGTCACAAATAAGGGGCCTAGTCCCCCGGAGAAGCCGAAGGTTCCTATAGAGAAAGAGGATTCTGGTGACCCGGAGGAAGAAGAGGTTTGCCGGCTAGCAGTTAACCGCAGCCGCGAGCCGCCGGCTGCCCGTCCCCGTCCTCCTTTATCACCGTGCTGAGGCTGCGGGGGAAGCCACTTCAGGTCAAATTGCCAGGGGCCATATTGTGAGGGTCTGCCGTTTCCGCAGATCCCCACCTGCAGCACCTAGGGACCATAGGGAGTCTCAAAACTTCAATGCCCGTTGGCAAAGAAAATTTTCCTCAACCCGGAGGGATGATTGTAATGCTGTCTTCAGCTCTCCGCGTCAAGCAACCTCGTACGTCCGGAAGACGTCAGGCTCCGCGGAAAAGATTTCGGTGGAGGTTCGCCTCGGGGAAGCCTGGTGCTCAATGCAAGTGGACACTGGCTCCGCACATTCTTTGATTTCCTGGGCCACCCTTAAGCGTTGTTTTCCGAGACTGAGCAAGGGTCATTTGCAGCCCTGCAATTCTACGTTGAGAGACTACCAAGGGGCGTCGATCCCAATCTTGGGGGAGGGTCGTTTTAATGTCTGTTTTAAGTCTTTTGTGGGCAAGCTATCTTTAATTGTGGTTGATGGACCTTTCTCCAATTTGTTGGGCTTAGACTGGTTCCAGTCTTTGGGCTTATCTATTTCGGGGGTAAATGTGGTTAATGGGATTTCTGAATTTGACAGGCTTGCTAAGGAGTTTCCCTCCGTGTTCGATAACACTTTGGGCTGCTACACGGGAACTCCCATCTCTTTTAGTCTTGACCCCCAGGTACCCACGGTTCGTCTGAAGGCTCGCCGGGTTCCGATCCCTCTCCGGCCGAAGGTGGACGCTGAACTGGACCGGCTGATCACGCAAGGAGTCTTGAAACCGGTGGACCAAGCAGCGTGGGAGACCCCGCTAGTTATTGCCTTTAAGGGGGATGGGGGCATTAGGTTATGCGGGGATTACAAATGTTCTGTGAACCAGGCATTAGCGCATCACTCCTATCCATTGCCAGTGGTGCAGCAATTACTCCACACTTTGGGAAGCGGCAAAGTCTTTGCCAAGCTGGACCTTTCTCAAGCTTACCAGCAACTCCCCGTGGACCCCCTGACAGCTGAAGCCCAGGCAATAATCACTCATAGGGTTTTTTTTAAATGCCACCGTCTCCAATTCGGAGTCTCCATTGCTCCAGGTATCTTTCAAGGGTTAATGGAACGGTTATTATATGGGCTAGATGGGACTGTACCCTACTTCGATGATGTTCTGGTGTCAGGGAGTTCCATAGAGGAATTATTATCTAGGGTTAGATGTGTTTTAACCAAATTTAAAGAGGTGGGGTTGAAATTGAAACCACAAAAATGCGTTTTTGGGGTGCCGGAGGTGGAGTTTTTGGGATTCAAAGTAGATGGGAAAGGTATCCACCCAACCCCCGAGAAAACGAGGGCAATCCAGGAGGCCCCCAGACCCCGGTCAAAGGCGGAGCTTCAGGCGTTCTTGGGTCTGCTCAATTTTTATGCGGTTTTTATTCCGCATAAAGCATCGGTGGCCAGGTTGCTGGACAATAGGTCTAGCTGGCATTGGGGTCCCAGGGAGGAAGCCGCGTTTGGGGCAGTTAAAAGGATCCTCGTTTCTAATGATGTACTGGCACAATACTCCCCTAGTTTGCCACTGACCCTTACCTGCGACGCCTCGCAGTACGGGGTGCGGGCTGTCCTTAGCCACAGGTTGCCCAATGGCTCAGAAGCCCCCATTGCATTTTTTCCCCGTACCCTTGCTAAAGCCGAAAGGAACTACGGGCATATTGACAAAGAGGCTTTGGCGCTGATCGCAGGAGTCCGTAGATTTCATGAGTACTTATATGGCCGTAAGTTCGAACTGGTCACAGATCACCAGCCCTTGTTGGGCCTTTTAGTGGGGAATCGCCAGAGTCCCCTTGTATTGTCCCCATGAATGTCACTATGGATCATATTCCTAGCTAATTATGACTATACACTAATTTACAAACCGGGTCGCCATATAGCACATGCCGACGCCCTCAGCAGATGCCTGCTGCAAGAATTGTTGTCCGACCCCACTCCATCGTGCCCAGTCTTATCTCTGTCCGAAGGACCCTTGGTGCTGTCCGCTTATGATGTGGCCAGGGAGACAGGAAAAGATCCTATTTTGGCCCAGGTGAGACAATGGGTGTTAAGGGGATGGCCAGGTTCTGCCCCAGCCGAGCTGTTCGTTCCTTTCTGGCGCTGTAGAACGGAATTTTCCGTTGAGAAGGGCACCTTATTAAGGGGCGAGAGGGTAGTGATTCTTGGCAAATTACGGAACCAGGTGCTGGCTATTCTGCACAAGGGTCACCCTGGCATAGTGAGAATGAAGGGACTGGCTCGTGATTATGTGTGGTGGCCGGGCATGGACAAGGAGATACAGCAGAGGGTGTCAGATTGCGTGGCTTGCCAGGAGAGCAGACCATTTCCGCCCTGAGCTGAACGCCTGGTTTGGGAGCCGCCGTCAGGACCATGGACCAGATTACATATAGATTTGGCCGGACCGTTCATGGGTCAAACCTTTTTGATAACCGTTGACGCTTATTCTAAATGGGTGGAGGTTGCCCAATTAAGGTCCACCCAAGCTCAGGCGGTTATAGACGAGCTTATGGCCCTTTTCGGCACACACGGTTTCCCGGATCTGCTGGTTTCCGACAACGGGCCGCAGTTCACCGCTGTCCTCTTTGAATCATTCTTGGCATCAGCGGGAATTAGGCATGCCCTATCCTCGCCTTGGCATCCGGCCAGTAATGGCCAGGCGGAACGGGCAGTTCAGTCGGTGAAGGATGCGTTGAAGAAAATGCCTCAAGGCTTGTGGAAGGAAAGGTTGGCTGATTTATTAATGGCCCAGCATTCCACCCCATGTGTAGCCACTGGTAGGACCCCGGCCGAGCTTCTAATGGGCCGGAAATTAAGGATTATATTGGATAGATTGCACCCAGGGTGTACCAGAGCAGTGCAGTGGCCCGACCCGGCGGGAAGAAGAGTAAGCGTAGGGGATCCGGTTTTCGCGCGGGCTTATGCCGGGAAGTCCATATGGGAAAGAGGAGTGGTGAGCAGGGAACTAGGGCCCCATTCGTACGAGGTCGTGTTACAGGATGGGCGAGTTTGGCGCAGGCACCTGGATCAGGTACGCCTAGATAAGAGCTGTGAGTATGAGGGATGGGTGGCTGTCGAACCACCCAGTGAGTTTGACCGGGGACCTCCTAGCCAGGCCAGTAACTCGGAAACGCCAGCCACAAGCAACGGTCAGAAGGCAGAGTGTGTTCCGTTTCCAAATTTGACTCTGGAAACGCCGGTCTCGGAACCTGTTTTGGTTCGGGTCTCGGAGCCTCGCCGCTCTGAAAGGATTTGTCGGAGACCGTCATATCTTAAGGATTATGTATGTGCTGACCAAAGGGGAAGGAGTGAAGTGTCTGCATAGAAACAGCCGGCCGCTAGAGCTCTGCGAGCCGAGACCTATCCAGGGTGCTGATTGGTGGCGCCGGCCCCAGTTACAATGTAAGCGGGAAGTTTCCTCTTTGTGTATTGGCTGCTGCCTCAGGCAGCTAGAAATATAAAAGCCTGTGTATTGTTTTTATGCTTAAGCCTGTACCTGCCACGGCTGGCATGTGTTGTTATTAAACCTGTTGTTAAACTAAGGCCTCGTCTATTATAGCTCCAGTGATACCTTTGGAGCCTGGGGAGAGTGAAACATGAGCCTACTGGGCCCACCAGAAGTTGGGAAACAGGCTATTTCTGGCCTCCAGAGGGCCTCTCGGGGAGTGGGAAAGCTGTTTTTGGGCTCCCCAAGCATTGAATTATGGTTTGGGTACTCGTGCATACACAATAACACCTGCCCACATTCTTTTAGCACCCAAGGAAAAAAAAGTTCACCATCACAGGCCTAATCCAACAGTTGACAATATCACCCACACTCTAGCCTTCACCTGATGATGCCTGTTTTTAGAGTAGCATTAGAAAAACATTTTAGAACTAAAGAACCAATCTTAGAAATTTCAAAAGGGGGCTGGCTGGATACCATTAAAAATGTGCTATTGGCTTGGCTTTTAATGGTTTGAGTGTTTCGGATATATAATGCCGCTTCTTATCTTGACAAATTTGAAGAAAGCAGTTGAGATCTTCTTCATTTCAGCAATATAGTCTTCATATGGTCATTAGCCCTAGAGTAACATCTCCAGATATTTGAAATGTGAGACTTGTATCAATCTTCCAGTTCTCTATCATTGAGCTTTTTGCAAATGCCATTACAGTGATCCCCCGGTTATTGCGTCCCCGACCATTGCGAACAGGGTAATTCGCGATTTTTGAACCCGGAAGTCAGAACACCATCTGCGCATGCGTGCCCTTTTTTTCTATGGGCACGCATGCGTAGATGGCGCCGGGCAGATCAGCTGCTGGGCGGCTTCCCTAGGTCTTCCCCCTCTTGGCCGGCATCAGCGAGGAGTTTCCCCACCACCGCCCACGCAAACTCCTCGCTGCTGCCGCTTCGCTCGGGCCGCTTCCCAGCTGAGTACTCAGCTGGGAAGCGGCCCGAGCGAACGGCTTGTCCGCAGCCTGCCTGCCCGCACGGCCGCGGCTCGCGCGCCCTTCTCCCGCCCACGCCGTTCGCTCGGGCCGCTTCCCAACTGAGCCCTCAAGCCAAGTGCAGAAGTTCGCCTTTGGCGCTTGGCTTGAGGGCTCAGTTGGGAAGGTGCGCGGGTGTTTTAAAACGTCCCCGCCGACATGGGGGGCTCGCTAGCACACCCCCAAACCCGGGTTGGGGGTTCGGGGGGGTGCTAGCGAGCCCCCCATGTCGGCGGGGACGTTTTAAAACACCCGCGCGGCTTTCCAATGAGTCCCGAAGACAAACGCGGAAGTTTGATGTTTGTCTTCGGGACTCATTGGAAAGCTCCGATCGTTTTAAAACAGTTGCGCCGTTCTCCGCTGACTCCTGGCGAACTTCCCCGCTTTAGGAGTCAGCGGAGAACGGCGCAACTGTTTTAAAACGATCGGAGCTTTCCAATGAGTCCCGAAGACAAACGTCAAACTTCCGTGTTTGTCTTCGGGACTCATTGGAAAGCCGCACGGGTGTTTTAAAACGTCCCCGCCGACATGGGGGGCTCGCTAGCACCCCCCCAAACCCGGGTTGGGGGTTCGGGGGGTGCTAGCGAGCCCCCCATGTCGGCGGGGACGTTTTAAAACAGCCGCGCCGCCCCCAATCTTCGGCTCCTCGCTAGCGCTGCGGAAGTTAAAAACACCATCTGCACATGCGCAGATGGTGTTTTTACTTCCGCAGCGCTACTTCGCGAAAACCTGCTCGTTGCGGGGGGTCCTGGAACGGAACCCTCGCAACGAGCGGGGGATCACTGTATTTTGGTTTTTTGGGGAAATTGAGTACTAATTAGTCTTCCCTTTCATTCTGTGCTTTTTTTAAAAAAAACCAATAAGTTTTCTTTAAGGGATTGCTGCATTGTGTGCACACAGTAAAACAGAGATGTTCTCCAGCAAGTTTTGTAGTGTGAACATTGCCACAGTTATAAACTCTTCACAAATCAGGTAATTTAGGATTTGCAATATTTAAAGCAAACTTTCATAATTTTCATTTCTAGGATGCCTATTTTTTAACATAACCATTTTTAAACTGTTTTTTTACCATATAAAAGAAAATATATTGCAGGTGTATGTGTATGTACATGCACAATTTAAAAAAAAGATATAATGATGATTTAACCAATACTAAAATTAGATTCCATTTCAAATGAACTTGAGTAAGTATTAACCAGCTGCTTCTTCACAATGGCTATCTAATATCCACTTCCTATATGCAGTATATGATAAAGCAATTTAGAGAAAAGTATGAAGGTAGGTAAATTAAGAGAGTTTTTAAAATTGTCCAGAAATGGGTATGCGAAAAGAGCTCTAGAGCTGAAAGTATTTCTGAATAATTTCTTTCTTTTTTTTGCTAAATCTGTAGTTCTTAACCTATTTCTAAGTTGTTGGCAGTACAAGATTTAGTAACAATAGATGAATGAATTAAGTGAATGCTTTCATCTGCAGTTCTGTTTCATAGTATATTTCTGCAATAATATGGAGTATTGTTATTTTAATTAAATCCAGGAGCTAATTTTTTCAAAATCAATAGAGGCATAATATGAGTAACTTTGTATTTTATGTGGATAAAAGCTTTACCTCATAGCATTTTGGATAGGTGCCAGAATGATTTTATTTTTAATTAAAGGACAGTCAGGTACTGAACATATTACAAATCAAAATACCAGAAAGGAAGGGTTAGAAATTAGGACAGTAGTAGTAAGACATATTAGTTAGACTGTTAGATTTGTTATGTACAGAAAAAGAGAACAAAATAATAGAATGGCAAATAATAGGAAGGCAACTAGTGGAAAAACACAGATATTTTACTTATATTTGGTGACTTCTGAATACACAGAAAGATTTTTAGTGGCAGGGAAAATGCAAGTCATCCAAGGAAGGCGTTATTAATCCTCAAGACAGAGGAACGCTGAATTTCTGAAATAGAAACAAATCTGGTCTATTTGGTTGATTCACAAATAACATCAAGGCTAATCTTCCAGCCAAATGTGCTTATTTACTCATGTAGACATATTTAAGTCAAAGTTCAGAAGCACTCAACATTAACAGCATCATCTGTTGATCTATTTGCTCAGTATGCAAATTGCAGGGGGTCTAACAGTGGATCCGTGATAGTTTTCAAGTGGAATCCTCAATCTGAGTATTGTATTGGCAGTTCCGTGTTAGCAAATACTTCAGAAGAAAAGGATTTAGGGGTAGTGCAAAAAAGAGCAACCAAAATGATTAGGGGACTCGAAACCAAGACTTACGAAGAGAGATTGAGAGAACTGGGCATGGACAGCCTAGAAAAAAGAAGGTCTAGAGGGGACATGATAGCAGTTTACAGATACTTGAGGGGTTGCCACGGTGAGGAGGGGGTCTCTTTATTCCCCAGGGCACCAGAGGGCCGGACGAGGAACAATGGTTGGAAGCTGACCAAGGAGAGATTCAACCTGGAAATAAGGAAGAACTTCCTGATAGTCAGAGCGATCAACCAATGGAACTGCCTGCCAGGGGAGGTGGTGAACTCCCCAACTCTAGACACCTTCAAGAGGAGATTGGACTTCCACTTGGCTGGGGTGCTGTAGGGTTTCCTGCTCAGGCAGGGGGTTGGACTCGATGACCTAACGGTCCCTTTCAACTCTATTAATAAATAAATAAAGTAGTGATTTCTGACAGTCTCAAAATGGGTGAACAGTGCAGTCAGGCGGTAGGGAAAGCAAGTAGGATGCTTGGCTGCATAGCTAGAGGTATAACAAGCAGGAAGAGGGAGATTATGATCCCGCTATATAGAATGCTGGTGAGACCACATTTGGAATACTGTGTTCAGTTCTGGAGACCTCACCTACAAAAAGATATTGACAAAATTGAACGGGTCCAAAGATGGGCTACAAGAATGGTGGAAGGTCTTAAGCATAAAACGTATCAGGAAAGACTTAATGAACTCAATCTGTATAGTCTGGAAGACAGAAGGAAAAGGGGGGACATGATCGAAACATTTAAATATGTCAAAGGGTTAAATAAGGTCCAGGAGGGAAGTGTTTTTAATAGGAAAGTGAACACAAGAACAAGGGGACACAATCTGAAGTTAGTTGGGGGAAAGATCAAAAGCAACATGAGAAAATATTATTTTACTGAAAGAGTAGTAGATCCTTGGAACAAACTTCCAGCAGACGTGGTAGATAAATCCACAGTAACTGAATTTAAACATGCCTTGGATAAACATATATCCATCCTAAGATAAAATACAGAAAATAGTATAAGGGCAGACTAGATGGACCAGGAGGTCTTTTTCTGCCGTCAGACTTCTATGTTTCTATGTTTCTAATATCACTAGCCTTTCAAAGGTTTTCATAACTTCAGATGTTAGAGCAACTGGTCTATAGTCATTCAGTTCCTTCTTCAGTACTGGAATTATAGTAGAGCATTTGAAGCAGGAAGGAACAGCACAACTCTAGGGACATACCGTATTTTTCGCTCTATAAGACGCACCTGCTGATAAGACGCACCTAGATTTTAGAGGAGGAAAATAGAAAAAAAATATTTTGAGCCAAAAAGGGGAGAGGAAGAGAGGAAGGAGTGAAAGAAGGGAGTGAGGGAGGAAAGAAGGGAGGAAGGAAAAGGAAAGCAAGAAATGGAGGGAGGAAAGGAAGGAAGGAAAGAAAGAAAGAAAGAAAGAAAGAAAGAGGGAAGGAACAGGAACAGAGGAAGGAAGCAAGGAAACTTATGAAAGGGGAGAGTAAGAGAGGAAGGACTGAAGGGAGGGAGGGAGGGAAGAAGGTAGGAAGGAGAAAGAAAAGAAGAAATAGAGGAAGGGAAGGTAAAAGAGAGAAAGAAAAAGAGAAAGAAAGAAAGAAAGAGAGAAAGAAAATGAAAGAGAAATAAAAATAGAGAGGGGGAATGAAAGAAATGGAAGGAGGGAAGGAAGGAAGGAGAGAAAGCAAGAGAAAGAAAGAAAGCAAGAGAAAGAAAAAAGAATGAAAGAGCAAGAGAGCAAGAGAGCAAGAGAGAAAAAGAAAGAAAGAAAGAAAGAAAGAAAGAAAGGCAACTTCAAAGAAAGGCTCACTGAGCATCTCTCACTCTCTCTCTTTCTATCCCTCTTTCTTTCTTTCTCTTCCTTTCTCTCTCTCCTCTTCCTTTATCTCCTCTCTCTCCCTCCCTCTCTTTCTCTCCCCCTCTCTCCCCCTTTCCCTCTCTCTTTCTCTCTCTCCCTCTCTTGCTATCTCTCTCCCTCTCTCTTTCTCTCCCCCCTTTCCCTCTCTCTTTCTCTCTCTCCCTCTCTTGCTAGCTCTCCCCCCTCTCCCACTCTCTTTCTCCCTCTCCCTCTCTCTCCCCCTCTCTCTTTCTCTCTCTCCCCCCCTTTCTCTCCCTCTCTCTTTCTCACTATCTTGCTGTCTGTTGCTCTCACTCACTCTCGTTCTCCGTTCTTCTTAGCGGTGACGCGCGCACGCCCTGCCCGCCTCACCTTTGCCGAGAGCTCTCAGCAAGGGGTTGTAGGAGAGGCGGGGCCGGCGGCAAAGGCGATATTCAATGTCGGGGGAGAACGGGTGGTTGCACGCGTTCCCTATCTCCCTGCTAGCCCACTCGGAATATTCAAAATAAGAAAAACCTTCGCCGGCAAAGGCTTTTCTTATTTTGAATATTCCGAGTGGGCTAGCAGGGAGATAGGGAACGCGCCAGCCGCCCGTGCGCCCCCGACATTGAATATCGCCTTCGCCGGCCTCCGCTGACAAAAGCCTTTGCCGGCATTTCCTCTCGGCACAGCGGCGGGCGGAGAGAAGGAAGGGGGGCAGCGGCGTCCCTCCTGGCCTTGGCGGGCCGCCCGACCCTCCCCACCTCCTGCAAACGCGGCGGGCGGCGGGGGGAGAGCGAGGAGCCGGTTCCGGCGGGCGCGGGGCTTGGCTGGCTGGCTGGCGTGGGGAGCGCCGCTGGTGGTGAGGAGGGAGACCCTCCTCCGGGAGGGAGGGGGCCAGGCAGCAGCTAGCCAGCCAGCCGGCGGGATGGCGCTTCGGAGTTCGCAGCCTCCCCCCCCCCCCACCCTGCCTGCATCTTCGCTCCATAAGACGAGGCTGATTTTTCTTCCTACTTTGGGAGGAAAAAAACTGCGTCTTATGGAGCGAAAAATACGGTACTTTAATTTGGGAGGATGAAAACAAGAAAAAAAGAATTCGGCCTCTGCCTATCAGCCTCAGGATCAGTGGGGTCCTCATTTCCACTCAGATTTTGATAACGAGCAGCACAGATCTTTTTATGTGTTCTAACAATAAAAATGAATTTTGCTTTCTAAGATTACAGAAATGTGAAGTGAATAAGAAATTACAAGTGCTGTAGTCATATACGGTTGTATAATCTTCTGTGGTTTTGTACTATGAATAAAATACATTAGTAGCAGATAGTCCTTGATTTTTCAGAATCCACTTCTTTTGCATAAAGTAAATCTCAGATTCCTGCTATGGAAGTGGTCAGCTTACTTGTATAAGGTGACTAAATAAATTTCCCAAGAAAAGTCCCCTCAGGTAATACTAGGAAATCCCAGAAGGGGAGGAGAAATCCTTCAGCTGGAAACACTTTCCTCTACAATCCTAATGATTCAGGCACCCTTTTTGCAATCGGAAAGAGGGAATCTGGTGCCTGAAACATGAGGATTGTAGAGGAAAGCATTTCCAATTGAAAGATCCCCCCTCTGTTTTGGGGGAGGGAAAATCCTTCAGCTGGAAATGCTTTCCTTTACAATCCTTGCATTTCAGGCATCCTTTTTACAATTGGAGAGAGGGAATCTGGTGCCTGAAAATGCTTTGCTGCTCTGCTGGTTCCAATAAGTTGGGGTTCCAAGGGGTTCCAATACCCCTTTGATCTTCCTTCTGATTGGCGGTTGGATTAATCTCCTGGAATACCGCCAATCAACTGTCTGTTGCCACCAATTATGGCTATTACTGTTGCCCTGCCAACTCCTTCCCCCCCCCTCCCCTGGGTATGTCTGATGCAGCATATATGACACACCCAGTTTTTGGCCCTCTTTTTGGGAGTAAAAAGGTGCATTTTACACTCCGAAAAATATGGTATATATCATAGATCAGTGATGGTGAACCTTTTGTGGCTCAGGTGCCAAAAGTGTATGAACACGCATGATAGTGTACACGGGCGTGCCCATGCCCATGATGCAACGCTATGCCCCTGCACATGTGTACATACCCCGCTGCTCCTGCATACATGCACACAATCCCCGTGCTACCTCCGAACTTCCAGTAGGCCCATTGGGCTGTTTTTCCAATATGCCCATTGGGCTGATTTCCCAGGAAAGCCTGGGAATGGCAAAAAAACAGCCGAAAAGGCTGAAATTCAGCTGGAGCTGACATAAGACAATGCCTCATGTGACCTCAGATATGACTCCACATACATGCCATAGGTTTGCCATCACTGGCATAGATGTTTCAGTTTTTTGTTCTTACTGTAATCAGTAATGTCAATCAGAGAAGTCAAGTAGGAACTTTTCAGACTAGATGATTTTATTAAAATACATAAACTCCAGTGAACTCAACAGTTCATTGTGTCAGATACAGAAGGTTATGGTTAGTCTGATATATTATTATTATTATTATTATTGTTGTTGTTGTTGTTATTATTATTAATTAGATTTGTATGCCGCCCCTCTCCGCAGACTCTCCCCATCTATAACAATTAACATTGTTATAGATGGGGAAAAGAGGTGATGAAGACAGGATGATTATGTAAATATAAGTTACATTGAGTCAGATTTTGATTTTGATTTAATTGGATTTGTATGCCGCCCCTCTTTGAGGACTCGGGGAGGCTCACAGCATGTACAGAAAAACAAGAAAGAATAATAACAATCCAATTAATACATTTAAAACAATATTTAAAATTCTAATTAAAAAACTATCAATATCATTCATTCAATCATCAAACTAAAACATTCATTGGTCAGGGGGGAAGATCTAAGGAACCCCAGGCCAGGCGGCAAAGATGAGTTTTTAAACTCCCTTACAATGTAAGTGACTGATTACAACTATATTAACAGTTAACAAGTGATAATGCTGTTAAAATTCTATTGTGTTCTTTAGAGTACCCTAAAGCTTTTGGATGTGAGTTCAGCAGTTTCTTGATCAATTTTACTGGCAAATTTTCTTTTATTGAAAAATTACGTTGAGACATGTAGTAGAATTAATCAGAAAGTTGAAATGCTTTAATTTTACTTTTTTCTTGTTTTGTATCCTGGTCTTAAATTCGTGTCTATTAATTATTCAAGTAGTATTGCTGACAGGGTCTGCTAGCCATGTTAGTACTATTATTCTGTTGATTTCTTGTTCTGAATGAAAATCTGTTTCAGGTTGGATAGTTGTCTATGTACAAGCATAGGTGTAATACTCTGCCTGAAAAAGTACATTGTCATTGTCAAGTATGGGTTTTACCTTATTAATAAACTTTCTGGACATTTCATAAGATATTCCCTGTTTCTAATGTAAGACAGCTGCATAATCTTCTGCCTTAGATCTGCCTCATCTCAATTTAAATTTATTTATTTTATTTATTAATTGTACTTATATGTCGCCCCTCTCCGTGGACTCGGGATGGCTTACAACATTTCTATAAAAAAGATACAATATATAAAACATTTCTAAGCCAATTAATAGAATAATTAATTTAAAAATTATCTTAAAACTAATTGAACAATCACATGCATACTATAACATCCAGTACATTTACTGGGCAGAGGCTGGGGTCTAGTGACCCCAGGCATGACGACAAGTGTGTTTTCAGGTTCTTACGAAAGGCAAGGAGAATGGGGGCAGTGCGAATGTCTGGGGGTAGTTGATTCCAGAGGGCCAGAGCCCCCACAGAGAAGGCTCTTCCCCTAGGACCTGCCAAACGATATTGTCTGGTTGACAGGACCTGGAGAAAGCTAACTCTGTGGGACCTAACCGGATGCTGGGATTCGTGCGGCAGAAGGTGGTCCCGCAGGTAATCTGGTCCTATTATTTATTAGTGTTGCCATCCCATTCTATCTGATGGAGACAACTGTAGATCATGAAAACCTATGCCTCTAAATAAAATTTGTTAGTTTCAAAATGAATTAAAAGACTTTTGTCCATTTTTTCTGCAATAGATTAGCATGGCTCTTCTCTCATTATAATGTAAGTGACTGTGAACTTGTAATAAATTATATAAGTGTCATATAGGCGGAATTAAAAAAAAACATCAGTAGGTTACTTTTCCGCATATCAGAAACATGTTGGAAGAAATGTCCATCTTGATTCAGTTCCAAGTGGAAAGAAAGACACTGGAAACATGGAGGCTTGGAAAGATGGTTTAATGGTGGACAGGAACACATGGTTTTGAGGTCCTGGGCAAAAAGAAGCACATGGGTGTGAGAGATAGATAGCTATTTATACCCTCTTTTGGGCCCTGCCTAGGTGTTTCCTGTTCCTTTGTAAGAGATGCATTGTGATTGGTTGTCAGACTCTAATGGGGCCATGCAGAGATAAATGTAGTATCTTTTGAGTGCCAATCTGGGTTGAATCTTGCTAGATAATGTAATCTCCCCAGGTGCCATGTGGTGAGTTCTGTTGTTAGATGGGTATGTCTTCATCTCATCAACCTGGAGCTGAAGGGGAGCTGGCCCAGATCACTTTGTTAATAGCCTGGACCAGTCTATTCTATCTGCTCCAGGGTGATGGGATTAATACCTTCACCCTTAGGACATGATAGGATTAGCTCTCTACCCATGTCAGCAATGGTACCTGTGAAGATTGCAACAGCCAAGCCTGGGACACAGACAAAAGCAACAGAGTTGCCCCTGCATGACCTTATTGGAGTCTGATAGTCAATAGGATACATTTCTGTACAGCAGAGGTCCCCAACCTTTTTTGCACCAGGGACCGGCTTTAAGCTAGACCAGTTTTCCATGGCCCGGTGGGGGGGGGAGCTAGCTGTCAGCGGCGCCGTAAAAGGGGCGATCAAGAGAGGAATGGGTGAATGAATGGACGGAGGGTGGGAAGGAAGGAAGGAAAGAGGGAAGGGACAGGAACAGAAGAAGGGTGCAAAGGAAGCAAGGAAAGGTGTGAAAGGGGAGAGTAAGAGAGGAAGGAGTGAAAGAAGGGAATGAGGGAGGAAGGAAGGGAGGAAGGAAAAGGAAAGCAAGAAATGGAGGGAGGAAAGGAAGGAAAGAAAGAAAGAAAGAAAGAAAGGGGGAAGGGACAGGAACAGAGGAAGGAAGCAAGGAAACTTATGAAAGGGGAGAGTAAGGGAAGAAGGTAGGAAGGAGAAAGAAAAGAAGAAATAGAGGAAGGGAAGGTAAAAGAGAGAAAGAAAAAGAGCAAGAAAGAAAGCAAGAAAGAGAAAGAAAGAAAGGCAACTTCAAAGAAAGGCTCACTGAGCATCTCTCACTCTCTCTCTCTTTCTATCCCTCTTTCTTTCTTTCTCTTCCTTTCTCTCTCTCCTCTTCCTTTATCTCCTCTCTCTCTCCCTCTCTCTTTCTCTCCCCCTCTCTCCCCCTTTCCCTCTCTCCCTCTCTTGCTATCTCTCCCCCCTCTCCCTCTCTCTTTCTCCCTCTCCCTCTCTTTCTCTCTCTCCCCCCTCTCTCTTTCTCTCTCTCTCCCCCTCTTTCTCTCTCTTCTTCTCACTTTCTCTCTCTTGTTTTCTTTCTGTCTCTTTTGCTTTCTTTCTCTCTCTCTCACTCTTTCTTGTTTTCTTTCTCACGCTCTTTCTCTCTCTTGTTCTCTCTCTTGCTATCTCTTTCTCTCCCCCCCCTTTCTCACTCTCTCTTTCTCACTTTCTCTCTATCTTGCTGTCTGTTGCTCTCACTCACTCTCGTTCTCTCTCTGTTCTTCTCAGCGATGACGCGCGCACGCCCTGCCCGCCTCACCTTTGCGAGAGCACTTTCGCCCCGGGCTCTCAGCAAGGGGGTTTGGAGGAGAGGCGGGGCCGGCGAAGGTGATATTGAATGTCGGGGGAGAACGGGCGTTTGCACGCGTTCCCTATCCCCCTGCTAGCCCACTCGGAATATTCAAAATAAGAAAAGCCTTCGCCGGCAAAGGTTTTTCTTATTTTGAATATTCCGAGTGGGCTAGCAGGGAGATAGGAAGCGCGTGCAACCACCCGTTCTCCCCCGACATTCAATATCACCTTCGCCGGCCTCCGCTGAGGAAAGCCTTTGCCGGCATTTCCTCTCGTTGTCAAGGAGGCGCAGCGGCGGGCGGAGAGAGGGAAGGAGGGGGGGGGCAGCGGCGTCCCTCCTGGCCTTGGCGGGCCGCCCAACCCTCCCCACCTCCTGCAAACGCGGCGGGCGGCGGGGGGAGAGCGAGGAGCCGGTTCCGGCGGGCGCGGGGCTTGGCTGGCTGGCGGTGGGAGCGCCGCTGGTGATGCGGAAAGGCCGAGGGGGCCCTGGCGCCGCGGACCGGCTGAAAAGCTCCAACGGCCCGGTCCCGGTCCGCGGACCGGCGGTTGGGGACCTCTGCTGTACAGGAGCAGGAAACTTTTAAGGTGGGACCCAATGGAAGGCAAACAGGCACTTTCAGCATCTCAGTTTTTTTCTTTCCACCCAACATCTGGAACCATGTGATCCACCTTTTTTTCTGTTCAGAAGTTCATGCCATGTGCTCCTGTCCACCATTAAACCTTCTCTCCAAGCAACTTAAATGAATCCACTGTCTTTTTCCCCACTTGGAACTGAACCCAAAAGGATTTTGCTCACAACAATTCTTTTACTCATGAAATGAGAATGTATGTTTCCGTACAGGAATATAGGTTTAATTATTTTTACAAAGTACTTTGGTGCAGATATGTTGAGCTATAATTCTAGAAAGGTTGCTTCAAAAACTATAACAATAATTGAATACAGTATTTAAACACCTATTGGATTTACATTTTTATTGCAAAAGCTCTTATCTGTCAACTTAATTTGTTATAATTTCAAAATATGCACAATATTGTAGGAATAGTTTAATTCACTGTGTTATATTGAAATTATTTGTTCAGTATTTAATTTGTCAATTATATATTGGTTCCCCACATAATATATCTAAAGACTAAGTTTTTAAGCATATTTTTCTTTTTCTAGATTGCCATTTTCTAATTTATTTCAAGTAAGAATTGATTAATTATATATTTCTTCTATTATACTAAAATTTAAAATAGAAAGATCTATGAAGTGAAAGTGAAGTGAATGCATATTTTTCATCAATTTGGGTGTAAAATAGAAGTTTTTCATTCCACATAAAACAACCTGACATACAAAAAAAAAATAGTTCAGGTTTTTCTCTAAAATTAAACTTGTTTCATATTTCAGTAAGTTGCACATTCACATTATTGAAATTTCTGTTTCTATTACCATACCAATAAGCAATAGTAATAATGCTTCTTCTGTTGCACAGTAACATTTTAATTACTGTACATATGTCATTATAAATGACATCTTGTACGGTTAATGGTTTATGTTTTGAAACATTTTCTGTTTTTATTTGAATTACTTTTAATTGTCCATTTAAATGAATTTTTGGTTTCACATTAAACTTTTTAAAATTTTATTTCTGTTTTGCAGCAATCATTCATTGGCATTACATAAAATCAACTAAACTTTTTTAACAAAAGAAGAAAAAGAAAGATGTTGTATATTTCTGATTATACAGGTTTTGTACATTAGTCAGGGTTCTGAGGATTAGGACTGCTTCCATCTAGTAGACAATTCAGTCAGGAGTACACAAATTATCATATTAATATTAAGTAGTTTGATATTAGCACACCTTGTGAACATGCAGATACATTTGTTAATGTCTACCTCTTTTCTCCCTGAAGCATCTATTGTTTTTACTATATAAAGAATAGTAAGGTTTCTTACTGCAAAGTAACAAGCAAAATAATAGGTGAAGGCGAATAAATCCTTTCCTTCAGATTTAATGAAGAATTCTTAACTAAAAGGTCATGAACCAATACATTTTACATACAATAGCATGTGACTGAACTTTAATGGGAATTCACGCATGAAACCTTGATGTGCAAAAGTGTTGGTTTTTTAGAAAGCACATTTTGTTGGGGGATAAAAATAGCACCTATTAAAGGATGATTTGTGTCATGCAAACTGTAGCCTGCAGGAGCACTTTGTGGGTTATAACTTTAATCTAGTTATCGAAGCCTTGAAATGTGCATTAGAAAACAAATGTCAAAAACACAATTGAAACAGATCATTAATTTTTCTAGGAGTGCCAGACAGCAGTCTTTTACAATTTGTATATTTAGTTTAATAGAATAGAAAATAATTGAAATACTCAGGCATTTAAATTGCTTAACATTTTGTGATTACTTCTTTGGTAAGCAATTTCTAATGTATAATAGTTGCTACATATGCCCATAAAATAAGCTTTAATCTTATTCATTACCTTTTGCGTCACATTTTTTATAAATTTTCTAATATAATTATCATATACAGTATGTTTTATTCTGATTTCATTAATACAGACAATATTGTTTGTAGATGACATTATTTGTCTAATGACTTTTAGCAATATATAACCAGAATAACTATGTTAACCATAATACAAACCAGTATATAAAGTATCTCTGCAAGTCTGCGTAGAGGGGTGGCATCTAAATAATAAATAAATAAATAAATAAATAAATAAATAAATATCATATTCTTACACCCACTAGATTAATTATAGTCAATTATTGCCAAAATTGTAAATGTAAAGCACCATGTATGCTATATTTTATGTAAATATTCTGTGAAAACACTATTTATTCTGTGAAAGCACTATTACAATGTCGTCTGGTGGGACCCAGAGGAAGAGCCTTCTCTGTGGCGGCCCCGACCGTCTGGAACCAGCTCCCCGCCAGAGATTAGGATTGCCTCTACTCTCTTTGCCTTTCGTAAACTTCTTAAAACCCACCTCTGCCGTCAAGCATGGGGGAACTGAGACTTCTCCACTGCACTGCTCAGAGAGTCCAACATGGGTATACTTCAGCCTGACTGGAAGGGACTGAGTTAAAAATTAGCATAATAAATAGGTCCCGCCCCCCTGTAGACCCTGGTGAGTCAGTCTTAAAAACTCAGTCATAGTGAAGGGACACAAGAGTTTGTTTTTCCCTATGGTTTCCTCATAGGTTGTTTTTAATTTACTTTTTATTAAAAAAAATTAGGTTATTATACTAACCTCTCCCCCCCCTTTTGTTTCCCTTCTATCAGGATCGTTGGAGGAGACTTGCTGAGAATTTCCTCATCGTTGGACTCAGGTCCCTGCTCCGAGGAGCAAACCTGCAACATGTGTCCGGTCTGAGCCTCAGAGCTCCAGAGACCGATGATATCTGGGAGGTCCCTAGTCTGAGGGCTATACCTTCCCGCAGCGGTTTCCGACCCAGGGGAAAGGAAAAAAGCCGCAAAACTCGCGCGACTTACCATTGAGGATCCCAGAACATCGGAGTCTTTTCAACCGACGGCTGAGAAGGAAAAGGTGATCGCGGAGGGCGGGGAACGGAGCGGCAAGCTCCGTCCGCCATTTTGGATATGATGGCTGTGTCGGAGGAAAGAGGGGCGCTTCGCTGCCATGTTTTTTCCTGGAGTCACCTTAATAACCTCTAAATCACTTCCGCCTGCCATTTTGGGGGCGGAATTACAGGGATCTCGGCCAGTGAGCCTCGGAGGTCAAGGGCTAGATACAGGAAGTAATTCAGAACTTCCTGTGGCCGGCATTTTTTTGCAGTCTCATTTGCCTCGTGCAGTCAGGGAGAGCTGTTAACCTGGTTACTCGACATCTGATAATACAATCATTATGGCAGATGTTCCCCTGGCGTTGGGCTCCAAACCCTCCACATCAGGGAAAACTAAGGAGAAGGCTCATGCCTCCAAATCGAAGTCTAAATCTTCCCAGTCTTCTTCTTCTGCATTAAAGGAGGCTGAAAAACGCATCAAGGCCCTGGAAGGGCAGCTGGAGGCAGCGCAGAGACTACCACCTACACAGCCCCAGACTAACACCGCAACAGGTCAGATCCAGGGCTCTGTATCCTCTGCAATTCCTGCAAGACTTCCAGAAGGAAGGGGCTCAGCTACCGACAGAGATTGGTCTCCGGACAGGTCAGAGGCCCCAATTTCAGAGGCTTTCTATAGGCCTGAGACTCAGGCCATGCCTTCATCTTGGCACTGTAGCCCACAGCCTCTAGCTCCCTCGGCCACCTTCACTCCTACGGCGGCAGGTCTGCGTTCTTCTCCAGACACTTGGCACCGCATGTCCCCAGCCATACAGGACATGATTGCCTCAGCATATTCCCAGGGAATAGCCACAGGTGCCCAGCAGTATGCTGCAACAGCAGCCCCTCTGCTTCCACCACCAGCTCAGCCACAACAATCACATAGAAATATCTGGGCGGCCCCCGCTCCCCCATCCTCAGGCAACGAATCCTTTCATGATGAGGCGGAGCTAGGGGAACCAGGTTTAGACCCGGCAGATGATCTATCCGAAGATGAAGGTCCCCCTCCGGAACCACCAGCCTTCTCAGGCCTTTTTAGACCTTCCCTGTATCGCATTTTGCTCAACAAGGCAAGATTGACAGTGGCTCAGGGCACACAAAGTCAGGCCACTGTACAGGGAGAGGGCATACAACCGGCTAAGAGACTTTTTTCTGAACCTCAAAAAGAGTCAGACTTTATCCCCTCCTCTGATTTGTTCTTGAACAATATCAAAAAACCATGGGAGCACCCAACAGTAGCTCTGGGACCATCAGTATCTGAAAAGAAATTTTACGCTCTTGATCCAGAAATGGAGAACTTACTCCAGTTTCCGCCTGTGGATGCTCTGGTTGCCAGCCTTGTTTCCAATGCCTTGGTGCCTGCGGACATGGCAGATGGCCTCAAACCCGATGACCGCAGAGCTGAAGGTCTGATCAAAAAATCACACCAGATTTCGGCCTGGGCATTCAAGGCAGCCACAGCAGCCTCATTCTTCAACAGGGCATCTATTCTGTGGCTTCAGGAGATGCTTACAAAGCTAGGCCCGGAGGATGGTCGATTGAGGCAGGACATCAACAAACTACTAGTGGCAGCGGAATTTTCGGCTGATGCCACCCTCTCGGCATCCCATTTTGCCTCTAGAGCCGTGGCATCTAACTTGTCCTCTAGACGTTTCCTATGGCTTCGCTCATGGCAAGTAGATGCCAAGTCGAAGTGGAGACTGGCCTCTGCCCCCTTTGACGGAGAGAAGCTCTTTGGTAGTTCCTTAGATAATGTCCTCATTGAGGACAAGGATAAAAAGAAAATCCTACCCAGGAACTACAGGCGCCAGGACAGACGTTCAACCCTGTACTACAGGCGCCAGTCCTTTCGGACAGATTCCCCTACTACGGCCTCTCAAACAACTAGGCCATACAACCCGGGGAGCTACAATCAGACATCTTACAGATCCGACAGAGGAAGTTTTGGAGATAGGAACAGACAGTTCCAGCAGTCGCGGAGACCCTTTAGAGCAGAGGTCCCCAACCTTTTTTGCACCAGGGACCGGCTTTAAGCTAGACCAGTTTTCCATGGCCCGGTGGGGGGGGGGAGCTAGCTGTCAGCGACGCCGTAAAAGGGGCGATCAAGAGAGGAATGGGTGAATGAATGGACGGAGGGTGGGAAGGAAGGAAGGAAAGATGGAAGGGACAGGAACAGAAGAAGGGTGCAAAGGAAGCAAGGAAAGGTGTGAAAGGGGAGAGTAAGAGAGGAAGGAGTGAAAGAAGGGAATGAGGGAGGAAAGAAGGGAGGAAGGAAAAGGAAAGCAAGAAATGGAGGGAGGAAAGGAAGGAAGGAAAGAAAGAAAGAAGGGGGGAAGGGACAGGAACAGAGGAAGGAAGCAAGGAAACTTATGAAAGGGGAGAGTAAGGGAAGAAGGTAGGAAGGAGAAAGAAAAGAAGAAATAGAGGAAGGGAAGGTAAAAGAGAGAAAGAAAAAGAGCAAGAAAGAAAGCAAGAAAGAAAGAAAGAAAGGCAACTTCAAAGAAAGGCTCACTGAGCATCTCTCACTCTCTCTCTCTTTCTATCCCTCTTTCTTTCTTTCTCTTCCTTTCTCTCTCTCCTCTTCCTTTATCTCCTCTCTCTCTCCCTCTCTCTTTCTCTCCCCCCTCTCTCCCCTTTCCCTCTCTCTTTCTCTCTCTCCCTCTCTTGCTATCTCTCCCCCCTCTCCCTCTCTCTTTCTCCCTCTCCCTCTCTTTCTCTCTCCCCCTCTTTCTCTCTCTTCTTCTCACTTTCTCTCGTTTTCTTTCTGTCTCTTTTGCTTTCTCTCTCTCTCACTCTTTCTTGTTTTCTTTCTCACGCTCTTTCTCTCTCTTGTTCTCTCTCTTGCTATCTCTTTCTCCCCCCCTTTCTCTCACTCTCTCTTTCTCACTTTCTCTCTATCTTGCTGTCTGTTGCTCTCACTCACTCTCGTTCTCCGTTCTTCTCAGCGGTGACGCGCGCACGCCCTGCCCGCCTCACCTTTGCGAGAGCACTTTCGCCCCGGGCTCTCAGCAAGGGGGTTTGCAGGAGAGGTGGGGCCGGCGAAGGTGATATTCAATGTCGGGGGCGCACAGGCGGTTGCACGCGCTCCCTATCTCCCTGCTAGCCCACTCGGAATATTCAAAATAAGAAAAGCCTTCGCCGGCAAAGGTTTTTCTTATTTTGAATACTCCGAGTGGGCTAGCAGGGAGATAGGGAGCGCGTGCAACCGCCCGTGCGCCCCCGACATTGAAGACCTCCGCTGAGAAAAGCCTTTGCCGGCATTTCCTCTCGGCGTCAAGGAGGCGCAGCGGCGGGCGGAGAGAGGGAAGGGGGGCAGCGGCGTCCCTCCTGGCCTTGGCGGGCCGCCCGACCCTCCCCACCTCCTGCAAACGCGGCGGGCGGCGGGGGGAGAGCGAGGAGCCGGTTCCGGCGGGCGCGGGGCTTGGCTGGCTGGCGGGGGGAGCGCCGCTGGTGGTGCGGAAAGGCCGAGGGGGCCCTGGCACCGCGGACCGGCTGAAAACCCCCAACGGCCCGATGCCGGTCCGCGGACCGGCGGTTGGGGACCTCTGCTTTAGAGGATCCAACCGAGGAGGCTACCGCAAAAACAAGTGACTCGGGAGCGCAATTTCCCATCGGGGGCCGCCTTCAGCATTTCACCGGCTCCTGGGAATCTATCTCCACAGACGCCTGGGCGCTAAACATCATATCCCAGGGTCTCAAAATAGAATTCACACATCCACCTCCAAACAGATTTTTACGCTGTCCGGTTACACTTCACCAACAAAAGACCGACCTCTTACGCCAGGAGGTCTCTCATCTTCTAGAGATTGGAGCCATTGAGAGAGTTCCTCCATTGCAGGAGGGCAAAGGATACTACTCGATAGTATTTATAGTCCCCAAACCTTCAGGGGGATGTCGTCTACTACTAAATCTGCGGCAACTCAATCTTTATGTCAAGTACCGCAGATTCAAAATGCATTCGCTAAAATCAATCCTCGCATCAATCCGACAACGAGACTGGCTTACATCCATTGACCTGCGAGAGGCTTACCTGCACATCCCGGTTCAACTGGAACACAGACAATTCCTGAGATTTTGTCTCGACCTCCACTTTCAGTACAAGGCCATGCCCTTCGGCCTCTCCTCAGCTCCAAGGGTATTCACAAAACTCCTGGACATCCTAACCGCGGACTTAAGATCAAGTCCCCTACGCCTACTAGCTTACCTGGACGACATTATCATTTTGTCCAGCAACCCAGGCCAAGCGAAGGAGGATTTGTCGGAGACCATCAGGTCGCTGGAAAAGCATGGATTTACAATCAACTACCAGAAAAGTCACCTAACCCCTACTCAGTGCCTTTTACACCTAGGGACACACATAGACACTCAGAAAGGCAAGGTCTTTCTCTCTGCCGAACGTCAAGACAAAATCAGGGACACGACAGGTTACCTACAATCCCAGAGGAGGGCCCCTCTGGCTCTACTATCCCAACTTCTAGGGATGTTCATCTCCTGCATAGAGATTGTGCCTTGGGCCAGACTTCATGCCCGGCCCCTTCAATGGTTCTTGATCCCCTTTCAAAAACAGCGGATCAGCCATTCACGCAAAACTGTATCAATGACAGCACAGGTGCTACGCTCACTCACTTGGTGGAGATCGCCAGCCCTCCAACAAGGATCGCCGTTCCTCCTAAGTCAGGAGATCACAATAACAACGGATGCGAGTCTGTCAGGTTGGGGCGCCCACTCCCCCTCAGGAGTTGCCCAGGGACTATGGACTCCACAGGACCTTCGGGACCCCAACATCAATTTGCTCGAACTCAGAGCAGTCCACCTAGCCCTGTTGCACTTCTCCCAACAGGTGAGAGGGAGGCAGGTTCTTATTCTGACAGACAATGTCGCCACACGGGCCCACATAAACCATCAGGGGGGCACAAGATTGGGCAGACTGATGCGGGAAGCGCACGCCCTGTTCAGATGGGCAGAACAACACCTCATTGCACTGAAGGAAGAACACATCTCAGGTATTTGCAACACCCAAGCAGACTGGTTGAGTCGCAGGACCATAGATCCGGCGGAATGGCGCTTGGGCACAGACTTGTTCCAGGAGATCACTCGCAGGTATGGGATACCAGAGGTAGACCTCTTTGCAATGCACCTCAATACGCAGCTTCCGAGGTTCTTTTCCCGCTTCCCAACACCAGGGGCGGAACAGATCAACGCACTGCATTGCCCCTGGCGGTGGGGTCTGCTCTACGCGTTCCCACCAGTACGCATCATCCCAAAGGTAATACACAAGATCTTGCAGGAACAGGCAGAAATCATCCTGATAGCCCCGTATTGGCCCAGACGTCCATGGTTTTCCGACCTGAGGGCCCTCTCAATCTCCCCCCCTTGGCGCATTCCACACCACCGCATATCGTTAACACAGGGGGCAGTTTCCCAGCCAGATCCTCAGTGGTGGAAACTTGCCGTTTGGCACTTGAGGGGGACCACTTAAGGAGGCAACTAGTGCCTGAAAACGTCATTGCCACTATCCAGGCCTCTCGCCGCCCCTCCACAACTCGGATCTATCAGTCTACGTGGGCGGCATATTGCGCATTCTGTAAATCTAAAAAAATTGGACCCTCAGAATTCATGCGTAGTGCAGCTTCTATCATTCCTGCAAGAGGGCTTGGACAGAGGTTTAGCACCTAATACGTTACGCAGGCAAGTGGCGGCCATAGCTACTGTTCTGAAGCTGGACCTAACCAGACCGGTTTCACACCATCCCTGGATAAGGGACTTCATCAAAGGAGCTGCTAACCTAAGGCCACCTGCGCTCCATTGGTTTCTGACCTGGGACTTGCCCACGGTGCTCCAAGCTCTAACGGGACCCCCTTTCGAACCTCTTCGAGAGGTCCCATTGCAGATCTTATCCTACAAAACTATATTCCTCGTGGCTATTACCTCAGCTAGATGAGTGTCCGAGGTTGTAGCACTATCAGTACGACCAGACTTGTGCATGTTTCACCCAGATAGGGTTGTTTTGAGACTAGACCCAACCTTCTTGCCTAAGGTCAATTCGGTGTTTCACCGATCACAAGAGGTTGTCCTACCTAACTTCTGCGTTCATGGAACTCATCCACTAGAACTGAAATGGCACAAGTTGGACGTACGACGTGCCCTCAAAATATACATTCGACGCACCAGCACGTTTCGGAAAACGGAGGCATTATTTATATCATGTACCCCACCTTCCAGGGGATCGAAGATCTCCCCTAAAATGGCAAGTCGATGGATCAAATCATGCATCATTCAGGCATACAGAAAGTCTTCCAAGCCACTGCCACAGGGCATCACGGCACACTCCACAAGGAGCGCGGCTGTGTCGGCTGCCTGGGCTACCCAAGCTCCGATTGAGGACATTTGTCGGGCAGCAACCTGGGCGGTTCCTGATACATTCATTAAACATTACCGCTTGGACACCTATGCTTCGGCAGATGCAGCATTTGGCCGCAGAGTGTTACAAGGGGTGTGCACAGAGTCGGTGCCCCTGGCCTAGCCTGCCCACCCTAACACACTCATCTTGGGTATATCCCATGTTGGACTCTCTGAGCAGTGCAGTGGAGAAGAACCGTTGTACCTACCTGAATGGTCTTCTCGCTGCACTGCGTAGAGAGTCCAAACCCGCCCGGCTTTAGAGCCCAGGGGCACAAGTTTTTTTTCTAGTTTCGGCCTTTTGCCACTGTTGCATTAGTTGAATAAATGGTTATTGAGTTACTTACACTATGACTTCGTTTTATTATCGACTGACTCACCAGGGTCTACAGGGGGCGGGACCTATTTATTATGCTAATTTTTAACTCAGTCCCTTCCAGTCAGGCTGAAGTATACCCATGTTGGACTCTCTTCGCAGTGCAGCGAGAAGACCGTTCAGGTAGGTACAACGGTTCATCTCCCCCTGGCCTATGTAATTTATGCATAGTATAAGTTTGTGTGTGTGTGTTGCTTTTTAAATAAAGGGTTTTTAGAGACTTTTTAATATTAGACTTGTGATACATTGTTTTTTATTATTGTTGTGAGCTGTCCTGAGTCTGCGGAGAAGGGCGTCATACAAATAAAATAAAATAAATAAAATAAATAAGTAAATAAATAAATTTTGCCTGAAATTTAGATTTGCTAAAGTTATAAATATATTCATTAACTATACAAATTGGAACAAATATTTTGTGATACCAAGTTCTGAACTTCTATCTCTAGTACACATTTAATTTTCTGGTTGTCTCATTTGTCTTTATACCCTTTAATTAGTAACTCTAAAAAATGGAATCTAACAGTGCACTAAATTAATTTGAGAGCTGTTTTGATTTTAAATTGTGTCTTACAAATTGCACTTTTCCTGATTGGCGATCTAGTATCTATCTTTTTTCATTCCAAAATCCATGGAAGTGCATTTTTGTAAATAGGAAGGTGTGTTTTCAAACTAGATGTAGCATGGAGCATTACTATTGATTTCCACTTTGTTGTCTTTCATTTTGATTATACTTTAAATATTCATATTAATTAATATTTCATTTTTAAATATTGGTCCAAGTTAATTTGGACTCAAGTGGGAATAAAATAGAAAGCAGTAGTTAATAGCTGACTTCTTCGTTGTGTTTAGCTTTTGTGGTAATTGCTATAGTTTATGAAAATGCATTTATAGGCACTGCTTGCCTCTCAATTACAATCTTCTCAACTACGCTCTGGATGAGTCATCATAAATATTTAGCATAGGAATATTGTATTTAAGCCATTAAAACAATCTTCCCATTTAAAGCCTCTCCAGAAGATGACTATGTAAGTTGTAATTGGTTCTACTTTTTATCTATTCTTACTAGTTAAGATTTTTTTTCTTCTTTTTTTGGAATGGAAGCATAATCCAATCCACTTTTTATTATTTTAAGTGAAATATTAGTAGAGACTTCATGCAAAGCTTGGTAAAATCATGCTCTGTCCACCACATTTATTTTTATTTATTTAATTGGATTTGTATGCCGCCCCTCGCCGAGGACATAGGGCGGCTCACATTTCCATAATCGCTTCAACTAATCACTGTAAGAAAAAATGAGAAGAGTTAAGTTTGTCATGATTTTGTTTGAAAAATTCAGTTGGCAAGCAGTGTATTTTATTCTTTCACCTTGCTTACAAATAAATGCTCACTAACATTCCAGAGTTTTGCCTAGCATTGATATGAAACTGACTAGTTGTAGTATCTAGGTTTTCCTTTCTAATTCTTTTACCTTTTTAAGGTTAAAGAACAATCCTATAACAAATATTAGCAATGGATGACAGCCCTAAAAGTGTCCACTATATTTATTAGCCATATAGTACTATAAGGAAACTAAAGACCTAAAAAGAGGCCAATAAATACATTAGTAGGCAAAGCATTGAAAATATTAATGTGTGTAGGAAGCCCAGAAATTATAAAAAGCACTAAACAGAAGTGGAACATGAAGTCAAACTGAAAGAACAAAGGTAGAAATATATCACATATAATGTTTACTGAACTAAAGGAATGTTAGCCTACTTAATGAGATTTGTTCAGATTACTTTATAATGGGATACATTCAAATTTTCATCAATTCTAAAACTTGCACAACTGAAATGACAAAATGAAATTAAAAACAAAATAATAACAAAATGTCAAATTATTTATTTACTAGCTTTTTCTTTCTCTTTTCGCTTTGTGGAGAAAATATTAGAATAACACATTGGATATTAGGAACATATTTTTCTTTGTGTTCTATATTCATTAGTTACTGTATTATTACTTCCAGATCTCTTCTTATGCTTTTGTGCTCTATTTCTCTGCAATACATTAGTATAATGGTGAAGTTTATGCTGCTATAGTTAAAATGATATCAGCATTCTTTTTATAAACCCCTGCACTTGAGATATAAACTATTCAATCGAAATTTACTGTGTAATGTATAAATGAGAACATTTAATGTTGCTTTAATGTAAAATTTGTGGTTTAATTTCTTTACTATTTGAAAATATAAATTGTACTTCATTACTCTGTTTGCTACCACTTTAATAGCAATAATATTCCTGAATTTAGATTATGATCGTAAATAATTTTGCAATCTTGATATTTTGCTGAACTTGCATATTGCAAATAAAGATGATTGTTTTTAAAGAAAGCTTAAATATTTTAAATCATCACATAATCTGATAGATTAGTAGAATATTTAAAATTTATAAAGGAAAGCATTTATTTATAGTTTAGAATAGTGGCCAATAAAATGGATGCATTAAACAGTTTCATTGACTGGTCTTTATAAGTGCATTAGAAAATTTTAAACTTCGGGGTGTGGGAAGTTAGCTGACTTTTTAATGGCTTACCAAGTAATAAACTGTTATATAACTTTACATGCTTAACTATTTAATTAACATTGACAGAAAGCCATTTGAAGAGGCTAGAATCGTTTGAAATGTAGATTTACATGCAGCTGTTACTTATAAGTTGGGTTGACAAAATCAGAAATGAGGAGGTAATAAATCACCTGGAAAAGCCAATTGAAATAATGGAAATCCTAAAGAAGTGATAGGTAGAATATTTTGGACATATGATGAGACCGCTAGAAAATATATGATATACTTCACTTAATCCCACAAGATTGAACGGTTGAAAGATTGAAGGCAAACAAGAGCCAGGCAGAAAAAGAACACCAGGGCTTCAAAATCTAAGCAACTGGTTTGGATAAAACTCAACAGCACTTTTTTGTGTGTGTGCTGATAAAAGTAGGATCACCAACATGATTGCCAAGATCCGGTGACAGATATGTCAGAAGAAGAATGATTCCAAAAGGAGAAAATACCTTTTATGTTTTTGCAGGTGGGGAGGGGGGAGAAGATGGGATATAGTTCTCATAAGAGTAACAAATAAATCTGACTCTAGCCCACTTTTCATTGTTTTTCCTCTAAATGTGGATTCTCACTAAAACTCTGAAACATTTTATATGAAGGATCTTCAATATTTATACAATATTAAGTGGAGTTTTTATGTGGGGGAATTCATCCTAAAATCTGCGTAAAGATGGAGAGCTGCTGCTGTAGTAGTAGTGGGTGGGAGATTTATATTGTCAGACTTGCAGGATTCTATTAGCCTTACTAACCATGCAATAGAATTAGTTCATCTAATCATAATTCTTATCTGATCTATCTCAGAAACTAGATAACGTAGTAGGGCTGTCTTACTATTATCCATCTCATCTTTCCTATTATCTTCTATTATTGGTATCTTGAGATTTACCACTTTGTGTTTGTATGTACAATAAGAGCTTATGCTTGCCCAGGAAGGGAGGGAGGGATGAACAAAGAAGGGAAAAAAGAAAGGAAGGAAGAGAAAGAAAGAAAGAAAGAAGACATTAATCTTATAAATCTGATACTACAAACCTCGACGTCTTTTTTTACATCGAGAAATTAGGACAGTTTCCTTCTTAGTCTATTTCTTTGCCTGTCATTAAGCCATAGGTTATATCTTATCTGATTATCCCTAAGGCAGAATCGTTTTTGCTTTGCCGTTATCTCATGATAGATTTTCCAATATTAGTTCTTTATGAGGTTATTCTTCCCCATTGGAATGTGCATAAATGGTGCTCATCCTGGAATTTTGGTTCTTGTTTGCTTAATAAGTGAAACATAAATTTACCTGAAGTGTCAGTTAATTGGAACGAAAGACCTTCCTCATGATCATTTGTGCCTTAGTCTCTTCCTATTAGTGCTGTAGGACTATACCTGAAGAGTACTAAGAGTTCTCTTAGTACAGCTGAGTACTCTTAGTACAACAGTACAGCTGATCCAAAATTCAGCAATATGAATAGTGAGTTGTTTTTATCCATATAACATTACTACAGTGGTACCTCATGATACGAACCCCTCGTCATACGAACTTTTCGAGATACGAACCTAGGGTTCAGAATTTTTTTGCCTCTTCTTACAAACTTTTTTCACCTTACGAACCTGCCGCCGGCCACTGGGATGCCCCACCTCCAGACTAGAGTCCCTGCCGTTTTTTCCCACCCTGTCCTGCACCTTTCTCCTCTCTTGATCTCCATGAGTCCCTCCCGTTTTTTCCCTCCCTGTCCTGCACCTTTCTCCCCTCTTGATCTCCATGGGCCCCTCCCGTTTTTGAGGAGAAAGGTGCAGGACAGGGTGGGAAAAAATGGGAGGAACCCATGGAGATTAAGAGGGGATAAAGGTGCAGGACAGGGTGGGAAAAATGGGAGGGACCCATGGAGATCAAGAGGGGAGAAAGGTGCAGGACAGGGTGGGAAAAAACGGGAGGGACCCATGGAGATCAAGAAGGGAGAAAGGTGCAGGACAAAACGGGAGGAACCCATGGAGATCAAGAGGGGAGAAAGGTGCAGGACAGGGTGGGAAAAAACGGGAAAAAACAACTATGAGCAAACAGCAACTTCCCTTTTCCTTAATTAAGCAGACTTTTAAAGCTATCTTGATACCTCTCCAAAATTCACCCTAATAGTCTGGTTTAAACTCATTAATCACTGGCTTTCCTCCCTGTCTTTGCCATCCTCAGCATGTCTACTTTAGATAATATCTAATTTTCTGCCTTTGATCAGTTCGTAAGATAGAAGTCTTAGATAAACAGAAGTAAAGACTATTTTAAAATAGTTGAGAGAAATGTTAGAGGTTTTGAAGAAGAAGAAGAAATAATGGAAGCTGGAAAGACAGAGGAACTAAGCACCCAAAGAAAGGACATAAGCAGTGGTTATAAAACAACTCTAGCTTCTTTTTCATTATCTCTAAACACTTTAACACAAAGATCACAACATAGATTCAAGTACAGTAATTTCTCAGATTGTATTTAATTCCAGAATGAAAATGCCTCAAGGAAATACCTGGGCAGAATACTGAATTTGCTTGGGAATAAATGAGCCTTTGCCACTTTCAGGCTGCAATTTGATTTACCTGTCTCTAGTCTTCTCTGCTTATTGAGTTTCTGAATTTTTGCATTTAAAAAAATAGGGAAAGTTAAAGAACATGATTTTCACTTAATGTCACAACTATGTTTCATATATCATTCTATTAATTTGTTTGGATTGTACTCAGCATTCCTAATTTTTAAAAATGCAAAATATATGCAGGAAATTTCTATTCATTTTTTTCAGTGTAGAGATAAAAGAGTTATATATAGAACATTCACACCTATAGAAACAATGAATCTTCAAAAATAATAAACAATTGTAAAAGGCTGTATTATATGAACTAATGTTATTTTCAGGCTCCTCATATCCAATTATTATCTGAATCTGGATTTTTTTTCTAAAAATATGCATAGAATTTCAATGCATAGAAAATTATAAAAATGTGGTAGACTGCATGTGATGCCAACATAATTTCCCATCAGTTTTAATGCTTGTATACTTCAATTCATATTCCTGATTACGTAAGTTAACAAACACTTAGCAGCAGTATACAGTATTTAAAATAATAATTGTAAACTTAGAATTTTGATTTATCCATGCATGTAAACATCCAAATATGTTTTCAATTGAGATATGGTCACTACTATTTTGGGGAAATTATAGGATATAATTCTTAATTTAGACAAAGTTTATTTTATTTTATTTTATTTTATTTTATTTATTTATTTATTTATTTATTTATTAGATTTGTATGCCGCCCCACTCCGTACAGTTAATTGTTAATTGTTTGGTCCTATTAACTGAATAAAAATTAATTCCATGTTATATTCTGACCATCAAGAAAAGTTTGTCTTAGTGATTTCAGTAATTAACTTTTGTTGTTCACATCTGATGAAAAGATAGCCAACTGATTGCATGCCTAAGGGGAAATCTCTGAAGGGTTTATTTATTTATTTGCTTTTATTTTATTTATTTATTTTGTCAGAACATATACAAGAGAGTCGGTATTAGTATAAACACAAACATAAAATAACCTCCCCATCTCAATAAGAAAATTACAAACAAGAAAAAAATCTCTCTGGAGGAAAAACAAAAAAGGACAAGTTTCCAACTTCAAAAGCTGATATAAAAGCATTTGCAATCAAATAAAAGTAGAATGCCATAACTACTACAGCAAACAAGAGGAAAACCTCCTACGTACCAAATCTAATAGAGCTTTCTACAACTTTGTCAACAATAAACTCAAAGACTCTAGACCTATCCCACCTCTCAAAGGACCCAACTACAAAGAATACCACGATGATTCATCCAAAGCCAACCTCCTCAACTCTTTCTTTGGCTCTGTCTTTGTTAACAGCAATGGCTCATCCCCCAATTTCATCAGTCGCACTGCAAATTCCCTCAACGACCTAACCCAAGTAGACTTCACTGAAGACCGAGTTGAAAAAGCATTATGTGACCTTAAACCTTCTCTATCAGTCGTACCAGATGGTCTTTGTGCTTACTTCCTAAAAAAGCTCTCTTCTGCCATAGCTAAACCACTAAGCATAATTTTCGAAAAATCCTTCAGAACCAGCACACTTCCTAAGTTATGGTCGAAAGCAATGGTCATTCCCATCTTCAAAAAAGGAGACCCCTCTGTTGTCGATAACAACAGACCAATTTCACTATGC
Source organism: Erythrolamprus reginae (assembly GCF_031021105.1). Classification (NCBI taxonomy): domain Eukaryota; kingdom Metazoa; phylum Chordata; class Lepidosauria; order Squamata; family Dipsadidae; genus Erythrolamprus; species Erythrolamprus reginae. The sequence continues at coordinate 50,160,674 of NC_091956.1, forward strand.
TGCGTCCCATGCAAAGTCATGGAATCAATTATAAACAAATCAGTTACTCTCCATCTAGAAACTAATAATTAATCTAACAAACAATTTGGTTTCAGAAAAAAATATCCTGCAACCTGCAGCACCTCAACTGCAAAAATATATGGACAACTCATCTAGATCAAGGGAAATCTATAGATGCAATTTATATCAACTTCTAAAAAGCCTTTGATTCAGTGGTCCATGAAAAACTACTCCTAAAACTCAAATCCTATGGCATCTCAGGATCCCTCCATAGCTGGATTACAACATTCCTATCAAACAGACAACAAGTGGTCAAAATAAGAAGCACCATATTCACCCCCATCCCAGTTAAAAGCAGTGTTCCCCAAGGTAGTGTACTGGGACCAACACTCTTCATTCTCTACATTAATGACCTTTGCGATCTCATCACAAGCAACTGTGTCCTCTTCGCCGATGATGTAAAACTCTTCAACACCACCGATAACACAACTACTCTCCAAAAAGATCTGAACTCTGTTTCTGAGTGGTCTAACACATGGCAACTCCAAATCTCAACTAGCAAATGCTCAGTCCTACACATTGGGAAGAAGAATGTGAACTCCAAATACAAACTGAATAATCAAATTATCACAGATAATCCCCACTCGGTTAAAGACCTCGGTATACTAATAACTAAAGATTTAAGTGCCAAAGCCCACTGCAACAACATAGCCAAGAAGGCTTCAAGAGTTGTAAACCTAATCCTATGTAGCTTCTGCTCTGGCAATCTCACACTACTTACCAGAGCTTACAAAGCTTTTGCCAGACCCATCCTCGAATACAGCTCATCAGTTTGAAACTCATATCGCACCTCAGACATTAACACCCTTGAAAATGTCCAAAGATACTTCACCAGAAGAGCCCTTCACTCCTCCACTCGAAACAGAATACCCTACGAGACTAGACTTTAAATCCTGGGCCTAGAAAGCTTAGAACTAAGATGCCTTAAACAAGATCTAAGTATTGCCCACAAGATCATAGGCTGCAATGTCCTGCCTGTCGGCAACTACTTCAGCTTCAACCACAACAACACAAGAGCACACAACAGATTTAAAGTTAATATTAACCGCTCCAAACTTGACTGTAAAAAATATGACTTCAGTAACTGAGTTGTCGAAGCGTGGAACTCATTACCAGACTCCATAGTGTCATCCCCAAACCCCCAACACTTTACCCTTAGATTATCTACGGTTGACCTATCCAGATTCCTAAGAGGTCAGTAAGGGGTGAGTACAAGTGCACTAGAGTGCCTTCCATCCCCTGTCCTATTGCTCCTATATCTCCTATACCTTTCTTCTATTCCTATATCTCTTCTTCTATTCTTTCTTTGATATGTTCTATTACTATATCTTCTTTTCTATTCTTTCTTAGATATATTTTACTATGAGTATCTCTTCTATAACCTTCATCATGTATTTTACTATGTGTGTGTGTGTGTGTGTGTGTGTGTATATTTGTTTTCGTAGATTTTCACGGGTACAGGTATGACGGTCTTGGTATATTCGGGTTTCTTTCCATGTAGGATTTGGAAATTTCTGGCGATGTTTCGACGAGATCTCACTCGTCATCTTCAGGCTGGTGTTTCTGTCCTTGTTCTCAGGCGAACACTGCGAGACCTGAGCTGCCTTACTTCTATAAATACTGGTGGCTGGGTGTGGTTTGATGGCTCAGCAATTGCCTGCTGTGTAGAAACTTTCTGGTGAGTCAGTGGGGTAACAATTGGGGTCGTTGATGTAGCTGAGGTATGCTGATCAGTTAATGGTTGTAGATTAGGCGTGATATCCTGAGTAGTTGGAACTTGCAGGCTACTTGATTGTTTTACAATGTGTGTTCTGAGTCTGGTTTCTGTTGCTGAAATCATATTTTTTGCATTTTCGTTTTTCTCTGGACTGTAGCTTTTTAAACTACCAACAGAAGGAACCGGCATTCCTTTAGTTTATATGATTCTCCTGGGTTAGGGAAAAACCTAGAATTATCTCTCAAGATCCTCCAAGATCTGCAAATAGTTTCAGGAGCTGTGCTTCATATTATGCTTGATACAAACAACAACAATAACAACCCCTCTGCTTTCTATTGTTAATTTAGCATGGTGATAGAAATCAAATCAAAATTAATATACAATTGTATGCCACACATTTCATGCAGTTACACTATTTTTGGGAGTATAAGATGCACCAGAGTATAAGACGCACCTTAGTTTTGGGGGAAGAAAATAGGGAAAAGAATCTGCTTACCAGGTATTCATCTGGCTAGCGTCCTTAGTCTGATCAGCTTCAGCACATTATTTTATCCCCTAGTTAAGGGCTTAATTTCTTTTTTATTCTGAGAGAGTAACAGTGAAAGAGCTTGCAAGCAGGTAAGAGCTGTGGACATGGTTAGCACCTGGTTAGGGCTGGAAAGAAGTATTAGGAGCAAGTAAAACAATGAAAAAAAACCCTACAAAGACAGGGTTTGGAATACATTATTCGCAGAGAGTAACAATGAAACAGCTTGGTTACATTAATAGCACCTGGTTAGGGTTGAAAGAAACTTACTCAAAACAAGGTAGAGTAATAAAAAAACCTGGAAAGACGTAGGGCTTGGAAAACATTTTTCACAGAGAGTAACAATGAAAGAGCTTGGGTACATTAATAGCACCTGGTTAGGGCTGGAAAGAAACACTAGGAGCAAGTAAATGGTGAAAAAAAAACCCTACAAAGACAGGGTTTAGAATACATTATTCGCAGAGAGTAACAATGAAAAAGATTGGTTACATTAATAGCACCTGGTTAGGGCTGAAACTTACTTGAAACAAGTTAGAGTTATGAAAAAAACTCTGCAAAGACTTAGGGCTTGGAAAACATTCTTCACAGAGAGTAACCATGAAAGAGTTTGGGTACATTAATAGCACCTGGTTAGGGCTGGAAAGAAATATCTGGAGCAAGTAAAGCAATGGAAAAAAAAACACTACAAAGACAGGGTTTGGAATACACTCTTGGCAGAGAGTAACAATGAAAGAGTTTGCAAGCTGGTAAAAGCTGGGAAAATTGTTAGCACCTGGTTAGGACTGGAAAAAACATTTGGAGCAAATAGAGATTGAAAAAAAAATCAAAGACAGGGTTTAAAATACATTCTTGGCAGAAATTACCAATGAAAGAGCTTGCAAACCGGTAAGAGCTGGAAACATCATTAGCACCTGGGTTAGGGCTAGAAAGGAACTTAATGAAAAAACCCCTGCAAAGACTTAGGGGTTGGAAAACATTATTGGCTGAGAGAAAAATAAAAGAGCCTGCAAGGTAAGAGCTGGGAAGATTGTTAGCAGCTACCTAGGGCTGGGGGGGGGGGGGAGAGTACATTCAGAGTATAAGACGCACCCTAATTACCAGCCTATTTTAGGAAGGAAATGGGTGAGTTTTACACACCAAAAATTACAGTAATTACTGCATACTATTTGACTGCAATTTTCTGCATACCAGAAAGCTAACTATTGTTAAACTAAAGCTAGAAAATTCCACATGTAATCCTGTGCCATATCATATAGGCAACAGCTTTCCGTGCATGATAAAATGTATTATTCAATCCTTGGGTGAATTGAAAGTTCCTCATGTAAATCATATAAAAGTAGATAAATGAAGAAAAAATTCAGTTTACAAAGTTTTTGTATTGAATTCCAATTAGAATAAATATTCTATGTTTTTTCTCAATTTCATAAAGTTTTTTTTAAATTTTAATCAGAAAACTAAACTTGTGTTTGTATCTTTCCTCTAATGGGTCTATGGGTGATGAAATGTCACTCTTGTAAAAGTTTTTCCCATGTAAGGTTTTAAGCTGTTCTTCAATAATTTATGCAGAATTGATAATGTATTCATAACACATAGATGCAGTATCCTAAAATTATTTATATATACTTAATAAATGTTTTATAATGCTTTTGTGATGTATATTATAAATGATAAATAGGTAAATGAAGATATCTTATTAAATATTAACAGAACATACTAGTTATTATAGTGTAATGGTTGTGAAAAACCATTATTAAAATAGTTAATGGTTGCAGCTAAATCCTTACGGACACTTACTATATAGTATATAATTCTTGGAATAATCATTTTTTTGTTGAGCTGAGGAATGAATTTCTTTCTCTAAATGCTAGTGAAATACATTGAAAGTACCATTGCTTATGGTTTGTATATTAAAAATGGCTAGAGGCATTAGGCAAATAATATTTTTGCAGCAAATTTTAAACCTATTATTTTTCTTGAAGCATTGAAAATTAAATGGCAAAGACATTCCATTAAAATCTATTTCTTCATATCTTTCAAATACTTAAATGAAATCTTAGATGATATGAATTAAATTCATTTTATATCCTCAGTTGATATAAATTTGAATCCAAAGAATCACATTTTTAGGCCATAAGGAATGTAAATGGATACCAAACTAAAGTCTACTGAATTTAAATGCATTACTGGTTGTAATGTTTAGTTGTTTTATAAAAGTTTTATTTATAATTAAATTTATAATATTCACAAATCTACACAACAAATAAAATCCACAATATATTTGATTCTAGAAATGCCTGCTAAGTGCTATGCTTATTTAAGTTTGGTGTATTTACTGTCCTAAGGGTAAATGGAAAGTTTCAAAAATCAAGAAACATTGTGAAATGTTTCATTGTATAGTTTTGTTAGACTCTAAGTCAGTAGTAGTTGAAGTAGTTATTAAAAACTGTATCAAGCTTTTGAAGAATGTTATTTTGTTTCTTCAAAGAAAGCACCAGTTACTATATTGATCTACAACCTTTACAGAGACAGCCATTACTTTCTTTATAGGCTTAATACAGAGGATGATCATTCTTCATCTTTTCCTTAAGAAGAACTGTTGGCAAAATAAAATAGGAAATACTAAGGCATTCATCACATAATAAATGTATAATTCAAATAGTCAATAAAGCTTTCGAAAGCAGTAATCATCCAAAATAATCATAATCATAATCATAACCATTTTAGATTTTCTGATCCATAATAACCCATCATAATCATAACCTTTTTCCATTTTCTTATTCATAACCATTTCAATTTCATCTCCTTATTCCATCATTCTATTTTCACTTTTTTTAATCTCTAATTTTTTATCTCTAATTTTCTTTTCAATAATAAACTCTTATAAAATTAAGTCATTAATAATTCCAATTCGTTTAATATCGTAGTCATTTCCTTTTATAATTTATAGTTTTATGGGAAAGAAAAACAAAAACAAAACTCAGTTCTTCCTCTTCTTTGAAGTCCTGCTATCTTCTGCTATCATGTGAGTTTTCAATGTCAATATTTCTAAAAAGTCTCAAACCTCTTTTCAAATTGCATTATCCAATATGTTTTCAAACAGTTCAATCAGTTCCATCTTGAATATTTTCTTCCTTCCAGCCATAGCTTCATTCCACCCTTTTCTTAGAGAAACATACAGTATGTGAAGACCAAGCAGATAATATATACTCCCAAGCAATACAGATTAGCTGCTATATTTCCTCCGACCACACGATGGCGCTAAATAACAAATTTATTCAGATCTTTTGGTATTATATAAACTTCCTCTGCCTTTGTTACGTGTAAATTAATTTTTTAAAAAAAAAAAACAGAATAGCCTCCACAGCTAAAATGTAAAGGGTCCCAATTTTTTTTAAAAAAACAAATTTTAAAATGGTTAAGAATCTTGAAAATCCAATCTTGGGCAATTGCTACTTTTAAAAGCCAATGCATTTTGCCTCGTTGCAAGGACAGCTGCTTCCTGTCTCCATTTTGGGCTGTTTTAGCTCCGTTGAAATCAAATCGTGCATTAAAAAAAGTCCAAATTCCCTTTCAGCAGCTTCAACTCACCAGCACAGCTTTAAATCCCTCCTTTCTCTGTAAGTAACACCTCCAGCTCATTCCAGATGTCATCTCTGTAAGTAACATCTCCAGCTCATTCCAGATGTCATCAATCATCTATTTATTTATTTATTTATTAGATTTGTATGCCGCCCCTCTCCACAGACTCGGGGTGGCTCACAACAATAATAAAACAGTATACAATAAACAAATCTAATATTTAAAAAGTATCTAAAAACCATTAATTTAAAAACCATTCAACGCAAGCAATCCTAATCTCTGCAGGGAGCTGGTTCCAGAGGGTCGGGGCTGCCACAGAGAAGGCTCTTCCCCTGGGTCCCGCCAAACAACATTGTTTAGTCGACGGGACTCGGAGAAGGCCAACTCTGTGGGACCTAATCAGTCGCTGGAATTCGTGTGGCAGAAGGTGGTGTTGGAGATATTCTGGTCCGATGCCATGAAGGGCTTTATAGGTCATAACCAACACTTTGAATTGTGACTGGAAACTGATCAGCAACCAATGCCTCAACTGGTGCACCAGGCAAACCTGGGCAAACGCCCCCCTCGCCACATCTATCCTGGCATTGCATTGTCTCTGCGGCTGTGTCGGCTCAGGCATGGCTGTCTGGCCAGCTTCACATCACAGCCAGTGCAAGACCAGGACAATTTGTCGAGTGGGGCATGCCAGCCCCTATCAGACCCCTGGAAGCATCCCATGCATCACCTTCCATTTAGGAAGGATCCGATCTGGTCCAAAAGGGCCAGAACCCCCGGGCAGTGGGGATTTGGAGCCATTTCCAAGGGAGAGGAAAGGGATTGTTAAAGGAGGATTAATATGGGATAATAATTGGTATAGATTAGGGAAGATTATTACACTAAGAACGGCAATGGAAGATATATAGATTAGGGGAAAATGCTACTATTTTGGGGGATTTTCGATGGAAGATACTTTTCTTGATAATATGATATATAATTATGATTTGTTAAAATAGAAATTAGATATTGGCATAATGGAAGAAATGAAAGGAATTAAGCAAATGGAAATACTTTTTTTAAAAAAATCTTTAAAATAGTACCCTTCCTCCTATGTATACTGATATTGTTATAATTAGATTAAAATTGGATATGAATGGTTATCTTTTCTTTACTTCCTGGGATATAAAAGAAGTAAACTTAGATTTTTTTTTAAGGGCAACTTCGATAAAATGAGGATCTTTTAAAAAAGTAAGAATGTGTTTAAGAATATAAGAAATGGATTGTAGCATGGCGGCATAGTTTTTGTAGATAAACAGCAAATAGCCACGAGAAATTGAGATAGCTAATAGCACTTTGAATTCAGATCAGGATGAAGGAGAATATCTGAAATCCATATGATAGGATTTGAAAAGGAGGTAGCACAGGATGAATGATATGTACCAGAATAAAATTGGATAAATAATTAGGAAATTTGGATTAAGAATTTGGCATTTGTTATTATATTGTATTGTATTTTAATTTGAGGTATATGAATTTGAATCTCTGTATGGTGTGGGGGGGAAAAAATTATAACCCCCCCCTCCAAATCTCAATCCCTGGTACTATTTGACCCTTTGAGTTACAGGCAAAAACAGACTGGCCCTCTGAGCTAAGTACCAAATGCATTCTGAACTGTCTAAAACTATTAGTGTGTGCGAATTCAGCCCCATTTAAAAAACCTATAACATTACCAACATATAAAGAGAGATTTTGGAGGTTTGAAGTATTTTTTGATCATTGTGAATATTATTTTTAATAGAACATAAAAAATAAATTATTTACAATAACTCTTTAGGTTCATTGCTTAAGATTTAGAATTTTATAGGCTATAAACATCACATTTAGTTCTTTAAATGAAATATATTTTATTTTTGCATTCAACTAAAAATAGTGGGTACTAATAAATTTTCTTTTAGATTACCAATTTCTGTTCTTCCGTAACTTATTTAGTCTTTGACGAGCTCAGGAAGTCAGTGTAAAGAAGGCCGTTCCCTCTTTGGGCCACATGGAATAAGTGGTAAAACTTCAGATACTTTGTGCTCACAATGATGAGAGTCACAGAGATACAGTATATGGATTGTGTTAAATAATTAACCATAATAGTGAAATATTTTAACTGATATTTAGAAGAACAGGAAAACCCCCTAAAACAAAACTGATGAAGAGAGATCACAAAAAGTATTCCAATAATACTAGCAATAATACCAATTCTCTTATCTAATGAAAAAAATCATTTATTTATTTTATTTGTCAATTACATATTGGTAATATACATAGATATAACATTGTTTATGTACTTGATAAGAGGGAACATTAGGACATATACTTTTACAAATGAAAGAATTCCTTGGGAAAAATACTTAAAATACCTTAAAAACAATGACTGTTATGTTAATAATTACAAACAGTGCAAGGAACATCAATGATTATGTAAAGAAAGTTAAGTTATTCACTATCATTTTAATGCGTAATAATTTCTGAAGTATGTAATTTAAGTACTGTATTTTGTTTATTTCTTTATCTCTCACTGTAATGTGTTTCAAAGAGTATTGGCAACACCATCCATCACAGAACTACTTCATATATCAGAAAATAATTTCTTGAGGAGTAGTGTAGTAAAGGAATACAAGTCCTTTGGGTTAATGTTATACTTTTTGTTCAAATATTGTTTACTTTATCTTAGTTTATGAGATAAAATTAAGTTATAAGAAATTAAATTATCCATGAAAATCTTATCCAGTTCAAGATAGAAGAAATCGTGCAGCTTGCTGATTTTATCAGTATGAAAGATTTGTAATTTCAGCTTAAAAAAACTGAATACTGTCTTTACAAGATTTACAAGGTTCAGATAGTCTATTAGAGAGCTGACCATTAGTTCAAGACTTTCAATTAGTATTTATTTTAATGTAGTTAAAATATTTTAATTGAATTATATGTTCCAGTGATCTGAGGATTTTAATAGGCACAAGCTGCCAAATTATTTACCATATTTTGTAGCAGAAGGAGTGGAAGAAAATGTTCACCTTTCATAACGGGGGAAAAGGCAGGCTTCATTTTCAGTAATTAAAATTACTTTATTGAAAATGATGGTGTAATTATAAGGTTATTTTCACGTTCTAATTTGATACAAGGGAATTTTAAACCAACAAAAATTGCTCAAGCAAAAAATGATTGTTTTGTGATATTCCCATGGTGAGAAATAATGTGAACTCTGGTTAGCTTTTAACATGGGGATGAATGACAACAGCTTGATATAAATGTTGACTTTTCTGATGCGCCTGCTGTTTTCTTTCTGGTTGGTTTAATACACAGCAACCCTATTACTAATTGCTGAGTAGCAAAATATCTTATCAGCATTAAGATAAATGATAATCATTTTGATTTGATTGATCAAAATAGCATGACACAGTTTGAGACAATAGAAGGGGAAACCAAGGTACTTTCATATAAGTGAAATTATGGTAGTTTCAGATTTCTGTCTTGTGTATTCAGCAGTCACAAGCATACACCAGCTTAGGGTACAGTGATCCCTCGATTATCGCGAGGGTTCCGTTCCAAGACCCCTCGCGATAATCGATTTTTCGCGATGTAGGGTTGCGGAAGTAAAAACACCATCTGCGCATGCGCGCCCTTTTTTCATGGCCGCGCATGCGCAGATGGTGGAGTTTGCGTGGGCGGCGGGGAAGACCCAGGGAAGGTTCCTTCGGCCGCCCAGCAGCTGATCTGCTCGGCAGCGCAGCAGCAGCGAGCAGACGAAGATCGGGGTTTCCCCTTTGCGTGGGCGGCGGGGAAACCCCGATCTTCGTCTGCTCGCTGCTGCTGCGGCCGCCCAGCAGCTGATCTGCTCGGCAGCGCAGCAGCAGCGAGCAGATGAAGATCGGGGTTTCCCCGCCGCCCACGCAAAGGGGAAACCCCGATTCGGCTCCTCGCTGCGCTGCCGAGCAGATCAGCTGCTGGGCGGCCGAAGGAACCTTCCCTGGGTCTTCCTCGCTGATGCCCCCGCTCGCCTGCCCGCCCGCCGCCCGCCTGCCCGCCCTCCACCCGCCAGCAAGAGGGGGAGAGATAGAGAAAGAGAGAGAAGGAAAGAAAGAGATGAGAGAGGGAGGAAGAGAGTGTGAGAGAGGAAGAAGCAAGATAGAGAAAGAGAGAGAGAAAGAAAGATGAGAAAGGATGGAAGAGAGTGACATCATCGGGTGGGAAAAATCGCGATATAGCGTTTCGCGAAGAACGAGATCGCGAAAATCGAGGGATCACTGTATAAGGAAAGTTCACTGTCAATGTTCAGCCCCATCTTATTTTGAGTGAGTGGCACCCTTTGTGATATACAGTACATAACCTTTACAAAAATGTAAAGTCCAGGAAGCACGATACAAAATCAAGGCACAATGTCAGTCTGAAGCAAGGCATAAAACACAGCAATCAAGGAACATACAGCTAGAAAGCAAATACTTGTTTGTTTGTTTGTTTGTTTGTTTGTTTATTATTTTGTTGATCAAGTATAGGATTGTAGTTTGTATAAGCATAACATTAAGTAGTAAATAATGATAAAAGAAGACAATAGCACAGTAGGACAGGGACAGTAGGCACAATGGTGCGCTTATGCATGCCCTTACAAATCTCTAAGAAAAGGGGAAAGATCAACTGTAGACAATCTGCCGTTAAAGATGTTAGGGTTTGGGGTAGAAACCACAGAGTTAGGTAATACATTCCAGGCGTTGATCACTCTATTGCTGAAGCTGTATTTTCTGAAATCTAGTTTGGACCAGTGTACGTTAAGTTTGAATCTATTGCATGCTCATGTGTTGTTGCAGTTGAAGATGAAGTAGTTGTTGTTTTCAGCATCATTTTCATCTATCTGCTGTGTTAAACAGTCAGTCTCTTGCACCCCCCATCAAGAAAGTGAGACTACCACATTTCAAATAGTCGGGTTGAACTTCGTTTTGCCTGATTTGGTTGAATCGGGCAAAGAAGATAGTTCTTCTCTCTTATCAGTGATTGCCTTCAGCTGCATGCTTTCTCTATCCAAAGCCTCAGGGCTGATCTGCTGCTTCTGTGTCTCAGCCAAATCACCCTGAGCCAGCTGCTTGTTAGAGTGCTCTCCCATTGATCATTCCTTCTCACTTGGATTCTCAGTTCCTACCTTATGGCCATCAGCCATTTCTCCTCCTGAGGAGCCTTTGCCTGGCTTATCCTCCTCTGAACTAACATCTCGAGAGGCATCTGGGAAAGTCATGACACATTTATTCTTTCAAACAGACAATAAACTGAATTCCTGAATTTAAAATACTAATAAGAACACGAAAGGAACAAATCATTTTGGTTCAGTTGATAGCTTAAGAATGTGTGAACTCCTTAAGGAAGGAACATAGAAAATATGACAGAAACAGCTATGTTACCAGTTGCAGCCCATCATAGTTAACATTCTTGAGGTGATAATCTCAATAGGTAGCTTTTTTCTTCCTTTTTTTACTGCTGTTAAAACAGAAGAAAGGATGGGGGAGGATAGAAAAGTACTATTACAAAACTATACTTGCTTACAGGTATCCTTGCTTATAAATATCCCTTAATAACATGTAAATGAGTTATAAAATTATTAACCAAATGTAGCAGATTCAGTTGCCAACTCTGTTAATGCAATTAAAGGATACAGAGTTATTCATAACATGTTTATATATAATTCCTACACTTCTGTGTAGCATATTTATTATTTTGCTGACAATGTGCACTATGCTGGACAACCAACTCAGTCTATATACTCTCTACTGTACTAACATTTAAACATTAATAAAGTAAAATAAACACTTCAATTTCTTGAGATACTATACTATGGACATTTTAAATAATAGAATTGCAAAATATTTTATTTCCCTCCCCAGTTCATTTGTATGAGAATAATCCTATTATTTCATAGAATGATGTTGGAAAAAGCCACTGTTTATATAAAAAAGTTACCACTGCCTGTACTGTCTATACTTAATTTTCTTCTTCCCTCGGGATTTACTATTCTTATTACAACCATGGTGAAGCAAGATAAAGCTAAATGGCATAGTAGCATCTGGTCTGCCAAAACATGTATTAGTTATTTTTGCTGCAAAAAGTAACAGGAATACTCTAGAATTCAAAATCAATATTCTTAGCACCAGTGTTTACTTTAATAACCAAGGATTCTTATGTATTGGCAGTTCTACTTTTACTTTTCTGTCTAGAAACTGAAATATATTTTAGATTTTATATAAAATTGAATATTTTTCCTGAAATAAATGATGCAAACAAAGTGCAGTGTTCCAAAATAAAATGTCGAATTTGATTAGACTTTTTATTTTGGAGCACTGCACTTCATTTGTACTATTTTTTGGAGGGAGGAATATTCAATTTTATGTAAAATGCACACCTGTAGTAGCATTTCAGTCATTTGAACAAAGTTTTATAATAGCCAGAAATGTTGGAAACTGATTGAAATATGTTGTCCTATATAAAAGCAGTTGTTGATGTGTGCAATAATTTGTTGATAAGTGCACTTATCACCTAAATCGAGAATGGATAAGGCTATTAGAATAGTTTCAGGTGATAATAGCAGCAATCAGATTATTATGAACAGCAATATCTTGTTTCCTGAGATAAGAAATGCAATTAGACTTGAAATATATATTTAATTTTTGTTTATTATTTTAAAAAATTAAACATTTGGAAACCATTCTTGAATGCAATGAAAAGATACATAGAAGTTAGCATTTATATACAGTGATCCCCCGGGTATTGCGAGCCCGATCATTGCGAAATGGCTATATGGCGATTTTTGAACCCGGAAGTAAAAACACCATCTGCGCCCTTTTATTCTATGGGCACGCATGCGTAGATGGCGCCGGGCAGATCAGCTGCTTGGCGGCTTCCCTGGGTCTTCCCCCTCTTGCTGGCGGGAGGGCGAAGCCCCCCCAGCACCCGCTCGCCCGCCGTTCGCCCGGCCACTCGCCGCTCGCCCGCCCTTCGCCCGGCCACCCGCCCTTCGCCCGGCTCGCCCGCCGTTCGCCCTTCGCCCGGCCAACTTCGGGACTCAGTTGGGAAGCCGCGCGGCTGTTTTAAAACATCGCCGCCAGCATGTCCCGAAGCCAAACGAACCCGGGTGGCCGTTTGCCGCTCGCCCGCCCTTCGCCCGGCCACCCGCCGTTCGCTCGCTGCTCGCCCGGCCACCCAGGTTCGTTTGGCTTCGGGACATGCCGGCGGCGACGTTTTAAAACAGCCGCGCGGCTTCCCAACTGAGTCCCGAAGTCAAAGGCGAACTTCGGGACTCAGTTGGGAAGCCGCGCGGCTGTTTTAAAACGTCGCCGCCGGCATGTCCCGAAGCCAAACGAACCCGGGTGGCCGGGCGAGCAGCGAGCGAACGGCGGGTGGCCGGGCGAAGGGCGGGCGAGTGGCGGGCGCGGCAGCATCGAGGAGTTTGCGTGGGCGGGGGGGAAACCCCAATCTTCGGCTCCTCGCTGCTGGGAAGTAAAAACACCATCTGCGCATGCGCAGATGGTGTTTTTACTTCCGCAGCGCTACTTCGCGCAAAACCGATCATTGCGAGGGGTCCTGGAACGGAACCCTCGCAATGATCGGGGGATCACTGTATTATTTGTTTTGGAGGATGGGCGGGGTGCCGGGCGTAGCACCAGCAGTTTGAAGTTTGTAAAAAGGTGTATAAGATGCACCTTTTTGCCTCAAACAAGTGCGCCAAAAACTGGGTGCGTCTTATATACCAAATGCAGTTGGGTGGTGGTCAGCAGTAGCAGCAGCAGCCTTGCTGTAGTCCGGCGGCAGCAGCTTTGGTAGTGGTTTGGCAGCTGGCACCGGCTGCCACTACCAAACTGTGTGAGAAGCCGCTATCGCCGAACTACAGCTGATTGCCACCGCAGAAGCTGCCACTGCTGGACTGCAGGGCTATGCACCAAATTTCAAGGCATGGGGGAAAGCCGAGCTTCTGATCTCCGTCGCATGGGCACATATCTCCCTTGGTAAGTTTGTCCCGCGCAGAGAGACCGAGAGCGCCCATCTTTCCTTCCCCCCTCCCAGCCGCCGAGGAGAGCAGCAGAGTTGCGACCACCTTTCCTTCCCCCTCCTGGCCGCCAAGGAGAGCAGCGCAGCGCTTGCAACTGTTTTCCCTGGCCTTGAAGCAACAGTGGCTGTAGCTACTGCTGCCGCTTCCTCCTTGGCCTTGACATTGTTTCGTTCCAACAAGGGAGGCTGCTCGGCTGCTACTTTCGCCGCTGCTGCTGCTTCAAATGGAGGCTGAGGCAAACTGCCAGCGCTGCATTCTCGTGTGGTCCCACTTCATCTTTCCTTCACAACGATGAACAGGTGCTGCCATAAGAACATGGGTTTTGGTTCTGGATGGGGACGACAGCAAAGGAAAGTGTGTGTGCGGCAGTGGGAAGGAGAACAGGAAACCTGCAGAGTACCTGCAGCAGGCAAGGCTGGGGCTTACTATAAGGAGGAATTCTGGAAGTCCACAAGTCTTGAAGCTGTCAAGTTTGAAGACCCCCGGGTTAGGGGTTAGGGGTGCATGGGTCTTCAAACCTGGCAAGTTTAAGGCTTGTGGACTTCAACTCCCATTTCTGAGCTAGCATAACTAAAGGAGGAATTCTGGGAGTTGATTGTGGACTTCAACTCCCAGAATTCCTCCTTCAAGTTTGAAGTTTGTAAAAAGTGTACATGGTTTTAAAAAGTGTACATGGTTGTAAAAAGTATTCTGCTACACTGGTATCTTATTAAACAATATAATACTACACCACTTGGTTCAGAATCCTTTTTTCCTTCTTTTCCTCCTCTAAAATCTAGGTGCGTCTAATACATTGGTGTGTCCTATACACCAAAAATACGGTATAAATAACTTTATTGCTTCAATTTTACTAATTAGATCAATAAAGTTTTAATTTCTTTTATTTATTTGGTAGGTGCTTTCTTCCTATTTATATTAGTCAATATTTATATTATTTTACTCTATATTTACACTATTATATTCTTTTCCCATTTATTACTAGTACAAAAAGTTGCTTTAGGAGGTGATAGGAAAAGCTGTCATCGGTTTCGTGTGATCAACTTAGTGCATTTGTCCATTGTTTCAGAAAATAATTTTTATGCTCAGATAAATTATGGTGATATCTTCACTAGTCTGAAATATGTATTTATTATTTCTTTCTTTGACTTCTCAGCTAAACAAATATTTATTGTTATTATAGCTGATATCTATATGGCATTATTTATTTATTCAAATTGTTTCACCTATGCATTTACAGGGTAAAACAGAGCAGTAGATAACAATGTAAGTATTGCTATTTTCTGAAGTAGATAATGGTAATGTCAACTTAACAGTAAAAGGTCATTTATGAGGACTGCATTATACAGTGTTTGTAATGCAGATGAATCTAGATTATGAATATTTAAGTTGCTCTCAGAGGATGTTTTGTTTATTTGTTCCCAAGTACATTCTGTTGTTTAAGGACACTGCATAGCTGGCTTCTTGATTTTTAATATTAGTTCATTATTCTGAAACTTTTAAAACTGGCAGATAAGTTAAATGGTGAAAAAGAACTGGTTTTCATTTTTCCTTGTGTAAAACATAAATTATATCACTTGAGGAAAGATTTTCAGCTTTTCCATAAAATGCGCAAGAAGTCTATTCAAAATAGAAATTAAATTTACAAGAAATTTAATTTTGTGAGATGCAGG
Organism: Erythrolamprus reginae; assembly: GCF_031021105.1. Taxonomy (NCBI): domain Eukaryota; kingdom Metazoa; phylum Chordata; class Lepidosauria; order Squamata; family Dipsadidae; genus Erythrolamprus; species Erythrolamprus reginae. The sequence goes on from NC_091956.1 coordinate 50,176,276, forward strand.
TTACCAGAGTTGCGGCTGATACATACTTGTTCTTCCTGTTCTTTATCTTCATTAGAAGCTGTTTCTTTAAGAAATGAAAAGTTATAGACTTGAGTTATTAACTCACTGATTCTATGAAGTTATATATTATAAAAATATTATGAAATAATATTTGCATAATTTTATTTTGTCAACACTTAGATGGAGAAATGAACTTCTCTTTTAAAAAATAGTTAAACCTTTAAATACATTTAAATAAGACAGAAAGGGACTTTATGAAACACAAAATAATCACACAGGATTTTCCTAAGACTTTCATTCCATTATTGATGCTGAGGGAATTTTATATACCATATTTTTCAATGTATAAGATTCATTGAGTATAAGACACACCTTAGTTTTAGAGGAGGAAAACAAGGGGGGATCTGCCTCTGCCTCCCAGCAATTGGGCTTCCCAGCAAACAGTACACATGATATACCACTGTTTGCTGTGTATTTCTGTGCATGTGTGCCTGACCCATAAAAATACAAGGAATTGGATAAATTCAAATGGCATTCGGGAAAAAAAACTGTTTTTGTGTCTAGTTGTCTTGGTGTGCAGTGCTCTATAGCGACGTTATGAGAGCAGGAGTTGAAACAGTTTATTCATTTACTATTTATGTATTAATTGGATTTGTATGCCACCCCTCATCCTGTCCAGGATGTGAGGGTTCAGTAAATATTTTCATTGCCTTCTTTTTTACTTGTGCAGTATACAGGTCTTCAATGGAAGGCAGGTTGGCAGCAATTGTTTTTTCTGCAGTTTTGATTATCCTCTGAAGTCTGTGTCAGTCTTGTTGGGTTTCAGAACCGAACCAGACACTTATAGAGGTGCAGATGACAGACTCAATGATTCCTCTATATTCCTGTATCAGCAGCTCCTTGGGCAATTTGAGTTTCCTAATTTGGCAAAGAAAGAACATTCTTTGTTGTGCTTTTTTTGATGATGTTTTTGATGTTAGGTGACCATTTTAGGTCTTGAGATATGATAGAAATTTGGAGGTCTCTACTATTGATACTGTGTTGTCTAGTATTGTGAGAGATGGTAGGATGGGAGGTTTCTCCTAAAGTCTATCGCCATTTCTACGGTTTTGAGTGTGTTCAGTTCTAGATTGTCTCAGTCGCAGAATAAAGCTAGCTGTTCAATCTCCCGTCTGTATGTGATTTCATCGTTTCGAATGAGACCTATCATTGTTGTATCATCTGCAAACTTCAGTAGTTTAACAGATGGATTTTTTGAGATGCAGTCATTGGTGTATAGAGAGAAATGAAGTGGCGAGAGTACACAGCCTGGGGGGGGGGTGCTAATTGTACAGGTATCTGATGTGATTTTGCCTAGCTTCACCTGTTGCTTCCTGTCTGTTAGGAAGCTTGTGATCCACTTACAAGTGTGTTCAGGTACTGCTAGCTGATTTAATTTAGTGAAAAGAATGTCCTGTATGATGGTGTTGAATGTTGAACTAAAGTCTACAAAAAGGACCCTAGCATAGGTCTTTGGATACTCAAGATGTTGTAGGATGTAATGCAGAGCCATATTAACACTATCACCTGTTCGGTATGCAAATTGCAGGGATCCATGATAGTTTTCAAGTAGGACATCACCAATCTTTCAAAGGTTTTCATAACTACAGATGTTAGAGCAACTGGTCTGTAGTCATTCAGTTCCTTGATGGAGGGTTTCTTCAGCATTGGGAGGATAATAGAGCATTTGAAGCAGGAAGAAATATAGCACATCTCTATGATTTGTTGAATATTTGGGTGAAGATGGGCCAATTGGTCAGCACAGACTTTTAAGCAAGAAGGAGTTATCTGATCTGGGCCTGATGGTTTTCCAGGGTTCTGTCTGTGAAATAGAACTTGCACTTCCTTTCCCGTGATCATCAGGGGCTGTAAATCCAATGGGATGAGTTCAGTTGTAGAAGATTTGGCTATTGTTGATGTGTGTGGGTTGGAGGTTGTGGAGATAGGTGGCTGTAGTTTCTTTTCAAACCTGCAGTAGAACACATTCAGGTCATCTGCCAGTTGTTGATTTCCTTCAGTTTGGGAAGGTGGTTTGCTGTAACCAGTGATGTTTTTGAAAGTTTTCCACATGTTGCACATTTCTTTGCACCATCTTGTGATTATCTTTCCAGTACACACACACACATATACACACACAAGGACATACTTGAAAGTGTTCCAAATAATTACGTTCATTAAACACATTGGAAGAGAGTGTCTTGAGTTTTTAAGAGTGGCCTTCAACATGTATTTTTCACCTTGTATCCCATATGAAGTTTGATAGAAGGTATTAGACTGTCACTGCATCTCTAAATTTTACTTTGATGCAGACTGGCAGAAGCAATAGGCACTGCAAAACTAATCTTTCAAATAACATATGTCTCCTAGAAGGAGACAAGACTGTGTGTATTAAAAATGGTCTGAATGAAGAAAAAATACATTGACTAGGATTTTCTTAGTATTTACTTTTATGCACTATTTTCATTTCACTATATTCCTTTCCTGAGCCTCTGTGGAATGAAAAAAGGCAAGTTTCCCCTCAACCTATTTCTGAATTTTGTTTCTCTTTTATTAAAGAATAAGTAATGTTTCCCCTGTGGGATGAGAAGTCTCTTTTTTGACTCCATGGTTTGAAAGATAAAAAGTTAACTAAAATTATGTCTTTTGTGTGGGCAAATTCTGCCTCCAATCCTTTTTTTTTTTTTTTTTGGTCTCACCTTGTACAAAGGTGACCAATAAAAAAAAATAGAATAGACGTACAATAAGAATCACAATTCACTCCCAGCAAGGGATTCCCTCTGGAGCCCAGAAAGAGGAATCCCATAGCCTAGCAAGTGAAATCCAGTAGCCCAGCTGAGTTCCCAATAAGGGATTGTCTCTGGAGCCAAGTGAGTGCCTACAGCTCTCCATAGCCCAGCTGCGAGATTTCCTCTGAATGTGTGCCTACAGCCCTACAAAGCCTCCAAACGAAATCCCTGCAGCCCTCCAAAACCCAGCTCTCTCCCAGCAAGGGATTCCTTTCGGAGAATCCCAAAAACAAAACAAACAAAAGACTCTTTAATTGAACATTTCTTAACTCCCATCAGTATTAGTGTGTGATGATCCACTCAACTGCCTTCTAAGTCCTGCAAATCAGTTTAGATCAGATTGAATTTAGGCACAGTAAAAATGGAGAAGCTGCTTTAAAAGTAAAAGGATTTTTCTCTCTTCCATCTTGCTTAAGATTTTGTCTCAGTGGGAAAGTTAACATTCCTAGGCCAGCAATAAAGCAGATAATTGCCAGGAGTGAATTTCCAATAGTAAATCAACTCAATCTACTTTTCAAACCAAGTTGCAATGGAAAGGAATTTTTGTTACATGCTGAACTCTGCTTTTTAAAACCTGATTTTTGTTTGCTACACCTTCCATGTTGTTTGCCTTTGATTAATTGCTGATTGATGAAGATTGATTATATTATTCAATAATTAAATTAGCCTGATTTATTATATGATTATTTATATATTATCAATTAATTATACACTGATCAATTAACTACAACAATTTTATTGGCTATTTTCTTGGTTAAGTATTATTAACTATTCACACATTAATTAATTAATTAATTTGTTAGCTATGTACTAATTAATAATTTGTTGGCTATTTGATTGGTTCAGCACTATTAACTATTCACACATTGATTAATTAATTTGATAACTATACATTAATTATTGTTTAATTAATATTGTTCGATATTGACTGCTGATATTAATCAATTTGTCAGACACTATTTGATTATTGACTATAAAAAAATAAAAAACCTCCACAATCAAGCACCCACAAAACAAAGACACCTTTACCAATGACGACTTATGCTATAAATATAATAAAATTGTCAAATAGTATGATGAATTCAAGAAATGTCGCATTTGCTCAAATTATACTAACAATACCTGCCTCCAAATAAACAACAGCCACTTTTCTAACAACAGCTACCGCATTTCTGTCCATCATGTCTATCATTACTGGATAAACTAATTACCATGTCTGATATATTACAATCCTTGGAAACAATCATAAAAACACAACAAACAAACATGGATTCCATAGAAGTACACATGGAAGCACACGTGGAAGCACGTTTAGAAGCACTGGATAAAGAAATTACAGCACAGATAAATGAAAATTCAATTGTTCAAAATCATATTTCAATACAACAGCCAATACCTCAAATAACACTCAAATAACACATCCTAGATCTGAATGAATGAAATATTCTCATTGAATACTTTGTTCTGTACAAAGTTGAATGTGCACAACAGCATGTGAAATTGATTGTCAATCAGTGTTGCTTCCTAAATGGACAGTTTGATTTCACAGAAGTTTGATTTACTTGGAGTTATATTGTGTTGTTCCCTTTATTTTTTGAGCAGTGTATTTTACAAGAAGAGTCCTCCACTCCTCTGTTCGCAACAAAATACCTTATTCCACCAGACTTGAAATTTTGGGCTTAGAAAACCTAGAGCTACGTTGCCTTAGATCTGATCTAAATGTAGTTCATAAAATTATCTCTCACAATATCCTACCAGTCAATTAATACTTCAACTTCAACCACAACAACACATGCGCACAAAACTGATTCAAACTCAATGTAAACTGTCCAAAGATACTTCACCAGAAGAGCCCTTCACTCCTCTACCCAAAACAGAATTCCCTACGAAACTAGACTTACAATCCTGGGTCTTGAAAGCTTAGAACTACGACACCTTAAACATGATCTAAGTACAGTAATACCTCGTCTTACGAAGTTAATTGGTTCCCGGAGGAGGTTCGTAAGGCGAAAAGTTCGTAAGGCGAAACATTGTTTCCCATAGGAAACAATGTAAAATGAATTAATGCGTGCAAGAAAAAAACGCAAAAAAACCACCGCCGCCCGGCTGTCACCTTTTGAAACAGCCGGGTGCTTCTCAGCGTCCTCCCGAACCCGAACGCCAAACCCGAACTGTTGCCAAACTTCCAGATTCAGCATTTGGGAGGCCGCCGAAAAGCCCCGCCGCCCGGCTGTTGCCTTTTGAAACAGCTGGGGGGCTTCTCGGCATTCTCCTGAATGCCGAACCCGGAAATTCGGCAAAGGTTCGGGGTTGGCGTTTGGGTTCAGGAGGACGCTGAGAAGCCCCGCCGCCCGGCTGTCAGCTTTTTAAAAGAGCTGTGGAGTTGTCGGGCTGGTCGGGAGGCTCAAACGGAGGTGGGGAATCCCAATAGGGAATTCCATGGGCGGAGCTTTGATGTCACGAAGATGTCCTTCCTGGCCGGCCAAAATGTGGAGTACTATTAATATTTTAATGAAGTACATTAAAGTCATGAAATGAATTCAATAAATTATGTTCCTGAGTGAAAAAATAGTAGTTAAAATAAAATAGAAATAGAATATTATCCTATGACATGGAATATTAAATGTTAATAAACAAAGTTACTGGCAATAACATTATTGCCAGTAACTGCATAATCCTGCTGTTCAAGGTACCTACATTATGCTTTTTAAAGTAAATGATTACCCAAGTTATTTATCTGTAATTTCTTCACTAAGTCTTTGAGGTGGCTGCCAAATCTGTCAGCCATCAATTAAGCATGTTGCTATGACCACAGACTGTCAGCAAGATAAATGACTGCAGTAAATGCACAACTCTCTATAGTCCTATTTCTTATTGAAGAAGGCATGTTGTATATACCTACACCAATTAAAGAGTATGATTCTGTCATACATAAGTTGTATATTGCTTTAGTATTTTCAGCCTTTTTCTTTAGTATTTTTATTTTGAGCTTTAAAAAAAGGCTGTTAGCCTTTCAATCCATTAGAAACCAAATGTATTGTGAACACTTTTGCAGGTCTTTCTCAATCTAACAAACCATGCTAAATTATCATATTTTGTTACATCCCAAATAAAAATATGCTTATTCTGCAAATGGTCAAACATCCATAATTAATATTCCTATAAATGCTCCAAAGAGATGTGTAGCAAGTGGATGAAGAAATGACACTTGTAAATAAGGCGACATGGGACCAGGCTCAGGAAAATAAATCAGGAATTACTAAGATTCCTAAGCCATTTGCTAAGCCATTAAATCTTGGTGGTTGAAGGTCTGAAAGAAAAGCGCATCTGATCTTGAACCATGCAAACTATTCCTGCAACACAAGCTTCTGTCCTATGGTGAAGGCAGGATGAATATGGTCTCCTGCATTATTATGAATAAATTAAGAAAATTGAAAAATAACTAGCAAATAAATTAAATAGTGGAGAAGTACTATACATTGTCTATTTCAATAACTATGTTTTTAATTTTGTCAAATTTTGTCAAAAACGTACATTTTTATTTGATGAATTTCCTGCACTGCTTTTAAATAATGATGTTTCTTTAGTTTTCTTTTAAAATATTTACACTGCAGTACTATGAATGTGTGGTATAAACTCAACCTGTCACACCTTGGAGGATTAAACCATAGAATGCCTAACAATTTAGCCAATTTAGCACATTTGATCTTAGCTTTGAAATAACTTTTTATTGAAAATATAAATGGTATGACGGTATGCAAAATATAAATAATAATGCCTTCTTTTGAGATTTTGAATTATTGTGTTGTCATTTAAAATCTATAAAACCATGTGTACCATGTATAAATAAAGTTTCATGTTAGGGAAAGTTCAGTTACCTAATTGAAGTTTCAAAGAAAAATAAACATGCAATTCTAAAAGGTGAAAACACTTGGGGATAAAAAAAGTTCAGCTTGAATAGAAAGGTATAATATGAGTTTTGTTGTATATTTTTTATAGAATGATAAAATCAAAGTTAACATAGTTTTTTTTAAATCATTAGGTCAGGAAAGCCATATTGAGAACATGGAAAAGATACAAATCCAGACTGTGCCTGGATATATCTTTATTAGTCTCAGCACAAGGTGTTTTATGCAGAAGAAACAACAGACAATGAAAAAGAGTTAGAAATATCAACTCAGGAAAATAGAGAAGTTAAGATGAAACTAAAAGCAATTGACTGCAAAGGAATCTCAATGTGTGGTCGATTTGTGAAAACAGTGCAAAGTATTGAACATACCATGATTCAGATAATTTATTTAAAAATGTATTGAAAGTTTAAAAAACAATAAAAGTTAATACAAACCAAATTCAGATGAGAAAAGAAAAAAGAATAGTACAAGAAAGAAAAGAAACAGATTAAAGAAAAAGGAAAAGAAGAATAGTTAAAGAATCAATTTCTGATCTTTATAACCAGGACAATCCATCTGTTAGGACTTATGAATGATCAGTTAGAATTTTTTAAATGAATAATTGATTTTATATATGGCAACAACAGGAAGTTTATTATATGCACAAAAATGGAAGAGCATAGGAATAGCTACAACATAGGAACGGATTATAAATGTAGCTGAAATTGCAGAGAACGGCTGAATTGACTTATTTTTTAAGGACCAACAACTGCTACTCTTATAAACCTTTTATGAACTTTTTGTAGAAATTGATAAAAATAAACTAATAATTACTTCATTTCCTGATTAATTAAGGCAGAATATGGGGACAAGGGCACCATGTTACAGTATGTCACAGAAGTGAGTACAGCCCCTCACATTTTGTAAATATTTAAGTATATCTTTTGATATGATAACTGAAGAAATGACACTTGGCTACAATGTATAGTGAGTATACAGCTTGTATAACAAAATGTGCTGTCCCCTCAAAATAATGCAACACACAACACACAAATTGGATATTATCACTTAGAGGTGTTTCAGTATGCAAAGTTTCAATATTTGTTATGTCCTCCATTATTTTCCAGGACTGCCTTAACCCTCTCGGGCATAGAATTTACCAGAGATTCACAGGTTACCACTGGAGTCTTCTTCCACTCCTCCATGATAGCATCATGGAGCTGCTGGATGTTAGAAATCTTGTGCACCTCCACCTTCCATTTCAGAATGCCCCACAGATGCTTAATAGGGTTTAATCTAGAGACATTCTTGGCCAGTTCATAACCTTTACCCTCAGCTTCTTTAGCAAAGCAGTGGTCATTTTGGAAGTGTATTTGGGGGTATAATGTTGGAATACTGCCTTGCGGCCCAATGTCCAAGGGGAGGGGATCATACTCTGCTTCAGTATGTCATGGTACTTGTTGGCATTCATGGTTCCCTCAATGAACTGTAGCTCCCTAGATTAGATTAGATTAGATTAGATTAGATTAGATTAGATTTATTGGATTTATATGCCGCCCCTCTCCGCAAACTCGGGGCGGCTCACAACAACAATAAAACAGTACATAATAACAAATCCAATGCCCACCAATCTAATTACAGTTTAAAATTAATAAATTTATAAAACAATCCCAATGTATATAAAAACAGACACACAGTCAATCAATCAATGGCAAAACAACATGGGCAAGGGGGAGATGTTTACTTCCCCCATGCCTGACGGCAGAGGTGGGTCTTAAGGAGTTTACGAAAGGCAGGGAGGGTGGGGAATCCTAATCTCAGGGGGGAGCTGGTTCCAGAGGGTCGGGGCCCCCACAGAGAAGGTTCTTCCCCTGGGTCCCGCCAGACGGCATTGTTTGGTCGACGGGACCCGGAGAAGGCCGACTCTGTGGGACCTAACCGGTCGCTGGGATTCGTGCGGCAGGAGGCGGTCCCGAAGATATTCTGGTCCGGTGCCATGAAGGGCTTTATAGGTCATAACCAACACTTTGAATTGTGACCGGAAACTGATCGGCAACCAATGCAGACTGCGGAGTGTTGGAGTGATATGGGCATACTTAGAGACGCCCATAATTGCTCTCGCAGCTGCATTCTGCACGATCTGAAGTTTCCGAACACTTTTCAAAGGTAGCCCCATGTAGAGAGCGTTACAGTAGTCGAGCCTCGAGGTGATGAGGGCATGAGTGACTGTGAGCAATGACTCCCGGTCCAAATAGGGCCGCAACTGTCGCACCAGGCGAACCTGGGCAAACGCCCCCCTCGCCACAGCTGAAAGATGTTTCTCTAATGAGAGCTGTGGATCGAGGAGGACGCCCAAGTTGCAGACCCTCTCTGAGGGGGTCAATAATTCCCCCCCCAGGGTAATGGATGGACAGATAGAATTGTCCTTGGGAGGCAAAACCCACAGCCACTCCGTCTTGTCTGGGTTGAGTTTGAGTTTGTTGACACCCATCCAGGCCCCAACAGCCTCCAGGCACCGGCACATCACTTCCACTGCTTCGTTGACTGGACATGGGGTGGAGATGTACAACTGGGTATCATCAGCGTATTGATGATACCTCACCCCATGCCCTTGGATGATCTCACCCAGCGGTTTCATGTAGATATTAAATAGCAGGGGGGAGAGGATCGACCCCTGAGGCACCCCACAAGGGAGAAACCTAGAGGTCGACCTCTGACCCCCCACTAACACCGACTGCGACCGACCAGAGAGGTAGGAGGAGAACCACTGAAGAACACTGCCTCCCACTCCCAACCCCTCCAGCCGGTGCAGAAGGATACCATGGTCGATGGTATCGAAAGCCGCTGAGAGGTCAAGGAGCACCAGGACAGAGGACAAGCCCCTGTCCCGGGCCCGCCAGAGATCATCCATCAACGCGACCAAAGCAGTTTCCGTGCTGTAGCCGGGCCTGAATCCAGACTGCTGGGGACCTAGATAATCGGCTTCTTCCAAGGACCGCTGGAGTTGGAGTGCCACCACCTTCTCAACAACCTTCCCCATGAAGGGAAGGTTGGAGACTGGACGGTAGTTATTAAGCACGGCTGGGTCCAGAAAGGGCTTCTTGAGGAGGGGGCGCACAAGCGCTTCTTTATAGAGTGATGGAAAAACTCCCCTCCCCAAGGAAGCGTTGGTAATCTCCTGGGCCCAGCTCCGTGTCACCTCCCTGCTGGCCGAAACCAACCAGGAGGGACACGGATCCAGTAAACAGGTGGCGGAACTCACAGCTCCAATGGCCTTGTCCACTTCATCAGGTGTCACCAAGTCAAACTCCTCCCAGACAGATGGACAAAGACGTTTAGCCCCAGTCACCTCGACTGACTCGTTGTCAGTCGACTCTGTTTTACAATTGGAGTCGAGGTCCGCTCGGATCCGAGCGATTTTATCAGCGAAAAACGTGTTAAAATCCTCGGCACTACTCTGCAAGGGCTCCCCGACCCCCCTCTGATTAAGAAGGGAGCGGGTCACCCTAAACAGAGCGGCCGGGCGGGATTCCGCTGACGCAATCAAGGCGGAATGATACGCGCATCTTGCCGCCTTGAGCGCCACTTTGTAAGTCTTAATATGAGCTCTTACAAGTGTTCGGTCGGATTCGGACTTACTCTTCCTCCATCGCTTCTCTAGACGTCTCTTCTGGCGTTTCAACACCCGGAGCTCCTCGTTGAACCATGGAGCTCTACGGGGTCTAGTGCCACGGAGAGGTCGCAACGGCGCAATCCGGTCAAGAGCCTCCACTGCAGCCTTGTTCCAGGCCTCAGCAAGAGACTCTGCCGAACTGTGGACGAGTGTATCTGGAATAACCCCAAGCGCCGTCTGGAAACCTTCTGGATCCATCAGGCGTCTGGGGCGGAACCTCCTAATTGGTTCCGCCTCCCTGCGGGGAAGGATTGGAGCCAGGAAGTTAAGCCGCAGTAGGAAATGATCTGACCACGACACAGGCAACATTTCTAAGCCCCTTAATCTCAGATCATTACTCAGTTGCTCAGAGAGGAATATCATATCGGGTGCGTGTCCACCCTCGTGAGTCGGACCCTGAACTACTTGAGTCAGGTCCATGGTTGTCATGGTGGCCATGAACTCCTGTGCCAGTCCAGAGGAACCGCCGAGTGACGGTAGATTGAAGTCCCCCAGGACAATAAGTCCGGGGAACTCCACCGCCAACCCGGCCACCTCCTCGAGCAGCACAGGCAGGGCTGTTGACACGCAGCTGGGAGGCAGGTACGTGAGTAACAAGCCCACCTGAACCCCTAAGTCCAACTTCACCAGGAGGGACTCGCAACCCGCAACCTCTGGAGCAATGAGCCTACGCAGGCCAAGACTCTCCCTGGCTATAATAGCCACTCCTCCCCCCCTTCCCTGAGGTCAAGGTTGGTGCCAGACCCGAAACCCAGCTGGGCAGATTTCAGAGAGAGGAACTCCTCCCTCCGGGCCCAGCCAGGTTTCGGTCACACAAGCCAGGTCGGCCTCCTCATCCAGGATTAAATCCCGGATGAGGAGAGCTTTATTTACCACCGACCTGGCATTGAGTAGCAACAACTTGAGCCCAGGGCCAGAATCACACTCATCACCAGTGCCTTGAGTTAAGCTCATGGAGCCGGAAGAAGGGATTGCTACTAAGCAGCAATCCCTAGTGCCAGCAGCATTAGTGCAGTCCCAAACCATGACATTCCTACCATCATGCTTGACTGTAGGCAAGACACAATTGTCTTTGTACTCCTTATCTTGTTGCCACTGGTTCACCATCTGAACCAAATAAGTTTATCTTGGTCTCATTGGACCACAGGACATGATTTCAGAAATCTATGTCCTAAGTATGCTTGTCTGCAGCAACTTGTTTGCGGGTTTTCTTGTGCATCATCTTCAGAAGGGGCTTCCTTTTGGGATGACAGTCCTGCAGACCAATTTGATGCAGCATGTGCCATATGGTGTGAACACTGACAGGCTGACCCCCACCCCCTTCAAACTTTGCAGCAATGCTGGCAGCACTCATTTCCCAAACCCAACCTCTGGATATGACTGTTAGCATAAGCACTCAGCTTCTTTAGTCGACCATGGTGAAGTATATTCTGAGTGGAATCTGTCCTGTTAAACCACTGTATAGTCTTGGCCAGATGCTGCAGCTAAGTTTCAGGGTCTTGGTAATCATCTTATATCCTAGGCCATCTTTATCGAGAGCAACAATACAATAAGGGCGTGAATAAATGCACCATCGTACCTACGGTCCCTGCCCTACTGTCCTATTGTCCAAGTTTACTTATACCTACTTTGCTTTTGTTTATGTTTATACCATACCTATTATCTTGTACACATTTTTACAAACAAGCAAACAATTTATTTTTTCATATCCTCAGAGAGTTCATTGCCATGGGGTGCCATGGTGAACTTCTAGTGAGCAGTATAAGAGAATGAGAGCAATAATACCAAATTTAACACACCTTTTCCCCCTTCACACCTTGTACCAATAATGAGTCACATGACTCCAGGGAGGTAAAATGGATACTTGGGCCCCATTTGGATATTATCACTTAGGGGTACTCACTTTTCTGGCCAGCAGTTTAATGCCTGTGTGTTGCGTTATTTTGAGGGGGCAACACATTTACACTGTTATACAAGCTATATACTCACTAGTTTACATTGTAGCCAAGTATCGTTTCTTCAGTGTTGTCATAGCAAAAGTTATATTTAAATATTTACACACTATGAGGGGATGTACTCACTTCTGTGACATATAGTATATAATTTTAAAGGGGGAAAATGGTTTCAAATATATTTCTAACTGTTGTGGGGAAAAGATTGAAATCTCTTCCAGTGTTGTTTTTTCTCTTAATTGCTTTAATGCTTTTTAACTTTATCTTTACAGTATCTTTCCTCTTTTATAATACTCTCTTTATGTTGTTTTATACTTTAACTTTGTAAAAAATCTTCGATAAAAATATGAGCAGTTTCATTATAAATATAGAATAATTTGAAGCTAATTCCTGACAAGAGTTGGTTAATGTCAGTAGTATTTCACTCTAGTAATTCAACCTTATGAGACTAAATCTATTCATCAGTCAGCAGGAACAATATGTAAAATCAAGACAGATTAAATTAGGTATATCTTTCTTTTTTTATACTAACATACATTAACCATTTTTTACTGTTGCTTTAATCATTAATTAAATTATTGTGCAAATATTTTCTTTATTTTCTTTATTTGGGTTAATTGATAATGGGATACGTTCATGTAATTGTAAAAGTCATTTGAGTTACAGTGATCCCCCCTCGTTGCGAGGGTTCCGTTCCAGGACCCCCCGCAACGAGCGGGTTTTCGCGAAGTAGCGCTGCGGAAGTAAAAACACCATCTGCGCATGTGCAGATGGTGTTTTTACTCCCGCAGCGCTAGCGAGGAGCCGAAGATTGGGGGCGGCGCGGCTGTTTTAAAATGTCGCCGCCGGCATGGGGGGCTTCCTAGCAGCCCCCCAAACCCGGGTTGGGGGTCCGGGGGGTGCTGGCAAGCCCCCCATGCCGGCGGTGACATTTTAAAACAGCCGCGCCGCGCTGGCTGTCGGCGCTTTTGAGCTGAGTCCCGGAGCGAATTCGCTCTGGGACTCAGCTCGAAAGCGCCGACAGCCAGCGCGGAGAAGCCGTTCGCTGGCGCTGGCTGTCGGCGCTTTTGAGCTGAGTCCCGGAGCGAATTCGCTCCGGGACTCAGCTCAAAAGCGCCGACAGCCAGCGCCAACGAACGGCTTCTCCGCGCTGGCTGTCGGCGCTTTTGAGCTGAGTCCCGGAGCGAATTCGCTTTCGAGCTGAGTCCCGGAGCGAATTCGCTCCGGGACTCAGCTCAAAAGCGCCGACAGCCAGCGCCAGCGAACGGCTTCTCCGCGCTGGCTGTCGCCGCTTTCGAGCTGAGTCCCGGAGCAAATTCGCTCCGGGACTCAGCTCCAAAGCGCCGACAGCCAGCGCCAGCGAACGGCTTCTCCACGCTGGCTGTCGCCGCTTTCGAGCTGAGTCCTGGAGCGAATTCGCTTCAGGACTCAGCTCGAAAGCGGCGAGAATGAACGGCGGGCGAAGGGCGGGCGGCAGCGAGGAGTTTGCGTGGGCGGTGGGGAAACTCCTTGCTGATGCCCGCTGCTCGCCCTCCCGCCAGCAAGAGGGGGAAGACCCAGGGAAGCCGCCCAGCAGCTGATCTGCCGGGCACCATCTACGCATGCGTGCCCATAAAAAAAAAGGGCACACATGCGCAGATGGTGTTTTGACTTCCGGGTTGAAAAATCGCAAATTACCCTGTTCGCAATGGTCGGGGACGCAATAACCGGGGTATTACTGTACTGGTAGTTGCCTTTCTGCTCATTGACCCACTGATCATTTGAATAATTTGAAGCTAATTCCTCAAAAGCGCCGACAGCCAGCGCCAACGAACGGCTTCTCCGCGCTGGCTGTCGCCGCTTTCGAGCTGAGTCCCAGAGCGAATTCGCTCCGGGACTCAACTCAAAAGCGCCGACAGCCAGCGCCAACGAACGGCTTCTCCGCGCTGGCTGTCGGCGCTTTCGAGCTGAGTCCCGGAGCGAATTCGCTCCGGGACTCAGCTCAAAAGCGCCGACAGCCAGCGCCAGCGAACGGCTTCTCCGCACTGGCTGTCGCCGCTTTCGAGCTGAGTCCTGGAGCGAATTCGCTTCAGGACTCAGCTCGAAGGCGGCGAGAATGAACGGCGTGGGCGGGCGAAGGGCGGGCGGCAGCGAGGAGTTTGCGTGGGCGGTGGGGAAACTCCTTGCTGATGCCCGCTGCTCGCCCTCCCGCCAGCAAGAGGGGGAAGACCCAGGGAAGCCGCCCAGCAGCTGATCTGTCGGGCACCATCTACGCATGCGTGCCCATAGAAAAAAAGGGCACACATGCGCAGATGGTGTTTTGACTTCCGGGTTGAAAAATCGCAAATTACCCTGTTCGCAATGGTCGGGGACGCAATAACCGGGGTATTACTGTACTGGTAGTTGCCTTTCTGCTCATTGACCCACTGATCATTTGAATAATTTGAAGCTAATTCCTCAAAAGCGCCGACAGCCAGCGCCAACGAACGGCTTCTCCGCGCTGGCTGTCGCCGCTTTCGAGCTGAGTCCCAGAGCGAATTCGCTCCGGGACTCAGCTCAAAAGCGCCGACAGCCAGCGCCAGCGAACGGCTTCTCCGCGCTGGCTGTCGCCGCTTTCGAGCTGAGTCCCGGAGCGAATTCGCTCCGGGACTCAGCTCAAAAGCGCCGACAGCCAGCGCCAGCGAACGGCTTCTCCACGCTGGCTGTCGCCGCTTTCGAGCTGAGTCCTGGAGCGAATTCGCTTCAGGACTCAGCTCGAAAGCGGCGAGAATGAACGGCGGGCGAAGGGTGGGCGGCAGCGAGGAGTTTGCGTGGGCGGTGGGGAAACTCCTTGCTGATGCCCGCTGCTCGCCCTCCCGCCAGCAAGAGGGGGAAGACCCATGGAAGCCGCCCAGCAGCTGATCTGCCGGGCACCATCTACGCATGCGTGCCCATAGAAAAAAAGGGCACACATGCGCAGATGGTGTTTTGACTTCCGGGTTGAAAAATCGCAAATTACCCTGTTCGCAATGGTCGGGGACGCAATAACCGGGGTATTACTGTACTGGTAGTTGCCTTTCTGCTCATTGACCCACTGATCACTTAATAGAACTTAATACTTATGTATTTGATTTACTTCTTGTTCTCAGAAAATTTAAATCATGTAGAAAGATCAGACTGATCTTTTTTTCCTTTCTTTCTATCACTGTTTCAAAAGTTTAATAGGCTTCATACAGAAACTTAAGTAAGATTTTATATGCTATACTTAATCATATAAATTCCTGAGATTATACATAAGAAAATACTTGAGTTGATTCAAGTGTTTCCTATTATTCCCATTATTTTATTACTTGCAGCTATGGTTTATATAGGTAAGCATTCAAAGCTGGTGACACCTTTCAAATGTACATCTTTCAAAGTCAGTTGTGAAAAGAGAGAGACAAATTAACTTTCTCAACATTTTCCCAGTGGTGAGAATAAAGAAAATATGCTACTGAAAATTTCTGAAATTACATTTGTCACATACTTAGAAGGTAGCAGATTGATAAAGCTTATATTGTTATCTGAGATTCTGCAAAATGAGAATAAGTTTTAAGATTGTAGCAGTTATGCTTCACTTGCTGTTAGAGAAAAGCATAAAAATGTTATTGTCTTAGAAAGAAGAACTGTAATATTCCTGTAAAACTTTGATTTATCTATGGATTGGCATACAAGTAATCTTTCTTTAGTAATTGGGGCAGACTATTCAACTGCCAAGTGGCATAATTGCTAAGTGGAAAACCCTCTGATTGTGCTTATGATTTCATTTCAATTTTCTTCTTCAGTGTCTCACCATTTGGAATTCTCACCCTGATGCTGGTATAATTAGAAGAGAATTAATATTGTATTTATAGTCATTGAATAGGACAGGATTGCAAGAGAGTAAGCAGGCACACAACAGGAAATACATATCAAATATGTGCTTGGGGCTGAGAACTACAAACATCTAGGCAAACAGCAGGGATATTTCTCATACTATGCCTTCTTCCTCTTTTGTAACCCATTTCTCTCCAATCTTTCCAGAAGGGAGGAAAAAAAGGAAAAATTGGGTCAGAGCTAGGATAATGATACTAACTGATTGTCAAAGCAAACATGAAACGGAGACAAAATAAATGTCCTACATGCCCTCATTTCTCACACCTTTTTTCAGCACCATCATAATTTTAAACAGTCTTTGCATAAGAGATTGATAAGTGAGGTCTACTTCTCTTTAGAATAGGATAAGACAGGATAGGACAGGACAAGACAGGACAGAATTATTTATTTATTATTTATTTATTAATTAGATTTATAGCCCGCCCTTCTCCTTGCGGACTCAGGGCAGCTTACAAGAACAAAATTAAATATAACAATAAAGATAGTTAACTATAAGTAATTAGAAAAGTTGAAAAGATAAAAAAACCAATATAAAACAATCAATCATCCATCATTCACATTATTGGGCAGTGTAATTTATTGGCCAAATGTGATTGGACACACGAGGAATCTTTCATTGGTGCATATGCTCTCAGTGTACATAAAAGAAATGATGAATCATGAGGTACAACACTTAATGATTATCATAGGGTATAAATAAGCAAACCAGAAACCATCAATATAAATATTTGGATTTTCTTTAGATATGTATATAATATATTGTTTTGATATGTTGTGAGCTGCCCTGAGTCCTCGAAAAGGGGCGGCATACAAAGCCAATAAATAAATAAATAATAAAGAAATAAATAAATAAATAAAAATCATAAGGATACAAGCAACAAGGTACAGTCATACAGTCATAAGTGGGAGGAGATGGGTGATAGGAATGATGAAAAGACTAATAGTAATAGTAATGCAGCCTTAGTGAATAGTTAGTGACAGTGGTGAGGGAATAGTTAGTGACAGTGGTGAGGGAATTATTTGTTTAGCAGAGTGATGGCGCTCAGGAAAAAACTGTTCTTGTGTCTAGTTGTCTTGGTGTGCAGTGCTCTATAGCATTATTTTGGGAGTAGGAGTTGAAACAATTTATGTCCAGGACACAAGAGGTCAGTAAATATTTTCACTTTTTGACTTGTGCAATATACAGGCCTTCAGGTTGGCAGCAATTGTTTTTTCTGCAGTTCTGATTATCCTCTGAAATCTGTGTCTGTCTTAGGTTGCAGAACCGAACCAGACAGTTATAGAGGTTCAGATGACAAACTCAATAATTCCTCTGTAGAACTGTATCAGCAGTTTTTGCTTGTTTGTTTGTTTGTTTGTTTGTTTGTTTGTTGTTTGTTTATCAGATTTCTATGCCACCCTTTTCCTGGGGCTTAGGGTGGTTCACAGTTCCTTGGGCAGCTTGAGCTTCCTGAGTTGGTGCAGAAAGAACATTCTTTATTGTGCTTTTTTTATGATGTTTTTGATGTTAGGTGACCATTTTAGGTCTTGAGATATGATAGAACCTAGAAATTTGAAGGTCTCTACTGTTGATATTGTGTTGTCTAGTATTGTAAGAAGTGGTAGAATTGGGGGGGGGGTGTTTCTACTAAAGTCTACCACCATTTCCACAGTTTAAGAATGTTGAGTTCCAGATTATTCTGTTCGTATCACGAGGCTAGTTGTTTAACCTTCTGTCTGTATGTGGTTTCATTGTTGTCTCGAATGAGACCAATCACTGTTGTATCATCTGCAAACTTCAGGAATTTAACATCATTTGATATGCAGTCATTGGGATATACAGAGAAGTGGTAAGAGTACACAGCCTTGGAGTGTGTATGTGTGTCCCTTTGGTAATTGTACAGGTATCTGATGTGATTTTGCCTAGCTTCACCTGCTACTTCTTGTCTGTTAGGATTTTATGCTCAGATTTTATTTTTTCTTCCTATCTAGTTGCAATATTTTAGGTTTGAAAATAACAATTCTGTTTTATATTATTTAGAATATTTAACTGCTTAATATTCTGCTAGCCTAATCTTATTTCTTTTATCAGAACAGATGCTGAAAGATCTATTGAGACATGATTTTTGATTGAAATGTAAAAAAAAAGGATTACAGGAAACAATGTTTAATTAGGTGGAATCTCATTATGAGTTTTCTAGAAGGGGACTGCTAATTTGGGAGAAGATAGATAGCAAGTCATAGTGATTTCTACTTGTTATGAAAACAAAAACTAATGCAAGAAAGAAGAAAGAAATTATTTACCTTTGTAACTCACCAAGGCCTACAGTAGGATTAGTGTATCTTAAGTTCCAAAGAGAAAACATTCTTAAGAAGATTCTTTGCCTCGCACAACCCATTGGGTCATGTTTAGTGCAGAAATTTTGTCTTAATCGTTCCAAAGGAATAGACCCAAGAGGAGAAGACATGGAAACAGATGCTGAAACAATGGGAGCATATTTTTCTAAAACAAACCAAATAACAAGTTAGCTCCCAAATAATAAGCAGGACTAATTGGCACAAAACAGCTTTTATTTATTGTATTGCTTCAAACTCCTAATCCAAACTTATAAATAATGAATAAGAATTTACTGGAATGAAAGAGTGTTGCCTTTTTTGCGCATTTATGGAAAGATAAATTGCAAAAACAAACTATATTTGACAGGCACTTGATCCGTAAATCACTACTAAAAACCTGGTACGAAATTAAAAATAAACACTACGACAAAATTCCAAGATGGCTTTCCACTATGGAAGCCATCATCTACCCAAATTTGATCGACATAGCCAAAACCATCCAGTACAGAGACATATTACACCCAAACGGGGAACTCAAATCTAGACAAGAACTGGAAAGATTAAATCATAAAATGGATTGGTGGACATACGCCCAAATAGAATCCAGATTTAAAAAAGACAATCAAACACCCGGTATTCAAAAATCTATGAACCCATTAGATAAGATTCTGATAGGAAATGAAAACAAACAAATAAGCAGAATATACCAAATACTTTTAGGACAGGAAAGAATAAAAGATACGACCAAAACACCAATGATAGCGTGGGGAAAAAATCTGCAACACGCCATCCATATTGCCGACTGGGAAAGAACATGGACCACAATATCCAAAATAACCCTTTCGGCAGCATATAAGGAAAACTATTACAAATTATTCTACAGATGGTACCTCCCACCGGCGAGATTAGCAAAGATCCACCCAACATTATCAGACTCGTGTTGGAAGTGTAAAAAGGAAAGAGGTACGTTTTTCCATATGTGGTGGTCCTGCCCCATGATACAAAAAATTTGGACAATAACTCATACTTGGCTCACAGAGATTACGAAAGAGGAAATAGAACTCACACCGGAAGCTATGCTTTTAGGAGTTTGGAGAAAACATTATTCAAAACAAACAATGCTCCTCACAACACATATAAACACCGCCACGAGAATTGCGATAGCACAACTCTGGAAAAGTGATCAGATACCAACGGAAGATTTAATTATAGATAAGATATATGCATGTGTAGAGATGGACGAATTCACGAACTCAATTAAGGGAAATAAATTAATAGAATCAAAAAGAACATGGCAAAAATGGCATGAATGGGTTCAAAAGAGAACATAAAAGCAACATAATATGAAACAACAGTACAATTGAAACGACCTACAGTTACCGTGTATAATTAATGAACGTAATAGATTTTAGAATTTAAAAATATGAAATACAATGTATATAATGAAATGAAACCGGTCAAAACTCACTGTCAGAATGTTAACTGAGAATATGTATAATCTGTAATTCAAAATAATATGTGATGGGAATGATATAAGAAAAATTAATAAAGAGATTTTCAAAAAAAAAAGAAAGAGTGTTGCCTTTTTAAATGTATCATGTTAAATCCTGGCTTATAACCGCCCTGGCTGTTATCTGATTGGTTGAACTTAAATAACTAGTGCGCCGGGAGACTTGGATAGTTTTTATTGGTCCTCCCCTGCAGCTTCCCCATAAATAAGGAAGTTTGTCAGCCCTAGTTCTGTTGTTAACTGTTTGAGCCGAGTTTTTGGATAAACAGCTATTTTCATGTGAAGCTGCCTCCTGGCTTTTTCCTTCGAGTTAGCTGACATCCGGCTTTAACAAACCAGGTGTTTCTGTTATAAACCAGTTTCCAAAATTATCCAAATCAGTAACTGTACCTTCTGGTGTATCATGGCACCTGTCAGATTATTTATTTATTGCATAGCACATTCACATCACAAAAATGTCTGGATGTCTGGATTTCAACCTTTTTCACTCCAGGCAGCCTAGAGCACTAAATATTTTTGTTTGTTTGTTTGTTTTGTCAAGTACATATTGGAGGTATGTAAAGATATAATAATATTCATATGCATGGTACTAGTAAAAAATAAAAGAAACATTAAGACAGGAGATGGAAGGCACGCTGGTGCATGTACGCACGCCCCTTACTGACCTCTTAGGAATCGGGAGAGGTCAGCAGTGGATAGTCTAAGGGTAAAGTTTTGGGGGCTGAGATGATACTACAGAATCAAATAGTGAGTTCCATGCATCAACTACTCGGTTACTAAAATCGTATTTACTGCAGTCAAGTTTGGAGCGGTTTACATTAAGTTTGTATCTGTTATGTGCTTGTGTGTTGTTGTGGTTGAAGCTGAAGTAGTCGTTGACAGGAAGGACGTTGTAGCATATGATTATATGGGCTATGTTTAGATTGTATTTAAGGCGACGTAGTTCTAAGCTTAATAAACCTTGGATTGTAAGTCTAGTTTCGTAGGGTATTCGGTTGCGAGTGGAAGAGTGAAGGGCTCTTCTGGTAAAGTATTTCTGGACATTTTGTTTATGTGTTTATGTCTGAAATGCGGTGTGGGTTCCAGACTGATGAGCTGTATTCAAGGATTAGTCAGGCGAAAGTTTTGTATACTCTAATTAGTAGTGTAAGATTACTGGAGCAGAAGCTACATAGGATTAAGTTAACAACTCTTGAAACTTTTTTGGCGATGTTGTTTGGCACTTAGGTCATTTGATATGAGTATTCCAAGATCTTTTACAGAGTGAGGGTTGTCTATAAGGTCTTGTTTATTCAGCTTGTATTTGGTGTTCTGATTCTTTTTACCAATGTGTAGGACAGAGCATTTGTTGATTGAGATTTGGAGTTGCCAGATGTTTGACCATCCGGATGCAAAGTCAAGGTCTTTCTGGAGGGTAGTTGTGTTTTCGGTGGTTTTGAAAAGTTTGTGATCACATTACAAGCAATTGTGTTCTCTTCGCCAATGATGTAGAGTATGAAGAGTGTTGGTCCAAGTACGCTGCCTTGGAGGACATCGCTCTTAACTGGAACAGGGTTAGATATGGCACTCCTTATTTTGACAACTTGTCTCTTTGATAGGAATACAGTTATCCAACTACGAAGAGATCCTGAGATGCCGTAGTATTTGAGTTTTAGAAGTAGTTTGTCATGAACCACTGAATCGAAGACTTTGCAGAGGTAAAGGAGTTGCAGGTTGCAGGATAATTTTTTTCTGAAACCAAATTGTTTCTTAGAGAGTAGGTTATTAGTTTCTAGGTGGAGAGTGATTGATTGGTTTATGATTGATTCCATGACTTTGCATGTGACACAGCATAGTGAGATTAGTCTATAGTTTTCAACTATTAATATTGGCAGCTGGGTAGTATATAGCTCAAAAAGACAGTCAGTATGTGGAAGTAGTTTGGATCCTCCCACTGGCAATGCTCATTGACTCATGCAATAGTACATCGATTTTCTTTGTGTATGAGCTGCTGTTCTGTTCGATAAAACTCCCTAATCTTATGTTCCCGGGTCTATTTGACCTGGACCGCAAATTGATCGTTTTAGGTACTTATATTTGGTCTTTTTGAAAGCTTTTTTCACTTGGAAACAAGTTTGAACATTTCTGCACACATTGAAATGAAAATTGAAATGAAAAAAGTAATGCTTATTGGTTTATTTTGCTGATAATGTGCACCACCACCCCGTTTTTGTGAAATATTTTTCAATTTATGGATAATTTTGCTTGCAAAATGCATTCTATTTTACTAAAGTTGGTGTGGGATTGGTACATTGAACATTTCTAAACATAATGATATGAAAATTGAACTGGGAAAATTGATGCATATTTGTTTATTTTGCACATAAATGTCTCTCCCCCCACTGTGTTCAATTATTTCAATTTATATAAACATTATGCTGTTAATTTCAAACTTACATACTTGGTTTTAGTAAAATGGATTTCTTTCATAAAATTAGTTGTCTGGCTACAATATGCTTGCTTTTCAAAAGGATATTCCAAATATTTCTAGCCAAATATATATAAAAAGTGAAAATAATGGCACACAGCAAGACCGGGGTGTGTGTGTGTGTGTGTGGCCCTTTTGTGGAAAAAAAAGTTCATTTCTATTTTTCTTATGTTCAGGATTGTTCAATGTAGTATATCAAAACTTTTGGGGGGAAATTCCTTAGAGATTTGTAGCCTAAAAATATATAAATTGACACAAAATTCAGAAAACATGGGGGGAGGGGCTTTTTGATAATTTTTCATATCATTACGTCCATAAATGTTCAAACTAGTTTCCCAGTGGAAAAAGTTTTCAAAAAGACCAAATTCAAGTACCTAAAAAAATTCTTTTTGATCCGGTCATATACGACCAGAAACAGACTCGACGTGATTGTGGTTTTTTTGCCCAGAAAAGAATTAGCCCCCACCCCAAAAATATTGTTTTGATGATCTGCAATGTTAAATTGAGTAAATGAATGCATAAGATATTAAAAATATTTCGGATTTGAAGCCTGAGAAAATATAAAGTGAAAATGTTTGCAAGCAGCCAAGGGGAGGGGGAGGGCTTATTTATGATTTTAAACAACCAATAAGAATCATTTCTTTCAGTTCATTTATATTTTTCTTATATTCAGAAATGTCCAAACTACCAATCCCACACCAACTTTAGTAAAATTGAACACATTTTGCAAACTAAACTATCTATAAATTGAAAATAATTCACAAAAATGGGGCGATGTCTGCCTTTTATAATAAAAATAAAGCAATATGCATATTTATTTTCAGTTCAATTTTCACATAATTGTGTGCAGAAATGTTCAGACTACTTTTCAAGTGAAAAAAGTGTTCAAATTGACCAACATAAGCACTTCAAATGAAGAGTTTTCGGTCCGGGTCAGGGTGACCCGGGAACAGAACAAGTGTGACTTTTTTTTTCAGCAAGAAAGAAACCCCCCGCCCCCTCAAAAAAATTCTCATAGAGAAAACCGCTGAAATGATGAAAAATCATGAAATTTCAAGTTTCAGATATGCAGGAAATTTTTTTTACAGGGACTCAAACTTTGATTTCGGGTCGCACAGACCCGAACAGAACAGCAGGATTAAGCCATACTGGGACACAATACTCTGAGCACGGCATATAGCAATGTCCATTGCTCAACCCAAACCATTTGGGCAGGATATTATTTATACTTCTCAATTTTGCAGCAGTCTTTGTCAAATGTTCTTTATAGGAAAGTGTCTTGTCCAGGGTAACCTCAAGATATTTAAGGTAGTTATTGTGATTAAATTTCTCCCCTGAAAAGTACATTAAGTTGTCTTTCAGTTGAACCGTTTGATTAGGCTGTTGTCTCCATTTATGAAAGTACTTATGTAATATGTCTACATCCTTTGGAACTGTTTTATGTTGGATGGCAAAATCCCAGTCAGCTGCATAGCCAAACATCCTGGCCTTTGTGTGACGTATATTGGGATATGTATAACTTGAAAAGAAGGAGGACAAGAACTGAGCCTTATGATAGACCCATTATTTAATATTTTAGTAATGTTAACATTGTTTGTCACAGTCACAAAGTTCTGCCAGCAAGCATGTTATCCATAAGTCAGGTGATTTTACGGCATGGTATTACTTGTATTAATTTATATAACAATCGATGCCTCCATACTGTATCATATGCTGTGCTTTGATCTATAAATGGAGCTGATGTTTTTTGTTTTGCCTGATATCCTACTTCTATATAGGATGTTAACGGAAGCACTTGATCAATGCAACTTTGAGCAAGGTGAATTCCAGCTTGTTCCATTGGAATCATCTGAAGGATCATCTGGTTGTAACAGTCTTTCAATAAGTTTAATAGACAGTACTTAGCTGTACAATTGGACGATAATTCTTTGGTTTATCATTTGTTTCAAGGTACTTGTCAGAAAACCAGCCAGCCAGTACTATTAGAAGTTATTCCACAGATTTTGCAGGGCTTAGAATTATTGAGAAGACCATCTCTTATTTTTAATATCCTCCCTTTCAAAAGTGCAATAATTATTCATATGACTAACCTGTTTTTAGATTGCCTTCCTCCCACATGTATACACTATTTCTTTGCTGTCTTGTTACTAAATCTGACAGCATGCAATTTTTGGAAGATACACCTATAATATTTGTTCCAAGTGTGCTGTATCATATACTAATTTATTGCAATTGGAAATCATTTAGGATTAATTTTATTTCACTCGTTGTAGATTATTGCCCTGACAGCATGTACTGCTGATAATAGAAATATAAAAGTAAACACATGCAGCTAATATGGAGCATAATTATTTGTCTTCTTCAAACCTCTCAGTCTTAATTGCTGTTTTCAGCAGCTGTGTGTTCTTATTCTTATTGACAAAGCAATAGGACTCCAAAATGTCTATGAAGCATAAGCTGTTAACATAGAAAAATACATCTGCTTTTCTCCCTTTCTCTATTTTTTAAATCTATTGCTAAGATTTCTACAATGCTAAATCTCTCTCACATGCTGTTCTTTCATGTTTTCAATTTTTATGTTCAACAGTGATGCTTTCAGTAATACTAGAAAGTCAAGCAATGTGTCATCAGAATAATAAATACCGGTTTTACAATTTTATAACAGTGCCTCTAATAATCAAACAAGATAAGCTTCTACTTCAATGCTAATAGATAAAAAGGATGTGCAAATTCAATTTTAACTTGTATAACTTTAAGCTTAATCAAAAGGCAAAAAGATGCAGTTCTGCTAGAGCAAGTACAAAGAAAGACCCACAACATCCAGTAGGGAGAGTAGTTGGGTAACTCAATGAAGCTAAGAGAGGGAATTGTTTGAGAAAAAAAAATTAACTGGGCAAAAAACTAACACAGCAATATATATGTATATATGTATATATTACACACACACACACACACAGACACAGAGATACAGAATCAGGTTCTGCTCAGTTGCTAATGACCTGCCCAATCAATTCTGCTCAGTTGCATACTGACTACAGTAATACCTCATGATACAAACTTAATTGGTGCAAGAAGGAGGTTCTTAAGACGAAAGGTTCGTAAGGTCAATTAATCCGTGCAACCAAAAAAACCCCCGCAAAAAAAGGCGTTCGGCGACTGCTGGGAAGCCACGCGGCTGTTTTAAAAGGTGACAGCCGGCCTGGGGGGCTTCCCAGCACCCCCCCCCGAACCCCGAACCCGGAAGTTCGGCAAAGGTTCGGGGTTCGGGGGGGTGCTGGGAAGCCCCCCAGGCCGGCTGTGACCTTTTAAAACAGCCGCGCGGCTTCCCAGCTGTCTCCCGAAGCCAAACGCCAAACCCGAACTTCCGCGTTTGGCGTTCGGAGACAGCTGGGAAGCCGCACGGCTGTTTTAAAAGGTCACAGCCGGCCTGGGGGGCTTCCCAGCACCCCCCGAACCCCGAACCTTTGCCGAATTTCCGGGTTCGGGGTTGGGGGGGGTGCTGGGAAGCCCCCCAGGCCGGCTGTGACCTTTTAAAACAGCCACGCGGCTTCCCAGCTGTCTCCCGAAGCCGAACGCCAAACCCGAACTTCCGCGTTCGGCGTTCGGAGACAGCTGGGAAGCCGCACGGCTGTTTTAAAAGGTGACAGCCGGGCTGGGGGCCTTCCCAGCAACCTCCCGAACCGAACCCGGGGTTCAGAAAAAATTTGCCTCTTCTTATGAACTTTTTTTGAGTTACGAACCGGCGTTCGGGAGGCTTCTGGGAAGCCCCGCCGCCCGGCTGTCACCTTTTAAAACAGCTGCGCGGCTTCCCAGCAGTCTCCGAACGCTGGTTCGTAACTCGAAAAAAGTTCGTAAGAAGAGGCAAAATTTTTCTGAACCCCGGGTTCGTATCACAAGTTGTTCGTAAGACGAGGGGTTCGTATCTTGAGGTACCACTGTACTTTATTTCTCAAAATGAAGGCTACAACTGTAAAAATCTGATCGCTATACCAGAGTCACTAATCCTGGATACCCAACGTTACCCAACAGACACTGGCTGTGGAAATATACACCAGAACATGTTTTGAAGTGAACCCTGTTGATTTTTACCAGGTGTCTCCTTCCTCTGGCAGGATCACCCTATAGAAGGGATTTGTAGCATATTCATTCTGACATGGTGATAAACTTTCAGGGAATGATGATCCCAGAAATAAACCCTTTGCCACTCAGTTAAAATCAATACTATAAGGAGCCCATGTAGGCCTGTATAATAGAAAATGATGCCTCTGTGATGCTCCAAACAAAATTGCTAAGACCTAACTGCATCCAGAAGAGTTGACAATGCTTTCCTCAGGTTCCAAAAGGGATGATTAAAGTTAAGATTAGAAATTGTATAAATATAATTCCTTTGAACAGGAATTATATTTTACACCATACCATTTTACACTTGAAACTTATATATTTCCATGGTAAGTATACTTTCCCAGCAAGAGATAAGATAATTAGCTTTATGTATGGACATTCCTTATTGCATTGAATATTTGTAACCTAGACCACTGATGGACATTTTTATAACCCACTAAGATCAAAACAATTATAAAAAAGTTGTAAAACACTAATGTCAAAACAATACCACTTGAGAATTCAATAGGCCTTAAAAAGCATGAGGACAGAACTATGGTCACCAAAACTGAGAAAAAGCTTTAAGGAATAGCTAAATTGATGTATTGCTGATATAAAATTTTTCAGAGTGTTTTATACAATGCTTATCACTATCTTAATTTAAATGTTTCATTCTGTTACACATCACATAGAATTACACATGTAATTTTCCTTATATGAGTTTAAATATGTAATTTATTAAACTTAGCAAGCTGGCAAATGATGGGTGACTTCTGTTATTTTATAAATAAATAAGTAGTAATGAAAGATGCGCTGATGTGGAAAATGTAAAAAAAATCTAAGAATTTAGAAATAATTTGATTGGAAACTAATGATCTCAATTAAATTTCAGGGGAAACTATAATTGCTATTCATAAGGAAGAAATGCAAATTGAATATTTTATATGGAATATATGATACATTTATTTATGTTATATTTACATTACATAATATTCCTTATAATGACCCTAGAATAGTGCTTTAAAAGGTCATGTGAAAACACTTTAAGATGCAACAGTGTGTTTAATTTTTTTAAAAAAACTTCTACAAACATATTATTGGATATAATATCTCATAATACAATTTTGTATATTCTTCATTTAAGGCTCTTAATTTTCTAAAATCTTGCCAGTAGGGCTAAAATGTTATATTAGCTGTGATTAGATGTAAATAATTAACCCATTTATAACAAAAATGTTTCATATAGTAACAGAAAAAATTATTTCTAATTTTTGATCCACTACTAAATCATTGCATAACTTTTAATAATTTAATCAGTGTGTCAGAACCCTTCTGTTTTCCTTTTATAAAAGTCATGGGGAATATATCCATTTTAAAATTATTGTTATAAATCTATAAAGTATGTGCAACCTTTTAGCTTGCCTGCTCACATTGACTGAAGAGAAATTGTCTTGAGCCGCATATAAAATATATAATATAATTAATATAAAGGCACATAATAATGTGCATGCTGCGCCGAGTCTGCGGAGAGGAGCGGCATACAAATCAAATAAATAAATAAATAAATAAATAAATAAATAAATAAATAAATAAATAAAGTTAAAAGTTTAAAATATTCTGGGGCTCCATTATTGTCCAGGAGTATGTATGTGTGTGTGTATGTATGTATGTATGTATGTATGTATGTATGTATGTATGTATGTATTTATTTATTTGATTTGATTTGTATGCCGCCCCTCTCCGTAGACTCGGGGTGGCTCACAACAATAACAAAGACAATTTAAGAACAAATCTAATAATCTAAAAAACACTAAAAACCCCATTAAAAGCAAACATACACACAAACGTATCATATATAAACTGTATAGGCCCGGAGGAGATGTCTCAGTTCCCCTATGCCTGACGGCAGAGATGAGTCTTAAGAACTTTACGAAAGGCAAGGAGAGTGGGGGCAGTTCTAATCTCCGGGGGGAGCTGGTTCCAGAGGGTCGGGGCCGCCACAGGGAAAGCTCTTCCCCTGGGTCCCGTCAAATGACATTGTTTAGTCGACGGGACCCGGAGAAGGCCAACTCTGTGGGACCTAACCGGTCGCTGGGATTATGTGGCTTGCAGGCCATGGATTGGTAATGACCATGTTTGAGATTCTAGGAGCAGCCCCCTAACCACCTCTGGAATAAATGGTGGAGTATACAAAAACATTGCTTTTTTTACTATTGAAATGAGTCTTGCAGGTACTTAAGCATCTGATTTCACCCAACCCCTTAACTGGCATAGGCATAGTCTTAACTTTTGGTGGTCTGATCACAGCAAACATAAACTGCATATCTTAATTTAAAAGTTTATATTTAATTTTTTACACTTTGCCTATATTAAAAAACTGTTTCAAATTGATAAACCATGGTTTTAATTTTAATTTTAGAATGCCTAAAATGGTTTGGTTAAGTATCCACATTTATCCAATTTATCCAATTTGAAGATTTTTGGAAAGTCCTATGAAAATAGGGCATTGATAGGAAATTTCCAGTTAGTTGCTATTTTAATGTAGGTTCTTTTAGTCTTTAATAGCTTAAAAAATTATCTTCAAATATTATTGAATTAAATTTGTTAATGAAAAACATGATAGAGGGCTATAAGTGTATTAAAGTTTTTCTAAATGTAGCAAAATATTGTGAATAAATTATTATGGACAGATTATGTGATGTAATTGAAAACAGAACAAAAATATTTGAAACAAGTAAACTAAAAGACAGGAATAACAGTATTTTCATAAAAGGAGACATGCTTGGAAGTAAACAACCTCTCACTTCCAATAACAATATACAGTGATATCTTGTCTTATGAACGCCTCTTCATACGAACCTTTTGTGATACAAACCCGGTTTTTAAGGTTTATTTACCTCGTCTTACGAACCTGAGCCCAGGTGCATGGGCTCCCTTACTGCCATCGGGATTCCCCAATGGACAGCGGTGGCATACACACACACACACACACATGGGTGACAAACACCCCACTCCCCCCCCCCGCAGGCTTGAGAACTGTCTTAATTGGAAATAAAAGCTGTGAAAAGCAGAGGCGAGAAGGAGAGACGGGTGCCCTCCACCTCCTCCTCCTCCTATTGATCCTGCTTATCATGGAACAAATAAGAGGCCAAAAAAAGTGAAAAGGCTTATTAATTGGTGGGAGAGAGCACAGCTGTTGGGGATGAGGGTGCGTACGAGCTGGTGGGGAGAAGAAGAAGGAGGAGTCGGAATGAACACTGCGCAGCTCGGGATCACAGTGCTGCCCCTCAGACCAAGTTCTGCAGGGCAACATCCCCCTTTTCCAAACTGCATGGCCAAATCTCTTTTCCCCCCTCCCTTGGCTTTGGAGGCACATTAATAGAAGGATTTTTCAGTCCCTCCCACCCAGTCTGTGTGAAAGTCAGGCTGAGGCAAAACCCCACTGGCAGCTATGCTTGGCACGGGACAGAGCTCAGAACACTCCTGGCCCACGTGAGGAATTAGAAGGACGCTCGTGGGACAGGATGGGGATTGCCGGGCAGAGGAGGAAGAGGAGGAAAGGAAGAAGAGAAAGGGAGGAGGAAGAGGAGAAGGAGAAGGGGAAGAGATGAAAGGAATCCTGTAACCAACCCCTCCACCCCCTATCCAAAGCCCCTTCATTCCTTCCTTCCCCAAGCTGTACCAGCGCTGCCCTGCACTCCAGAAAACACAGGGGAAGAGAGATCACTTTCTTTCCAGCTCTGCATGCTGCCCCCCACACCTCCTCTTCATCCACTGTTTTCCCCTGCTATTTCCCCCCTTTGCTGTCCTGGGGGAAAGTTTGATCTCCAGGGATAACTAGGGGAAAAAATGTAATGCCCCCAAAGGAATGGGAAGTTTTCAAAGGTAAGAATCAGACCGGCAAATTGTTCCCATTCCTTCGAAGGAGTTACGTTTTTTAAAAAAACTTTGTTTCCTAGTTATTCCTTTGGGGGGGGAGGTTATGTTTGTTTCTTTTTTCCTAGTTATCCCGGAGATCAATCTTTCCCACAGGAGAAAGTCTTGGGGATGGGGGGATACTTACTCCGACTTATCCCCATCCCTTCCCCCCCTCCAAGACTTCTCCTGTCCTGGGGGAACTTTTACTTGGTATAGAGACAAAGGATTGCATCGTCCGGCACCAAAAGAAAAGTTTTGGGGACTTTTAGCAGCTGGCATAGATGAATACTGATACCCATCATTCCCAACCGGGAGGAGGTGGGTCTGCCTTCCTGCTTAGTGTTCTGAGTCCCCTCCTCACCTCCTCACACACATCCCTTCCTCGAACTCGTAAAGTCGGCGTAAGCAAACACTTTCACTTTTTGCTCTTCCCCGAAGCACAAATAAAGTGGGCTGGTCTTCTCCCCCCGCCACCCCTGAAATTCCATCAACCTTGGCATTTTCTGGCCACCTGCCATTGCTCCCAAGAGCTGCTCACTAGACCCAGCCATGTGTCCATGGGAGAAAGTGCACACACCAACCCTATTGCTCTGCTTCTCTAAGCTTAGCCCTGAAGGGAGTGCCAGCAAGGCTCTCCCCTGAGGTCCCACCAATCTACATTGCTTGGCTGACAAGACATGGAGGAGGCCAACTCTTTGTGCTCTAATTAGTCTGTAGGAGGTATGTAGCAAGAGACGGTCCTGTAAATAATCTGGCCTTAGGCCATATAGGTAATAACCAGCACCTTGAATAGACAGCCAGTGCAGCTTGCGGAGTATAGGTGTTATATGGGTGTACCGAGGTTCACCCATGACAACTCGAATGACTGCATTCTGGACAATTGGAGTCTCCGGACACTCTTCAATGGTAGCCCCATGTAGAGCGCATTACAATAATCAAGACGGGAGGTGATGAGGGCCTGAGAGACTGTGCATAGAACCTCCTGGTCCAAATAATGCTGCAGCTAGTACACCAGGCGAACTGGGCAAAGGTCCACCTGGCCACAGCCAAAAGATGATGGTCAAGGTTCAAGGTTCTTGGGAGGACATCTGAGAGGGTCAATGTTTCTCCGCCCAGCACAATGGACAGACAGATCGAATAGTCCTTAGGAGAAAATGGCCACAGCCATTCGGTCTTCTCACCCAGCAGCTTCATGTAGATGTTAAATAGTAGGGGGAAGAGGACAGACCCCTGCAGCACCCCACAAAGGAGAGGCCGAGGGGTGGATCTCTGCCCCCCTAGTAACACTGACTGTGAACAACCAGAGAGATAGGAGGAGAACCACCATGAAACAGTGCCTCCTACTCCCAATCCCTCCAGCCGTTGCAGAAAGATACCATGGTCGAAGATCTCTAAGAGGTCGAGGAGTTGTATAGTCATGTGGTTTAATCATATTATTTATAGCAAATTCTTTCATAAATAGGCCTGCTTAAATGTGATGATATTAGTCCCTGGAACTTAAATGTTTTTGAAAAATGCTTGCACATTTTAACAGATTTCACACAATTTTCACCTAGGATGAATAAATTCATAATTTCAATAATCCTTTCATCACCACTTGATATTTTATTAATAAATATTTTTCTATGTGAGATAGAGAATAGACAGAAAGACAGATGACAGATAGTTCAACAGATTACCAGAATTGGAAGGGAAATTATAGGTCATCTAGTCCAAAACCCTGCTCAAAAAGGAAACCC
Organism: Erythrolamprus reginae; assembly: GCF_031021105.1. Taxonomy (NCBI): domain Eukaryota; kingdom Metazoa; phylum Chordata; class Lepidosauria; order Squamata; family Dipsadidae; genus Erythrolamprus; species Erythrolamprus reginae. The sequence continues at coordinate 50,208,540 of NC_091956.1, forward strand.
TACACCATTTCAGACAAATGGTAATTCAATCTCTTCTTGAAAGTCTCAAATGATGAGGATCCCACAACTTCCGAGGGCAAGCCATTCCACTGGTTGATTGTTCTCACTCTCAGAAAATTCCTCCTTGTTTCTAGATTGAATCTCTCCTTGATCAATTTCCATTATTCCCCCCCCCCTTTTGTGGCAGCCCCTCAAATATTGGAATACTGCTATTATGTCCCCCCTAGTCCTTCTCTTGACTGTTTATGGCCAGTCTTCATATGTTTTAGTCTCCAGTCCCCTGATCACCCTGATTACACTTGTCTACACTTTTTCTAGAGTTTCAATATCTTTTTTGTAGAGCGGTAACCAAAACTGGATGCAATACTCTAGGCATGGCTTAATTAAGGCTTTGTAGTGTGGTATTAGTATCTCTCTTGATCTATATTGTATCCCTCTGTTAATGCAATTTAGGATTGCATTGGTTCTTTTGGCTGCCGCTGCCCACTGCTGGCTCATGTTTAGCTGCTTGTCCATTAGGATTCCAAGATCCCTCTCACTGCCACTAAGCTTGGATTCATTCAGCTGTATACTTTTGGTTTTGGTTAAAGGATATAGTCAAATATGACAATTTATTTGTAATTATTTCCATTAAGGAAATGTTTCACATTTGAAGAAGCTGTTAGTGACAAGCTGAGAACAGTGATGGAAGCTGTTTATTTTCTGTTGACAGTTTAGACTGAGATAATCTTATTTATTTATTCATGTATTTAGTTAGTTAGTTAGTTAGTTAGTTAGTTAGTTAGTTAGTCAGTCAGTCCAATACACAATAATATACAATGAAGCTTATAGAGATATAGGAGAGAAGATATATGAGATATAAAAGAGACTTTAGGATGGGACGGAAGGCACTCTTTCTGACCTCTTAGGAATCTGGAGAGGTCAACCATGGATAGTCTAAGGGTAAAGTGTTGAGGGTTAGGGGATGATACTACGGAGTCCGGTAATGAGTTCCACGCTTCAACAACTCGATTACTAAAGACGTATTTTTTACAGTCAAGTTTGGAGCGGTTAATATTCTGTTGTGTGCTCTTGTGTTGTTATGGTTTAAGCTGAAGTAGTCTTTGATAGGCAGGAGATTGCAGCATATGATCTTGTGGGCAATACTTAGATCATGTTTAAGACGTCTTAGTTCTAAGCTTTCAAGACCCAGGATTGTAAGTCTAGTTTCGTAGGGAATTCTGTTTTGGGTAGAGGAGTGAAGGGCTCTTCTGGTGAAGTATCTTTGGACATTGTCGAGGGTGCTAATGTCAGAAATGTGGTATGGATTCCAAAGAGATGAGCTGTATGGGTCTGGCGAAAGTTTTGTAAGCTATGGTAAGTAGGGTGAGATTTCCAGAGCAGAAGCTATGTAGGATTAGATTAACAACTCTTGAGGCCTTCTTCGCAATGTTGTTGCAGTGGGCTTTGGCACTTAGATCTTTAGTTATTCGTATTCCAAGGTCCTTGACCGAGTGGGGATTATCTGTGATAATTTGTTTATTCAGTTTGGATTGATTGATTGATTGGATTTGCATGCCACCCCTCTCCGTAGACTCGGGGCGGCTAACAACAGTAATAAAAACAGCATGTAACAATCCAATACTAAAACAACTAAAAAAAAACCCTTATTATAAAAGCAAACATACATACAAACATACCATGCATAAAATTGTAAAGGCCTAGGGGAAAAGAATATCTCAGTTCCCCCATGTGTGGTGGCAGAGGTGGGTTTTAAGAAGCTTACGAAAGGCAAGGAGGGTGGGGCCAATTCTAATCTCTGGGGGGAGTTGGTTCCAGACGGCAGGGCCGCCACAGAGAAGGCTCTTCCCCTGGGTCCCGCCAAACGACATTGTTTAGTTGATGGGACCCGGAGAAGGCCCACTTTGTGGGACCTAACTGGTCACTGGGATTCATGCAGCAGAAGGCGGTCCCTGAGATAATCTGGTCCAGTGCCATGAAGGGCTTTATAGATCATAACCAACACTTTGAATTGTGACCAGAAACTGATCGGCAACCAATGCAGACTGCGGAGTGTTGGTGTAACATGCACATATTTGGGAAAGCCCATGATTGCTCTCGCAGCTGCATTCTGCACTATCTGAAGTTTCCGAACACTTTTCAAAGGCAGCCCCATGTAGATAGCATTACAGTAGTCGAGCCTTGAGGTGATGAGGGCATGAGTGACTGTGAGCAGTGACCCCCGGTCCAAATAGGGCCTCCCAGGGTGATGGACGGACAGATAGAATTGTCCTTGGGAGGCAAAACCCATAGCCACTCCGTCTTATCAGGGTTGAGTTTGAGTCTGTTGACACCCATCCAGACCACAACAGCCTCCAGGCACCAGCACATCACTTCCACTGCTTCGCTGACTGGACAAGGGGGGGAGATGTAGAGCTAGGTATCATCTGCATACTTATGATACCTCACCCCATGCTCTTGGATGATGTCACCCAGCGGTTTCATGTAGATATTAAATAGCAGGGGGGAGAGGACCGACCCCTGAGGTACCCCACAAGGGAGTAACCTAGAGGTCGACCTCTGACCCCCCACTAACACCGATTGCGACTGACCGGAGAGGTAGGAGGAGAACCACTGAAGAACAGTGCCTCCCACTTCCAACCCCTCCAGCCGACGCAGAAGGATACCATGGTCGATGGTATCGAAAGCTGCTGAGAGGTCAAGAAGCACCAGGACAGATGATAAACCCCTGTCCTGGGCCCGCCAGAGATCATCCATCAGCGCAACCAAAGCAGTTTCCATGCTGTAGCCGGGCCTGAATCCTGACTGCTGAGGGCCTAGATAATCGACTTCTTCCAAGGACCGCTGGAGCTGGAGCATCACCACCTTCTCAACAACCTTCCCCATAAAGGGAAGGTTGGAGACTGGGCGGTAGTTGTTGAGAATGGCTGGGTCCAGGGAAAGCTTCTTGAGGAGAGGGCGCACAAGTGCCTCCTTGTACGGATCCGGGAAGGACCCCCTCCCCAAAGAAGCGTTGACAATCTGCTGGACCCAGCTCCGTGTCACCTCCCTACTGGCCGAAACCAACCAGGAGGGACACAGATCCAGCAGACAGGTGGTGGAACTCACAGCTCCAATGGCCTTGTCTACTTCATCAGTTCTGATTATTTTTGCCGATGTGTAGGACAGAGCATTTGCTGGTAGAGATTTCGAGTTGCTATGTGTTGGACCAGTCAGAAACTGAGTCTAGGTCTTTTGGTAGAATAGTTGTGTTTTCAGTGGTGTTGAAGAGTTTTACATCATCTGCAAAAAGAACACAGTTGCTTGTGATGAGATCGCAAAGGTCATTGATGTAGAGAATGAAGAGTGTAGGTCCCAGTACGCTACTTTGGGGACACCATTTTTAACAAGGACGGGTGTAGATATGGAGCTTCCTATTTTGACCACTTGTTTCCTGTTTGACAGGAATGCAGTAATCCAGCTGTGGAGGAATCCTGAGATGCCATAGGATTTGAGTTTTAGAAGTAGTTTGACATGGACCACTGAATCAAAAGCTTTGCAGAAGTCAATATAAATTGCATTTATGAGTTGTCCATATGTTTTGCAGTGGAGGAGCTGTAGGTTGCAGGATAGTTTTTTTCTGAATCCAAATTGTTTGTTAGAGAGCAGATTATTATTAGAGTAATTGATTGGTTTATAATTGATTCCATAACTTTACATGGGATGCAGCATAGTGATATTGGTCTGTAGTTATTGACAAAAGAGGGGTCTCCTTTTTTGAACATGGGGATGACCATAGCTTTTGACCATAGCTTAGGAAATGTGCTGGTTCTGAAGGATTTTTTGAAGATTATACTCAGTGGTTCTGCTATAGCAGAAGAGAGATTTCTTAGGAAATATGCACATAGACCATCTGGTCCGACTGATAGGGAAGGTTTAAGGTCATGTAATGCTTTTTCAACTCGGTCTTCAGTGAAGTCTATTTGGGTTAGGTCATTGAGAGAGTTTGAGGTGCGAGTGATGAATTTGGGGGATGAGCCGTTGCTGTTGATAAAGACAGAGCCAAAGAATGAATTGAGAAGGTTAGCTTTGGATGAATCATCGTGGTATATAAGATAATCTTATATACTGTAACTATTTTTTTTTGTAATATTTAGACCAGGACTAGAGAACCCTTTTGCAGATTGAGTGGGAATGGAGCTTCACACTGAAATCAGGATGAGTCTCAGGAAACATTGTAATAACAGTGTGGTAAACAGACAAAATCTTGATCCTTTGTGGAAAGGTTATGTTTTAGGAAACGCTTCTCAACTTATTGTGGCATCCATGTTTTCTGTAATTACATGGTGCCTATCTGCTTCTTTCATAATAAAAAGCAGGTTTTAGTTGATAAAGTTTCATTGTGTGGTTTAAGTTGTATATTCATAAAAATGTGCACTTCAATAATATGTTGATTTAGACTTGAATTTTGGCAGCTTAAAGTTGAATGTGTTGACTTACCAAGAAGAAACAAATACTTTCACATAATGAGAAATACATTTCTGGTTTAGATCACACAGTATATTTATTTTCAAAGCATTTTCACAACAGTTTTCTTTTTATTTCACTGTAATAGATATTGGAAACAGACTTCAGTCTCGGCTCTATGATGCCACATGCAGAAAAGATGCTTTTAAGAAGATCAAATCAGTATACAAAGCACTCTTAATATTAATAGCACTGTGCACACTTAGTAATGTCATTGAAGCAGGAGATACATATATCTTTGCTATGCTGTTTCCGGCTTTCCTGGCTTTAATTGACCATGTTTCTTTACATTCTAGCAGAAGTTGAAGGGAAGCAAGATGAGGCTTCAGCTTAGGGCATTTTTAATTTGTAGTTAATTTTTTATTTTGTCATTAGTCTTATTAGCAGTCATTATGCAATTTAATAATTAGATGCCTCATTAACATTTTAATTAGGCTAGTGGCCATTGGTAAGTGTAATTAAATTAGTTTTATTGTATGATATTTTGAAACTGCAATTAAATTAGCTTTTAGTGTGCTTTTAAGAACAAAAACTATGGAAATCACAGTGAAGCAGCTGACTTGTTAACTTAGGAAGTGTCTATGAAATGGTAACAGAGAGGAGAGAATGTAGAAAATTCCCCACTGAGCTTAATCACAAAAGAAATGGGGGGGAAAAACCAAGTGTTTCTGCTATCTCTGCCCCAGGGTTACTAATGTATCATTGGTGTTAGCAGTGTATCTGTTTAATATCATTCACAGAGGATACTTTTATATAATATGTATTAATGTTTTAGAAATAGTGCTTAGATGATGTAGCATACCATACTTTATAATTCAGGGGTTAATCCTGTTTCCTTTAATAAGACAAAACACCTACAGAGTTCAAATGGAATTTTACAACAGTAGGAGCTACATGATATAACCTTATATGAAATGTGGCTTTATTGTATTATTGCTGTAAAAACAAATTGTAGATTGACAACAGAAAGAGGGAGGGTGCTGCAGATTTCTCAACAGAGTAACAGATAAGGCTTGGCCCTGCTTTCATAAAATGGACAGGACAGCAGAGTTGAGAGAAGGAGGAAGCCAGTGAGTGACTGACTGGCAAAACAGTGGTGGAAGGTATTTAAAGCTAGCGTCATATAGAATGTTGGTACAAGTGCAGATCCTTCACAAAATGTTGAAGCAGCTTGATCTGAAAATCTCAGCACAACATAAACACATATAAGCACGCATACATAAAAACATGAACACACGCAAGTGGGGAGGACTTCCGGGGTGGCGCCATGGTGGTGCAGTGCAAGGAGAGCTAACAATGATATTCACCTGATTTTCTGAGTCCTTGACTGCTGAGAACGGTGTGCAATTTTTCTGATGAGATCACAGAAAGATTGGCAGAAAACAGACACATAAATATTCATATACATTCTCCACGGCTGGAGGAGTTAGCCTCCAAGGATGGGTTTGACCTTATTCAATCAGGACTGAGTCTTAGAAACATATAAATAGAATAGAATAGAATAGAATTTTTTTATAGCACTCTCCATCTTATATTCCCCCTCTTCGACTCAGTGCTAACCCAGGATGCGTGCCTTTGCTTCCAGCAATCGCTTCAATCAAGAGATCTTATGTCTTTCTCATGCCACTGCACTGATGGAATGGTCGTTTTTCCTCAGGTCGCGCCACATTCCATTCCAGTTTGAATGCAACTGACCACTTGCTCTTTGGGTGGCTCACTTTGACACACTGTCAGATCCCTGTAGTCCTTGTAAGGGTTATGTTGATCTCTAAATGACCATTTGCCAAACATATTCGGCAACTTGGAGGACTCCCCTTTTTTCTGCAGGGCATATCGAGGTGGGGCATTCACTCCCTGGGCTGTCCATTGTTAAGGTTATTCAATCTTTGCACCAGAGTCCTCCTGAAGACCATACTATCGATACCCTTCACTGACAACTAGCAGTTCTATCTACTGTACTGTCATGCACATTATTAAGGTTCCTTAGGGTCTGCCTTTTCAAGAATTTTTTAAAGGGTTACTAACTTCTGTTTTTCCCCAGTTATCCACAGATTCCTTAAGTGGGATTTTTCTACAGTACTGAACTCATACCCTTGGCCTTCATCTCCTTTTGTCACTTCACCTATATGGTGGTATTCTTCCTGGCAGTGACCTCAGCCAGTTGTATCCTGGCCTGACAGGTCTGTCGATACGAAATGTCCTCAGTTTATTCCACTTCAGGGTCATTCTTAGGTTAAGTTCACTATCACATGTAAGGTAACTTCCAATTTCCATTAGACTCCAGAGGTTGTTCCACCTTGTCTCCTTTCCTCCCTGTCTACTGACTGGGAACATCAATGGAATGCACTTGTATATCCAGCACTACACGTTTCTGTCACTTGGTCTTTATGTGATGGACTTCGCCCTTCAGAGACATTCTTCATTTCCTTCAATCTGCCTTCCTTGGAGAAACAGTATTTTCTTCTATGATGGAGCGAGGGATTTGTGCGGTGATCTCCCTGTATTCTGAACTGCTGGCGCTATCTCGGCCTGGGGGAGTCATGGCCCATTTGAAGCGCAGCACAGCTACTATTTGGTTTGTTCAATCATCAGTCAAAGAGGTTGTAGGGCATTCACCTGGGCATCTCCTATGCCCTCTATCTATCACCATAAGGTTACCTTGAGCATCTCCTATGCCCTCTCTCTGTCACCACAGGTTTGTTTGTTTGTTTGTTTGTTTGTTTTTACTTACTTACTTACTTACTTGCTTGTTTGACTTCTATGCTACCAATGCTGAACGACTCAGGGCAGCTTACAATAATAATATAAATAAAAATACAAATAGATACAAAACAATAAAAAGAAGTCGAACACAATCTAGAACTACAAAACCCCATATTAAAAGAAACCCATTAGCTATAAAACAGTCAAATCCCATACATACGTGCCATTCATACAGTGTGGCCCTGTCAGTTGTTAGTTCATGGCCCCCCAGGCCTGCCGGCAAAGTCAGGTTTTCGTGGCCTTACTGAAGGCCAGTAGGGTGGGAGTTGGTTCCATAGAGCTGGAGCAGCTACAGAGAAAGTCCTCCCCCATGGTCCCGCCAACCTGCATTGCTTCATCGATGGGACCTGGAGGAGGCCAACTCTGTGTGCTCTTATTGGTCTCTGGGAGGCAGGTTGATTCCTTTGTCACAGGTATGGCAGAATTTGACGGAATGTGTCAAGTTCATCGCACCAGCCTTAATTTACCCTCCCTAAATGGGCTGCTTTGGCATGTCCCATCCTTGGAGGCTAACTCCTCCTACCGTGGAGAATGGGCATTATTATACTTACCTGAATGCCCATTCTCATGTAGGAGACCCGCCCTTGCTTGAGCTTGGGTTGGCTGTGAGTTTGTGTATATGTTATCAATCATTATTGTGAGTATTGGTTCTGCTTATTACACAGAATATATAGTTCTAATTGTTATATAACATTTGTTCTGACTGAACTGGAAGCTGCACACAAAGCCTATTCTTTCGTCCTTTATCGAAGAGGTGGAATATAAGATGGAGGGTGCTATTTATACTTTTCTAAGACTCAGTCCTGATTGGCTATCGGATAAGGTCAAACTAATCCTTGGAGGCTAACTCTCCTACATGAGAATGGGCATTCAGATAAGTATAACAACACCCGTTTTCACTAAAACTAATAATTTTTCATAATTTTTGCTGCTTTCTGAGCTTGGTTACCTAATTAGCTAATATCATCAATGCATTATAAACTCCATATTTAGTCACACTTAGCGGCAGTGGTAGGATTGAAAAAAAATAGTAGGCATGGCCTACTCAGCCTCCTGCATCATGGGGGACATTTTTGTCCTAATCAGGTTCTAGAAGCTTTCCTCAGCCTCCAGGAAGGCGAAAACAGCCTCCCTTGGGCTCTGGAGGCCCTCCATAGGTTGGAAATGGAGGCCCATTTCCAGATTTCCTCTAGGAGGCCCGTTTTTTGCCCTTCGTTGCTCCAGAGGCTTTCCTGGAGTCTCCAGGAGGGCAAAAATTGCCTCTCTGGGCCCCAGAGGCTTTCTGAAGGCCGGAAACAGGCCTGTTTCTGGATCTCTGGCAGGCCCATTTTTTGCCATCCCACAGCCTCTGTGAAACTGTAGACTTCTTATCTCATGAAGGAATGCACCAGTAACTTTGATCTTTGGCAGCAGCCTCGTTGTGGAACTGTTATATCTTAATTACCCTCACTGAGAAATTTGCCAAGATTATCACTTGCATGACTTTGGCTTGTAAAATGGGACATTATATATAAAAAGACTGATTTGAAAATATCAATGAGTGGATTCCTCCTTTATCTTCAAGCTGTGTAGGGCAGGATAGAACACATAGTAACTACTTTCATTTCATATTTTGATTGATTTGTTTTGTATGTGCCTTATTCTTTTCTTTGATTTAGCTATGTATACCTAATGGTACAGGTACTTTACATGTTTGCTGTGTAGTAATTTTGTTCCATGACTGTAGCTGGAATCAAATACTCAAACTGAAAAAATGACAAATACAATTTACATTTTTCTCTCTCCCTTCCTCCCTCTCTCTCTGTCTCTCTCTTCTACATGCGCTCGATCTCCCCTCCACTTGTATGTGCGTGTATATGTGTGTCTACTAATTTAATATCTCCAACAACCTGAATGGATATAAATGTGAACCATGAGAGTCTAATTAAGAAATTTCAAGGAGCAAGATGATTTTAACTAAGGATATATTTCTATTAGCCTCTGGAGGCTCTTTTCATCAAGAAGAAAAACATTTTTGGTAGCTTTAGGGAATGAAGGGAGGCTAAATTTAGCAAAAAGTAAGTTCAATGCAATTTAAATTAAAATAAGATGTTAACAGATTCCAAGTTACAATTCTACTGGTAGTGAGGAAAAGAATTATTTTCGTATCTTTCAAATAAATACAATTAAAAGAATACCATCTATAGCTAAAAAGGCTACCATCTATATTAATCATTGTATAGCTTGAGGAGTTTGTTTAAATTATATAATTATAATCTTAAATAACTGTCAGGCTTAAGAAGACATAGTGAAATCAAATGAGGTCCAGTTTTTTATTTGCTTGTACCTAGAATCTTGCCAAACTAAAGCTGTGTGTGTATGTGTGTTTTGTTTTGTTTCTATTTTCATGTAACATCTGGTAACGTTAAGAAAACTATACACCTTTCAAAAAATAAACTGCAAGTTACCCTGAAGTAGGTGAAAGTGCAAACACAGATCCCCTTTAAAATAACTATGTCTTTTGACAAGTTATAGTTAGTCTATAGTTAGACTATGTTAGTCTGATAACATTTTGAGGAACTCATTTTTGTTATATACATATATTACAAGACAGATGACTAAAATGGATTAAAGTGGATTTTTTATTTGACCCCTTAGCAATCACAGCTGTTAATTTCCAGAAATATCCAACAACTTTATAGCCTTTTCTCAAATGTTGTGTTTGCACAAATCTAACAAGGACTTTGCTTGAAAGAAAAGGCCAATTCCAAATAAAGCCTTAATATACTCAGGGGTGGGATTCAGCCGGTTCATCCAGGAGAACCGGATGTTAATTTTCATCTGATTTACCAAACCGGTTGTTGCAAGGACTGGCTGATCCCGCCCAACACATCCCTCCCAGGAGTCTCAATACAGCCAAATAAGTGCAGGGCCCATGTGGACGCTCTGGGAGAGTGAAAAACGGGCCTACCGGAAGTCGGGAAATCGGCTTGTTTTCACCATTTTAGTTGGTTTTTTTCCCATTAGAATTTATTTATTTAATCAAAATAAGAGTTTGGGATTGCAACAAGAGTTCTCCACTTAAAACACAGATGCATACAATTGCAGATATATTACACATTGTTTTGTATTCCACTATATGCTGTTTTAACCAAATAAATTTTTGCACAACCATACAATTTCCATTAAAAGTAAAATAAAGTGATTCCATATTTGTGCAGGTTTTTTTAAACATCAATTTTCCATGTGTGCAGTAAATAGGTAGCAAATTTTTCATTTGGAAGTGCTAAAGATCAGCAAAAATGAAATTGCGGTAGAACTGACCTTCCTCCTTCATTACTGACTGCCAGATCTATAACTGGAAAAGAAGATTAAGGACTCTGTAGCAATATAAATAAGCTATTGAACAGGATCTTTTCTAAAACTGCTAGATTCATATATAAATATTTTTAGTGAGATGTTAAAGTATTCCCAACTACTTCTTTGTGATCAAATTTGTTGTTTATAGAAATAATTGTTTTTACTTAAAGCTATTTTAGATAACCTTTTAAACACTTTCTGATATTAGTTTCCCTTGATGGGGATACAAATCAAATATGGAATCCTGAAAATGGATCCAAATCATGTAACTATATATTAAATCAGCTTCTTGATCATACAGCTGAACTCCTAGGTTTCCTAAGCTCATGTATAATTTGAAGATTTCCATTTCAGTTTGGAGAAAACAGAGCTACATAATATAAACCATAAATAACTTCTAATTTTAAAAAGTGCAGATAATTAAAGACTAAAATCTTAGCAGACCTGAATAGGATCCAAATAACTCCAGGTAGTTCCTGTCTAGTAACCATAATTGTGACTGGCAATTTAGTCATTAAATAAAGCAATTTCTAAATGAAGCCATGACTTTTGCTTAAGATCTTACTTCAGCTTTCCATTGCTTTCTGATCTGTGAAGGTAATAAATGTGACGATCGATTGCAAAATTACTTTTTCATGACCATTGCAACTTTGAATGGTGGCTAAAGGAGAAGTCATGATAACTGCTTATATTTATAGAGTAAAAGTGGTGATTAGACATTATATTTCACTAGAGAACATTGTATAATTTTGAGTATCAAACCATCTGTTATCTTAAGAACAGCCATCATTGTTTATTCCAAGTTTATAGTGTAAATCTATCAAGGAACTTGTTTGCTTTCCATAAAAGGGGAGAGATTCATATTTAATAGTTTTATATTTCCAGAGTAATACTATTTCTCCTTCCTTCCTTCCTCCCACCATTTCTCCTTCCCTCCTTCCTTCCTTCCTCCCTCCCTCCCTCCCTTCCTTCCTCGCTTCCTTCTCTCCTTCCCTTCTCTCCTTCCTTTATTCCCTTTCTCCTTCCTTCCCTCCATTCTCAGTCTTCCAATTCTCTCCCTGCTCTCCAACCTGATTTCCCCCCACTGCGGGTAGGAGAGGCTCCGCTGCGAATTCCAAAGAAGGTTAAGTCAACTTACGGGAAAGGTGGAGAGGGCGAGGTGAGAGCTCCGGTGTAGGCAGCACCATCAGCTGAGTAACAGGCATGACACGACTGCCGCTTTTTCGCTTTTTGCTTCTGCGCACAGGTGGCAAGGCCATCTGATTCCACTGCATGTCTTTTGGAAACACCGTGCGGCTTTTGGAAACGCTGCACGGCTTTTGTTTTTTGCCTGGTTGGTCAGGTTGGACTGACCTCCGCGGGCCAGTCACAGACAGCAGGCAGGCCACATCCGGCCTTCGGGCCACATCTTGCCCAGGTCTGCTCTTAAGTATACCATAATATTATTCATGCAGATATACATGATTAATTTGTGCACAGTGTGGTTTGCTTATTTATGCCTCATGAAACTAACTAATGTTGTTTATACATTTTCAGTGTATTATGTAAACCAGTCAATTTCTTGTTAATCAACAAACCAGGATAATTTAATATTTTGTTAGAATGCTGTATTAAATCAGTTATAACACTTTAATATAATAAATAATAAGCATATTAATGATATACCTTAAACTATTATATTTAAATATTGTGTTATATTAAAACTGCATTTGTTCATAGTGTTTTATGAGCCATTATTTTAAAAAACTCTATAGAAAAGCTAGCTTCTACTAAGAAAAAAATCTAGACCAGAATAACTATTCTAGTAGTTCTTGAAATGGGGATGAATCTTTCAAAAACTTTCATACAGATGGTATTATTGGCAGCTCAATAATGCATTTTCACAATCACTCAGCAGCAATGCGAATGATTTCAGCAATATCTCATCGCAGCCATATAATGGCTTCTTTGAATTTATATATGTTCCCTTCCTTTTCTGGAAGAACTACATCTGATTACTGCAGCTATAGGCTCAAACTCTCTGAAATGAATAATATATGAAAGGGAATTGTATGGGCTTGATGCCAAGCAGCAATGCTAGTACAGTACTAAGCCATTATATTTGTATTAGAACAAGGCTGTATACGTAGAGATATTTTTGGTGATGATGTGACAAATGGTGGTTCATTGCACATTGCCAAAGATAATTACCTAATGATGTTTGTAAAATTTTATAAATCTCATTGCTATAATTGAACTGTAACATCAAATAACAACTCTTTGCACAGTTAAGCTGTAGTACAAATAATGGAATGATCCATTTTCCATAATTTCTGCAAATGGCAAAAGTCCAGGAATTCTTCTCTAGACACATTTTATTGGAACTTCATAATGATCTCTTCTTTGAGATGAGTTGAATTCATATTCAAGACCAAGACAGACTTAATCAGGACTTCTATAATGTAAAGATTCCCCTATAGAATTATCTTTACATGTAAGGGGTGGTATCAGTAATAAATTGATGGCAGAACATTCTCAATTGGAGTTAATATAAATAAACAAATGTTATTAATAACTGCATGTATAAAAAGGAAAGTACAATAGATATATGAAAAAATATTTTGCATCCTAGTAAAATAATACTTAGGATCATCTAATGCAGATTAGAAATCTAATAGAAAAAATATATGTTGCTTTTGAAAAAAAATACATACTATACAATTGAAGCAATAAAATGATTCCAAAAAGAAGTCAATATGTGCTTCATTGATTTGTTTATGATTGTGTTGACCAAATCAAACTGGAATGTAGTCAGAAAAATATGAATCCCAGGACCTCTCATTGTTCTCATGAGGAACTTAGATAGAAGTCAGGAAGACACAGTATGAATAAAACCTGACTGGCAAAGGAATGAGATAAAGCATCCTAATCTCCCCTTATTTTTCAACCTACATGCAGAATATATATTAAGGGAACTTGTAGTGGAAGATGAGTATGATTTTAAAATGGAGGCATAAACATCAATAATCGACATTGTGTTATGGACATTAATCTGGTTGCTGAAAATGCAGAAGAATCTGCAAGCCTATTTCTGAAAGTCAAAAAGCACGATGAAAAAAAAAAGAATTAAAATTAAATATACAGAAGACCACGTTGATGACTACAAGTAGAACAGTGATGTGAACGTTTACGGCACTGAGTCGCCAAACCAGAACATATGTGCACTGGAGTGCCAGAAACCTAAAGACCAGTTGGCAGGTGTACATGTGTATGCTTGCCAGCTGGTCTTCAGGTTTCAGTCACGTGTGTAGGTCCGCTGACTATCAGGTTTCCGGTGCTCCAGCAAGCACATACCCACAGAGAAGACTCTCTGAAACCAGAATGGTGATATGCGCATGCCCACACAAAGGGCTCTGTGTGCCACCTCTGGCATCTGCTATAGGTTCGTCATAACGGAGACAGAACAATCAGCCTGAGAATTGACAATGAAGCTACTGAAGTGGTGTTAGCTTCTGCCTTTAGAATCAAACATCAAGAATAAAGGAACAACTGGTCAAAAATACACTGCAAACTAACACTTGGTATAGTAGTTATGAAGACCTTGAAATAAATATTCAAATATTGTGAAACATCTATATCTATGAAGATCAAAATTAAGTGAGCCATAGTGTCCCCTGCTCCCATTCTATGGAAGCAAAAGTTGTTTTCTAAAGAAATATGATAGGAAGAATATTATAGAATCAATAAGGACTAAATGATGAAGGGTGCCTTAAATATGAGAAGAAATTTTGTGTTTCATATCTTAATTCAGAAATTCATTTATCTTTTAAATTGTTCAAGCAGAAAAAATATATTGCAGAAAAGCCTGTTTTGCTCCCTTTTTTTCTGTGATGGAAAGGGAAAGAATTGTGTATATCAAGAATGTTCTTTCAGTGTTTTAAAAGAATCATCTATAGGGCCTGAAATTTTGCTCAATATACATATCCATATATTATTTACAGAAAGGATAAATAAGACCTTATAACTTTATGTTGCCTGCCAAACAAAGATTAAAAATCAAAGAGTTTTAAGAAGAAGTAGACATCCCCATTGGTTCTCCTGTCAAAAACGTATACTTACTCATAGAGAAACACAATTATTTATTTATTTATTTATTTTTATTCATTTTATTTATTCATTTTGTCAAGTACGTATTGGTAGTATACATAGATATAACACTGTTTATATACAGTACATGAGATGGATACTAATAAGAGGAAAACATTAGGACATAGACAGTAGGCATGATGATGCACTTATGAACATACTGACCTATTAGGAATCAGGTGAGGTCAACAGTGGATAGTCTAAGGGTAAAGTTTTGGGGGTTTGGTGATGAAACTACAGAGTCAGATAATGAGTTCCAGGCATTAATTGCTCGGTTGCCGAAGTCGTACTTTCTACAGTATTTTCTAAGCGTGGAGCAGTTTACTTTGTATTTGTATCTGTTGTATCTGTATTGTTGTGGTTGAAGCTGAAGTATTTGTTGACAGAAAGGACATTTAGCAGATGATTTTATGAGCTATGCTTAGGTTGTGTTGAAGGTGACATAGTTCTAAGCTTTCTAAGCCCAGGATTTCAAGTCTGGTTGTGTAAGATATACTGTTGCAAGTAGAGGAGTTGAGGGGCTCTTCTGGTAAAGTATCTCTGTGGGCTGCTAAGGTGGAATGGTGACATGTGCTTGCCCTGTGGCTCTCAGTGCTAGCAGAATCCAGCACAATTCTGCTCCTGCACCTGGGCAGGTAGCGAAATCACACAGAGACATGCAGGTGCGCCCCTACGTGTCCATGCACAATTTTGCTACCTGCCCAGCACTCAGAGCCACGGGGGGAGCACACGTCACTGTTCCACCTTAGCAGCCCACTTCTGCTCTGGATACTTTCTAATATATTTGTGTATAAAATGCTTTATGGGTTCCAGATAGATGAGCTGTATTCAAGGATTGGTCTGGTGAAAGTTTTGTATGCTCTGGTTAGTAGTGTGATATTACCAAAGGGAGAGCAGCTTCCCCATTAATTTCTTTATTGGAATCTGGCAAGGAAAATTTAAAATCTTTCCTTCCAGCAGGCAAGTAAGTGGCTGTTGCGGGGTGAGAGACAGCATGAAGAATTATGAAACTGCTTGGGAAACTGTCACAGAAAGTTGAAAATTGGGACCTCAGTACATCACAACCGGTAGCAATTAAGCAGTTACAATTTAAGAAACTATTTATTGCAGGTTTAGCAAAATGTACAAGTTATTTTAACTTTCACATAAAGCACTAATAGATCTGTTATAATCCATAAATAGCTTTTGGTGTCCAACACTACAGGAAGTAATGCACAAAGTATCTTACTTTTTTTAGTCTAACTTTTCTGCTACTTATAATGATTATCATAGATGTTTAGTATTATTATTATAAATATATTATTTATTTATCCATTTTACTGGCCACTTAACTCCCAATTATTCTTGGCACACACTCTCTTTCACGCATGTATGTATGTATGTATATATACAGTGATCTCTCGATTATCACGAGGGTTCCGTTCCAAGACCCCTCGCGATAATCGATTTTTCGCGATATAGTGGTGCGGAAGTAAAAACACCATCTGCGCATGCGCGCCCTGTTTTCCATGGCCGCGCATGCGCAGATGGTGTTTTTACTTCCGCACCTGGGAAGACCCAGGGAAGGTTCCTTCCGCCGCCCAGCAGCTGATCTGCTCGGCAGCGCCGCAGCAGCGAGGAGCCGAAGATCGGGGTTTCCCCTTTGCGTGGGCGGCGGGGAAGACCCAGGGAAGGTTCCTTCGGCCGCCCAGCAGCTGATCTGCTCAGCAGCGCCGCAGCAGCGAGGAGCCGAAGATCGGGGTTTCCCCGCCGCCCACGCAAAGGGGAAACCCCATCTTTGGCTCCTCGCTGCTGCGGCGCTGCCGAGCAGATCAGCTGCCGGGCGGCCGAAGGAACCTTCCCTGGGTCTTCCCCGCCGCCCACGCAAAGGGGAAACCCCGATCTTCGGCTCCTCGCTGCTGCCCGCCCGCCGCTCGCCCGCTGCCCGCCGCTCGAGAGCAAGAGGGGGAGAGATAGAGAAAGAGAGAGAAGGAAAGAAAGAGATGAGAGAGGGAGGAAGAGAGTGTGAGAGAGGAAGAAGCAAGATAGAGAAAGAGAGAGAGAAAGAAAGATGAGAAAGGAAGAGAGTGACGTCATCGGGTGGGAAAATATTTTTAATTAATTTTTTTTGAAAAATCGCGATATAGCGTTTCGCGAAGATCGAGATCGCGAAAATCGAGGGATCACTGTATATGTGTGTATGTATGTATGCGACTGGAAACAATACATTATCAAAAACAAATCCAGGAAGGGGCACAACCTTCATTCAGCCCCAGAGCCTGGAAGAAAAGCAGATTTCTAATAGCTTTCTGATTGTTAAAATTTTAAATTCTTTAGTCTTTAAATTCTTCTACCAGAAAAGCAGAAATAAATGGATAAATGAAAAATATATACAAATAAACACATTTATCATCCAAAAGCAACCATATCTGGGTAACCAGGGTTACTACCACCCATCAAAACCAATTTTGAATATCTTCATTCCCTACAAATGTATAGCATATTATACATTTGTTACATGCTTATGCATTTATTATTTATTTCATATATTTAGAATAACAGAATTAGAAGGGACCTTGGAGGTCTTCTATTCCGACCCCATGCTTAGGCAGAAAACTCTACACCACTTCAGACAAATGGTTATCTAATCTCTTCCTAAAAACTTCCAGTGTTGGAGCATTTACATCTTCTGGAAGCAAGTTGTTCTGATTGACAGGAAATTTCTCCTTAGTTCTAAATTACCATATTTTTTGGAATATAAGACACACCGGAGTATAAGATGCACCTTAATTTTTGGGAATGAAAGCAAGAAAAAAAAAGAATTCTGCTTCCGCCTACCATCATCAAGATCAGCAACATCCTCATTTCCACTCAGATTTTGATAATGAGCAGCACAGATCTTTTTAGCTGTTTAAAACAAATCCTATCACCCTACGTGCATTTAACTGGAGTGGTGTGTGGTGTGGTATGATTTTTATGGGCACAGAAGACAAACGTGGCACCAAAGGCTCCAGTCCCAAGACACTACCGTCTTCCTACCTATAGCAATAGCAGCAAGGCCTGATAGAGATGCAGCACTTCAGTCCTCCTGGATGCTGCTATCCTGTAAGGCAGGCAAGGTGAGATAAGGAGTGATTGGAAGGTGTGGGGGCAGGCAGGGCCAGCCAGTGGTGGCATTTGCCAGTTCGCCGAACTGCACATAATCTTAACTACTGGTATGAACCGGCAGCAGCCCACCTCTGGCTGTGGCAAAGGCAGGCAAGCAAACTGTGCCATGTGGCTACGTGGTCGAGGCAAGAGAGCCAAAGAGAAGCTGTAGTGTGGTGTGACTCTAAGGCACCAGCCAAGGCTTGTGAGGCCAATAAGTAGTGATGGGATGGGGAGTTGCTAGCCAGCAATTTAACAACCAGTTTGGCCAAAGTGGTGCAAACTGGTTAAATCCCACCACTGAAAAACATCCAAGTGGTACATTGAACTATAAACTAAAAGCCACAAATCACATATACAAGGTATAGATCTGTGAATGATTGTTGCATCTCTTCTGGTCTCATAAATGTGTTTTGAATTTCTCCAATATTTCTAAGATAATTTAAGGTAAAGGTAAAAGTAAAGAGTTTCTACAACATTTTCCATAGAAAATTTCCCTTAAAGAGAAGAAGATACGGTACTTAGTTTCTTTGTTTTTCCTACTGGTTTGGCTACTATTTTGCTAAAAGTGTTTTTTTTTTCTTCTTCTAAATAAATAAGAAAATGAAAACTATTATAAATTTACTGAAGAAGAATAAAAGTACCATTCTGGGAACATTAGTGGAGCTTTGGATTTCACATGTATAATTTACATATTAATATGTCCCATTTTGTTTAGTAATAGTTACTTCTATGTGTGTATAGAAAGAGAGCCTAAGTAGTAGGTTCTTGAATTATTACTAAGAAACTAATGGAATCAAATGATAATTTCAATTGTCCTGCTTTTGTCATTTTTAATTCATGGGGTGAAGCTGAAGTAGTATTATTATAGTTGCTATTTTTCTAATTTTGTATATAAAGCATTCTTATTAGCTATGGCTACTAATTCGAAGTTTACTATATTTTAAATTAATGTACTGTATTCATGTTTTTGTGACTTTTTAACAGGCACTAACTTCAAACTGGCTTTGCAAAGAGATATTACTACAAGAAAACAACAGTAAGTGTTTTAGTTCACTATAATTTGTTTTTAAAAGATATTATGTCATTTTTGTGGTATTACTTGAATTAATTTTTAAAAGGCATTATAACTAGCTTTCTTTAGTCTACACTATCCTGTTAGGCCTCTTGGCACAACTCTGCAGTTTCAAGATATGTAACTGTATGTAAGTATGTAAGTATGTATGTATGTATGTATGTATGTATGTATGTATGTATGTATGTCATGTTTATATTATATTATATTATATTTTAAAATGTATTTTAGTCTACTCTGCCCAGCTTTGAGTTATCAGCTGAGAATTATATTTGTCTCAAGTATTTTGTGATTGTGGTGTTGTACTGGGATAGAAAAGTCAAGTTAGTTGAAGTCCTTGCTTCATTAGTTACTTCATTTGATGACTTTATGTCAATCATATTCACAGCATTGTTGTCATAGAGCTAAAAGCTTATATCCACATACCACATTGTGCTTCCAGAGGTTATAAATGTATACTATATAAATAAAAGAGGTATTTAGGGAAATGGCAAATTGCTTACAAATACAATTCTGAATGTTTGTCTTGTATGTAATTTGGCAGTCATTGAGCTCTGGGATGAAACAAATCCCTATATTGTCTAAAAAACAAACATATTAAAATCATAATTAGCTTAATAATTGCTAAAATAAAATATAGTAGTTACCAAGATAAAAATTATGTTTACACTGAAATACCTTCTGCTGTAATACTCTTCACAGAAATTAAAATACTGACTTTAAGAATATATAAAAAAGGAATGTATAATGGATGTTAGAGACCCCAAGACACTCTTGTAAATACACGCCAGTTGTCAACTACTTGAATTTTGGCAGCAGAGCTGCTGGGATCATCATAAATGAAAAAAAAAACCCCACTAGTCACAACTCACTTTTTTCAGTGCAATCATAATTGTTAATGGTGGTTAAATGAATGGTTATATGTCGAGGACTACCTCTGTACTACTTTTTCTTTTTTGCACTCATTTGAAACATAATTATACAATTATATAACAGCTTCACAATTTTCTCCTCCAAGATAATCCTACATTGTCAGAAAATACACAGTGCCAAACTATTAAAAGGTTGTTTCTACTACTACTACTACTACTACTACTACTACTACTACTACTACTACTTCTTCTTCTTCTTCTTCTTCTTCTTCTTCTTCTTCTTCTTCTTCTTCTTCTTCCCCTTGTTTTTCTCCTTCTTCTCCTCCTCCCCTCCTCCTCCCCTCCTTCCCTGCCTTAAATAACCTTACTAGCAAATCAATATAATCAACCTAACCCTGTGCAAGATCAAGACATCAAACATTTTTTATTCATTTTCATTAGAAGTATCCTATATGAAAAGAGTTAAAATTTAATTATGGTTTTTGTCATGAGAAGGCTGCTTTGTGTGTGTGTGTGTGTGTGTGTGTGTGTTTATGCAAAGCAGCCTTCATATGACAAAAACCATAATTAAATTTTAACTTTACATATTTTTGCAGATAAGTGAAAAGGAAAGAGACCCTGTTATAGATCTATTTTGACTTTTGCTTTCCTTTTGCCTCAACAGAAAAACAGCTATATACAGTGCTACCTCTACTTAAGAACTTAATTTTTTCCATGACCAGGTCCTTAAGTAGAAAAGCTTGTAAGTAGAAGCAATTTTTTCCATGGAAATCAATGTAAAAGCAAACAGTGCATGCAAACCTATTAGGAAAGAAATACAGTGGTACCTCGGTACTCGACCACAATTCGTTCCAGAAGTGTGATCGAGAACCGATTTGGTCGAGTACCGAATTTATTTATCCCATAGGAAATAATGGAAATGGATTTAATTGGTTCCCAGCCCCTGTTAACTCGCTGGGAACCAATTAAATCTATTTTCTTTATTTCCAATGGGATAAATAAATTCGCTACTCCAAGCTGCAGGAAAGGTGGGGGCTGCTGGAAGCAATGAGGAAAGGAGCCCCCAGAAGCTGCCATCCCGGCAGCTTCAGGGGGCTGAGGAGCTCTCTAACAGCTCCAAGCTGCAGGAAGGGTGGGGGCTGCTGCAATCTTGGCAGCTTCTGGGGGCTCTTTTTCTCATTGCTTCCTTTTATTACCTGTAAGCAGCTTCAAAAACTTTCTCCTTCCCTGTGGCTGCAACAGCGGCGATTTCCCTTCCAGTAGCAACAGCGCCGGGAATGTCACGTGATGAAGGGAAGCCGCCGGAGCTATCTCAGCAGTTGCTGCCGCTCCAGCAGCCTCCCTTCATTACGTGACTTCCTGGCGCTCTTGCTACTGGAAGGGAAATCGCAGCTGTTGCAGCCACAGGGAAGGAGAACATTTTTGAAGCTGCTTACAGGTAATAAAAGGAAGCAATGAGGAAAGGAGCCCCCAGAAGCTGCCAAGATTGCAGCAGCCCCCACCTTTCCTGCAGCTTGGAGCTCTTAGAAAGCTCCTCAACCCCCTGAAGCTGCCGGGATTACATTTCGTATAATGAACAAAATTTTCTCTGGCTGTTCGGTATCTGAATTTTTGTTCAGATACCGAAGCAAATTTTTGCCAAAAATTTTGTTCGTTATCCGAAATGTACGAGAAAGGAAGCGTTCGAGTACCCAGGTACCACTGTAAAAGCTTGGAAATTGGGTGGGGGGAGGGAGGAGGGAGAAGAAGAAGAGGAGGAGGACAATTGCTGCTGAAGGAAGAAGGTGAGGTGAGGGGAAATCAAACAAATCCAAAACTTTAAGGCTTAAAAAAAAAGAGAGACTCTGAGGTGACGAGGAGAAACATGCGCCTCCCATACAACCAGCACGAGGCTGCCTCCCATACACCCAGCACGAGGCTGCCTCCCATACACTGTGCCAGAGAGAGAAAACCAGGCAGCCAAGACTCCTTTGACTGAAAGGCAGCTGCTGCTACCTTCTTCCTCTTTTTCCCATGCTGAAGGGCTACCCTCTCCTCTCGCTCACTCGCTCGCTTTGTAATCGGCGCCTTTCCTTCACTGTGGTGACTCTTCAGTTTGGCTGAAGTCGAGTTGATCCGGCCCGGGTGAAGTACCCCCTGTTGCCTTTCCACGTCCAGACGCTCCAGGAGGCAACCCCCACTGGGTGTATGGAAAGCAGCACAAGGGATTCACGACAGCGAAGTGTTTTATTCTCTCTCCAAGCACCCAGAGAAAGGAAAATGCTCTGTTCGCTCTGGGCTGCAAAAGCCTCCTTAAGCACCACTGAAAGGCTCCTCTGGCAGCTCAGAAAAGCCCAAGATGGCTGGGATTAAAGGGGGAAAGGCAGGAAACTGGCTGGGCCTTCATGCCGCTCTCAAATTTTTCCAGGCTCAGGTTCTTACGTAGAAAATGGTTCTTGAGAAGAGGCAAAAAAATCTTGAACACCCGATTCTTACCTAGAAATGTTCTTAAGTAGAGGCATTCTTAGGTAGAGGTACAACTGTATATATATGGATTTCTTACATTTTTTTTCTTCAACAATTATTTATTGAACACAATGAAACTTACAAGAAAGAATGATGTTTCTTCTACACTCCCTATTTTTCCACGTAATCTCCGTCCTGTTCTATGGCCTTCCTCCAGCAAGACACAAGGTTGTGGGTATGCCTTGTCGGTACCACTCCTTGTTCTAATCACTAAGCCATTTCTGCACTGTGCGAATCACCAAATCATACTCTAATGGCCTCACTCTCTGTGCTCAGTGACTAACCATACTTATGTCGACTGCAGATTCTCCATAAACTGTACACAAATGTTTGTGAATTTTGCCAACAATTTCTTTCTCAGCAGTGAGAAATTCAATGACAATATGCTGCTTGAAACGTATATCACTTACAGACGCCATTTCAAAATACTGCTGCAGCTACGCTATCTATCTGAAGAAACACAAAATTTACACATGCACTCCTGGCAATTCAAATAATGTGTATCTAAAGTTTCACTACTGTAGGCTGAGGGGAAAAAATATGGTGCATTATTTTCTGGCCGATCCTCGTGTGTGTGTGTGTGTGTGTGTGTGTTTGTATGAAGGTCTTGGCATATTCAAGTTTCTTCCCGTGTAACAACACAAGAGTACACAACAGATTCAAACTTAATATTAACCGCTCCAAACTTGACTGTAAAAATATGACTTTAAAAATCGAGTTGTCGAAGCGTGGAACTCATTACCGGACTCAATAGTGTCAACTCCCAACCCCCAACATTTCTCCCTTAGACTCTCCACAATTGACCACTCCAGGTTCCTAAGAGGCCAGTAAGGGGCGTATATAAGTGCACTGTCCAGTTGTCTTTCCTTATCTTATATATCATATATATTTTCTTCTTATCTATCTATTTATCTATCTATCTATCTCTATCTATCTATCTATCTATCATATATATTCTCTCCTTCTCTCTTATATCATATATATTCTCTCCCTCCCATCTACTTCTCTTCTTTTTACTTTCTATTGTTATATATATTACTTAATGTCTATTCTCTTCCATATGTATTGTATATTGGACAAAGAATAAATTAAAAAAAAAATAAGTCTCAGGGATTCCTGGCTACATTTTGACGAGGTCCCACTTGTCATCTTCAGGATGGTGCTTTCAGCTTTGTGCCCTACCATTTTGTAAAACATGGCTTTTAAAGGTTTCGCACTGATTATAATTTTATATTTAAATCATATTTTCATAATATAACACAATATAGAACTATATTGTACATAAAAACTAATTGCAAAGCATGTCTTGTGCCATGGCTGTTCTTAGTCCAAATATCTAGGTTTTAGATTCAGGTAACCCATAGCCCTTGAACTCTTTTAATTAATTAAGATCGAATTTATACCTATTGCAATCAACCAAACCTTTATTAGTTTATGCAGTGTTTCTCAAATAGTGGGGTGAGACTCCCTGGGAGGGGCATAGAGCAATGCCAATGGGGCGCATGACCCCAGGGAACATGCTATTTTTGCTGCAGGGAGTAGGGTTTTTTTGTACCAAACAATAACACACACCACAGAGTAGGAGATATGAAGTGCATATAACAAAACCCTTAAGAGACACAATGGAAAATATTTAACAGGGATGAAAAGAAAGGAGGAGAGAGACAGAGGAGAGAGACAGAAATAATGAGACAAATGTTAGTCTCCCGAAAGCCAAGATGAGGAAATATGACGAAGTGTGTGTCGTGCTTGGCTTCACTGTGACTACTGTGACCAGTGTTCTCCGTACTGAAGGAGTGGGTCCAGCAGTCACATGGGTTTGCTCTGTCCAATCCGGTGGAACTGAGCCTAGTATTAAAAAAGACTGCTGGATCCGCCCCTTCCCCAGAATTCGCTCAGTTCGCATTCCTTCGGATGTGTGTGAATGCTCGTTCCTCCCAAAACACCTTCCCTTCGATCTCTCTTCAAATCCAGTAAGAATTTTCCATTACTGTATTAAGCTTGCCGGCTGGGGATTCCACTCAGCCCTCCTGGGCTTTGAGTTGGGGGAGAAGTTAGCGGCTCAGCCCCCGCGGTTTTTCCCTCCGTGCTGCTGCCGCGGCCGTTATTTTACTATTACGGTCTGGAGGTCCCGCCGAGAGCAAGCCTTCTTTAACTAAAATAAACAAACTATTAAGGGCTAATTACCTCCCGCGGTGTGGGACTTGAATTGTCTCCCGGGCTTAGTGTCTCCGATCATAAATTAACGGAGCGTTTGTTTTTGGCGCCAAAGGCCCTCGCGCCCAGTAATTGCACTTTCGGTTCTGCCCTAAGAGGTCGGCCATTAGTGCTTCCAGCCCGCCGCCTGACCCTTGGAGTCGTCGTTCGAGTTCCCTCGAACCTATTCTCCACGGAAGTGGCCTCCAACCAGTTGTGCCTTGGTTTTTCTTAAAGTTAAGTTTGTGAGGCCTGCCACGCTGCACTTAGGGACACGAACTCTCTGGTACCGTCCAGGATTGCCCCTTAAGGCGCAGCTGCTCCTGGGCCTAGGAGCAGGGTCACCTCTCCTCTTGGGAAAGCTCACAAAAAATTCTTCTCCCCCCTATTTTATTGGCTCAAGCCTTGTCCTCTGTAATTTGTTTCAGACTATGGCTTCTTTTCCCAAGAGAGGCACTACTAAGAGTCCCAAAGAGGTTAGGCCTACTGATAATTCTACTGAAGTTCCCCAGGCCTATTCCTCCTCTTCCTCTGGCGCCCATTCCTTAGCCGGGCCCACCAGGGCTGAGAAGAGAAGGGACCTAGCCCTACAAAAATTACATGATAAATCAGCCAAACGTTTTAAAGTGCAGGTCCAAGTGCATACCAATACACCCCTCCCGGAGGCCTCTAACCTGCCTCCCTCTGGGGTTCCTGTGTTATCCCTGGATGAGCCAAACCTAAATCCACCCCAACCTAACCTATGGGGTTTAGGTCCAGAGGAGCCAGATATTACTGAGGATCCTTCCCAGCCAGAATCTGCTCAGGCCTTCAGGGATCCTCCTTCCTTTCCGGCTGATGTTTCTTCCTTGCCTCCGGAGTTTCAGTCTATCTTGACTATTTTGACTAACACCATGGACGCTAAACTCTCATCTTTCCATGTGTCTTCTTTGTCTCATCCCCTCCCACGCTCCTCCCGTCCCGTGAGTTCTGCTCCTTCCTACAGAGCCCCATTCATGGAGGTCTCTGACTCCTCTCAGGAAGAGGATGAGGACGTGGATGCAGCAGAGGATGATGACCCCTTTCAAGGGCTGTCGGAAGACGAGGAATCCCAGATCAAGATTCCAGCCCCAGCTGCTATCTTCCCTTCTCAGCTTTTCAAATCTCTCCTGCTTAAAGCAAGAGTATCCACGGGGCTAGCCGGACAGGAAAAACAGGCTACTACTCCTTCAGACCCTCCGGAGGAAAATCTTCCTTACTTCATGGAAGAACAGGAAGACAATGAGGTAATTCCTATGCCCAAATTATTTAAGGATGCCTTGCTCAAACAGTGGGACCACCCAACTGCTCGCCTCACTCCCACTTCCAAGGACAAGAAGCTTTACAAGCTTTCTCCCTCCTATGAGGAGCTCCTAACATGTCCTAGGCCAGATGAGCCAGTGAAAACACTCCACTCAACGGCCGCCATGCCTGGCGAAGCAGAGGAGGTCCTCCGGCCGGAGGACAAACGCCTTGAGCAGATGCTCAAAAGAAGCCTCTTCGCAGATTCATGGGCCATTAAGAGTGCTGCAGCGGCATCCTTCTTCTCCAGAGCTATGCTCTTGTGGCTCCGTCAGCTCCAATCTCACCTGCCTCCAGATGATCTAAGGGGCCAACAGGATTTCAACAAAGTCTTCGCAGCTGCCCAATACGTAGCAGATGCTACCTTCCAATCTTCAAGATTTGCAGCCAGGTCAGTAGCAGCCTCAACAACGGCCAGAAGACTTCTGTGGCTCCGCCCTTGGCAGGCGGGAGTAAGACAAAAGTGGCAGCTAGCCATGGGTCCGCTGAAACGCAACTTGCTCTTCGGAGACCTCCTGGATCCTCTCCTTACAGAGACCACAGACAAGAAAAAGGTCTTAGGACCCACCACCAAGAAGGCCCCTAAGCCGCAGCCCTTTCGGCGCACAGGAAGGCAACAGGATCAGGGCTTCACCCTTCAAAGGAGTCCAGGTCAATATTCCCCTCGGTTTCGATCCCATTCTAGAACCACCAGGGGCAGAGGTTCCCGTTATCAGAGAGGATCCTCCTCTACCAGGGCTTCCAAAAGAGCCAGATGGTAAGTACTCCTTTTTCCCCATAGGCGGTTGCCTAGCCTGGTTCTCTTCCGCCTGGCACCGTTCTTGTAAGGACCCCTGGGTCATTGACACTGTGAACAGGGGCCTAAGATTAGAGTTCATTCTTCTCCCCCTAACCGCTTGTTTCTTGTTTTTCTCCCAGCCTCCCTTCAGATAGTTTCCGAATGGAGGAGGCTATTTCCCTTTTGTTGGCTATTAGAGCTATTCAACCGGTCCCCTCTCTCCAGAGAGGTTCTGGCTTCTATTCCATCCTCTTCATGGTCCCTAAGACCTCTGGAGGCCGGAGAGCCTTTTTGGACCTAAAGAAATTGAACCGGTTCATAAAATATAGGAAATTCAAACGCATTCCTTATCTTCCATCCTAGCAGCCCTTCATCGGGGAGACTTTATGGTGTCTCTGGATCTCACGGAGGCCTTCCTCCATCTTCCCATTGCCAAGGCCCATAGGAAATTTTTGCGCTTCGCCTTCAAGGCAGGCACTTCCAGTATAGGGCTATGCCATTTGGGCTCTCCTCAGCTTCCAGAGTCCTCACTAAACTCTTGGGATCCTTGACGGCTCATTCCCGAGCCTCTCCCATTCATATCTTATGTTATTTAGATGACATTTAAATTCATGGGAATTCCAGAACTGGAGTGGCTGCAGACCTCTCCCTTACCATGTCGGTTCTACAGAATCATGGTTTCTCCATAAATTTCAAAAAGAGCCACCTGGATCCTTCCACTTCCATTCTGCATCTGGGAACTATCATTATTTCTGAGTTAGCCCAGGTTTTCCTCTCTACTGAGAGGAAACGTAGTTTTTTGGGATCTCATTGCTCGCATTATGCCCCAACAATCTGCCTCCATTGCCACCCTATCTTCCCTTTTGGGTAAAATGGTGTCATGTATTGGTATTGTCCCCTGGGCCCGCCTTCACGCCAGGGAACTACAGTGGCTTCTGTTACCGTTTCAGAGATCGGGCCACAGCAACTCAAATCGCCGCATTTCCATTCTTCTGCGGTTCGCAGATCCCTCAAGTGGTGGTCGTCTCCAGCCCTAGCAAAGGGATCTCTCTTCCGGTGCCCCGACCAGTTTGTAGTCACCACAGATGCCAGCCTCTCGGGCTGGGGAGCCCTCGCCCAAGGTCTTTTAGCTCAGGGCACAGGGTCACCGGAGGAGGCTTCCAGGCCCATCAATTGACTAGAATTACGAGCCGTGTCTCTAGCTCTATAACAATCCCAATCTCACATCTCCAATCAGCATGTGTTGGTCCTCACGGACAATATAGCCACCAATAGCCATATTTGCAGACAGGGAGGCACAAGATCCAAGGATCTCATGAGGGAGGCCCTGAAGTTAGGCCTCTGGGCAGAGAAACATCTCCAGTCGCTTCTAGCCGATCACATCTCGGGGAGCCTAAACGTCCAAGCGGACTGGCTCTCGCGAGCGACCATAGACCCAGGCGAGTGGATCCTCCACCAGTCACTGTTCCACCTAATCTGCCTCAGGTTCGGCCACCCAGTGTTAGATCTGTTTGCGACCAAAGCCAATGCCCAGCTCCCTCGCTTCATCTCCAGGTTCCCGTCTCCGGGAGCAGAGGCAATAAATGCTCTCAGGAGTCCTTGGCCTCCGGGTCTTCGGTATGACCTCCCTCCAATTTCAATTCTGTCAGACGTGATCCACAAAACTCTTCTGGAAAAAGCCGGGTAATCCTGATAGCCCCTCACTGGCCTCGCAGGCCATGGTTCGCGGACCTCCAACAACTGTCCATCCAGGACCCCTGGCGACTCCCCGTTTCGGAGGAGATGTTGCGGCAAGGGGCCCCCTTCCATCCGGACCCGGAGTGGTTCCACCTCACCGCCGGGCTATTATCCGGAGGGACCTAGACCTGCGAGGGAATGACCCGGACACAGTGGAAGTCATCCTGTAGTCCAGAAGGGGGTCTACCAATCGGATCTACGACCATACTTGGTCCAAATTCCATCAATGGTGCTCACAGGAGGGCTTATCTCCCCTGTGTCCTTCCATACACAGGATAATCGCCTTCCTCATGAAAGGTTTTCCACCAAGGCCTCTTTACCAGCACCATCCGGCGTCACCTGGCAGTCATTTCTTCCGTCCTGGCGGGGCCTCCCAGGCAGCCCCTACGCTCCTTCCCGGAAATCCAAGAATTCCTAAGAGGAGTGGCCAACCTCAGGCCTTCCAAGATCCACAGATATCCTACCTGGGACTTGCCACGGGTTCTCCACTCCCTTACTCAGGCACCTTACGAACCCCTGAAGTCTG
Organism: Erythrolamprus reginae; assembly: GCF_031021105.1. Lineage (NCBI taxonomy): Eukaryota > Metazoa > Chordata > Lepidosauria > Squamata > Dipsadidae > Erythrolamprus > Erythrolamprus reginae. The sequence goes on from NC_091956.1 coordinate 50,237,408, forward strand.
CGTCCCTCAGGTACCTATCCTTCAAGGTAGCATTCCTGGTGGCGATTACATCTGCCCGACGCATGTCTGAATTGGCAGCCCTTTCTACCAGACAGGACCTCTGTCAGTTCCACCAGGACAAGGTGGTTCTGCGACTGGACCCCACCTTTCTCCCAAAGGTCAGTTCCATGTTCCACAGATCTCAGGATATCGTCTTACCTTCCTTCTGTCTCCAACGAGAGCATCCCCTGGCAATTAGATGGCACATCCTGGTTTTCACTAGGGCGCTAAAGATCTATATCCAACGCACAGGACCCATAGGAAGGTCAGAAGCACTCTTCGGGGCTTACCACCCCAGATCCCGGGGATCTAGAGTGTCTTCCACAGTAATAGGCCGTTGGATCAGAGGGACCATCTCTAAGGCCTACGAGACAGCTTCCCTTTCCATTCCAAGGAATATTACAGCGCACTCCACCAGAAGTGCTGCCACATCTGCCACTTGAGCAACTCAGGCTCCGTTGGAAGAAGTCTGCAAAGCAGCCACTTGGGCCTCGCCAAATTCCTTCATAAAGCACTACAAAATTGATTCGTACGCATCAGCGGACGCTGCCTTCGGCAGAAGAGTACTCCAATCCGTTATCTCTCACGATAGCCATGTGCTCCCACCCTAGGGACCTATCTATTGGGTATGTCCCATGTGACTGCTGGACCCACTCCTTCAGTACGGAGAATAGGCGTTGATATGCTTACCTGAACGCCTCTTCTCGTACGGTGAGTGGGTACAGCAGTCACTTCCCTCCCTTTGTGTGGTCTTCTTCACTTTCTATTCTAACTTCTTTTAACACGGGAGTTGAACTTTAAAGAGCTTCACTACTGAGCCTAGTCTACGGATTCGCGAATTCTGGGGAAGGGGCGGATCCAGCAGTCTTTTTTAATACTAGGCTCAGTTCCACCGGATTGGACAGAGCAAACCCATGTGACTGCTGTACCCACTCACCGTACGAGAAGAGGCGTTCAGGTAAGCATATCAACGCCTATTTCCTCTAATTTTTTTTTTGGGGTGTGTGTGTGAAAAAGTATAGTGTCTGAGCAGCAATCCCTTCGGGACTGGGCAGCAGAGAAATAATAAATAAACAAACAAACTAACAAATAAAAAACCCACCCTGTTTTGCCTCAGAGAATTTCAAAATAAAATACTGTACTGTGTGTCTATAACAGTGAGCTCATAATAGGGCAACTCTATCAATATCAAAATGCCACTTAAATAGTTGAGCTAGTTTCAAACTAGATTTTGATTTTCTTTCTGTCTTCCTTACTCCCATTCTTTTTCTTTCTCTTTTCCTTTCTCTCTTTTTTTCTATCTGTTTCTCTCTCTTCCTCTCTCTCTCCTTCCCTCTCACTCTTTCCCTCTCGGCTTCTGGGCAGGTTTGGAAAACTCTGAGTTGATGATGATTTTTAAGTGAGCAATTGCTCACTGCTCAGCTTAGAGGGAACTATGACTGTGACTACTGTGGGAGACAAGGGAAGTCTGGTATGTTTGCTGTGTTGGCATTTTTAGACACAGCAAAGCATAAAGCCACATAAATAAGGGCATCACTTAAACACATTACACCCCAATCACGCTGATAAGGTGCTTGAGTTTTTTCAGAAAAAACATGCTGAATATTGCAAAGAATCATCTTGGTGGAGAGTTGGGGTACACAAAGTGTTTACTTCTTCCTCGGGGGAGGGGGTGCAGAACAGAAATTAATTGAGAAAAACTAGTTTACAGTAATGAACACTGGTGTCATATGTAATTGTTGAACAACAATTAAGAGTATAAATTAAGCAGATCCTATTAAAATAAGCTAAAATAAACACATAAAAAGATAAAAAGTAGTAACTAAGAATCCATCACAAGTATCCCATCATTGACAAAAATCTATAATGGGAAAACATAGGGTATTAATAATAATAATTAATAATTTATTAGACTTGTATGCCGCCCCTCTCCAGAGATTCAAAATGGGACACATGGATTGGCTGTCTTGATTCTGATTGGAGAAGATGGATTTTGTAAGTTCCTTGTTACTAAGTGAAACAGGATTTTGAGGGTAACAACTCTGAGCTGCTTTTGAAAGCCAGTTTTGTTTATGGCAAAGAAGGTGTAATGGAACTTGAAAATCATCTTGAAACAGATACTTCCTAGAGAATGACATAAAAGGGAGCAGACTGAGTATACAACTAAGTAATTGGTAGAGAAAGAAACTAGAAAGGATCCTCCCTAACCTATCTGATGGTAAAAAGAGACAGTGGGAAATGTATACTTTCATATTTGCAAAATTCTGTTAATGCAGTCTGATAATAAAGTATAATTTGTTTATCTTGCTGTGTTTTTATTTGGTGTACTTGGAAGGCTGACATCAATCTTGCAAATATGAAACAAATGTCCCATTGAATAGAATAGAATAGCATTCTTTATTGGCCAAGTGTGATTGGACACACACAAGGAATCTGTCTCTGGTGCATAAGCTCTCAATGTACATACAAGCAACAAATGATAAATCATGACCATAATCATAAAATACAATAAATCAAAAGATAGAACATTCGGTTAGCCATAAGCAATCAACATAAATCATAATAGGATACTAAATAAAAGCAATCAACAAATCATGAGATACTACAACAAGATAGAGTCATAAGAATATAAGAAAATAAGAAATAGGACATATGAGAAGGATAATTAAAAAATCCAGTCCTACTAGAGCTTCGGTGGTGCAATGGTAAGAGTGCAGTAGTGCAAGCTACTTCTGCTGATCACCGGCTGCCAGCAGTTTGACAGATCGAATCTCAGTAGGCTCATGTGAGACATGCATCTTACCTGAGTCTGGCAGCTCCGTGGCATCTCATAGCCAATCTGTGCAGGGAAACACCTTGCAAAGTATAGAAAAACTTCTCATGAGTGTGAGCAATTAACAACTTCTCACAGAGAGGAGATTTCATGTACTGTGCAAGACTGGCTGAGAGACACTACAGAGCTGCCAGATTCAGATAAGATGTGCATCTCATGGTGGGCGCAATTTGGGGTGGCGGGTCAGACAGGGAATGAGACAAGCCAGGCTGCAAGATGCGTACCTTGCAGCCCAACACATCCCACCCCAACCCAATGGCAACAGAGGCCTGGCTGCTTTCCTTTGCCACCGTTTCTTTATCGAGAGGGATGGCAGATGGGGCAAGGGAGAAGTGAGATCCTACCGTACCTGAGACTTGCAGCTCCATCCCATTTCTCACCGTTGTGTCCAGGGAAGCATCTTGTAAAAAAACCCTCTCCTTGCCATGGATTGCGAGGCATGTTGCTGGCCTGCCTCTCATTTTGCCGCAGCAAGGAGTGGGTCGTGAGGTATGTCGCTGAGCTGCTGCTCATTTTGCTGCAGCAAGGAGTGGGCCCAGACAGGGAGGAACGCAGTGGGATAGCAAAAATGGAACTCCACCACAGAGCACCCAATTTTCACTGAAAGATGTTGAAAGAAAATGCAGGATGTCCTGTATAAGCCACATCTACAGTGTGGTAGTAAAAAAATTGGTAGCCCTTCACTGGGCGCGAAGCACGTTGCTCGCCCTGCTGCTCTTTTTGCATGGCCATCAACTCTACTGGTAGGTATAGTAAGGGTGTGTGGGGTGCGTGTGGCAGGCACCAGTGGAAATGGCGGGGACCAGCTCCACAAGCGTCTAAGTAATGGGAGGGCTTATTTTGGGGGGGAGGGGGGTTATTTCAGCGCATGCTTTGATAAGTCTGATTTTTATTATTATGAGGACATGTCTTATTTTTGGGGAAACACAACAGGTTTGTGCAAAATCTTTAAAAGCTTTGCTTCACAGAGTGTGTTCATATGAGCAAAGCAGCCTTCATACGACAAACACCAAATTAAATTTTCACTCTTTTTATTTAGGGTATTCCTACAGGTGGAAAAATACATAAATAAGTTTGACATCTTGATCTTGCATAGCTTTAGGTTAATTGTATTGATTTATCAGTATGGTTATTTGCATCCATTTCATCTATTTGTTTCTTGTTCACCCAGCAGGAGTGTCATGTTTTTAAAAGGGAAAAATTATTTTTCATTTTATTATTGTAAATTTTTACATGACTACAGTTTACAGGCTTATAAAATCCAGACTGGAGCAAGGAGAGGGTTTCATTTGACAGCATTCTAACACTGTCTGCAGTGTTTGGCATTAATTTATTTTCTTCATTTTATCATGGCATTGGTTAAAAAATTGTATATCCTTTTTGCTGTGTTTTATGTGCCTATAATGTTTCTAAAATCAGTTGTAATACCCATTCCTAAATAACTATAACTTTTCCCTTGAGAGATCTGTGAGCTGCAAAACAAGACACAAGTAGTGAAAAAGAGTGATCTTTAACTCTTGTGACAATCTGTATTAATTCTTCTCAGATTTTTAAAAAAAATTCATATTTTGAACTGTCATTTTTGGCAGTATATTGTGTGCCTTGAAATCAACTGGTATTTTAACAAGGTATTTCTACTAATCCAAGAACCTGACATTGTCAGATGATAAGTTTTGTGTCTGTCATTTTTCAAGGTGCAAAACCAGATTCTGATTTAATAAATTGGGTTAACTCTTTAACAGTTTGGCACAAATAATGATTATTTTTGGAGGAGAAAATTGAGTCTTTGAAACACACATGTATAGCTATGTTTGTATCTAAGTACAAGAGAGAAAAAGTGCGTACAGGTAGTTTTCAACATATAACTATTTGTTTAAGAACCACTTCATGTATAAAAGCACTGAAAAAATGACCAATTTCTGCACTCACAACTATTCCAATATCCTCAATGTTATATGATCAAAATTCAGGCAGTGGGCAGCTGGCATGAATTTATGACAATTGGAATGTCCCAGGGTCACATTATCACCATCTGTGGACAACACTTTCCATGGGATTTCTGACAATCAATTGCATAACAACTGTGTCAGACACTTAATAGTTGATTTGCTGAATGTAAAATTTGTAAAACTCAGCACAATTTACTTAACAACCACATCACTTAGTAATAGAAGTTCCAGTACCAATTGTGATCATAAGTCAAGGACTACCTCTATAAATATGCACAGAGAGAGAACATTACTGAGTTGATGAGGTTGAAGAAATAACACATTTAAATATAAAAATTTTACAAAATATTTAGCAAAATGTAATAGTTCACTTATATTATAATTAATATAATCTCATAGTTATCTCATATTGGTTTCCTCACACCACTTTTGTATTTTTATTTCCATTCACGCAGCTTGCAGGTTTTTCTTTAGCTCTTTTAAATCTTCTTCCAAACAATGCTATATCAATGAATTTTGCTTTTATTCTGTATTTTTGTTTTAAATATTCCTTTTCTTTTTACTTATCTTTTTCTTTGCAATTATTTTTTCTAAGTAGACATGTATAAAAAACATGTATGTAGCTGAATCTGTGTCTATATGTATTCCTCTTTTTCTTATATGCTTTCTTGTCACCACAGCCTAGTTTCATTCAAACACATATATAGTTTCCACAATCATGTCTCTCTCTATTAATTCTGTCCCAACCAACTTGCCCGTAATATTTTATTATTTATATTTTCTATGAATTCAGGTTGGATATTGATCTAGTTTTAATGCTTTAGAATTAAATAGAATGAATAGAATTTTATTAAATAGAATGAATAGAATTTTATTAGACAAGTGTGATTGGACACACAAGGAATTTGTCTTGGTGCATATGCTCTCAGCGTACATAAAAGAAAAAGATACATTTGTCAAGAATCATGTGGTACAACACTTAATGATTGCCATGGGGGTCAAATAAGCAATGAAGAAACAATCAATATTAATAAAAATCTTAGGGTACAAGCAACAAGTTATAGGCATACAGTCCTAAGCGGGAGGAAAAGGATGATAGGAATGATGAGAAAAGCTAGTAGAATAGAAGTGCAGATTTAGTAAAAAGTCTGACAGTGTTGAGGGAATTATTTGTTTAGTAGAGTGATGGCGTTTGGGAAAAAACTGTTCTTGTGTTTAGTTGTCTTGGTGTGCAGTGCTCTGTAGCGACTTTTTGAGGGTAGGAGTTGAAACAGTTTATGTCCAGGATGCGAGGGGTCAGTAAATATTTTCCCCGCCCTCTTTTTGACTCGTGCAGTATACAGGTCCTTAATGGAAGGCACGTTGGCAGCAATTGTTTTTTCTGCAGTTCTGATTATCCTTTATAGAGGACTTGTACTTTCCCTTTCTTCAGGTATTCTACTCTCAGTCTTGTTTCTTTCATTTCTTCTTCACACTATCATAATTGTCTATCACTGTAATGGCGAACCTACAGCACATGTGCCATAGGTGAGACGTGCAGCCATATTGGAGGACATGTGAGATCTTGCCCTATGTCAGCTTCAGCGCACATGCATGTGCTAGCCAGCTGGTTTTCGGCTTTGGGGAAGGCTGTTTCACCCTCTGGGAGGTGAAAAAGTGGTCAAACTGGGTGTTCAGGAAAATGAACTTTTGGTTTGCCCATTCAGCTGTTTTTTGCATTCTAGGGCTTCAGGAAGTTTCCCTGACATTTCCAAAGTGCAAAAAATAGCACAAAGGGCAAACCAGAAGTCCATTTTTCTGAACTTCCAATTTGCCCATTTGTCCATTTTTCCCGTCATCCCAGGCTTCAGTGAGATCTGTGCGCATGCGTGAGGATGGCGGCAGGTTTTGCGCATGTGCAAGGGCAGTGCAGGGGCAGTGCAGTGCACATGAAGGGGAGAGAAGAACCGTTGAACTTACCTGAACAGTCTTCTTGCTGCACTGCGAAGAGAGTCCAACGTGGGTAATACTTCAGCCTTATTGGCAGGGACTGAGTTAGAAATTAGCATAATTATTATGTCCCGCCCACCACTGCCCCCTCTTAGCCAGTGATAAAAATGAAGGAATAGTAAAGGAACAAAAACTTTTATTTAACAACTGTAACTTTCAAGAAACTGCGCACCTGGGCCAAAAGGCCGGGTGGGTTTGGACTCTCTTCGCAGTGCAGCGAGAAGACCATTCAGGTAAGTTCAACGGTTCTTCTCCACTGCACTGCTCAGAGAGTCCAACATGGGATATACCCAAGCCACACTTTAGGGAGGGATAGGCTGGACCAGGGGCGCTGGAACACAAACTCCCTGTAGCACTCTTCTGCCGAAGGCTGCCTCCGTTGAAGCAAAAGAGTCCAGGCGGTAATGTCTGATAAAGGTCGTAGGGGCAGCCCAGGTAGCTGCCCTGCAAATGTCCTCAATCGGTGCCTGTGTAGTCCAAGCAGCTGTGGTAGCCGCGCTTCTGGTAGAATGGGCTGTAATCCTATCCGGTAAGGGTGTTGCTGTGGTCCGATAAGCTTCGATGATACAAGTCCTGATCCATCTGCTGCTGGTCTTAGATGAAACTTTTCCTCCCATTGAGGATGGGAGAAAGGACACGAAGAGGGCCTCTGACTTTCGAAAGGAGCTAGTGCGGCGGATATAAATCTTAACTGCTCTTCTAACGTCCACCTTATGCCACCGCAGCTCTGATGGGTGAGAGCCATGGGTGCAAAAATCTGGTAGGACAATGTCCTGGGCCCTGTGAAACCTGGTGTTAACTTTGGGTAGAAAACAGGGGTCCAGACGCAGAGTCACTCTGTCTGGATGAAAAACACAGAGGTCCGGCCGAACCGATAGTGCTGCAAGCTCCGAGACCCTATGGGCCGAGGTGATGGCTGCTAGGAAAGCCACTTTTACTGAAAGAAAACGAAGTGATACTTCCCTCAAAGGTTCAAAGGGGGGTCCTGTTAGTGCCCTTAGAACCAATGGTAAGTCCCAGGATGGAAAATGGTGTATGACAGGAGGAGACAGGTTTGCTGCTCCTCGTAGGAAGTCCTTCACCCAAGGGTGATGAGAAATTGGGCAAAACGGGTCTGGTCGAAGAATTGTTGCTATAGCCGCCACCTGTCAGCGGAGTGTGTTGGGCGCCAACCCTTGGTCTAGTCCTTTCTGGAGGAATTCCAGGAGATGTAGTACTGAGGATGACGAGGGTGTGATTCCCTGAGCTCTGCAAAAGGTGCAGTATGCCGCCCAGGTAGCCTGGTAAATACGTGTCGTTGATGGTCGCCGTGCTGCTTGAATGGTGTTAATGACACTTTCTGGAACCTGTTTCTCTCTCATGCGGTTCCCTTCAATCTCCACACGGCAAGCTTCCACCACTGTGGGTCTGGATGTACTATTGATCCCTGTGTCAAGACCAGCCGTTGAAGCGGGATTCTCCATGGTGGTAAGATTGACAGCCCCATCAGGTCGGCAAACCAAGGGCGCCTGGGCCAGTATGGAGCTACGAGGAGAATGTCCGCCTCCTCGGAAATGATCTTGGCCACCACCTTGTGCAATAGACAGACTGGGGGAAAAGCGTACAGAAGCCCCTTGGGCCATGGTGATAGCAGTGCATTGACATGCTCGGCCTCTGGTGTCGGAAATCGGGAGAAGAATCTGGGCAATTGCCGGTTGTGTTGCGTGGCAAAGAGGTCCGCTACTGGTACGCAGTACTTTTGGACTATTAGTTGGAACACCTCCGGGTTCAATGTCCATTCCCCGGGATCGATCGTCGTGCGGCTCAACCAGTCCGCCTGGGTGTTTTCTATCCCCGAGATATGCTCCGCTCGGATCGATGCTAGATGTCCTTCTGCCCATGACATTAGCCTGTGGGCCTCCTGCATCAGGCGGCCTGAGCGTGTGCCACCTTGGTGGTTCACTTGTGCTCTTGTCGCTACGTTGTCTGTTAAGATTAGGACATGTTGGCCCTCTACCATCTCCGTGAACGACTGCAGAGCTTTGAACACTGCTCGTAACTCCAGTCTGTTGATATTGGGATCCTCCAAGTCTTCTGGGGACCACCTGCCCTGGGCCACCTGTCCCCCTGAGTGCGCCCCCCAGCCGGAAAGACTTGCGTCGGTAGTTATCGTCACCTCCTGGTGAGCCAAGAAGGGGGAGCCCTTGGTTAAGGCTGGTGAGGTCCACCACGGGAGGGAAAGGTGAACTGTCGTGGTCAGGTGCACTTGTCTTTTTGAATTGCTGAGGCGAGCCTTTTGGAAGGGGAGGAGGAACCATTGAAGGGGGCGAGCGTGAAGCCGGGCCCAAGGAACGATGTTGATACAGGAGATGAACATCCCTAGCAGTTGTGACAGCTGTGCTAGGGAGGTTCTGTTGCGACGGGAGATGGAACGAACCAGTGCCCTTATCTTCTGCCTCCTCTCTGATGAGATGAAGACTAGGCCTGTCGAGGAATCTATTATGGCGCCCAGATGGAGCAGGCGCATAGTTGGCTCTAGATGACTCTTGGCTCGGTTGATGGTGAAACCTGCCCTCTCTAGCGAATCTATTGTCCGGGCCAGGTCTTGCCTGGCTTGCTGAGGGCTTCTGGAGAGAATGATAACGTCGTCTAGGTATGCTAGAAGACGGATGGATTGAGCCCTGAGGCTCGCTGTTAGAGTGTCCAAAATTTTGGTGAATGTCCTCGGGGCTGAAGACAAACCGAAGGGCATGGCCTTGTACTGGAAGTGCTGTTTGAGAAGAGAGAAGCGGAGGAATTGTCGATGTTGTGGATGGACTGGGACATGGAGGTATGCCTCCTTGAGATCGATGGAGGTCATCCAGTCCCGGTGGCGAATGGATGCTAGTATAGTGTGCAGGGAATGCATTTTGAAGCGTTGGTACCTGATGTAAAGGTTCACCTGTTTCAGGTTCAAGATTAGGCGGCAGCCGCCAGAAGACTTGGGGACCACAAACACGATGGAATAGAACCCCAGCATCTCCTGATGCATTTGTACAGGCTCTATCGCTCCTATGTCTAGGAGGTGTTGAACCTCCTGCAGGATGATGGATCGCTTTTGTGGTTGACTCAATGAGGTTTCTATAAACCTGTTGGGAGGACGGTGGAGAAATTTTAGTTGAAGACCTTGAGCTATGGTGTCCAAGGCCCAAATGTCTGTGGATATGGACTCCCAAAAGTCGGTGAAGCACTGCAGGCGCCCACCTATGGGAATGTCCTGGGAGGAGTCACTTCTGTTTGCGATAGCCTCCCCTATTGCCTCCTCGAAATGGCCTACGGGATTGTTGGAACTGTTGGATTCTGTTCCCATAGCCTCCTCGATCAGTACGATAGGTGGGTGTATAAGCCCCCTGTCCGTAAGGTCTTGTGACCGGGGATGAAGTCGAGGTGGGGTCTGAACGAAAGGACTGCCTGCGGTAATAAGGGGCTCCCCGCCTGTCCTGACGCCTCGCTGATCGTGGTAAGACTTTCTTCTTGTCCCTGTCCTCAATGAGGACCGAGTCCAGGGATTCGCCAAAGAGTTTGGAGCCCTGATACGGGGCCGCAGCGAGACGCCATTTCGATTTGGCATCCGCCTGCCACGAACGGAGCCAAAGCAGGCGTCGGGCTGATAGGTTCGATGCCAAGGCGCGGGAGGAGAACCTTGCTACCGCTAAGGTGGCATCCGCGGAGAACTCTGTAGTGGCAATCAGTTTGTTCACATCTTGGCGGAGCCTGGCATCCTCAGGGCCTAGTCTGGTTAGCATGTCCTTTAACCATAGAATGGAGGCCCTGTTAAAGAAAGATGCGGCCGATGCCGCTCTGAGGGACCAGGCGGTCAACAGATGAATTCTTCTGGTCATATTCTCCGCCTTCCTATCATCCGGTTTCAGTCCATCTGCCATGTCTGATGGCACGACTGCATTGGACATCAAGGATGTCACCGGGGTATCTACCGTGGGATACTGGAGCAAATCCTCCACTTCTGGGTCGAAAGTATAGAATTTTCTGTCCCAGGCTGAGGGTCCTAGGGCTGCAGTTGGCTGCTGCCAGGGTTTTTTGATATTCTCTGCAAAGATGGGTATTGCAGGAATGTGCTCAGACTCCTTCTGGGGCTCGTTGATGAGCCTAGCTGCTGGCATGATGCCCACATCCTGGGCTGCTGGCTTTGCTGAGTTGTCAGGAGTCAAGGTGGCCTTGGCCTTATTCAACAAAACTCTGAAGAGAGACTGCTTGAATAGGCCTGCTAATGGAGGTTGCTCAGGCAAGGTGGCCTCATCTCCGGATAGTTCATCTTCCTGCTCCATGGGCATCTCACCAAGGCCCTGATCCTCCTGAAAGGAGTCGTGTACAGATGTGGCAACCTCTGGCACAGTCCAAGGATCTTGTCTGCTAGGCCTAGGAAGTGGAGAAGGCCTCTGTTGGGCGCCCACTGCGATGCCTTGCGAGTAGGCCGAGGCAATCATGTCTTGCAAGGATGGAGACATTGTTTGCCAGTTGTCTATGGGTCCTCTAAGGCCCGCTGCTGTTGGAGTAAATGTTGCTGCAGCCTGAGTGGGGTGAGGCCTTGGCTGTATAGCCGGTCTAGACCACTCTGTTCCCTGACACCCTTGTGCTGGAGGAGCGCTCAAGGGGTGATCTGGTGATAAGCCCCCTGCCCCAGAGAGAAGCATGCTCTCCAATGGTGTTTCAGTGGTCAAGGGGCTCAGGTGGTGTGGGGGAAGGTGCTGGAGGGGCTAGGTCCTTGCCTGGACTTGCTCATTTCCAACTGGGCCTCCAGGGCTTTGATTCTTTTCTCAGCCTCTTTCAGGGCCGTTGCTGATTGAGAGGATTTCCCCTTAGACTTTCTACTATGGGATTTCTCCTTCCCCATACTAGTTGAGGGGGCAGCCGGTTCACCGGTATTACTCTGGGGTAACTGCGACATCTTTGAGGCAGGAACTACTCACAATGTTTGTAGTAGGAAGCCTTAAGCAATGCAATCCCAGCCTGTGAATGACTCAGCTCAGTGTCGCCCAATTAGAGCGTCATAGCTGCCTAGTACCTCGATTGGACGAGATTCAGGTGGGCGTGGCCTAGGCCACTAGCCTCCTGGTAATGCCCTCTCAAAATGGCCACCCGGGAGAGGCTGAATCTGCCTTATCATTGCCCACAAGATGGCGGCCGTGACCTGGACCGGGGACAACGGCCGAAAAATGGCGGGAAAGGACACTCAGGTCCTGTAACTTGCCCACTGCCTGTTTGAGAGGTAAGGTGGACTCTTCTGTGGTCCCGGGATTCCCCTGATCGGAGCGCCTTAAAACGCAGCTTTCCTGCTGCCTCCCAGCTGATTTTTCTTGCTGGGGGCTCTCCTCGGCAGTTTAGGGCTGCCTGGCGCTAGCCGCTTCAGCCGCGGAGCTCTCTCACCGCCTCCCAGCTGATAAGGCTCCTTGGAGCTCCTCGCGGCAATCTGGGGCTTTCCTCGCCGCTGCGCCGCTAACCGCGGTCTCAAAAGCTGCCTCACAGCTGATTAAGCTCCCTGCGGCGAGCTGGGAAGCTGCGGTTCCTCTCTGTCGGCCAGAGCCGATCCTGGAGGTGCCGGTTTGCGTTGGGTGTCCAGAAGGGCAAATGGACAAAGAGGGTATGATCGCGGACGTCAGGGACCCCATACCAGCGAGCCCTGTCAGCAAGGCAATACTCCGGAGAGCAGAGGCCTCTCAGGGATTAGAAAGTTGGAGAACTATACCCCAGAGGGCAGAGGCTCTCATTCCAAGGAACTCTGTCTTCTTTCCTGTAGAAAAGGAGAAAAAAAGGGAAAAAATTGTTAGAGTAAATTTTATTTAACAGAGGAGAACAAAACTCATAGTCCCTACTCTATGACTGAGTTTTTAAAACTGGCTAAGAGGGGGCAGTGGTGGGCGGGACATAATAATTATGCTAATTTCTAACTCAGTCCCTGCCAATAAGGCTGAAGTATTACCCACGTTGGACTCTCTGAGCAGTGCAGTGGAGAATGGATGTGAGCATGTGCACATGTGTTAGCACACGTACACACATTCCTTTTTGGCACGCGAACCAAAAAAGATTTGCCATTACTGGTCTATCCCATTCTTAGGACTACTTATCACTTTTGTTTGTTTTGTTATTTCTATCAATTAGCACTTTTTAATATGAACAAAATCACGGTGATAAAACATTTAGATTTCTATACAGTCCTTTGCCATGTGTTTGCTTAATTGTGAATTAAAAACAAACACACATCTAAGAAAGTATTTATCATTGTAACTCCATCTTTAATTATTCTAAGGTCTCTAAATATCCCAAACACTTTTGCTGTTTTCGCTCATCACATTTTCCTGACCCGTTCATGTCATCTGACAAAATATATTTTCCCAAATTCTCTGAGTAGTGGTGAATCAGTTACTTAATTTTAAAGAGCTTGAGTCACTGTGAATGAGTTGCCATTTTTTTGGCAAGCAGCCTAATGTATTCGATTTTAAATTGTTGTATTTTTCACTAGCATTAATTATTCAGACTCTGGGTGTGCTTTTGTTATAACAAGAAGTGAGGTACAGAAATGTAAAAGAAATCTGGCATGAATTCTACCAAAAATGAATCTGGCATTTTGCATCATATGGTTGATAAATTCCTCTAGTCTTTCTCTATTCAAGCTAAAAATATTTCTTACAAAAAGCTACTAAAATAATAATATGGTTATGGACATTTCTTATTATGAAATGGAAGCATTTATGAAGCTCAATCCATCTATGTATGTATACTGTACTATTTAATAGATAGTCTTAGAATGCTTTTGCATCTAATTCCTCCCCTACTCCTACTTAACTATTTTATCTGTTGCTCAGTTCAACACAACACTGGGTGCCTAGGATCAGTGGAATATGGCATGCAATAGCAAGGTTACCTTAGATATTTTATTATTCCCCAGAACCTCATTTTATTTTCAGTACATGTATTCAAAATTTCAAAAGAGTTGCAGAGTATTAACAAGGAAAAGTAATTAAACAAATGGAAAATGAGTTTGCCTGCAAGCCATGAACTTTTTTTTTCTTGCCAGACAAAATGAGTAAAAGTAATAAACAGCAGAATATCAGAAAGCGGAGTATGTCTAACAGGGACAAGGATAAAAGTGGTTCCCGTGTCTTTTGTTTTCAATTAATGTATAATACAACTTATATGGCTATTAGGTATCAATATGGTGAGATTCACTGCTTAGAAACTGAAAAAATGAATTCGGGTTTTTTTGAAGCTGTTTCTAATTTTATCTTGGGTAAAAAAAAATTCTTTTCTCCATACAAACTTCTTCAATGCATTTAAAAATATTTTCATATTATATTAAAAACAGTATCGAGTTAGTACATTATTTTGTTTCTAATTTTATCAAAGTATTGATGTGTTCATATAAATATAAAATTTTATTTTGGATTAAACAAAAATAAATAATATACATATTTCACTTTTGAGGAAGTATGCAGTCATTTTTAATTCTGTAATATAGTTGTGCTCGTATTGCAGGCTTGACTTCACACCAATCCAAAATAATATAGAAATCTATCTTGTTCACAGTAGATTGTATCTTAATATATATTAGAAGAATCATATTACAAGTAATAGTTGCTCTGCAACTTCACCATCTAGAGTAAAAACCATCTCTTGGGATCTGCCATTTTTTATTTTTCTTTGACAACCATTTTTATTTTGTTGCCTGATCGTCATTTTATTTTCTTTTTGGTCATCTTTTTTCTCTATGCACATGGTTGCTAGGAAAGCAATAGATGACTTTTGCCAAATTTCTTATTTTTGACATTGGAATCAATGATTTTTTCAATCTTTCCCAGGGGTGGGTTCTTCCTGATTCAAACCAGTTCAGGTAAACCAGTAACAACCTGCTGGTGATGTCACAATGATGTCACTGACCCAGTTCGATTAGTGCCAGTATGTTGGTGTCACCATCCTTGCTTTAGATTTTTCAATTTTTTCCCCTGGATTTTTAAAAAAATTAATTATCTGATCACGTGCAGAAGCTGAATTTTAGGCACTGTGTGTGTGGTCACCATCTTGTTTTTGGCCTTTTCCCCTGGATTTTTCCCCCTGTGTACATGCGCATGCAAAAAGCGCATGCCCATGAGGTATGCCATCATGGTGTTGGAAGAAGCAAATCGACAGCGAGATAAGAAGGAACCCATCCCTGATCTTTTCACATACGTGTTCGTTCTTGTAACTCATCAAAAACTAAGCAATGTTAAGCCTAATTTATTCTCACATAGTATATCAAATTAAACCTAATTTATTCTTGCAAATTAAACAAAAAATTTAAATAAAAAACACTGCAAGACACTTATATATCATTGCAAAAGAAGATGGGCCCATCGAATTTAACTCAATTAGGAGCATATATTTTATGTTTTTAATTAGAGAAGTGCATATGATTCAAGCACTGCAGATAGTTAAAAACCTCCATTTAGAATATTTTCTGACTGTTTTCATTTTGCTTACTTTTGGTTTAAAATAGATGACATTGGAAATAACAAAAACTAAACTAACTCAATAAGGAAGAAGTAATTTTTAGAGCATTTCGGTGCTGCTTAAGATTTAGATGTGCAAGTAATTTATATGAGCATGTTATTCTGATTTTATCTTATGTCGATTTCTCTTGGATTCTTTTTAAGAGTTTCAAACATACTAAATATTACACTTTTCAAAAAGTCATATTACTAAAATGAAACTATAAAAGGTCTGGATTCTGCAGTAATGGTTGTTTGAATTCATGCTGAGGAAACAAACAGGGTGTATAGTTCTCTTCATTCAAGAAGAAATTTGTGCTTGTTGTATGTACAGTGGAACCTCAAGATACGAACTTAATTGGTTCCAGGGAAAGGTTCGTAACACGAAAGGTTCGTAAGACGAAACATTGTTTCCCATAGGAAACAATGTAAAGTCAATTAATCCGTGCAACAAAAAAAAAACAACCGCAAAAAAAACGCTGCCGCCCGGCTGTCACCTTTAAAAACAGCCGGGCGGCTTCCCTCTCTCTCTCTCTCCTTCCTCCCTCCTCCTCCTCTTCCTCCTCCTCCCGTATTCCACCTCCCTCCCAGCCCGCTAGGCAGGCCAGTGGTCCCCGTCACGGCGGCCCGATTGAGGGGCCGGCGGTCTCCGCCAGGGAGAGCTTCCTGGCTTTCGTTCTTGTTGGATTCGCGCGTTTTCATGCCCAGGAAGCTCTCCGAAGTGAGGAGAACCGCCGCTGTCGCCGCTCGGCCGCGCCTCCTCGCCCGCCGCCCGCCCGCCTGCCCAGGATGCAGACCTGCTGCCTCGCCCTGCGCCTGCTGCCGGCCCGATCCTGCGTCTATTGCTTCTGGGCTGGTTCCATTCTGTTCCCTACCGGCCCGATTGAGGGGCCGGCGGGAGGAAAGCGAATGCCTCTCTTCGTTGCGCTGCCTGGCTGGCAGCGGAAGATGTAAACGAGCCCACGGGGCCGGTCTCCGTGGCCGACAGGGAACGGAGCCTTCCATGGCGGCTGCCTGCTGGGCTGGTAAGAGGGGGAGCCGAGCCCAGCCCCGTGAGCTCGTTTACATCTTCCGCTGCCAGCCAGGCAGTGCACCGAAGAGAGGCATTCGCTTTCCTCCCGCCGGCCCCTCAATCGGGCTGGCAGGGAACAGAATGGAGCCTTCCGCGGGGAGAATCAGGAGGCTCCTTTGGCGGCTGGAGGCTGCCTGGCTTTGTGTTTTTGGCTGGGGGAGGAGACAGTAGGACCTTCCTAACTTCCTCCCCCCCCAGCGAAAACCCCAAAGATTGTTTGCTGCCACACGATTTAGCGGCGAAGTGACGTGAAGGGATGGAAAGCTGAAACCGGGCTGTTTCAGCTTTCCATCCATCCACGTCACTTTGCTGCTAAATCGTATGGCAGCAAACAATCTTTGGGGTTTTCGCTGGGGGGGGGAGGAAGTTAGGAAGGTCCTACCTCTCCCCCCAGCGAAAACCCCAAAGATTGTTTGCTGCCATACGATTTAGCAGCAAAGTGACGTGGATGGATGGAAAGCTGAAACAGCCTGGTTTCAGCTTTCCATCCCTTCACGTCACTTCGCCGCTAAATCGTGTGGCAGCAAACAATCTTTGGGGTTTTCGCTGGGGGGGGGAGGAAGTTAGGAAGGTCCTACTTCTCCCCCCAGCGAAAACCCCAAAGATTGTTTGCTGCCATACGATTTAGCGGCGAAGTGACGTGGATGGATGGAAAGCTGAAACAGGCGAAAGGCGAGGAAGCCTATTGTAGCAGCTGCCATAGCGGAGACATTTGGGGTTTTGGCTGGGGAGGGAGGGGAAGGCAGGAGGTCCGGCCCTTCATTTGCCCTCCCAGCAAAAGGCAAAGCCGCGCAGCTCCGCATCGCCGAAGGAGGCTTAACCCCACCACTCTGTCCCACCCCTCGGCCGTATCCGGCATAACTTCCTCCTGCCTATCCCCGCTCTTCTGCCGGCCACGGCCGAGGGGTGGGACAGAGGGGTGGGGTTAAGCCTCCTTCGGCGATGCGGAGCTGTGCGGCTTTGTCTTTTGCTGGGAGGGCAAATGAAGGGCCGGACCTCCTGCCTTCCCCTCCCCCCCCCAGCCAAAACCCCAAATGTCTCCGCTGTGGCAGCTGCTACAATAGGCTTCCTCGCCTTTCGCCCGTGCCTGGCGGGAGCTGAAGAGTGCTTTGCCCAGTGCAAAGTTGACAGCAAGCAGCTCCGCAGTCCCGAAAGGAGGCTTAACCCCACCCCTCTGTCCCACCCCTCGCCCGTGGCCGGCAGAAGAGCGGGGATAGGCAGGAGGAAGTTATGCCGGATACGGGCGAGGGGTGGGACAGAGGGGCGGGGTTAAGCCTCCTTTGGGGACTGCGGAGCTGCTTGCTGTCAACTTTGCACTGGGCAAAGCACTCTTCACCTCCCGCCAGGCACGGGCGAGGGCGTGGAAGCTTATTGTAGCTCGCCCATGGCCGGCAGAAGATCGCTCTTGCCCGGCTTCCCCGCGAGGCATCAGGTCAGCATTCTGGGCGGGCGGGCGGCGGACGAGGAGGGGGAAAGCCTCCTGCAGCAGCTGCCACAGCCGCCGGCTTCCCCGCCGCCCGCCCCACAGAATGCTGACCTGATGCCTCGCGCGGAAGCCGGGCAAGAGCGATCTTCTGCCGGCCATGGGCGAGCGGCAGGGAGTCGGGGCTGCTGGCAAGCGCCCCAGCCTGGCTGTGACCTTTTAAAACAGCCGGGGGGCTTCCCAGGAGCCTCCGGAAGCCAAACGCCAAACCCGAACTTCCGCGTTCGGCGTTGGGAGGCTCCTGAGAAGCCGCCCGGCTGTTTTAAAAGGTGACCGCCGGGCTGGGGGGCTTCCCAGCACCCCCCCGAACCCCGAACCTGGAAGTTCGGCAAAAGTTCGGGATTCGGGAGGTTGCTGGGAAGCCCCCCAGCCCGGCGGTCACCTTTTAAAACAGCCCGGGGGCTTCCCAGGAGCCTCCCAATGCCGAACCCGGAAGTTCGGGTTTGGCGTTCGTAACTTGAAAAAAGTTCGTAAGAAGAGGCAAATTTTTTCTGAACCCCGGGTTCGTATCACGAATTGTTCGTAAGACGAGGGGTTCGTATCTTGAGGTACCACTGTAGCTCTAAACTTCTGTCTATTTTTTCCCCCTGAAGTGAAGTTAATGTTTATCTTCAGGCTGTAGCTCTCAATGATTTAACTTTGCAGACCTAGACAGTATTTTGCTGAGAACTTGAAGGGAAACTGCCTAAAGGCCAGCCTTAGTTACAGGAAGAGTATATGTGGCAAGCTTTTCTGAATGGTGCTCCTTATATTCATTGAATTCCCAAATCAGTAACACTGGATTTCTGCTGGGGTGATAGGCAGCAATGGTTCCAAGATGATTTGTAACATTATTGAGGATCATCAATAGAATTAAGAATCAGGTTAAGGCAACATATTCTAGATAGAAAAGAAAGATGTTTTATTACTTTATTTTTAATTTAAAAAAGAAAACAATGTAATGCCAATAAAAGCAGAGACATTAAACTTTGAAGCATTCAAATATCAACATTCAAAAATGGCTGGTTTTTTTTCCATTGCCTTGAATCATGCATTTGGGGATCTCCTCTAGTGATGGGTTGCTCCTGGTTCGTCCCACTTCTAAGAAGTGGTAGCCCTGGAAGCAGGGCACTCCACCCACCCACCCAGCACGCGCGAATCAGCAGTAAAGAGTTTTAGAACCCACTATTGGTCTCCTCCTTCCCATACAATTCTACAGAAGTGAAATTAAATTAATATAAGCCTTACTGGAAAAATCTTCTATATAAAGAATTATCTTTCAGCTAGAGGACATTTATTGATAATAAAAGGCTAGAGGTTTCAGTTCTAAATTTCAGCATTACTTAGAGAACTGAAGACATAAGGAAAAATAACTTTATGTCTCTCTAGATTATAGATGAGGATGAAAAACAACTTCCTTTTTTCTCTTGTTTAACTTCTCTTTTCTGTTTTTCACTATTGCTAAGGTGATGCATAGATGTATTATTAAAGTAATGTTAAAGGATTAATCAAATTATCTCCCCAGGTAGTAATACATGGAGAGAGACACTATGAATTTAAGAAAATTTTAGATTCCAGAATATTAAGGGGTCAATTACAATATCTAATCCATTGGAAGTTATATCCTTTGTCCGAAGCTACTTGGGTGAAAAGTTTGAATGTAAAAGCTGGTAAGCTAATTAAACAATTCCACAATAAATACCCAAACAAACCAAAGGGTCCCCCCTCAGTGGGGGAGAGGTGGTTAAGTATGCTGTATTAACCCCCTATGAAATTCTCTCCTTTTTTTTTGGTAGGACATGTTCTTTTCCTAAAGGAAGGCTGCCTGTCAGGCCAAAGATGGGGGTCTTTGGCCTGCCATCCTTTATGCTATTTTAAAATATATTCTTAGCTGTGGGAATTTGGGAGGGATAATTGCATGAGGGATATCTGCATATAGTCATAACAAATTCCTTCTAAATTGTCATCCTTTGTCTTTGCACTGCTGAACCTGCATGGGGGAAGATGAGAATTGCTGCCAAGTTGGCAGATAAAGATTGGTCAACGTAATAAATTTGAGGGGGTGGGGACAAGGGCTTGAACTTTCAACTGGATGGAGAAACCCCTGGGACTTCAGGTTTGGGTTTCTCCAAGATGTGCCAATATGGCTCTGCTAATAAATTGGAACATTGAGGAATACTTTGCCTCAGACTTTGATTTAATTTTGGATGCTGTTTGGAACTCTGACACAACATAGCTTTCTGGAATCATTCAATATTTAAATTGTATTTAGTAGGTATATCACTGCATCTGTCTGGGCTAACATGGGATGTAGAATGCTAAAGTGTTTCTGCTTCTTTCTCCATGTGCAGTTCTAGACCTTATTTTCAGAGGACAGGTCCAACTCTTGGCTATCTAATATGAGATTTCTCCTCCTTTTTTCTTCAATTCATTATTGAGATAAAGCTGCTGGGAAAAATCATGTCAGTTTGTGGTGAATTATTATTACATCATTATGCTGATTATAATCAGATACGCATGTCAATCCCAGGCAGGACTAGTTATGTGATGGTCCTGTCTGGAGCTTGCAAATTTATATATGAAAAGTCTCCTAATATCTACTATAGCATCTAGTATTCTGTCTACTCCAGTGGTAACTCTGGATATGTTAACATCCATAAAATAGAATCTTCCTTGATTCACAACTACCGTATGTCTAGATAGGCAGGAAGAGATCATAATTTGTTTTTGAATGTTACCAATCCTGTGGAACTGCTTTCTATCACAGTAGCTTAAATTCTTACTTTACATAAGCAATTTAAATTGTTTAGAATTGATGAAGGGTCCTTGCAATGTATAATTGTGAAGCTGATGAGGTTTCCATAATAAACTGTTGGTTTAAAAGAATGTTGATGTAACATTCCCACTTATTTGTTCCAAATAGAAATCTGCTATGAATTTTTGTGGAATATGGCGGTATAAAATATAGGATATCTTTTGTAAATATGTGTATTTTTCAGGATTTTTGCCTGAGAAATGATGGGTACTACTTAGGAGTGGGTTCTAACTTACCTCGCCACTGGTTTTGCTGTGCTACACAGGCATACATGTGCATGCACAGTTCCGAAAAACAAGCACAATATAGCAAAAAAATAAAAAAATAAAAAGCCAAAAACAAGATGGCAGTGCATGTGCAGTGCCAGAACCTGGCTTCTGCACATGTGCTAAAGAAAAAAAAAATCCCCAAAACTACATTTTAAAAAAAGATGGCAGGATCCATGGACCAGCATTGACAGAACTGCCTCTGTGATGTCACCATCAGTTTACTATTGGTTCTATAGAACCAGTGCAAACTGGGAGGAACCCATCTCTGGTGCTAGTACATTGCTTTAATTGCTGCCGCTGTGCTTTCAGAAATTTTTGCTAGGTACTGCTTGTTTATAAATCAATGGCAATTAGTTTTATTTCTGTGATTACAGAAATCATCAGAGGTGATATACTCCAATCATTGTACAATGCCAAAAATGTAAGCTATGAATGAAATCATTGATTACTAATGCTTGTCACATCAACAATGACCATCACTACTAATGCAGCACTATATAATGAAATGAAGTGGCTTAAAAAGCCAATGCAGTACTATCCTATTGTCGGCTGTAGAATACTGTATCCACTTCTATGCATTGGGGCTTTAAAAGGCTATTGACAAACTGGAATTATTGCCTGAAGAGGAAGTAGCTGCATGTGACGTAGCTTCAGATAAAATATTATGGAAAAAATGAAGAAATAGTTTATGCTTTCCCTAGGGAATAGCAATCTTCTACAAAATTCTCTTCTTCCTGTTCTTCTTAAGATCATATGGATTCAAAGCAGAAAAGCAAAGGTTTAGATCTTAAATATAAGAATGAAATTTCAGACAATATAACTGAATAGACTATAGATCTACAATAGAAAATTGTATACAGTTGAAGATTGAAGCTTATTTCCAGCAATATATCTACAAATTTCCTGATTTTTTTTATTTCTGTCATTCTGTAGAATAGAATAGAATAGAATAGAATAGAATAGAATTTTATTGGCTAAGTGTGATTGGACACACAAGGAATTTGTCTTGGTGCACATGCTCTCAGTGTACATAAAAGAAAAATATACATTTGTCAAGAATCATGTGGTACAACACTTAATGATTGTCATAGGGGTCAAATAAGCAATGAAGAAACAATCAATATTAATAAAAATCTTAGGGTACAAGCAACCAGTTACAGTCATACAGAGTCCTAAGTGGGAGGAAAAGGATGATAGGAATGATGAGAAAAACTAGTAGAAATAGAAGTGCAGTTTTAGTAAAAAATCTGACAGTGTTGAGGGAATTATTTGTTTAGTAGAGTGATGGCATTCGGGAAAAAACTGTTCTTGTGTCTAATTGTCTTGGTGTGCAGTGCTTTGTAGCAACGTTTTGAGGGTAGGAGTTGAAACAGTTTGTGTCCAGGATGCAAGGGATCATTAAATATTTTCCCTGCCCTTTTTTTGATTCATAGGTCCTCAATGGAAGGCAGTTTGGTAGCAATTGGGTTTTTTTGCATTTCTGATTATCCTCTGAAGTCTATGTCAGTCTTGTTGGATTTTAGAACCGAACAGTTATAGAGGTGCAGATGACAGACTCAATGATTCCTCTATAGAACTGTATCAGCAGCTCCTTGGGCAGTTTGAGCTTCCTGAACTGGCACAGAAAAAACATTCTTTGTTGTGCTTTTTTGATGATGTTTTTGATGTTAGTTGACCATTTTGAGTCTTGAGGTATGATAGAACCTAGAAATTTGAAGGTCTCTACTATTGATATTGTGTTGTCTAGTATTGTGAGAGACTGAATGATGCAAGGGTTTCTCCTAAATTCTACCACCATTTCTACAGTTTTAAGTGTGTTCAGTTCTAGATTGTTCTGGTCGCACCACAATGTTAGTTGTTCAACCTCCCGTCTGTATGCGGATTCATCATTGTCTAAATAAGGATAGATAATAAACAACTACTATGCTTTAGTTTTAAAATGGGCTGGATCAAATTGAAGATAAATCATAAATATCTTGCTTCCTTTTTATGTGAAGGATTTACACTTCAGTTACTGGACAGTCCAGATAACAGGGTTTAAACATATTAACTTGAGTAACTAGTTAACTCTGATTTGATTTTTATAGATCAGTAACCAACATTTAGGAATGTAGCAATAGGTGTTTGGTGAAATGAATCGAATTTCTATGTATTCACATTTCTTGTGACAAATTCATTCTCATATGTTTACAAAAAATTCACAATTTTTAAATGAAACATCATATGACATGAAACTTGCAACCTTTCATTTTTAGGAACAGAACAAATGATATTTTCTCAGATCAATGCATACATTAACAATAACATTGTTTGCTTGCCTGCTCATTTAATCAAGACAGCTGCAGATGTTTATTCAGGAAGACTTTGTTAGAACTGAATTTAAATTGTAAGCCTCTCTACCCTTCACTTTCATCAATCCCTACATAAAAGTGGAAAGTTTTGTTTTTATTCTTTTATTATATTTAATAATTGAAGAAAAGAAATATAGAAATTTTACATTTTGTCATTCCTGTTTCCTTCGGATAGTTTATGACTTTTATCCCACATATGTCATTACATGATCAATATAGATTTTGGAGTAATTCTTTTTCTCAAAAAGATTTGCCGCTATTATGGCAATTCACTTGATTGTTATAATCATACCTCACAAAACATAGTCTTTCCTAGGCAATTTGCAGCTGTACGTTAGACAATATGCTCTGTGAATTTTATTGTTTTAGGATTGCTCATCCTATCAATATGGCCATTTTGAGGTATACAGCTCATATGAAGAAAAATACATGAAAAACACATGACAGATTCAGTAGAATTGCTAATCTTTGCTCCTGGCCAACATGCAGAGATCACTAATGATTATACATAAACAACTGATCATGTATAGTTTTATCTTCTTCAACATGTTGCATTTAGAATCAATAGTGCAAGCACAGTTTTTCAAACCATACATAATGGATGTTTTAAAAAGAAGTATAAATTTCAAAGAGGCGCTGAGTTACAGGATGTAACCAAGTGACCAAGTGGACACTGCATGCCCATGCATTCCCAAACTGAAAAGTGTGTGAACACATGTAAATGTGCACATGCACCAACATGCATGCATGTGCAGCTGAGATCTGAAGACAAGATGGCCGATGGGAGGCAGACACTCCAACATCAGCAGCACTGCAAGAGATAAGATATTTATTTTGTGAGCTACTGTTTCATCACTGAGATCTGACCTGGGGCGCCGGCATGCTTTCCAGCAGAGATGGCTCTGTGTGCCACCTCTGGCATGCATGCCATAGATTCACCATCACGGGACTATAGTGTGCTGTTGGACTACCGATCTGCAGATACATTGGTGTTCTGCAGATCGCCAGGTGCAAAACTTGTAGCTTGGGACTATTGCAACATTAACCTCCTTGTTGCAGGTACAGATAGTCATCGACTTACAACAGTTCATTTAGTTACCATTCATAGTTACAACAGCACTGAAAAAATTACTTAAGATAATTTTTCATACTTTCAACTGTTGCAGCCTCCCCATGGGCATGTGAATAAAATTCAAATAGTTGGCAACTGACTCATATTTATGACAGGTGCAGTGTCCTTAGATCATGTGATCACCTTTCTGACAAACATAGTCACTGGGAAAGCTAGACTTACTTAAGAACTGTGCTACTAATTTAACACCTACATTGATTCACATAACAATCATTGGAAGTAAGGTCATCAACTGGAAAGCTCACTTAACAAATATTTCACTTAGCAATAAAAAATTTGGGCTGAACTATGGTCATAGGATTATCTGTAACCTTTCTCTCTCCTCATAAGGCAAACCCCAAAGTTTACAGCGAGGCTGGCATGAGGAATAGGAACTGCAGCTACCTCTGCAAAGAGGCAGTGATGCAGGCAAAGCGGCAACACTGCTTTGCTGACACGAATGGCCTCCCCCATGGATCCTAGGCAGCGGGTGTCAATAGCATGATTATTGTGCATGCCTGATAAGAGGAGGTGCCCAGTGGGCTTGCATGGGCTGGGAAATAAACGTCCTGTTTTTGGTACACACATGTGCACTGAGCAGCTATTCTTCTGGTTACTAGCATGCATGCATGCATAACAATCAGCTGGCTGGCTGATCTTCCAGTTTCTGGCACAGCTGCCTTAGGGAAGGTCAGCTGATCATCGTGCACCTGTAACCAGAAGATTAGCTGGCCAGTGCACATGTGTGTGCCAGAAACTCAGAAGAGGACTGAGTACCGCCATGGTGCCAGGTGAAATGGCTCTGCATGCCATCTGTGACACACGTGCCATAGGTTCTTTATCACAGGTTTAGAGCTTCACTCGCAAAGTCATTACTATCTGAAGAATATCAGTTGTATTAGCTCTAGGTTAGACTCTGCCATGGGCCGGCTCCTTTAGGGATGAAATTAATTTGATCTTATTGTTTCTGAAGAAGTTAACAAGGTTTGTGACTGTTAACTCAGTGATCTTTATATTAGATCCACACTCCTACTGGTTTGCTAAGACCTGCCAGGAAGTAATGGTAATGTGGTGTTGAGTTTTGAAGGTAGGAAATTTCTCTTTGAAATAGGTATGGTTCCACTGACACTTGAGACAGTGGTTTGCTATCTTCTCAAGAGGCGACTAATTGATGCAACTATTAGAATCTCAGTTGATCCTAATCAAGTCACATATTTGCAGTGAATGTTTGGCTTATTTTCAACCGCTGTTCCAGAGGCATTAGTTATTCCATTGCTACCCTTTGTATTATGTTTCTACCCTGAGTTGATGCTACGGCTTGTTCTGCTGTTGTGTAGACAGTGTCATAGCCAGTTTACATTCTTAGCATCTGTCAGTTTGCTCTGTGAGTTCAGCTGTTCTGTTTTCTATTTCTGTCTTCTGGCAATGACTTTACCTTCTTGGATCTGCAGAGTCCTTTTTAGACGTTCAATGTGCTGCAATTCCCTAGGGCATCTGTATGTTGCTCATGGTGCAAGCGTGGTTTCTTTCTTCCGTCGTCGCCAGTGAAATGAATCCAGATGCTGGTATTCTTAGAACGGTACTTTAATTCAGCTCAGAGAAAGAGAAGTGACAGCTCAGCAAGGCAAGTGACTTTAGCGAGTACCGATCTGCTTTGCCTGGGAGAAACCGCTTCTTTTATACTTTTGCGGTTCCCGCCAAAGCAAGGAGCAGCTACGTCTGAGGCAATCAGGAGCGACTTCCTGACTCCGGCTCAGACAGCGCTTTAAACAGGAAGAAACTATTTACAGTTGAAACAAGGTAGCCATTACGGACACAACACAAACAGAAGGAGGTCTTTTGCTGCACACCTTTTCTTTTACAAGACTGCCCATCTAATGTCAGTGAAAAGTATTGGTGTGCCTACATTAGCCTTAAAAAGACATTTCAATAACTTACATTACCATCTAAAAGTCAGAAAATGTGAATATGTCTTACAGTGAGTTTTGTAAGATAAATGTACAGGTATGTTTCAATCTTTGATGATAAAGTGAAAATACCATGTTTCTCCAAAAACAAGACTGAACCAGAAAATAATCCCTGAATTATTTTTTTAGAATAAGCCCCAGTTAAGATGAGGGTAGGATGGGCATGGTCAGCAAAGGAGGCAGCGAGTGCTACATGGGCCAACATTGTCTGACACCAGCCATAGCCTGCTGGTCCTTGGCCAGGACATTATGGGGTTGTGCAGCCCATGAAACATGTGATCTCCAAGCAGCAAGCAGGGGCAGAAGCATGGGGACGCCTGCTTTCTGGCCCACCAGACACGCCATGCAGCAAGCAAGGACAGATATGAATTGGTGGCTGTAGAAGGCTCTTCCCACATGTGCGGTGGAACTAGAAGATGACATTGCATGGCCTGATAGCACTGCACAATCTCACAAACAACAACATTGACAACAGAGGTACCAAGAAGAAGGAGGAGCCGAAGAAGGAGGAGAATAAGAATAAGAAGAAACATGACAAGGAAAAGAAGAAAAAGAAACAAAGCCAAGAAAAAAGAGAAGGAGAAGAAGTACTATTAGTAATGAGGATTTCTATTTGCAAATTAAAAGCATTAAATTGCACTGGACTGCTTTGGCTGAAGGTTCTTCCCCATTGGTGGCTTGGGAGGGACCAAGAGCCAGATGAGTTAATGGCTGCCTGAAGTGTTATTGCAGCAGCAGCTGGACACGACTGTGCAGCCTCATGCCTCTGCTTCTGCCTGTTTCTAGTGCCACCAACAAAAGGCAAGGTGAGTCAGATGGTGGGGTGGTGGTGGTACCACACCCCAGATTCTGTGTACTTAGCCCCCACTATCCATCCAACATCTTCCAGCTCTACTGCACATGTGGGGTGAGCATGCCATGGCCACACATTTAACATGTGGCTTTGCTTGCTATGCAGTGAATCCGGAAGGCCAGATTACATGCCTCTCCATACCTCTGGTTCCACCTGCAGCTTGGACAGGAAAAAAACTTACCCCAGAGTGCACTAGCCAAGGGGCCAATGACTTGCAGCTGCTTCCAGGTGCCATCAGCACCTACATGCTTGCCACGTAATACCATCACCCCCCACATGTTCACTATCTCTTGTGTACTATTATTATTATTATTTATTAGATTTGTATGAGG
The DNA here is from genome assembly GCF_031021105.1 of Erythrolamprus reginae. NCBI lineage: Eukaryota > Metazoa > Chordata > Lepidosauria > Squamata > Dipsadidae > Erythrolamprus > Erythrolamprus reginae. The sequence goes on from NC_091956.1 coordinate 50,264,948, forward strand.
CCCCTCTCCGTAGACTCGCACTGGGGCTGGAGCATTTTCTGCTACAGTTTACTTCAAGGCTCCAATCGTCCCCTGCATGGAGGTGGAACTGAGTCGGTGGTTCCGCCCCAGGCGTCTGATGGATCCAGAAGGCTTTCAGAGGGCAGTTCGGGTTTTACTGGATTCACTCATACACAGTTCGGTGGAGTCTCTTGCTGTGGCCTGGAACAAGGCTGCGACGGAGGCTCTTGACCAAATTGCGCCGTTGCGATCTCTCTGTGGCACTAGACTCCGGAGTGCTCCTTGGTTTACTGAGGAGCTCCGGGTGTTGAAACGCCAGAAGAGACATCTCCCAGAAGCGATGGAGGAAGAGTAAATCTGAATCTGATCGAACACTTGTAAGCAGCGTTCCCCGTAAGCTATGCGTGTGCGCGTGCGTGCGCCCCAAAATACCCCCGCGCACCCTTTTCCACGGGCGCATGCTCCCCATCCCCCTACCAGCCCACCGGGGGGGGGGCGGGGAAGTGCCGGCAGTAGAAGGGAAGGGAGCCACAGCCGCCCCTGCCTCCCCACGGTGCCTCCGGCCCCCTCGCGCCCCTGGCCTCTCGGCCCTGCCCCCTGCCTGCCCGATCCGCCCCTTCTCCTCCTCCGCCGCCTCCTGCTTTGGGGCGCGACTTCTCCTGCGGCGGTGGCGGCTGCGGCTTCGCGCTTCAGGAACGCCTGCCCTGCCTCTATTGCAGCCCCCTTGCTGGAAGTCTGGGACGAAAGCGCTCCCAGTGAAGGGGCTGTGAGAGGGGCGGGGTGGGCATTCCCAAAGCGCACGGAGAAAGCCCTCTCTCGCAGCCCCCTGGCTGGGAGTGCTTTCGTCCCAGACTTCCAGCAAGGGGGCTGCAGTAGAGGCAGGGCAGGCGTTCCCGAAGCGCTCAGAGAAAGCGCTCTTGCAGCCCCCTCTCCGTCGGTGCCTCCGTTCCGGAGCTCCGCCTCACAGCTGGTCACCCTGCTGCCGCCCCACGGTTACTGTCCAATGCCGCTGCTGAGAGAAAGAGAGAAAGGGGGGGAGAGAGATAGCAAGAGAGAGAAGAGAAAGAAAAGAGAGAAAGAGAGAGAGATGAAAGGGGGAGAGAGAGATAGCAAGAGAGAGAAGAGAAAGAAAGCAAGAGAGATAGAAAGAAAGAGTGAGATAGAAAGAAAGCAATAGAGAGAGAGAAAGAAAACGAGAGAGCGAGAAAGAGAGAGAAATGACTCTTGATTTAAAGCATATGGTAAAAACCACCCAAATAATAACAGAGAAAAAAAACCCCAGCCGTTTGTGTGTGTGTGTGTGTGTGTGAACTCTTGAACCATTTCCAATAGCTCACCTATTATTGGAAATGGTTCAAGAGTTCACACACACACACACACACAAGGGGGGAGGAGACACTGATGGAAAAAGAGAAGATAGTAATAAAATAGATTTTGGTTTTGTTTTATTATTAATTTCTTTTAATAAAAAAAGAAGGGAAATTTTTTCTTATTTGTTTGTTTGTTTGTTTGTTTGTTTGTTTGTTTATTCTTCTATGCTGCCCAGTCCCAAAGGGACTGTCGCTCAGACACTATACTTTTCCGCCCACACCGAAAAAAGGTTAGATGGAACATTGCTTGTAAGAGCTCATATTGACTTACAAAGTGGTGCTCAAGTTGGCAAGATGTGCGTATCATGCCGCCTTGATTGCATCAGTGGAATCCCGCCCATCCGCTCTGTTCAGGGTGACCTGCGCCCTTCTTAACTGGGGGGGGGAGTTGGGAGCCCTTGCAGAGCAGTGCTGAGAATTTTAACTTATTTTTTGCTGATAAAGTTGCTCAGATCTGGGAGGACCTTGACTCCGATTGGATAGCAGTGTCGACTGACAACGAGTCAGTTGAGGTGACTGGAGCCCATCCTTGTCCACCTGTCTCGGAGGAGTTTAACCTGGTGACACCTGATGAAGTGGACAAGGCCATTGGAGCTGTGAGTTCCGCCACCTGTCTACTGGATCTGTGTCCCTCTTGGTTGGCAGGGAACTGACACGGAGCTAGGTCAAGGAGATTGTCAAGGCTTCTTTGAGGGGGGGGTGTCTTTCCCGGCTCTTTACAAGGAGGCACTCGTGCGCCCCCTCCTCAGAAAGCCTTACCTGGACCCAGCTGTTCTTAATAACTATTGTCCCGTCTCCAACCTTCCCTTCATGGGGAAGGTTGTTGAGAAGGTGGTGTCACTACAGCTCCAGCAGTCCTTGGAAGAAGCCGGTTATCTAGGCCCTCAGCAGTCAGGATTCAGGCCCGGCTACAGCACGGAAACTGTTTTGGTTGCACTGATGGATGATCCCTGGCAGCCCCGGAACAGGGGTTTATCTTCTGTCCTGGTGCTTCTTGACTTCTCAGTGACTTTCGATACCATCGACCATGGTATCCTTCTGCGCCGGCTGGAGGGGCTGGCAGTGGGAGGCACTGTTCTACAGTGGTTCTCCTCCTACCTCTCTGGTCAGTCGCAGTCGGTGTTAGTGGGGGGTCAGAGGTCGACCTCTAGGTCTCTCCCTTGTGGGGTACCTCAGGGGTTGGTCCTCTCCCCCCTGCTATTTAATATCTACATGAAACCACTGGGTGAGATCATCCAAGGCCATAGGGTGAGGTATCATCAGTATGCTGATGATACCCAGTTATACCTCTCCACCCCATGTTCAGTCAGTAAAGCAGTGGAAGTGATGTGCCAGTGCCTAGGGGCTGTTAGGGTCTGGATGGGTGTCAACAGGCTCAAACTCAACCCTGACAAGACGGAGTAGCTGTGGGTTTTGCTCCCAGGGACAATTCCATCTGTCCATCCATTACCCTTTTTGGGGAATTATTGACCCCTTCGGAGAGGGTCTGCAACTTGGGTGTCCTCCTTGATCCTAACATTAGAGCACCATCTTTCAGCTGTGGCGAGGAGGGTGTTTGCTCAGGTTTGCCTGGTGCACCAGTTGTGGCCCTATTTGGACAGGGAGTTTCTGCTCCCATCACCTCGAGGTTCGACTACTGCAATGCTCTCTACATGGGGCTACCTCCAAAAAGTGTTCAGAAACTTCAGATCATGTAGAGTGCTGGCACGAGAGCTATCATGGGCTTTACCAGATATGCCCATGTTTCATCAACACTCTGCGGCTTGCACTGACTGCCGATCAGTTTCCGGTCACAATTCAAAGTGTTAGTAAGGACCTATAAACCCCTTCATGGCATCAGACCAGAGTACCTATGAGACCACTTTCTGCCGCACAAATCCCAGAGAGTTGGCCTTCTTTACAGAAATAATAATACAGTGTTCCCTCGATTTCCGCGGGGGATGCGTTCCGAAATCGAATTTCCGCGAAGTAGAGATGCGGAAGTAAATACACAATTTTTGGCTATGGACAGTATCACAAGCCATCCCTTAACACTTTAAACCCCTAAATTACCATTTCACATTCCCTTAACAACCATTTACTCTCCATTATTACTGGTACTCACCATTGAGTAAGACACTTAGTGATCCTGATATTTATAAACATAATTATTTATTAGCAATAATTATTTTTTTTGTTATTTATTTGCAAAAATTATTAGTTTGGCGATGACATATGATGTCATTGGGTGGGAAAAACCATGGTATAGGGGAAAAAACCGCGAAGTATTTTTTCATTAATATTTTTTTTAAAACCGTGGTATAGGCTATTCACAAAGTTCGAACCCGTGAAAATCGAGGGAACACTGTAATAATAATAATAATAATAATTATTATTATTATTATTATTATTATTATTATTATTATTATTATTATTATCCAGCCAAGCTGATAACTCTGATAACGTATTTCCCTGACAATAAGCCTTCATGTATCTTTTGGGGCCAAAAAAAAAAAAGACTGCATCTTATTTTCAGGGAAACATGGAAATGAGATATCAAATAATGGGGAGGAGGTAAATCAGCAGAAGACTGTAAGTAAAATAGGGAGATAAGGTTCTTGAATTAACAAGATACTGTAACATAGGATCCTGGTAATGATATTTGCAACCATTGAAACATATAAAATCATAATCAACAACATCAGCATATCATCATTTTGCTTTAAATGAAAATGTTTAAATGCTTTAAATGAAAATTTAAATGTTCAAATTAACCTTTTCTATCAAGTCAATTTAGCTTGTATTATGCAAATGACTGCTTTGCAGAAGTGCATGTATGTGAAATATGTGGGTTGGGGGACACTTTTTGACTCCTGATAATGGTCTGAACATGTTCATACAATTTTCTTGTTAAGGTTTTTCAAAAATGGTTTACTGCTCCTTCCTAGGGCTGAGAGAAAGTTATTGGCCCAAAGTCCCCAAGATAGCTTTGTGCATAAGGCAGGACTAGAATTCACAACCTCTGTTTCTAGCTTTATGCCTTAATCATTATGCCTAAAAGAGGGAGAATGCATACAATTTAATAGAGAATGTTGAGAATGTTCGCTCCACATTAGATAAGAAGCTGATAATGATGCTTCTGTGAGTATGCCACAGTTTGTTGGAATACCTCGCTTCAGAAGAATTGGTCTGTGTTCTTCCTAATAGTATTTCAGAAAGCAATGAAAACAAGCTGTGCTGAATAGCCTTAATCTGATGAGTGCTAAGGAAATCACTGATGGGATGCCAGATTTCGGACTGAATGTATGCTTTTAATTGTTTTTGCAAATGTTATGTGCATCTTTCTTATAAACCACTGGGAATCTTTTTGGAGTTGATAGCGTTGAAGTGCTCTAAATAAAACAAACAAGTAAGCCAACAAATAAAGAAGTGGATATTATGTATGTTCAAAAAAATTAACTCATGTAGGGTGCCAGGGATGAACTGTGCAGCTTTTCTCCTTCTACTTCTTTAGTTGATGGGGAAGATCTGCAGGAAAAATGCAAGCGTATTCATCCCAGCAGGGTAAAGCATTGAAAAAGAATGCTTTGCTAAGCAAATTACCATAAAGGGGGACGTCCTTTTAGAAATTAAAATACCTCTTTCATTGCACTGCAGAATCCTAATATTCAGTTTGTTTCACATATCCATTTTGTCCTTTGTCTTTTTTTCTTATTAGCACATGACAATGATTTGTGAATGTGATTACAGTATTTTACTTTATTTTGTTTGTGTTTATTTGTTCCTTTTTCATTTCTTTTAGTTCTTTTCCATTACACTTTAGATTCTCTACAGTGTGGAACTATTTATGTTTTTAAAATTGTATTTATTTTAATATGTCATTATAAAAGTTTTGACAACTTTTTCAGTCTTAATTATTGTGATGTTTATATGTAAAACCAAATATATTCAAGTATGATATTTGTGCTTCAATAATCAAACAAAATAAATAAGGACAGGATGCCAGAGAGGGAGAGATTGTTTTTTGAAAAAGGTAGAAAGAGGAGACACTAAAATCTGCTGGTAGATCGCTAACTGAATTGCAATGGTATTATCAGGAATTGATTGATTATGTGCCATAAAGTTTTTAACTCCTTTCAACCACACATTGAAAACAGATTTTTCTCCATGACAATCTATCTCTAACCTAGTCTTTCCGTTGTCCCAATAGTGTATCCATGCCACTCTCAATTTATCCATCTTGTTGCTGGTTGTTGTTTCCTCCACTTTCCCAAGCATCAGAGCCTTTTCCAGAAAGTTTTATCAATAGCAACCTCAAAATGATTTTTTAAAAGTTTTTTTTAAAGAAGAAAATGGAATTAACATTTGGATGAAAAGATAAAGTTTCTGTTTATTTCTGAGATTACTTTATGCAAAATGTTGAAGTCTGTAACTCTATATTATTTATTTATCAGTGGGCAGTATTTCTAAAAAAAATGAATATGATTATAATGAGATTGTATATCTTTTTCACCAAGTTCTGGCTAAAAAACCTTTATGTAGATACAAAAATTCTGAAATCTGCTCAGTCTTCTATACTTCTCAGTATACAAATAAGGATATCTTGAAACTTCAGCATCTAAAACCATATTAATGTGGATTTTTTTCTCCAGGAACAATGTGCAAAGTGTGCGACAATTGCCAACTATACAAAATTGTAAAGTAAGACTGATATGCTGTATCTATCATGTTTGAAAAAATGGACTGAAAATATCAACATGAAGGCTATTAGAATGCAATAATATTGATGCAAAGAAGATCAAGAATTATTATTGTTTTGAAATAGAATACACAGTATAATAAACTGAGATGATAAAACAAAGTCCATTTTAGTGTTAGAAAAAAACTTCTTAGGAATTGGGTTGAAGCACTCAAAGATATTTATGGCTTTTCCTTTGCTAGAAGTATTAAAGCAAAGGCTGGACAGTCATCACTCATGAATTGTATACTGAGCAGTCAGTTGGATTCATCATTATAACTATGGTTGTGAAAACACATAAAGTTTTAGTAAATTGTTAATGCTAATATAGTATTATTATGATGCAGGTTTTTTTTCAAAATGTAACATACCATAATGCCAATGCTTTTCTGCATTTTAAATTACTTAAAATGCTTCATTGTGACATACTCAATGCTTAATATTTCTTTCTTACTGACTTTGGCTTTTGTTTTTATGTTTTTCCTTTTGGATTTTTTTGCCTTGTAATTTCAAGACAAGTGGAGTAATATTGCCCCCAGCAGGGAATTTGCAGAATGGAAATTCAGTCTCTCTCTTTGTTTTCATGTATAAAGTTAGTGCTTTTTGGAATAAACTGAAACTTTAAAATGACTACAATCTATGTTATTTATATATTATTAAATTTATTTTCTATAATTTAATATTCTTTTTCAGAAAGTATCCTTTTTTATTGAGGAAGCTTCAATTGGCAGTTAGAGAGTATTGTAGAAAGACAATGCTAGAAATAAGGAGCAAAATATAGTGTATTGTTATTCTAAATGAAAATTTTAGGAACTGCTGTGGTAAAAATAAGAACAAATTATATTGTTAAAAATGAGGGCAGTGTGTAAAGCATGTAGTTTAAATCAATAAGTTTAGATGTTTTGATTCTATTTGATGTTTTGATTATATTGGTGGTATTTTTTTAGGGGGAAAATTAATAGTTGAAGATATAGTACAGTACAATACTTATGGCGACAATAGAGTCCAAACTTCTTGCTAAGCAAGACAGTTGTTAAATGAGATTTGGCATATTTTATTACCATTTTTGCCACAGTTGTTAAGTGAATCGCTGCAGTTGTTAAGATGCTAACGCGGTTGTTAAGTAAATTTGGCTTCTCCACTGACTTTGCTTGTCAGAAGATCACAAAAGGGATTCACTTAACTCTGGATACTGTAATCATCATAAATATGAGACAAGCATCTCAATTTAGATCATGTGACCATCAGTATGCTGTAACAGTTATAAGTGTGAAAAACTGTCATAAGTCACTTTTTCCAGTTTGAATGGTTACTAAACAAATTGTTGTAAGTTGAGGACTTCCTGTACCTGTACTCTAAATGCCACATTGGTTTATACAGTCTTGTATTATGTTATGTTTTTTTTCTTTTGGACAAATTTTCAATTTGAAAAATCTATTGATTTTTGAATGACTATCATTTTTCTGAGTTCCATAAAAATAGTTTAGAAACTAGGGAAAAGATAGAGATGGATACTTAGATTATTCTAAAAACATAGACTAGAAAGATACTTATACTCCATTAATTATACAATGATCTGATAAATTTATTTTTTAAGCTGTTAATTGCCAGACATATGCAATACATTTGAATTTAAATGACATATTTTATCTACTAATATTTAACTTAGTAAATTTACATAAATGTATATATTGAAAGACGGTTAAATAGTCAATTAATACCTTGGTGCATTTATAGGTAAAATCAGATGATATTAATATCAATGGGATGTAAATTGCTATTTTTTTTTCTTTGATGCCATATACCGTGTTTCCCCGATAGTAAGGCAGTGTCTTACTTTCTTTTTACCCCCAAAAGCCCCACTGTGTCTTACTTTGGGGGTATGTCTTATTGTCCCGGGCACCGGGGCTGGCTCGTCTTCGGGCTTCGGCGAGTCAGAGGGAGGGCATTTCAGCACACAAACACTTTGAGGAAAAGGAAGGGACGCGGTCGCCCCCCCCTCCCCTGCCGAACCTTTCCTTTCGGTCTCCACCCCCCCACCTCCACGCCGTCTTCTCTCCCTCCAATCACCCCCCCTCCATCCCCCCTCCCACCTTCCAATGGGCTATTGGACGTGGCCAAACCCTGCACCTCCCGCGTCTCGTGTTGGCGTCGTCTCCTCGGCGGTAGTGCGTAGAAACACGTTCCCAAGCAGGAGCAGCGGCGGCACCAGCAGCAGCAGCGGTGGCGGCAAGGAGAGGAGCCCTGCCTCGGATACGAAAGGCGGACCCGGGCGAGCGAGCGAAGCCGAGTGACAGCAGCAGCACCTCAGGGGCGAGTCCAACGAAGGGACTCCGGCTTTCCCTGTATTCCCGGAGCTGCTGTGTCTGCCTCTTTCCCTTTTTTCGCCGGTTGTGCGCGCCACTTGTGCGCACCGTGTGGTGTGGCACGGTGTCTGTTTGCAGCAACGGCCGCGGCGGCAGCAGCAGCAAACAACACGGCGTCGGGAAGGCTCCGGGGGAATGCGGCAGTAGCCTCCCCAGCCGGGAAGAGCGAAGATTCTCTCTCTCCCCCCCCCCATCACCCACCCTCATGTTCCCCTCGGACCTCCTGGCTTTTACGCGCCGGCTTGGGATCCTGCACCAAGAAGCCTGAGGGCGCCCTGGCCCAGCCTGGCTGTGTGCTTGAGTGAGGGGCTGTGAAGGTGCTCTCGTTCTCGCTGGACTGGGGGTGAGAGGAAGGAGGTAGTACCGTGTTTCCCCGAAAGTAATAGACATAAAAGACATATGTCTTACTTTCGGGGTATGGCTTATATTAGCCGACCCCCCTGAAACCCACCATATGTCTTACAATCGGGGGGGTCTTACTATCGGGGAAACACGGTATGTAAACATAAATTAACACATTTGTACTGTTTTGATTATAGGAATATAAATCAGTATGACAGATTGAACTGTTCGTGTAGTCAGGTGGTAGATTTCAAAATCATTTTGTGATGCAGAATAAGTTGCTAATGTAATTTAAGATTTACAGAATTGCATGTTTAAATATTTAAAACTTAGTTTGAACTTAAATGAGCCCAAATAATGAACATATTTTCAAATAATTCTGAGATTGATCATATAATCTGCATGCATATCTTAGATTTAGATCTGGACATTTCCAAATGAGTTGGAAAGAAATCCTAACTCTAATTGTTGGACAGTTGTTACCAATCAATGCTAAGTAGTTAATTGTGCATTCCATTTTTTCCAGATATAGAACCAAAAAAAAGAAAATGTGGTGATGGAAAAATGTCACTTAGAAGGTTTTATCATGGCTAAATTAATAGTTGAATAAGCTGATGAAAAGAAAAATAATTCCAAAATCTACAGTATATTCTAAATAAAAATACAGTACAATGGAAATTAAATTCCTTCAGAATCTTATTAGGGGTTTCTTTATGAAATAGGGATAAGCATGTCAACTCCATCTATATTATTATTATTATTATTATTATTATTATTATTATTATTATTATTATTATTATTAAGATTTGTATGCCACCCTTTCCCTTTCTTATAAATAATGGTGGTGGTGGTGGAATGCTGTCTCAACTGCTGCAAGTAGGTTGTATGGCTATGTTGATTGGTTGGTGGAATCACATTTGGTTAGACATGGTAGAGTTGCAAACAAACCGTATTCACAGCAGCACGAAGCCAAAGACTTCTGCCTGAGTATGGTCAGTGCGATCTCGCTGAAACATTGCAAAAACACTCACAATATTACATGGGGAAAAAACCAAATGCACAAAAAGTTTATACAGAGAGAGACACACATATATCAGTGATGTCAAATCTATGACATGGGTGCCACAGGTGGCACGCAGAGCCATATCTGCTGACACATGAGCCATCACTCTCGTTCAGCTCTAATGTGTTTGCCGGCCAGCTGATTTTTGGCTCACACAAAGGCTCTGGGAGGGTGTTTTTGGCTTCCATAGAGCCTCCAGGGGGTTGAGGAGGGCATTTCTAGCCTCCCCTGGTTGCAGGGAGGCCTTTGGAGCCTGGGGAGGGTGAAACACAAGCCTACTGGGTCCATCAGAATTTGGGAAACAGTCCATTTCCAGCCTCCAGAGGACCTCCAGGGTGGGGGAAGTTGTTTTCGCCCTCCTCAAGCATTGAATTATGGATGTAGGCACTCATGCACATGCGATAGCACACGTGCACACTCTTTCTGCACCCAAGGAAAAAAAGATTTGTCATCACTGATGTATAATATTATAATTACATACATACATACTTATATAGTATAAAAAAAATTTTATATCTATATCCATATCTATATACTAAAATCTATGAAAACACACACACACACAAACACATACACACACACACATACACAGTATTTGGGGATTTCAAAATAATGTTTTAAGTTTTTATTTCTACAGTTCAGCCTAACATAAATTTCCTAATATAACGCTGAATTTTATGTAGAGATGATATTATAAACAGTATTGTTGTGAAAAGTCACAATACTCCAGTCAAGTCATTCATTTTTTTAAAAGGCTGTATCGTTCATACTATTTTAATATTTACAATTACTAGCATATTTTCTGTAAGGTGACTCAAGCAGGTGAGCAAAATTCAATGCTACATATAGTATATAGTAAAAGGTCCCTGAAGGAGTCAAAGGTAAGCAAAGAGACATTAAAATGTATAGAATTTAAATGTCAGGGCCAGATTCATTAATGTTTTATGTACTTTTATGCCTTCTCTGAGCTGAAAACATGGAAATTGAGAACTAAATGCAATTTATATTCAAGGATTTCTTCACATTTCTGTAAAGAAATACACAATTTTTATCCATCCCGGCAGTATCATAAATTTACAAACTCTATGATTATCTTTTATATTTTTGTTATATGAAACCTCAGATTGTTAACACAATATAGTTGCTATATTCAGTGCTAACTTAACTATGTTTTTGCACAATAAGTTGTCTTCCTGTCTTTCAGCCAGGAATTTTAAATTTGATATCATAAATAGCAAGGTTAATGCACACACACAAACACACAAACACATATATATGTGTGTGTGTGTGTGTGTATGTGTGTGTGTGTGTGTGTGTGTGTATATATATAGTGGTACCTCTACTTGTTCCATGACCAGGTTCTTAAGTAGAAACGTTCTCAAGAAGAAGCAATTTTTCCCATAGGAATCAATGTAAAAACAAATAATGCGTGCAAAGCATTAGGAAAGAAATAAAAGCTTGGAATTTGCAAGCACCTCCAATACACCTGGTGCGAGGCTGCCTCTCATACACTGACTGCTGCTGCTGCTACCTGCTGCCTCTTCCTTCCCATGCTGAAGGGCTTCCCTCTCTTCTTGCTCACTCGCTTTGTAACCGGCACCTTTTCTCCACCTTTTGTCCGTTGTGGTGATTCCTTGGCTGCCCAGAGCAAAGGGAGTGTTTCTTTTCTCTGGGCGCTGGCAGAGGTTTATTCCCTCTCCAAGCGCCCAGAGAAAGGAAAATGCTTTGTTTGCTCTGGACTGCCAAAGCCTCCTTAAGCACCACTGATAGGCTCCTCTGGCAGCCCAGAAAAGCCGGAGATGGCTCGGATTAAAGAGGGAATTGCAGGAAACTGGCCAGGCCTTTGTGCCGCTCTCAAATTTCCTGGGAAATTTTTCCGGGCTCGAGTTCTTAAGTAGAAAATAGTTCTTAAGAAGAGGCAAAAAATTCTTGAACACCCGGTTCTTATCTAGAAAAGTTCTTAAGTAGAGGCGTTCTTAAGTAGAGGTACCACTGTGTGTATGTGTGTATGTGTGTATGTATGTATGTATATATGTATATATATGGTGCTCAGGGAGGGGTAACACCTCTGGTGTAGAGGCATGTCGTGTCCTTTTATGGCAGCTCATTTAGGACAACTTTTATGGCAGCTCATTCACCTTTGGTCCCCACCTTTCACTCAGTTCTCACCAGTGACTCCTAGAAGCTGTAGCGTGCACAGCGGCCACACCCTGGGCAGCAGCCTTGATAGGCTGAGCAAACAAGGTTGAGAGTAACCAATGGGTCATTGTCCTTCGGCAGATATGCATTTGTCTATCCCGAGCATGTGAAGACAGATTCCAGCACATTGAGTGGATGAACCTGACTAGAATAGATCAACAGTCATGAAGGCAGTCTCTGCAAGCGATGTGGCACACTAAGAGCACAGCAAGACACGAAAGATGCCTTGGTCAACCATTAGGAGAAGAGAAACTCTGACTACAAACCTCCACTGCCTTGTGGCTATATACCATCACTGGAAAAACCTTCATGAGTAAACGTTGAGGCAAAATCCAGAGCTGGAGTTCCAGAAGCAGCTCGTGACTGTGTACAGCCACGTTCTGATAATTCCTGCAACATAGCTGGACCCAATGGTATTGGCTTTTGCCATTCCATTGGATTATTTTAGAGACATGGAGAGGGGGGAATCTGCTTGTGTAACAGTCTATACTCCATATTAAGCTACCCAGGCTTTGTACTCTGGAGAGTCCAAAGAATGATATCATGGTTTAATAAAATACCAGTGTAGCAGAATACTTTTTACAGCCGTGTACACCTTTTACAAACCTCAAACTTGACAGTTTCAAACTTGTGGACTTCAACTCCCAGAATTCTTCTATCAGTCATGCTAGCTCAGGAATGGGAGTTGAAGTCCACAAGCCTTTTACACTTGCCAGGTTTGAAGACTCTTGCACCCCAACTCAGGGGTCTTCAAACTTGACAGCTTTAAGACTAGTGGACTTCAACTCCCAGAATTCTTCCTCTAGTCATGCTAGATTAGAAGGCAAAAACAGCCCCATTTTTGTGAAATACGGGCCAGTTTTCACCCATTTTTTTCCACAAAAGTTGAGGCATTTTTGCCCTTACCCAGTCCCCAAGAGCTATCTGCAGGGTCCCCAGACCCCTTCCCCACCCCATTTTTGCAAAAAAAAAAAAAAAACCAGGTGAAAAACAGCCTAATTTTTTTTGCAAAAATGGAGGCATTTTTGCCAATCCCCAGGAGGTGTCTGCAGGGTCCCCAGACCCCTTCCTCACCCCCATTTTTGAAAAAAAAAAGCAGATGAAAAATGGCATTTTTGCCATTCCCCGGCACCCAGGAGCTGTCTGCCGGTGGGGGGGGGATTTGGGACATCAATCAGCAAGCTCCGTAAGTCTGCTGCCACCAACTAACCAGCAACTCATCTTGGCATGCCTGCATGAAGTACGGGGAAAAGGAAGAAGGTGCAATGATCTGCCTGGGAGGGTTGGTGGGATGGAAAAAGATACCTCCTGTTCTGTAATGCTTTATTATTATTTTTTTAAAGTTTACAGTCGGATCTTTCCCTTCCTCTTCTTCTTTTGCCTTATGTGCATGGAGTTTGCCTCTTTCTACTTTGTGTGAGTAGCCGATCCTGTGTCTATGTAGCAGGCAGGCTGAACCACCTTGCTTTACATTTGAGCATGTTTTGGAACAGGCGAGATAAAGGCGTGGGGTTGGGATCTTCTCATAATGCTTTTTTTAAATGATTTACCATTCTTTAAAAACAAAACAATTGGTTGATTAACCGAGATGGAGGGTGGAGGAAGAATAGGTATCATCATGAAAAGACAGCTCCAACTTAGAGTTGGATTCTTAAAAAAAAAAGAGAGATAATTTTAAATATTAAAATTCACCCTAACCTGCAGCCAGCAGCGGTGGCAGTGACTCCTCACAGGCTTTGAGTAGGAATGGCGGTGGCAACAAGCTTCTCTGCAGCTTTCTCATGTTTTGGTGACTGGGGTGGCAGGCAGCCACCAAAATGCGCAAAAAGCGGCGGCTGCCGCCACTGCTGACCGCTGCCCAACTCCCCCCCACCATGCAACATTCAGTGTATAAGACGCACCCAGTTTTGGACATACTTTTTTGAGGTAAAAGGTGCATCTTATATACCGAAAAAATGGTAGTTGCATGGAAATAAGGGAGAAAAGGGGAATCCTCGCTGGGATTACCTTCATTTTTGCCAGCTCTGCTTTGAATCCCAGTGAGGGGAGGCTTAGGGAAATCCCAAAAATGCAAGAACGGGTGCTTCAGCTGGCAACGGAAATTCAGAGGCAGGGATTCCTAGCGAGGGGAGGCTCAGGGAAATCATTCACCTGATGCCCACTGGAGAAGCTTTGTGTCAGCCAATAGGAGAGCAATAGTGCTTCCTATGATCCCTACTCGATTCCACGGAGAGTGGTCACATTCTCATAAAGTATAGAGGAAAAAACTTGATTTGGTAAAAGAAAACTAACTACAGTTTTGAAACCATCATGACTAATTAACTATAAAAAAGTTCAAAAATCAAACTCAACAGTATATATAATTATTTTTTCAAATGCTACATATAAATAAATGGATCACTCATGTCTATTATTTATTTATAATAATTTATTCCCAATAGTAACATTATATGGCCCCTTTGATGAAAAGGAGTTGAGTATTTTTATATTAGTTTTCTCCATTTTTCAAAAATGTATATAATTCTGGTTTCTGATGTATTGCCATTTTTCTTCTTCTTTAGAAAAGCAGTTCTTGATTTCTAGGCTGATAGTCCTAAATATATGTTTAGGACTACCTAAAATCATTTCTATTTGCTTCCTCATATTTGAAAGATTCTTTTCAGAAATAACCAAACACTATTTATTGTCTTGCTTATATTCTTATGCCTTTCATGCGTGTTCGTTTTAAATTACTTGTGTAGGATATCACCACAGATGCATGAAGATATATTAGCTTTTTCTCATTTGGTGTCTTTCATAGCAGTGGTGATTTCACTGATTAAGAGATTAGTCTGTAGGAAGGCTACATTTGAATGTGAATGGATTCAGAGTGCTCAGTGGTACCCAAGTGGGATATTTTCCACATGATGGAGGTGGCTCTAATTATTTGTACTTATTTTGATTGCTGTATTGTGTTTTACCCTTTGGATTATCATCTTATTATCATAAAATGTGCTGCTATGGTAGAAAAAATGTTATATTATACTATGGAGAATATTCAGAAATGTTCTTTACAAATGTATAAAATACTTTGAAAGAAAACAGTGAGATACAAAAATAATTTGAAAGGATGAAACAATTCATATTTGTATTTTTAAATGAAGTGAAAAGCATTTGTTGGTGCAAATGTTCAGCTAATACAATACAATGTCTTCACGCTGATTGGAGATCTCATTTAGTGATTCTCTGATAACTTGACTCTAGTACTTGAACTCTGTTAATTATATCTTCTGCTTTGCTTCATTTTTACCATAATCTCATATCAAATTTTCTTTGTTTATTTGGTACAGTTTCAACAAACCAAGACACCCAGCAATTCTATAACTGTTGGCAAAATAATAGCCTCAGCAGTGGTTGTGAAAGTGCCGTAACATTTACTTAGAGGAACATTTTTATTGCATCTGCTTCTGCAAATCAGTCTTCCTTGTCTAATAGTATACAGCAGAAGAAAAGATATCATGATATTTGTTTTATATATGCATAATACATTTATACATATTTGCTTTAAAAATAATTTTTAACAATTTTAAAGTAAATGAACTGAATTTAATGTATTAAAGAATTAAAGTGTAATATGATCTATTCCAAATTGTTATGATTTGAAAGACAGAATATTCTTGATGAGATGTTTATCAAGGATAATTCTATAAATAAAACAAATTTTGTTAATGGAATACTTTAGCTGTATGAGAAGACAAGTCAGTAATACTGTACTTCTGGAACAAGAATTATGCAAATACATATTTTACTTGTACTGTATATGAGTGTGCTTTCTTTTACTTTATATGATGTTATTTATTTACTAAGATATTCATAGCCTGCTTTTATTGTTTGGATTTCTACTTGTATACTCTGGCATATTTCAGAACCATAACAAATGCTTTGTTGAATAGAGTAATTAGAAATTTTAAGATTATTTAGGGCACTCAATTTCATGTAACTTGATACATAAAGTCAGAGATTAACAAATGCCACAAAATGGTATTTTCCGGCATTCTAGAGCATAATTAATGAATCAAAGGAAAATTCTGGCATTGGACTTACCTGGAAATCACCCTGTGCTTTTCTCTGGAGCCAACTAGGTAAATAAAAATAGAACCATTACAATACCAATGTATGGTGGATGTTGTTGTGGTTTTGTTGTTGTTGTTGTTTAGGCATCCATTATGCTTTTACAGAAGTCCTTCATGATTGATAGTATCAAAGTCTCTGAAAAATCTAGATTAGATCAACATATTATAGTTTTCATGCCATTGTACCCAGGGACATGTGATGATTTAAACCTATTTTGTACAATTGTGACAAAGTATAACACCTGTTGTTTTATTCAAAATAGCTATCATTACTTCTCCTGTCCAAAGAAAACAATTCTCACTTTGTATTAAGAGAAATATGAAATGTAGTTTTAATTTAATTTATTTATTTTGTCAAACAATTATAGGGTAATAATTTGTACAAATTAAATATCAGATAAATAATGATAAAAAAGTAACAAAAGAAGACAATAGGACAGGGACGGTAGGCACAGTGGTGCACTTATGCATGTCCCTTACAGACCTTTAGTTATAGTGAGTAGTATATAGCAGACACAAGAGTATAGAATGATGGTTTGCCCAATAGCCTTGTATGGCACTGAATCTTGATCAAACATACTAAGTGCTGAATGCCATGAAGATGCATATGCTTGATTGGTCATTATGTATATCTTTTCCTGACCATGTCAGTAATGATACAGCTCAGCAGCAGATGAGCATAGTACAGACAAATAGAGAAATTGTTGGAGAAACATCTACAGTTTGTTTTTAAACATACCAACCAGAACTCCACACAATGCAGATTTTACTGGTTTTAATACAGGTTTTACTAGTGATACCTATGAGCAAATGTGTGTGGGGAGGGGGAGAGATAGGAAATAAATTCACAAGTTTCTACTTTATTTTTTCTTCTTGTTTTTATCCGTAGTTCTTGACTGAGATTAAAGAATCCCTACACATTTGGGTTTAGATGTCATGAAGCACAAGTTCAAAAACAGACTTTAAGCTTTATGGATTTTGCATGTCAAAAGTTTGTGTGTGGAAGTGGGAGGAAATTACTCACTAATGTATATCATTCTAGGTTATCCCTTTCCAACCTTGACTACTGAGGTGGCAATAATTTCGATATGACATTTTACAATATTTATTATTATCTTATTTATTCTTTTTTTAAAGTTATATTTATGATTTTCAATTACATTAAAAAGAAAGAAGCATCTCAATAATCTTTTACAGATCATTTCCCATTTTAAATGCTTTTGTAAATTATCTTTACTTCACTGTAAGATATAATCACTTCAATCTGAGAAAGATAGAAACAACAGAAAAGTAGATAGGTTTATAAATGTATACATATATCCATAGTAAACTAATTAAGAAGGAATTATGTGTAAATGTAAATTGATTGGACATTTCTACAGTATTTGCATTTCTTTTTGTCATACATTCTAATTCTTCTGTAATCTGATATTTGATGTCATTCTATCTTATTTTTCTTTTGGATCCATTTGTACCATTTTCCCCATAATTTATTTGTTTCATTGTCTTTTGTTCCCTTAATGTCCCTTGTCATCTCATCCATCTCTGCACATCTATATATTTTTTCAATGATTTGGCTTTCTGATGGGATATTTTGGTTTTTCCAAGTTTGAGCATAAATTATTCTAGTTGCGGTAATTATATGCATCACTAGGTTTAGTATTTGTTTAGGGTATTTTTCCCCCCCGAATTCCAAGTAAAAAACCTTCAAGGGTAAATTCTATCTCCATCTGCGTAATTTCTAACAGTCACCTATGTATAATCTTCTATAGGGTTTTGACTTTAGATCTTATTCTATGAAGAAAAAAAGACTTTTATTAGATCTATTAGCTACATATGGGTTGTGATCTTGGTTTGAATGAATGTATGCTTGAATAAGGTTTAATTGGACATTTTCTAAACATTCTGAACATAGATGCACAGAATAATATTTTGTTTTAAACACATTTGTAATTTGGATTAAGTTGCAGTCTTCCAAAATGTCAGCAGATGGGGTAGGATTGCAGTTTTGCATCTGAAGGATTCAACAATTTCTTTCTGTATAATATTATGATAGGTGAGGGCTACTTTATTTGGTTATTTATAAGTCTTGTATGCCCATCTGACAGAAAGCAACTCCTGATGCATACAGTAAATAATATCTATATGCACAGTACTGAATATTCAGCTGTTTAAATTGGTTTAATATTGATTTTAAAAAACATATACTCCAAATAATTGGTACTTTCTTACATATATTTTAAAATACAAGTTAGAAATAAAAACAGAAATCTTTTATTACTAATAATGTATTATTAAATGCTAAGAAAATTTACATTTTTAAGACTTTTGTTATGGGACAAATAATAATTCTTATAAAATGTAAAATAAAAAACAGAAGTCTTTTGAATACAGTACATACTTTGTTACAGACAACTTAATGATTGACAGAAACTTCTAAATAGTGCTCTAAACTGAGAAGTCCAATACCCTATAAGAAAGCATAATACTCATACCAAAATACCAAACTAGACACACTCATATATTTATCAACAGTCAAGCTTGACTTGAACAATATTTTACTTTTAACACTTCATATATATCAGTAGGAAAGGCAAAATCCATTAAGTTCAATTTCATTCAATAGGTTTATGCCAATGTTGTCCTTAGCGCAAAAGATTTTCTCCATCAGTTTACGAATATCACTTTGTGATATTTCTTCCTTTTTTAAATAACTTTTTGTATTGATTGTATGTTGTGTGTAATATTTCTTCCTAATGATACATTTTCCATACATTCATTAAATCCAATATGCTCATTTAGCCACATTTATCGATACAGTTTATTTAGATATGTGTACATTTTTGTGAGCATTTTTCTGAATTAAAATCCAAAATTTTGTAATGTCACGATCCTTTAGAAAACTTAGAAAAATGCAAATAAAATTAATTTTAAGAATACAAATTGTATAAAGTATTCATTAAAATGAGAGAAATTTTGTCTATTTACTATATCAATCAAATGTTATATTTTGCAATCCCAATCCAAAACATTTCTTTACTTACACAAGAGTTCAGAGTATATCCTATTGCATTGCTTTAAAATCATACCATTATGCCATATCACAATCTACTTTGAAATCTCTTGTGAGTTTTAAAACTAGTTTGCCATCTGCTTAAGGTGAAGCTCCTATTTGAAAGACCTAATTCCAAATCCTTAATAGGCATGAAGAACTAATAACATAGTTCTTTGGATTATTATCTGTGCTAATTATCTGGAATAACTAGTAGTCTCTTGTTACATATTAAAAATCACCAGTGTGGATTAGAATTGCCTTTTTGCTCATAACCAAATATCAAAAGAATAAAAATGATCTAGCCTTCCAGTATTTCTTACCCACTCTGATTCTGAACACAATTACTGCACCCCAGCCCCTCTTGGAAATTCATGCCTTTTCCCTCCCCTCCTAGCTCCTTTATATAACTCATGACATAACATGGCAACAAAAGCAATTATTAAAAGTATTTTAGTGTATAAGACGCACTGGTCCATAAGACACACCTAGATTTTACAGGAGGAAAACAAGGGAAAAAGTATTCTGATCCAAATGGTGTAGAATTATATTGTTTAATAAAATGCCAGTGTAGCAGAATACGTTTTACAACCATGTATACTTTTTTAAACCATTTACACTTTTTAAAACCATGTACACTTTTTACAAACTTCAAACTTGACATCTTCAAGACTTGTGGACTTCAATTCCTCCTCTAGTCATGCTAGCTCAGAAATGGAAGTTGAAGTCCCAAAGTCTAAAATTTGCCAGGTTTTTAAAGACCCTTGCACTCCTAACACAGGGAAACTTGGACATTGGTCTTCAAACCTGTCAGGTGGCTTGTATCAGGCAGTGGAGGTGATGGCGGCTCCTCAGATGCAGGCTTCAGGCAGCGGTAGGCAGCAGTGGCAGCAGTGGCTTTTCTGTGGTGCGGTAGTGGCAGTGGCAGCTTCCCTATGTTTTTGTGGCCACGACAGAAGCCAGCCACTGCCGCTGGCTGTCGCCACCAAGCTGTGTGAGAAGCCACTGCCGCAGGACTACAGGAAAGCCGCTGCTGCTGCGGACCATGTGAGAAGCCACAATGCTGCCGCCATCACTGGACTACAGGAAAGCTGCTACTGCCACTGCTGAGAGAAGGTGTTACTGCCACTGCTGGCCACCACCAGATCATGGTGGCAGCGGCTTTCCTGTAGTACAGCGGCAGCAACTTCGCACAGGTTTCAGTGGTGGTGATCAGCAGCAGTGGCAGCAGCATTCCCATAGTCCAGTGGTGACAGTTTCTCATGCAGTTTGGCAGCAGCAGCCGGTGGCGGCCAGCAGCAGCAACTCCTCACAGGGTTTGAGCAGGAATGGTGGCAGCAGCAGCTATTTTTCCACAGCTTTCTCATGTTTTGGCGGCTGCAGTGGCAGCCAGTCACCACTGCCGCTAGCCACCACCAAATTGCATGAAAAGCCATCACTGAAGGACTACACAAAAGCCACCACTGCCACTGGACCATGTGAGAAGCTGCAATGCTGCCTCCACTACCAGACTACAGGAAATCCGCTGCTGACCGCTGTGAGAAGAAATGGTGGCAGCAGTTCTTTCTCAGGCAGAATCAGCTCTCTAATTCCACCCGTTGTTGCCATTGCCATCATCACCCAACCCCCCCCCCCATGCATCATTCGGTGTATAAGACACACCCAGTTTTTTACGCACTGTTTTGAGGTTAAAAGGTGCATCTTATGCTCCAAAAAATATGGTAAGTGCTTCAAGACAAGGAATACATAAACCTTTTTACAAAAAAACAATTAATTTTAAAACAAAATTTAAATTGCAATTTTGAGATAACTACAATTTTTAAACACATCCTTATAATTTCAGATCTATATTTAAACAGTTATGAAAACACTATGTTTAATGGAATTTGTAAGGTAGTTAATTTAAGCATATGTTTAAATTATGCCTATTGATGATATGACTAAAGATGATATCTAAGCAATGGAGAAAAAGAATAGAAAAAAAAAATAATGGGCATTGTTTGGATGTGTCATAGAAATAGTCCTTTTATTGAAAATTATACTTAATAGATACAATGTCACAGTCAGTTTTCTCTGTATCCCTACAATAAAGAACTAGGAGGTCTGGTCCTCTCTTTAACAAAAAGAGAGAAATTTCAGAAAAACCAGATAAATTTTAGTGATCAAACGAAATAAATAAGATTAACAGAATACCAGAATTAGTAGAGACCTTGGAAGTCTTCAATCCAACTCGCTGCTCAGGCAGGAAAACCTATACTATTTTAAACAATTTAGTAAGAGGAAATGTAACATTTGACATATGAGTAGGAAACGAATAAGATAGAAAAATCTTATTTCATAGTAGCACAATTGAAAGAGACCTGAATTTCCTGCAAAGCACATGTTTAATATATAGCAGCAGTATGGTACAGTTGGCAAAAAAGCAAATTCTATTATGGAGTACACTAATACAGTAGTAGTAAATGACATTATGGCAAGTAATTCTTCTATTCTGCTTTGTCCTGGCTAGACCTCACTTGGAATATACTGTCCAGTTGCAGTTCCCAGGTTTGAAAAGAATAGTAATTTGTGTTCAAAGAAAGGCTCCAAAATAGTGAAAACCAAGCCAAGGAAAAGTTAAAGGATATAATTAGGTAACTATAGAGAAATATAATAACAGTCTTCAAATATCTGAAGGATTGTCATAGAGAAGAGGAAATTTATTTAATCTCTGTTGCCCCATAGGCAGGGCTAGTACAAATAGAGTGAAATTACAAGGAAAAACTTCTGGCAGTACAAAGGTTAACCTCCAGAATTATTTGCCACATAGAATGATGAGTGTTCCTTCATTGGAGATCTTCAAGCAGATGCTGGATCAGAGATTTTCTAGTCAGTCATTTTTTGTCCTAAAAACAGTACACTTTTCCCATTATTATTTTATGAACTTAATAAAAATACAATGCAAAATAATATAAAATTATGTTAAAAATTCTTTATTTGGGCACAAGAAATAGCAGAGATGTAAATAGAATACTGGGGTTTCTGTAGAGATTTTCAGTCATCAAGTATTTATACTCCTTCCATTGCCTACCATCCAGTCAGAGCCAAAGAAGCTTCTTGGATGAGAAGTGAAATATCTTCAAAAAAAACAAACAAACTAAAAGTCCAGTTGCCTCTTGAAAAAGAATCTTTGGGTGAACACTGGAACGTACATATTGGAATCATGATCTATTATTTACAGATTTTAAAATATTAATTCATTCCATTGTATTTAATTTAATACAGTACTGGGAAATTCACATTAATTCTTATTCGCAATTTAATATACTGTATATATCTTTCTCAGTATAAATTGTTTTGTCTACTGTTGTTTTAAAAAATCACAATCATTAATGTTTATTTTAAAAAGCACACACAAAAAGGATCACACTCTACATACTGTATCATTTAAGTATGTTCAACTTCCAAATTGCAAGTTTCCTAAATGTGTGTATTGCTTCCATTGAAATCCATGTAGAATTTATTTTATCCCTTGCTGGTACAAAAGGGCAACTAAATTAAGGTTTTGCTTTAGTAGTCTATAAAAATACTAATCAAAGAGCTAAAAGTGATGTCAGATTTTTGCGCAGACAGATTAATCTTTAAAAGCTTCTCTATATTAGAGTCTTCTAGAAGAGTGTCACATACAGCTCATCATATTTTATAAATGTAAGATGTAATCAAGATGTAGTCTGCTGTGCAGCTACCTCCTATTAGACCTAACAGCTCAGTGCACAGGTAGTAGGTCCCCAGTGAACTGTATATATCAAAGTCTAGGAAATTCTTCATTTTAATGAGCTGCATTTTCAGAACTCAGACCTCTCCCAGTTGGAATAGCTGCGTGAGACAAAAATGAAAGTCGGTATTTTCCTTTGAGACATTGGTTACTAAATGCTGTGAATTTCAGAATTACAATAGAAGCACAGAATTACTCTAAGGCTTCTCTTCTGTTCTTGCCCTTTGGGCACAGAATTATTGAACATCTGGTCTAAGTAATAATTTATAAATTTTTGTACATTATATCACTGCTGAGCCTCAATAACTTGAACCTTAATTTAAAACATACATTTTATGTTAAATGTTATTCATGTGACATTAGCTGTTTAACTATTATAAATTAAGTTGAATTGAAAATGTTAACATTATGTTTTTCAAACAAAATATGTTGGATTCTAAGAGCACAGATTCTGTGATTGCCCTGAAAATACTTAATTGTGGGTGGGTTTAATGATGGACAAATAATAGGGAGCCTTTTAAGTTTTTATTGTCTGAATATTACTTTTTCTTTTTCTAAGATTATTAATAAGAACAAAATTTCCTTTGCATTGTTTTTTTCTCCACATACAGTACTGTATTTAAATTACTGTGCCACTAAGCAGAATAGTTCTATATAATCCTGGTTTCAGATGTAATATTTTTGTCAGTGGCAGTGTGGTCTAACATCAGTTTGGAAAGGGTTATGGCCTATATGTAAGTGAAGGATTTTCAGAGACATCTATCAAGTTTTCTTGATTAGATAGATCCTTGTTTTTATTTATTTTATTTATTTATTACTTAGATTTGTATGCCGCCCCTCTCCGAAGACTCGGGGCGGCTCACAACATGTAAAAAACAAATCATAAGCAATCAGACAAATTTAAAATATTTAAATATTTAAAAAACCCATATACTAACAGTCATACACACAGACATACCATGCATAAATTAAACGTGCCCAGGGGGAGATGTTTCAGTTCCCCCATGCCTGACGGCAAAGGTGGGTTTTAAGGAGTTTACGGAAGGCAGGAAGAGTAGGGGCAGTTCTAATCTCCGGGGGGAGTTGGTTCCAGAGGGCCGGGGCCGCCACAGAGAAGGCTCTTCCCCTGGGGCCCGCCAACCGACATTGTTTAGTTGACGGGACCCGGAGAAGGCCCACTCTGTGGGACCTAATCGGTCGCTGGGATTCGTGCGGCAGGAGGCGGTCTCGGAGATATTCTGGTCCAATGCCATGAAGGGCTTTAAAGGTCATAACCAACACTTTGAATTGTGACCGGAAATTGATCGGCAGCCAATGCAGACTGCGGAGTGATGGTGAAACATGGGCATACCTAGGTAGGCCCATGACTGCTCTCGCAGCTGCATTTTGCACGATCTGAAGTTTCCGAACACTTTTCAAAGGTAGCCCCATGTAGAGAGCATTACAGTAGTCGAACCTCGAGGTGATGAGGGCATGAGTGACTGTGAGCAATGAGTCCTGGTCCAGATAGGGCCGCAACTGGTGCACCAGGCGAACCTGGGCAAATGCCCCCCTCGCCACAGCTGAAAGATGTTGTTCTAATGTGAGCTGTGGATCGAGGAGGACGCCCAAGTTGCGGACCCTCTCTGAGGGGGTCAACAATTCCCCCCCCAGGGTGATGGACGGACAGATGGGATTGTCCTTGGGAGGCAGAACCCACAGCCACTCCGTCTTATCCGGGTTGAGCTTGAGTCTGTTGACACCCATCCAGGCCCCAACAGCCTCCAGGCACCGGCACATCACTTCCACCGCTTCGTTGACTGGGCATGGGGTGGAGATGTAAAGCTGGGTATCATCCGCATATTGATGATACCTCACCCCATGTCCTTGGATGATCTCGCCCAGCGGTTTCATGTAGATGTTGAATAGCAGGGGGGAGAGGACCGACCCCTGAGGCACCCCACAAGGGAGAAACCTAGGAGTCGACCTCTGGCCCCCCACTAACACCGACTGCGACCGGCCAGAGAGGTAGGAGGAGAACCACTGCAGAACAGTGCCTCCCACCCCCAGCCCCTCCAGCCGGTGCAGAAGGATACCATGGTCGATGGTATCGAAAGCCGCTGAGAGGTCAAGGAGCACCAGGACAGAGGATAAACCCCTGTCCCGGGCCCGCCAGAGATCATCCATCAACGCGACCAAAGTGGTTTCCGTGCTGTAACCGGGCCTGAAACCCGACTGCCGGGGACCTAGATAATCGGCTTCTTCCAAGGACCGCTGGAGCTGGAGTGCCACCACCTTCTCGACAACCTTCCCCATAAAGGGAAGGTTGGAGACTGGACGATAGTTGTTAAGTACGGCTGGGTCCAGGGAGGGCTTCTTGAGGAGGGGGCGCACAAGCGCTTCTTTATAGAGTGATGGAAAAACTCCCCTCCCCAAGGAAGCGTTGGTAATCTCCTGGGCCCAGCTCCGTGTCACCTCCCTGCTGGCCGAAACCAACCAGGAGGGACACGGATCCAGTAAACAGGTGGCAGAACTCACAGCTCCAATGGCCTTGTCCACTTCATCAGGTGTCACCAGATCAAACTCTTCCCAGACAGGTGGACAAGTACGTGCCCCAGTCACCTCGACTGACTCGTTGTCAGTCGACTCTGTTTTACAATTGGAGTCGAGGTCGGCTCGGATCCGAGCGACTTTATCAGCGAAAAACGTGTTAAAGTCCTCGGCACTACTCTGTAAGGGCTCCCCAACTCCCCCCTGATTAAGAAGGGAGCGGGTCACCCTAAACAGAGCGGCCGGGCGGGATTCCGCTGATGCAATCAAGGCGGCATGGTACGCGCATCTTGCCGCCTTGAGCGCCACTTTGTAAGTCTTAATAAAAGCTCTTACAAGTGTTCGGTCGGATTCAGACCTACTCTTCCTCCATCGCTTCTCTAGACGTCTCTTCTGGCGTTTCAACTCCCGGAGCTCCTCGTTGAACCATGGAGCTCTACGGGGTCTAGCGCCTCGGAGAGGTCGCAAAGGCGCAATCCGGTCAAGAGCCTCCGCTGCGGCCTTGTTCCAGGCCTCCGCAAGAGACTCTGCCGAACTGTGGACAAGTGCCTCTGGTATAACCCCAAGCGCCGTCTGAAAGCCCTCAGGGTCCATCAGGCGTCTGGGGCGGAACATCTTAATTGGTTCCGCCTCCCTGCGGGGAAGGATTGGAGCCAGGAAGTCAAGCCGTAGTAGGAAATGGTCTGACCATGACAAAGGCAACGCATCTAAGCCCCTTAGTCTCAGACCATTACTCAGTTGCTCAGAAAGGAATACCATGTCAGGTGCGTGTCCTCCCTCGTGAGTCGGACCCTGAACTACTTGAGTCAGGTCCATGGCTGTCATGGTGGCCATGAACTCCTGTGCCAACCCAGAGGTTTCGCCGAGTGACGGCAGATTGAAGTCCCCCAGGACAATAAGTCCGGGGAACTCCACCGCCAACCCGGCTACTTCCTCGAGTAGCACAGGCAGGGCTTTTGACACGCAGCTGGGAGGCAGGTACGTGAGAAATAAGCCCACCTGAACCCCTAAGTCCAACCTCATCAAGAGAGACTCGCAACCCGCAATTTCCGGAGCAATGAGTCTACGCAGGCAAAGGCTCTCCCTGGCAACAATAGCCACTCCTCCCCCCCTTCCCTGGGGTCGAGGTTGATGCCATATCTGAAACCCGGCTGGGCAAATTTCAGAGAGGGGAACACCTCCCTCCGGGCCCAGCCAGGTTTCAGTAATACAAGCCAGGTCGGCCTCCTCATCCAGGATCAGGTCCCGGATGAGGAGAGCTTTATTTACCACCGACCTGGCATTGAGCAGCAGCAACCTGAGCCCAGGGCCAGAGTTACACTCATCGCCAGTACCCAAGATTGGGTTCACAGAGCCGGAACAAGGGACCGTTATTAAGCAACGGTCCCTCGTTCCCCTGGAACGGCTAACTCTGTGACCCCCGCCGTATCTGCCTCTCCCCAGCAACACAGAGATATTCCGACCCTCTGCCACCCCAGAGATCGGTGCCCCCTCCTCTCCTGTCTCCCGGGCGTCAGGTGGGCCAAATCTATCATTCATACTACTATCAATCATCTCATCCATACCATAACCCCACCCACCCCCGCCAACCCAATCATTATGCCAGTCATTCCACTCATAACCACAAGCATATTTATCCCAATCATCCATTAATTTAGAACCCCGTTATATTAAAAAATCAATTAAATTAATAACAATATAAAATAGCCGTAATAGCAATAAAAAACAATAACATTAAAAATATCTATAAATATATAAAATGTAGATAAAAATCATATAAATATATAAATTGATTTTGATGTTATCCAGTATTTTGATGTTATCCAGTAAAAGGAATTTTGTGTTCTTCTTAATAAGGGTTTATTTTAATCCCAGAAATATTTTCTGTCATTATAGGGGAGTCATTACTTGGAATGTCAAATCTATGGATTTTCATTGAATAAAACTTTGGTAGGTATAGATGCCAGGACTTCTGCATGATCTAATCCAGTTAGTTGTAACAGATGCATACAGCATATTCCAGTCATACAAAATGATGCATGCCTGAATTGTAGCCCATTTGAGTATATGTGTCTCATGTTCTTTGTTAACTCATTGTGGCATCTGTCATCATCTTGGGTATATGGCTTTATTAATTTCCTCTGCAAAGTGTCACAGTAGTAAGTTATTCCTATACTTTTTGCTATCTCTGTAGATAGATAGATGGATGGATGGATGGATGGATGGATGGATGGATGGATGGATGGATGGATTC
The DNA here is from genome assembly GCF_031021105.1 of Erythrolamprus reginae. Lineage (NCBI taxonomy): Eukaryota > Metazoa > Chordata > Lepidosauria > Squamata > Dipsadidae > Erythrolamprus > Erythrolamprus reginae. Next base: position 50,292,706 of record NC_091956.1, read on the forward strand.
TGTGATGAAAGTCTAACTCCACACTTCCTATGATGTTTAAAATACAAGTGTAAACTGAACAAGTAAGTATTGTGTAACTTTTAGCCTCTCACAGAGTCCTATTTGAAAATTATGTAAAAATCAGGAACTGTTTATTTTAGCACTTCACTCATATGATTGATAATTTAACAATTCTTCAGGATCATTACAACATGTATTCAAACAAATTTTGAAAGTCATTGGCTGTATCATGAAAGGAAATGTATACTTGCCATTGGCACATCTTTAGAATTAGCTAACATGTCAGAAAGCATCTGTAGGAAAACCATATTTACTTCCATGTGATTGAATTATCAATGTTTCTTTGGATTTTCAAAGAGTGCATGCTAAGCTAAGGTACTAGTTGATCTTTTACTGAATAAAAATTGAGTTTCATTCAGAATGGGTATTTGGGGAATTCTGAGGAATGCAGTTGAACATGTATTAATTTAGCTGTCACTTTGAGAAAGAGTGATAACAGTTGTTTCTCTCCCAGAAGCAGCTTTTAAGTGATATATTACTTGCTTTGTGTTTTTTAAAAAACATACATGATTTGGTAAGTGAGAAGTATTAAGAATAAGATGTGAATTAGGTTGCTTCTGACATTTTAGGAAAAGCAAAAAGCATATTAATAATTTTGGTAACTCAGTATAAATTTCACAGTGTTTCCCTTTCTTTCTATCCCAACTCAAAGGTTTGTATACCACAAAATAGTTGTTCAAAAATTTCAGCTGGGATATGGTAATCATGTTTTGTACACTTGGTAGAACATGAGTAACAGTGTTGTCAATTTACCTTTAGTTTGTTTGTGTGTAATATCGCTACTATGATCCTAGAAAATGGTCTACATCATACACATATTCATATGGAATATACAGATGCAAATATTGATATGAAAGTTAGGGAAAGTGTTAGAAAAAAGTGTACTTGATTAAGTGCTATTGTAAATAACTTATTTAATAAAGTTCATATTAAATAAAAGTATGCACTAGATCAAATTCATTTTTTTAAAAAAAATACTGAATATAAAATTTGATTCTGAAGGGGCCAGTATTTTTCTGTGTAGCTGGGGTGTGTCTGTCTATCTCTGTCTCTTTTTCTGTCTGTCTGTCTGTCTGTCTGTCTGTCTGTCTGTCTCTCTCCTAGTAATGATTTCAAGTTCAAGTTATTTACACTTTAATTTGACACTGCTGACCACAGTCCTGTAGTTCCCAATGTGCTTGCCTAAAGTCAATTAAGTCCTTGGACCAAAATCATTTTTCAACCCTTAATCTCAACCAGTGTACTTTACCAACTCAACTGCAATAAGAATTTCAGTTATTTTTCTTTCTGTTTTATTTTCTGACCTTGTTTTTTTAATAGCAGAGTAATTAAGTAGATATTTGTTAGGATGAAAATACAAAGTGCTTTCAAAACTTATTATAGTGCTGAAATTTTGATTGCAGTCTAATCCTTTTTAGGGAAAAAAATCCTAAAACAAATTAAACCTATTAAAAATAATAGCTCTTAGTTAACTATCTTTGTGTTATATGTTACTAATTTCATACAGGATAATTATGTTATAGATAATCATTGAATGCTGCATACTTTTATTAGAGAAGGAAACAGCAAAAAAGCTCACCCCAAACATATTTTCTAAACTAACAAGGAATGGTTATTATGATAAATTTTCAAATTTATTTGTTTCAAAAAGAGTTCAATTTTTCGTGTCACAAAATGTCATTTTATTATTGGGGAGCTGCGGCCACCTAAAATTACAAGAACCTCATTATTCAGCCTCATACTTTCTAGGTACTATATTTTCACCTTTAAATGAACCAGTCTTTAAAAATTTCTATTTTTCATTTCAGTGGAGGAGGAGCTTTTAGCAATGCAATGCTATTTTTGCTGTATAAATTTGCAAATGACCTTATTTTGTTATTGTTTGCATTGCTTTCAATCAAATAATTTACTTACAATTGGGTTTCCAAATATTTTCTGAAGGAGGGGAAATGTATCTAATGACCAATGATTTTCATCTCAGTATGATTTTTATGTGAATTCTTGTTTTAGAAACACATTTTTAAATGTGTTAAACGGCATACAAATCTAAGTAATAAATAAATAAATAAATAAATAAAATAATAAATAAATAAATTTTAGCTACTCTGTTTTAGAGTGATCTCATCTGACATTTGCTTTTAGATAAATGTTACAGTAGTATAGTGCACTGAAAATATACAAATACCACATGGTAAACAGAATGCCATGAGACATAAATCAAGCAGTGTGACACTTAGGCAAGCAATGGATGAAAAAAAAAGATCTGTTGTGGCAGCTATATGCCCATTCTATATACAAATGCACGGTCGGCCGATGTTAATGGCCAGCCAAAATTGCGCCAGGACATCGGCGATCTTGTGGGGTATCGTGAGATTGCCCTTTGCCAGCTATGCGCTTTGGAACACAGCTTTTGCATTCCTGGAAGGCTGCCGCCGCTGCTACTGATGGCCACCCAACTTCCCCCCATGCAACATTAGGTGTATAAGATACACCCAGTTTTTGACCTCAAAAAAAAGTGTGTTTTTAAAAAAAGTTTATTGAATTTTTTAAAAAAGAAAAAAGGGGGGAAAGGGAAATAATATACAGAAAAAGAACACAAAACACATAGCAGAATAACATAAGGAACTATACATAGTAAAGTAGAATAAAGTAGGGTAGTAAACTATGCATAATAAGTAGCATCTCTATTCAAAGTTGAGCTTATACAAATATAACAGCATAACTTCAAATTGGATACATATACAAATTCAAAAATGGATTGGGTTAATTAATTGTAGTAAGGCATGAAAAAGGTACTGAGAGATGTATAAAAAGGTAAAGTTTGGATAGGTGAGACGGGGGAGAGGGGAAGACCTGAGAGATAGCAGGCAGTTTTGAATTAACGACTTTTGAGTTGTGTCGTATGGTAGGTGTATATGATGAAAAGGAAAGAGTAAGTTTATAAGTGTTTGCAGGAATAAATAGTTGATTAGTAAAGATGGATCAATATCAATAGGATTAAGTTCAAAAAGTCTATGAAACCAATGTCTATTTAGTAATTTAAAGTGTATGTAAACGGTATTAAATTTTGTAATTACAACGTGGTCTGTTGTGAGATGGAAATGTGTGTTTGAGTAGTTTCTTTTTTCTTATTAGTAATTCTTTAATATTTTTTTGTTGTATAACCATCGGTACCACTTCTCCGAAGCCTTGTAGAACTCTGAATCATTTTTATTTTGTAATTCCATCGTCATTTTAAACAGTTCAGCGCAGTCCATAATTTTTTTGTGATAACATTTATAGTAGTGGGGATGTTTTCCCATTTCCAATGTTGGGCATAAGTAATTCTAGCATCTGTTAAGATTTGAATAATAAGGCATCTATCTTCTTTTGTGACTTTTTGCCTGAAGATGCCTAGCAAGAATAGTTCTGGTTTAAGTAAAATTGTTGTCGATATGGCTTTATCTATGATTTTTAAAATCTCTGACCAGAATTTTTTAGCGTATATACAGATCCACCAATGATGATAATAGGTTCCTTGTAATTTTTTGCATTTTCAGCAAGTAGGGGGGTATACTAGAGTACATTTTTGAGAGTCTAGCCGGTGGAAGGTGCCACCTATAAATCATTTTAAATATGTTTTCTTTATAGGATGTCATGAGTGTCATTTTATAGTTAATTGTATATATTTTTTTCCCATTCTAAGAAGTTTATTGTGTACCCAAAGATTATCCCACAGGAAGATTTAGGACAGGCAGCACTGGCTCTAAAGAGCTCCTCCAAAAGTAAATAGGCTTTCTTTTTAGCTCATTTATATTTATACTTTTAATGTATTTTTAAATTTTTAACTCTATTTTACATTTAAATATTTTAACAAAATATTTTTTACTTTTAACTTAGTTTTAACTTTTTCAACTTTTTTAAATCTATATCAGGTGGAGTGGGTTTTTTTAGCAGTTCCACCTACATTTCCTCCTACATTTTTTATTTTATTTTAACAATCTTTTAAACAATTTTTATTGGATATTTTTATTTAAATAATATTTCCTGGAGACAGACCAAGCTTTGGTGGTTGCTAACTAATAAGGCATGGGGAAAAGAAAGAAGCACCATGGAACCAGCCTGGGATCTCTCCCACCAGAGAAGACTGCAAAACAACCTAAAATTGAAGAGCTCTTTGTTGGCAAGAGGCTTGTAAGTAAATCTACACCCCCCCTCCACTTTCAACAATCTAGAGAGGCCAGAACAGGCCCTGCCAAACAGCCAACAGTTTCTACAACCAAGGAGTCCAGTTACAGTTACAGCTGATGTGGAGGCTGAGGAAAAGACTAAAAAAGAGCAAGAAACAAACTAATTCAGAATGTGGAGAGCTTACCGTGGGGGAACACAACAGAGTTTATGGCAAAACAATGCCTACTCACAGCCCAAACAGTTGTTTCAATATTTGAGCAACTGATAACCATTCAACATGATGTAGAGACAATGAAGAAGGATATGGCTGCTTTTCTGCAGGCTCAATGACAGGCTACAGTCACTCACACTAAAGTTCTCACAGCAGATATAGATAAACCCCATAGTCAGGATAAGGAAGAGGAGAAATTTAAAGAGCCCACAAAAAAGAGGCAGCCCACGCAGAAAATTAGGCCTTCACCAGGCAGGGCTGCAAGAGGGGGAGGCACTAATAGAAAAGATTTATTAGAAGATTTATTAGAAGACAGAAAAGTATCTCCCCAACTACAAACACACCAGGTTGCTCCTAGAATTCATTTGATTAGAATTAATTATGGACGTTGGAATATTAAGAATGCCATACTAAATTCCTTAAGACAACTTCTCCATTGTCAGAGGGGGCAGATTGATCTCTGTGCTGTGGGGTGGCTTCCAGAGCCCCTAAACTGGAAAAGATTACTTCTGACTTTTAAACAGCCCACCATTCCACTAATGTTACTTAAGATGAAGGCACATCTAGCCTCCTTCCAAATTTTTCCAATCAGAGTTTTCTGTGAGGAAAATGTTAAACCCTTAATTGTCAACATGGGAGCCTATAAAGACTCTCCCTCTTCCACACTCTGAACCTTGGGAAAGAGAGATGAAGAAAGCGGGAGTAAACCAGCATTGCTCCGAGTCTGCAGAGAGGGGCGGCATAGAAATCCAATCAATCAATAAATAAATAAATAAAATGATGCACTTAACATCTCAGAAACTGGACTTATTAACGCTTTTGGCGCTCTCCCAAGGGAAGAACAAGATAATATATTACTTATACTGGAAAATTTAAGGAAATCTCTACTGACCATAGTGGACACATCTGAACCACTTATAGATTTGGTTTCCCCGGTAGTTGTGCCTCTTGCTTCTCCTCCAGGAAGGAGGGGTTTGCATGAATGTGAGCTTATGGAAAAGAGAAGCCAAGACACACAGGGGCCAGCAGAGAAGGAGATACTAGCATCCTTATGTAACTACCCAATGATGTCCTCAGTAATACAAGCAAGTGAGAGAGGCCCCATGTCAGTGTCATCATTTCAAAGCCGAATGGTGTATGATCTAACAACCCCCTCTTCTACATCTAGTGAGGAGGTATCTGAATGGCAAGCCCTGTTAGCTGGTGCTAAAAACTCTTACCCTGAATAATTTCCCCAGGAGTCTATACAGGATTTAGATGGGACCGCCCCTCTTTTAGAGAAGGCCAACCTTGAGTGTGATGACACCCCAATCCATTGCAACAGCCCCACAAATTCCCTCTGTATAAATCAAATATCCTGACGAGCTGTAAAAGACGAGACCCAATGTAAGAAAATCACCTTAAGTACTATGTCATGGAATGTAGCTGGGTGGTATCGTTTTAGAGGTTTAAATCATCCTAATCCTTTGATAGATAAGGATATCATTTTGGTGCAAGACATCTGGACCAGGAATGACCTTCTGTTAAATGAATATCACTCGTATAATCTAGAAGCAAGGGCAGGTAGAGGGCCAGGGAGACTGAAGGGAGGTTGGGTATTTTCATTTCTACCAATTTGAGAGCAGAGCCTACTCATATTGCCCCACTAAAACACATGGCCATGGCCTTTCTCCTCAAGATAGATTCAGTCCTGCTTTTAATAATTAACGTTTATCTTCCGCCATTGGTAAGAAAAGCTGAAATCACTGCAGTCTGGATGGAATTGGAACATTATATTAATAAACTACACATGGACCATCCAAAAGCAAGAGTCTTACTGGGGGCCGATTTCAATCCAGACACTCAGATAAAATACATGCTCCATTAGACATTCCTATACCTACTAACACCTGGGAACTTCACTTTCAGAGGATGTACGAAGACCCATCTAAAGAAAGTATAAGATCTACAAAGAAGGACTTGCCAAATTGGCCTCCAGTCTCAGAGTCTGAAATTAAATTGCTCATTGGCCAACTCAGGTCAGGCAAAGCCCCAGGAGCTGACTCGGTTACCTCAGAAATATTGAACAATAACATAGAATGGTGGACACCAGTTTTGGCAGCGCTATTCACGTAACTGCGGCAATCTTTACCATCAAAGATAGTTTTAGCTTTGTCCATCTTGCTAAGTCTTTTTGTACAAAGGTGTGTTTTATTCACCAAAATATGCAGTAATCAAGGAGGGAATCAACTTAGAACTAAGGAGAAAATTTCTGACATTTAAAACAATGGCTTGCCTCCAGACATTGTAAATGGTCCAACATTTGAAGTTTTTAAGAAGATGTTGGATAAGCATTTGTCTGAAGTAATGTAGGGTCTCCTGACCAAGCAGGGGGTTGGACTAGAAGAAGACCTCCAAGGTCCCTTCCAACTCTGTTGTTGTTGTTGTTGTTGTTATTTTATTCACAATAACAGTAATACACAGCAAATGAGATTTATATGGTGGATTTCATATCATAGAGTCAAACAGTTCCTGAGTGTCTAGAACTGTGTGGTGTATTTTCGTATGATGCGCACAGATCCAAATATGGTGGCCTTTTGCAACTGACAGATTGTGATTTTGTCAATGTTTATTTTTTTCAAATGCTGGCTGAGGTCTTTTGGCACGGCACCCAGTATGCTGATTACCTCTGGGACCACCTGTACTGTTTTATGCCATAGTCATAGTAGTTTGATTTTAAGATCCTGATCTTTTTCTTCTTTTTCATCAATTCAGCTGTCACCTGGTATGGCGACATCAATTATCCATTTTTTTTTTCCTTTTCACAATTGTGAGGTCCGGTGCATTGTGTTCCAAAACCTTGTCAGTTTGAATTCGAAAGTACCAAAGTATTCTCCCATGCCTCTGGAAGGAGAGTCCAGCATGGGTTTAGCTTAGGTCTTATTGGTAGGGACTGAGTTTTAAATTAATATCATTATCATATTAAGTAGGTACCGCCCCCTTGCTGCCCCAGAGGCTCAGTTTTAAAAAACTTAGTCTAAGATAGGGACTTTGAGTTTTTGCTCCATAACTGAGTTGATTAAAATGTTCTTTTATTGTGGTAAATGTAATGTTTTAGTACCGTTTTAATTTTGTTTGTTTTGTTTTCACAGGTAGATAACTTCATTCCGGGGTCTCTGCCCTCTGCGGGCAGCACCCCCTTCAGTCTCCTCATGGGGCCTCTTCTCCCCGCGAGTACTGCCCTGAAGAGGAGGGTTGAGCCAGAGATCACTGACCTCCGTGGCCAGATCTAGCTCTTTCACCCCGAGTGCAGGGGGGGTCTGTCCCCCACCCACTAAAGGGGGCGGCAGAAATGGTGTGAAGCAGCGTGGAGAGCCTCTCTTCTGGCGCTCCGGGAGAAGGGATGGAGTGCCTTATTATCAGATGCCCGGGCGAGCCGGCTGGAGCGCTTGCAGCCGACGCCCGAAGAAAAGCGGCCGGCACGCATCTCAGCTGCCACCGGGAGACGCAACCGGAGCGCCTCTCAGCTGATGCCCCGGCAGCGGTGACCGGGACGCCTCTTAACAGCCGCTGGGAGAAGCGGCCGAAGCGCCTCTCAGCTGATGCCGAGAGGAACAGCCGGGGCGAATCTCAGCTGTCGCCTCGGGTAACCGCGGGAGGCGAGTGGAGGCGTTCAGTCATGGCCGTCGCCGATGGGTAGCCTCAGTTACGAGGCCGTAATAACCTCGCGCCCGCCATTTTCTGCTTGAGGCAAGGAAGGGATTCCCGCCCAAATTTGGGCGCGATTCTGGCGGAGCGCCAGCAGGCCCAGGCTAATCTGCCCGGTAACAGTCTTCATTGGCTGAATTGCTCACGTGGTGAGCAGCTTCCGGTCTTCCAATCTCGTAGTGACCGTGTTGTCGGTTATTTGTGAGTGGAGTCCATCTCGGTACGCCTGCTTGTTAGTTGTTGTAAGTGCGCTGCCCCATTAAAATTATAAGGATGGCAGACCAACAAGTGCATCAAGGAGAGGAGCCATGGTCTAGCCCAGCGGCTCCCAAAGGCAAGGAGAAGACTTCTAAGCCCAAATCTAAGTCTTCCCAATCATCTTCCTCTCTAAAGGAGACTGAGAGAAAGATTAAAGCGTTGGAGCAACGCTTGGAAGCGGCCTTATCCTCTCCAGCTTCGGGGGTTCTACACATTCCCCCCTTTCAGCCGCTCCCTCCAACAGGGACATTACACCTGGTTTGGTCTTGGGTTCCAAGGGCACTGCTACGGAAAGAGATTGGTCCCCGGACCATCAGGCCTTACCATGCCCAACCCCACCATTGCCATCACCCAACATCAGACCTGAGAGACCTGCCTCAATTAGTCATTCTCTTTATGGGCCTTCTGCCGGGGCACATTCAACAGGTCCCCCTTCTGCTTCCTTTACACCAACAGCAGCAGGGCTGAGACCCAGTTCTGATGCCTGGCAGGCCTTCCCCCCTTCCCTGCAGGACTTGATTACAAATGCCTATACGCAGGGAATGGCGGCAGCAAGTCATCAGGACCCTCCATTGCTTCCTCGGAGTCTGCCCAGAGACCTTTGGTCAGCTCCACCACCCCCTTCTGGGCTGGGCTCTATGGCAGGTGACACGGGTCTTTTGGAAGGGGAGAGCGATCATGACAATGAGTTGTCTGATGATGACTACAATTTCCCTGAACAGCCAGCTCCGACAGGACTTTTTAAACCAACCTTGTTCAGGGTTCTCTTGCACAAGGCTAAACAGGCCTTGGATGTCCCGGGCTCGGCAGCACCCACCGATACAGGGGACGGCATGAGAACGTCAGCCACACTGTGCAAAGATCCACCTAAGGAATCTGACAATATTCCAGCGTCAGAGATATTCCTTGAGAATATAAAGCGTCCATGGCAGCACCCGGCAGCGGCATAGGGGCCGTCTAATCTGGAGCATCGTTTTTATACCTTTGATGACGACATTGAAAATCTACTCCAGTTTCCGCCAGTGGACAAGCCAGTTGCCACACTGGTATCCAATGCCGTTGTACCGTTGGAAACAGCGGACAGCCTCAAACCGGATGAGCGGAGGGCCGAAACTCTCTTAAAGAAAATGCATCAGATGGCTGCATGGGCTCTCCGGGCCGCCTCCATGGCCTCCTTCTTTAACCGCGCTTCCATTATGTGGTTACAGGAGGTTCAGGCCAGGCTGGGGCCGGAGGACTCCCGCCTGAGGCAAGATCTAAATAAACTCCTGGCGGCGGCCAAGTTTTCAGCGGATGCTACCTTGCACACCGTAAAATTTTTGGCAAGGGGCATGGCGTCCACCATATCATCTCGACGCCTTCTCTGGCTCCGGCATTGGCAGGCGGATGCCAAATCTAAGTGGCGACTGTCGTCTGCCCCCTTTCAGGGCAATAAACTGTTCAGCGAGGTTCTTGACTCGGTACTAGTGGAGGACAAGGATAAGAGGAAGATCCTCCCAAGGTCATCCCGTCGCCAGGACCATAGCAACACACCGTATCACCGCCGTCAGTCCTTTCAGTGGGACCCAGCTTCCAACGCCGCCCAACCGTCGAGGTCCTACTCTCAAGAGCAGTTTTCCCAGACGTACCCTTACCGAGGGGTTAGGTCCTATTTCCAGAACCGGAACAGGGGGTTCCAACAGACTAGACGCCCCTTTAAGGGGTCTAATCAACGCGCCTTCAAGCGAGCGAAGTGACTGCTTGGAGGATATCTCTTTAGGGGGCAAACTCCAGTGGTTCAGCGCCTCCTGGAGGGTTACATCCTCAGACACATGGGTCTCTTCCCCGGTGTCTCGGGGATTGCAAATAGAATTTTTTCAGCTTCCCCCAAATCACTTCGTGACCTGTCCTCTTCCAAGAGATCCATCAAAAAAATCTTTGTTGCAGCAGCAGATTGCCCACCTCCTGGAGATCCCGGCCATCGAGCAGGTGCCCTCACAGATGGCAGGCCGGGGGTTTTACTCCAGGATATTCATCGTGCCCAAACCATCAGGGGGTTGCCAGCTCATACTGAATTTGAAATGCCTGAACAGATATGTTCGTTATCAGAGGTTCAAAATGACATCCCTGAGGTCCATTCTAGCATCGATACGACACCGAGACCTCCTGACCTCCATCGATTTAAAGGAGGCCTATTTACACGTCCCAATTCACTCGGACCACCGGAGGTTTCTCCGTTTTTGTCTCCTCGACGTTCACTACCAGTACAGGGCAATGCCATTTGGCCTGTCCTCAGCCCCACGCACCTTCACAAAACCTTTGGACACCCTGATGGCCACTCTACGTTCTCAGTCGATTCGACTACTCGCTTACCTGGATGATATTCTTTTGCTTTCAAAAGACGTGGACACAGCTCACAGGGATCTGCGAGCTACGACAACACTGTTACAGGACCATGGATTTACGATAAACATGGGAAAAAGTCATTTTTCACCAACAACCAGTCTAATTCATCTGGGCTTGGTTATAGACACCGTTTCCAGGGAAGTCTACCTCTCCCCGGAGAGAAAATGCAATGTACAGAATCTGGTATCCAAACTCCAACACCAAAAGAAGGTACCCTTGTCCCTCCTATCCAAGGTTCTAGGCACCCTAGTGTCCTGCATGGATATTGTTCCTTGGGCACGGTACCATTTTCGAACACTACAATGGACATTACTGCCATATCAAAGACTACATGTAAGCCATACCGACCATCTGATCTCCTTAAGTCAACAACTACGTCACTCACTCAGGTGGTGGAGATCCCCGGCATTACATCGGGCTTCTCCCTTTGGCCACCTCCAATACATCATACTGACCACAGACGCGAGTCTTCTGGGATGGGGTGCCCACGTTGGACCTCATGTGACTCAGGGGGTTTGGCACCCTCAGGATTTGACTCCAGTAAACATAAATTTCTTGGAGTTAAAGGCTGTACGACTGGCTTTATTAACCTTTGTGCCCATACTGGAGGGGAAACATGTCCTGGTGCGTACGGACAATGTGGCTACCAGGGCACACCTCAACCACCAGGGAGGGACCAAGTCTCTTAAATTAATGCAGGAGACCATTCTGCTCTTCGATTGGGCGGAGTCCCACCTAGCATCATTACATGCAGAGCACATAGCTGGGGAGGAAAACACCACGGCGGATTGGCTCAGCCGGAGAGTTCTGGACCCAACAGAATGGAGTCTGGACCCACAACTGTTTCAGGAGGTGGTCAGCAGATTCGGGACTCCCACTATAGGCTTATTCGCCACTCGCCACAATGCACAGCTTCCGCGTTTTTACTCCAGGTTTCCCACACCAGAGGCCAAAGGAACCAACGCATTATACCTGCCTTGGCCAAAAAGCCTTTTATACGCATTTCCACCGATTCCTCTACTTCCCAAGGTAATAGAGAAAATAATGGCGGAGAGGGCAGAGGTGATCCTAATTGCACCACACTGGCCTCGACGCCCATGGTTTGCGGACTTAATGGGACTCTCAATTATGCAGCCTTGGAGGATTCCGGATCATCTGATTTCCCTTCACCAAGGAACGGTATTACATCCGGAACCTCAGTGGTTTCATCTAACCGCCTGGCGATTGAAAGGGACAGGTTAAGGCGCTGGCAGATTCCAGAAAATGTCAGCACCACAATCCAATCTGCCAGACGACCGTCTACATCCAGGATCTACCAGGCAACATGGGCTGCTTTTGCATCCTTTTGTAAGGGGAAGCAGTTACAACCGCAGGAGGCACCCTTAATACCGGTCTTAGAATTTTTGCAGACCGGTCTAGATAAAGGTTTGGCCCCGAACACATTGCGGAGGCAGGTGGCGGCCTTAGCAACCATAATACAAACGCAGGAGGGCGGGGTTTTGTCGCATCATCCCTTAATTAAAGATTTTTTAAAGGGAGCCACCAATACACATTCCCCGCCTATTTGACGGTTTCCTACCTGGGATATAGCCTTGGTACTTCAGGCCCTCACAGGTCCACCGTTCGAGCCATTGAGGACTGTACCCTTACGGATCTTGACTCTTAAAACTGCTTTCTTGGTGGCAGTTACGTCAGCGCGTAGGGTGTCGGAACTGTCGGCCTTATCAGTCCGACCTGACTTGTGTGTGTTTTATCCTGAGAAGGTCATCCTTCGTCTGGACCCTACGTTTATACCGAAAGTTAACACTCATTTCCACCGGGCACAAGAACTTGTTTTGCCGGATTTCTGCGTTCACGGAACCCATCCGTTGGAACTTAAGTGGCATAAAGTGGATGTGAGAAGGGCCCTAAAGATTTATGTCAGATGAACGAGTTCCTTTCGTAGAACTAAGGCATTGTTTGTTTCCTTCAGTCAACAGAAGATGGGTCTCAAAGTGTCTTCGCAAACTATTAGCCACTGGTTAAAGCTATGCATCGTCGAGGCTTATAAGACAACTTCGACTCCTCCTCCGAGTGGGATCACGGCACATTCGACATGGAGTGCTGCTACTTCTGCGGCATGGGCCACGCAGGCCTCTATCGAGGACTTCTGTAGGGCGGCAACGTGGGCAACACCTACAACGTTTATAAAGCACTACAGACTAGACGTGTTTGCTTCGGCGGAAGCAGCCTTTGGGAGGAGAGTACTTCAACGAGTGTGTGATCAGGAAGTCCATGGTCCAGAGATTTCCCTCCCTTGAACACTGAACTTGGGTATATCCCATGCTGGACTCTCCTTCCAGAGGCATGAGAGAAGACCCGTTGAACCTACCTGAACGGTCTTCTCCATGTCCTGGAAGGAGAGTCCAAACCCTCCCAGTTTGTACCATGGACAATTGTTATCTTTTTTTTGAGGTTCTTGGTTAATAAATGTTATTGTTCTAATATTACTATTTACTTCGTTTTTTAAAACCGAGCCTCTGGGGCAGCAAGGGGGCGGTACCTACTTAATGTGATAATGATATTAATTTAAAACTCAGTCCCTACCAATAAGACTTGAGCTAAACCCATGCTGGACTCTCCTTCCAGGACATGGAGAAGACCGTTCAGGTAGGTTCAACGGGTCTTTTGGCATGTTTGTTTTCAACTGCCTTCTCAGGTTTATGATCCCACCAGTTCTTTACACTGGTAGGTGGTAGTTGTGGCACAGGTTCCAATGAGGCATCTGGGCATGTAATTGTAGTTTGTCTGTGCAATTTCCTTGCAGCTACTGAGTATGTGATCAATTGTTTCATCAGCTTCCTTGCAAAATCTGCATTTTTAGTCATCAGATGATTTTTCAATCCTGGCTTTAATTGCATTTTGTTGTTGTTGTTGTTGTTGTTATTATTATTATTATTATTTTCTGCCCCTGCACTATTCTGTAAGTTATAAATATTTTTCATTTTCTTTTCATGTTACTTGAATTCATATTATTTATTATTTATTTATTATTGATATCATACTCATATTATTATCAGGATAACACTGCCAATCAACATAAAATATTTCATGACTTGTAAGTGACATTACCTTTTCTGTAATATGGAAGAACAAATATTCAGTCCTCATCTACTCATTTACTTCTTGGTTCCACTTTATACTTAATTATTTTCCTAGGAAAAATCAAAAGAAGCTTATAACAATATTAGATATAACAGTTTGAATGTATGTTTAAGTTTTTAGAAATTTTGTGACAGGTTTACCTTTCCCAGACAATATAAATCTTTTTCAGATCTATTAAAATATTTATTATATTCAATTTTTTTGGTTAACAGCTATTGTAAATAGATTCTTAAAAAGGATCAGATGAAGTAATGATTATAAGCAGCTGTGGCTAATAATAATTATTACTCACAGCTGCCAGAAATGCTGGCTGCCAAATGTTGTCATTAATTGACAGATATCATCCATTTGCTCTACTTTTAAACCTTCTTTGCACATCTCATTGACCATTGTAGGAGACAAAACATTTACTTTAACACTAATTACTTTATTGTTGTTGTGAATTACAAAATCCTACAAGCAGATGGCATGAAGTTCTACTCCATTACAGGAGAGCATTTCAAGTACATTGGCTGAAACCAACAAGAGACTCCTAATTAGACTAGACTGTGCAGATTAGTCAGGCTGTGAAAGTGAAAGTGGGATAAATCAGGTTATCTGATATCTTTAGAGGAAAAAAGAGAAAAGACATTTACAACCAGAAACATAGAAAACGTTAATTTCCCATGTTATATATATAGCTGGAAGAATTTGTGCCTACCGCCCCTGTCCTAATGTCTTTTTGTCTTTTCTATCTCTACTTTATACTTATATTATGTTAAACATATTACAATACTATATTTAAATAAATAAATAAATAAATAAATAAATAAATAAATAAATGCAGTCCAAAATAACTGATTATGCCAAATGTATCTTGAATTCCATTCAGTTGCAAAACGATTGTTTTGTATGCATTATTTGAGATAATACTTTTTCAAAACTTATTTTAGTCTCAGTCAAAAATCCTACTTATTCTGTATTGAACAAAAAGATAACTGACATACTTTAAAAAATTAGATAATATTAGCCTTTCAAGGTGCCTTTTATTCACACATTGGTGATTCCTCCCTTTCTACACCTCTCTGTGCCACATCTTATATCCAGCAGGATTACATAGAAATTGATTATTTTGGAAATAGAACTAAATCTCCAAGGAAATATTATTTATGTAAATAAAAACATGAATAAATTACATAGAACAACCAAGGAGATGAGCAATTACCCATAAGAATAATATGCAACTTAGTGTCAATTGCAAATATAAAAATGAATAGTACTCATAGGTTTTTTTAAAAATATGCTTTACCTTTAGTAGATTTTTTAAGTAAAGGAGAAAATGTAATTCAGTCATACACACATTTCATATGCTTGTATTCATTTTACAAATACAGTGGTACCTTAAGATACGAACTTAATTGGTGCCGGGGGGAGGTTCGTAAGACGAAAGGTTCGTAAGACGAAACATTGTTTCCCATAGGAAACAATGTAAAGTCAATTAATCCGTGCAACCAAAAAAACCCCCGCAAAAAAACGGCTTTCCGCGACTGCTGGGAAGCGGCGCGGCTGTTTTAAAAGGTGACAGCCGGCCTGGGGGGCTTCCCAGCACAAGGTTCGGGGGTGCTGGGAAGCCCCCCAGGCCGGCTGTCATCTTTTAAAAGAGCCGCGCCGCTTCCCAGCTGTCTCCTGAAGCCGAACGCGGAAGTTCGGCTTTGGTGTTTGGCGTTCGGAGACAG
Source organism: Erythrolamprus reginae (assembly GCF_031021105.1). Lineage (NCBI taxonomy): Eukaryota > Metazoa > Chordata > Lepidosauria > Squamata > Dipsadidae > Erythrolamprus > Erythrolamprus reginae. The sequence goes on from NC_091956.1 coordinate 50,308,336, forward strand.
CTGGGAACCCAGCGGTCTCCCGAACGCCGAAACCGGAAGGGGCAAGGTGGGGGGGGGGAGAATGGGAGGCTCAGCATTCTGTCAGTCGCAGCGCTGGCTGTCAACTTTTCTTTTTAGCACTGGGGAGGCAAGTCAGCTCCTGCCCAGTTTTAAAAAGAAAAGTTGACAGCCAGCGCTGCGGCTGACGGAATGCTGAGCTTCCCGTTCTCTCTCCGCCCCCTCGCCCCTTCGCCCCCCTGTGTTCCTAGGAGAAGTGCTGGTGAGGAGCAGAAGGTCTGTCTTGCCTCAATCCCCAGCACTTCTCCTAGGAACACAGGGAGGCGAAGGGGCGAGGGGGGGAGGAGAGAGAACGGGAGGCTCAGGAAGGGAGCTCGGGAAGGAGCCCACGGTCAGTCGGCTGCGGGCGGGAGGAAGGCGATTGTTCTGCTGCCGCCAGCATGGCCTGGCTGGCAGCGGAAGATGTAACGGAGCCCACGGGGGATTCGCCTTCCTCCCACCAGCAGCCGACTGATCGTGGGCTCCTTCGCAACCTCGGAGAGCTTCCAGGGCATGAAAGCTCACGAAAACCAGGAAGCTCTCTGAGGTTGCGAAGGAGCCCACGATCAGTCGGCTGCGGGCGGGAGGAAAGCGAATGCCACGGGGCTGGGCTCGGCTCCCCCCTTGGCTCCCCCCCTTACCAGCCCCACCGCGGAAGGCTCCATTCTGTTCCCTGAATGGAGACCGCCGGCCGCTCAATCAGGCCGGCAGGGAACAGAATGGAGCCTTCCGCGGCGGGGCTGGTAATGGGGGGAGCCGAGGGGGGAGCCCAGCCCAGCCCCTTGGCATTTGCTTTCCTCCCGCCCGCAGTTGACTGATCGTGGGCTCCTTCGCAACCTCGGAGAGCTTCCTGGTTTTCGTGAGCTTTCATGGCTTGGAAGCTCTCTGAGGTTGCGAAGGAGCCCACAATCAGTCTCGGCTGCGGGCGGGAGGAAAGCGAATGTCACGGGGCTGGGCTCGGGAAGGGGCAGCGAAGTCGGTGCCGAGGCACCCTAAGCCCACCGGTGACCGCCAAAGGGTTGGCGAAGGGAGGGTGCTGCGGCGACCCGACCAAGCCTATGGATGCGCCTCCCGCCGCTCTTTCCAATCGCAAAGCCAAAGGAGGCACGGGAGGCGGTGAATGTCATGTCCTCTGGCCAGTCAAGCGAGGCAAGGCGTGGAATGTTGGGGGAGTGAAGGAAATTTAAACAGATTACGAAAAGCTCGGTGGTGGATGGCATTCCTTCCAGGAAAACGCCCAGCCCAGCCCCCGTGGAGGCGTTTTTCTAAAAGGAGTGCAATCACCACCACCGAACTTTTCGTAATCTGTTTAAATTTCCTTCACTCCCCCAACATTCCCCGCCTTGCCTCGGTTGACTGGCCAGAGGACATGACATTCACCGCCTCCCGTGCCTCCTTTGGCTTTGCGATTGGGCAGAGTGGCGGGAGGCGCGTCCAATCGCAAAGCCAAAGGAGGCACGGGAGGCGGTGAATGTCATGTCCTCTGGCCAGTCAAGCGAGGCAAGGCGGGGAATGTTGGGGGAGTGAAGGAAATTTAAACAGATTACGAAAAGCTCGGTGGTGGATGGCATTCCTTCCAGGAAAACGCCTCCGGGGGGGGGGGGGGCTGGGCTGGGCATTTTCCTTGGCGATCTTCCCTTGGCTTCCCTGGCCGCCTGGCGCTGCGATCTTCCGATGTTCCCTTGGCTTCCCTGGCCGCTTCCCTGGCCACTTCCCTGGCCACTTCCCTGGCCACTTCCCTGGCCGCCTGGCGCTGCGATCTTCTGATCGCAGCACCAGGCGGCCAGGGAAGCCAGGGAAGATCAGAAGATCGCCAAGGGAAGATTGGAAGATCGCAGCGCCAGGTGGCCAGGGAAGCCAAGGCGGCCAGAAAAGCCAAGTCGGGAGCAGCGGCAACGCTGCTCCGGTTGCTTGGTCCTCTCCTGCCTCCCACGCTGTTGTTCCCCACTGCGTCAGGCGCCGCAAGCCCCGAGTCAGACGCACCCTCGCTGCCGCGCCCAGCCGCTGCCCGCCCCGTCCTAGCCAGAGCCTGAGCCGGCCCGCTTGGTCGCGCCTCCTTGCCCGCGGCCCGCCCACCCGCCCAGGATGCAGACCTGCTGCCTCTCCCGTGCCCGCCGCCGGCCTGATCCTGCGCCTCCTGCTTTCCCCCCCAGCCAAAAATACAAAGGCGGTCTGCCGCCGCCCGCGGAGCAATGGGAAACTGAAGCTGCTGGCGGTTTCAGACTCCCTTTGCTCCACGCTGCTCCGCCCTGCCTGTCATGCGATGGCAGACCGTCTTTGTGTTTTTCGCTGAGGGGGGGAGCAGGAGGACCTTCCTGACTCCCTCCCCCAGCGTCGGACCTCCTGCCCTCCCTCCCAGCCAAAAACCCAAAGCGGCCTCCTGAACGTTTTCCATCTTACGTACCTGCCGCTGCCGCCGAGAAGCCCCGCAGCCCGGCTGTCACATTTTAAAACAGCCGGGTGGCTTCCCAGCAGCCTCTCCAAGCCGATCGCCAAACCCGAACTTCCGGGTTTGGCTCCGGGAGGCAACTGGGAAGCCCCCTGGCTGTTTTAAAAGGTGACAGCCGGGCTGCGGGGCTTCCCAGCAGCCTCCGGAATGCCAAACCCGGAAGTTCGGTTTTGCCGTTCGTAACACGAAAAAAGTTCGTAAGAAGAGGCAAAATTTTTCTGAACCCCGGGTTCGTATCTCGGGTTGTTCGTAAGATGAGGGGTTCGTATCTTGAGGTACCACTGTAGTTGTATTTAAATCAAAATAATTTTGAAATTGGGTTCTGTGCTTGATTTTCTATAAGAATAAAAGAAAAGAAAAACCCTAAAGACAAAGGAAAATTGACAATAAAATTGTTTAAGCCAAACCAAAAACTGTTCAAGCTCATTTGGCATGCAGTCAATTTCATTTCATATATCGCGGAGAGAGAAAAAACAAGCCTACTAACATAACAATAGTTCTCTCATTTGGAGGGCTTGGGGAAGCATAAAATCAATGGATAAAAATGATAATACAAAATATAAGCATAAAAATGGATATATCCATGGACTATTAATGCTGGCATATGGAAATAAAAAGTGAAATTTAGTTAATATGTTATAGTAACTCTTTCTTTGTACAAGCTACCACCACTTTAATGAAGACAATTTACAACATAAAAACAGCAACCTTCATTCCTGAAAAATAGAACTTGGATGTATATGCCTAGGAAAGCATATCCACTGATTCAATAGTCTAGCATGTTTTGTGGTTAGATATTTTTTTTTGGGCATGCTTTGATTTCTTTATCACAAGTGTTATTCTTTATATTGTTTTTACATATAAAATGGGAAGGGACATTGAAAAAAGAATTTGTTACTAAAAAAAGAAAAAAAGTCAGATTTTTCTTGACTAAAGAACTCTGTTCTCTGCCTCTGTTTTTCTGACAGAGATCTTCATTGATTAGTTTGTCTGCCATGTGTCATTCTTGTATTGTGCATTTATCATTTCTACTTCTCTGAGGGAGCAAAGATACGATAAGATAAGAGAAATGAAACTTCAAGTTATCTTTTTAATCCATGTACCTGGGTTTACTTTCAAAGTGTGCATTTTCTCTTATCTTAAAATGTATTCTATTTGCCTTGGAATAACAATATCAGAAAGAGAGAGAGAGAGAGAGAGAGAGAGAGAGAGAGAGACATACAGACAGACAATAAAACAAGTATGAGAAAAATACGGCTGGAAAATTGTATCACACAAATGATAATTTGAAACTAAATTTTTCAAAAGCTATTCAAACTCTTCCCAACAATATTGAGTGTGTGTAATACATCTAATTCGGTTAACAAAAGTGTTATATTACTTACAACTTTTTTCATCAGAGTTTCTTCATAACTATTTCATACATAATTAATTATAATAGTCTTGCTTTTGAGTTACTATTTTGGAGAAATGTTAATAAACCGAACTGTGAAATTGGTATTTCTATGTATCAGTAAATGTTTATACATGACCTAGAAATATTCTACATATGTTTTATCACTAAGCAGTGGCTATGGACAGCAAACAGTTTTCTCAGATAAGCTAGATGACGAGACAGCCTATTTTAATTTCTGTTGATGAAATATGTTTTGTCCTTGAATGTCAAAGCAAATCCCCTTTGCTTTCCTGCTTTAGTTTTAAATTTATCTTCTTGGGTCTTTTTTGGTTTCTGCAATCAAAGCAGTGTCATCAACATATCCTACATATTGACATTTGTTCTATTGATTTTGACACCAGCTAGTATCATCAACCTATCCCAGGTTATTGAAATTCTTCCACTGATTTTTGACATAAGTTGAATGTACAATGTATTCACTCTGTAATGTGAATAAAGATAGAATGAAAGAGCTATAGACTAATCTTAGTCTCTCAACTAATATAGGTTCTGCACACAGGGCCACCATCAGGAATTTTGGGGCCCCATACAGCCTAAGTGTCTGCACCCCCCCGGCCATTTTAAAACTACTGCCCCCCAAATCCCGTGCCATGCCCACCATGGCCACACACCCTCCCCCGGCCCTCTGAGGTCAAACACAGCCCTGATGTGGCCCTCAATGAAATTGAGTTTGACACCCCTGGCCTAGAGGCTAAATCCTATGAACAAGGGCTTAGAGAATGAGTATGTTTAGCTCAATAAATAGAAAACTGAGGGGGAATATAATAGTAGTTTCCCAATCCTTAAAGGGCTGCCACAGAGCAGATGGCATCTATTTATTCTCCATGCCACCTGAAGGTAGTACAAGAAGCAATGGGCGGAACCTCACCAAGAAGAAATGCAATCTGGAAATAAGGAAAAACTTGGGACTGGGCAGCATAGAAATAAAAAATAAATAATAAATAAATAAATAAATAAATCCCTTCTTTTTTATTAAAAGAAATTAATAGAAACATAGAAACATAGAAGACTGATGGCAGAAAAAGACCTCATGGTCCATCTAGTCTGCCTTTATACTATTTCCTGTACAATGGTACCTCAAGATACAAACCCCTCGTCTTACGAACAACTCGTGATACGAACCTGGGGTTCAGAAAAATTTTGCCTCTTCTTACGAACTTTTTTTGAGTTACGAACCGGCGTTTGGAGACTGCTGGGAAGCCGCGCAGCTGTTTTAACAGGTGACAGCTGGGCGGTGGAGCTTCCCAGAAGCCTCCTGAACGCCGGTTCGTAACTCGAACAAAGTTCGTAAGAAGAGGCAAAATTTTGCTGAACCCCGGGTTCGGTTCGGGAGGTTGCTGGGAAGCCCCCCAGGCCGGCTGCGACCTTTTAAAAGACCCGCGCCGCTTTGCAGCTGTCTCCCGAAGCCGAACGCGGAAGTTCGGCTTTAGCGTGCTGGGAAGCCCCCCAGGCCGGCTGTCACCTTTTAAAACAGCCGTGCGGCTTCCCAGCAGTCGCCGAAAGCCGTTTTTTTGCGCGGGGGGTTTTTGGTTGCACGGATTAATTGACTTTACATTGTTTCCTATGGGAAACAATGTTTCGTCTTACGAACCTTTCGTCTTACGAACCTCCTCCTTGCACCAATTAAGTTCGTATCATGAGGTATTACTGTATTTTATCTTAGGATGGATATATGTTTATCCCAGGCATGTTTAAATTCAGTTACTGTGGATTTACCAACCACGTCTGCTGGAAGTTTGTTCCAAGCATCTACTACTCTTTCAGTGAAATAATGTTTTCTCAGGTTGCTTTTGATCTTTCCCCCAACTAACTTCAGATTGTGTCCCCTTGTCCTTGTGTTCACTTTCCTATTAAAAACACTTCTCTCCTGGACCTTATTTAACCCTTTAACATATTTAAATGTTTCGATCATGTCCCCCCTTTTCCTTCTGTCCTCCAGACTATACAGATTGAGTTCATGAAGTCTTTCCTGATACGTTTTATGCTTAAGACCTTCCACCATTCTTGTAGCCCGTCTTTGGACCCGTTCAATTTTGTCAATAATAATTTTAAAAAACCAAAATCTATTACTATTAAAACTAAAACAACCAGCAAAACTATTAATAAAAACAGGTGAGGGCTGGGTTTTTTTCTCTGTTATTATTTAAGTGCTTTTACCATATGCTTTAAATCAAGAATCACTTCTCTCTCTGTTTCTCTCTCTTTTCTGTCATTCTCTGCCTCAATCATTTTCTCATTTCTCTTTTTTTCTCCCCTTTTTTCTATCATTTCTCTCTCTCTTCCTTCCACTCTTCTCTATCTCTCTCTTTCTTCCTCTCTCATCTCTTGCTTTCTTTCTTTCTCTTTCTCTCTCTTGCTTTCTTTCTCTTTCTCTCACTCTCTTCCTTCCTCTCTCATTTCTTTCTTTCTTTCTTTCTCTATCTTGCTTTCTTCCTCTCTCTCACTCTCTTCCTTCCTCTCTCATCTCTCTCTCTCTCTTTCTCTCTCTCTTTCTCTATCTTGCTTTCTTCCTCTCTCTCTCTTCCTCCCTCTCTCATCTCTTACTTTCTTTCTCTCTCTCTTTCTCTATCTTGCTTTCTCCCTCTCTCTCCCTCTTCCTTCCTCTCTCATCTCTCTCTCTTTTCTTTCTCTTTCTCTATCTTTCCCCCTCTTTCTCTCTCTCTCTTTTTCTCACTTTCCCTCTCTTGTTTTCTTTCTCTCTCTTGCTTTCTCTCTCACACTCTTTCTCTCCCCCTATTTCTCTCTCTCTCTCACTTTCTCTCTATCTTGTTCTGTCATTGCTCTCACTCTCTCTCGTTCTCCAGAGGCTGGCGAAAGTAATTTTCAATTACTTTCAATTGTAATTTTCAATTACAATCAACCTATCTCTCCTTCCTTCCTTCCTTTCCCCCCTCCCTCTTTTCCTTTCCTTCCTTCCCTTCCCCTTTCTCCTTCTTTCCCTTCTTCCTTCATTCCAACCAACCTATCTCTTCTTCCTGTTTCCTTCTCCTCCCTCTTCCTCTTCCTTCCCCTCCGTCTTTCCCTTCCTTCCCCTCCCTATTTTTCCTTCCTTCCCTTCTGTGTCCTCCCGGCCCTCTCTTCCCCTTCCCTCCCCTCCCTTTCCCCGATGAGGGCAGCCCGTAGAGTCACACCTATCCCGGGCCAAGTTACAAGAGCCGCAGCCGGGTGGGGAGCGCCCCACTCGCTTCGTTCCCACGGCAGGGCTCGGTCGGGAGCCTGCTGGTCAGGGCTCGGTCGCCGCCACCAGGAATCCAGGAAACCGGGGTCAGGGGTCTCTGGGGCATCGCACCGGGACGGCGCCTGGAATGTCGGGCGCGCGGGCTGACGCGCGCTCTCCCCATCCCCTGCTGCCAGCCCAACCTGGAAAATTCAAAGTAAGAAAAACCTTCGCTCTTACTTTGAATGCTCCGGGCAGGCTAGCAGGGAGATGGAGAGAGCGCGGTGGCCCCCGCTGTGAGAATGCCTGCAGGGAAGAGAGGCGTAGCGGACGGGCAGGCGAGGGCAGCGGCGAGTAGCTAGAGGCGCGGGGGGCGGGGGCGGCAGCGGCTTCGTGCGCGCCCTTGGAAAAGGGTGCGCGGGGGGGCCTTTTGGGGGACGCTGGCGCACGCGTGCGAAGCCTACAACTTGCGCTTGTGTTAAATTTTGTTTCTTTCCTAAGCAGCCTTCTGTGTAAAAAAAATCCAAATCCCCACATTGATTTTTTACACAGAAGGCTGCTTAGGAAAGAAACAAAATTTAACACAAGCGCAAGTTGCAACTGCCACCCCGAAGGGGCTCCTACCTTCGCCGCACGCTTTATTCTGGGACTGGAGGACCGCGCTGCCAAAGGCTCCGTCAGGGCTTCGAGTCCTGCCTCGCGAGGGCCAGAGGGCCCGCCTTTTTCGTTGGTGAGGCAGGCAGCCGGCAAGAGAGGGCCGGTACTGCGCATGTGCGACGGCGGGCAAAACCGGGCCCCCCTCATGGCCGGGCCCGGTACACCACTCCCAGTAGTACCGCCCTATCGGCGGCCCTGTCTGCACATATACAAGTTTTTCACCAGGTCTTTTATACTTCTATTTGATATGTGTGGTATATTTTTATACTTTTATTCTATCTGCCTGCCTGCCTACCTAACTACCGTAATATCAGTTTCACTTTTGGTAACCAATTAAATTTTGGTAACCAATCAGATTTAAAAAATCAATCTACCAGTCATCTGACTGATCAGAGCGGGGAGACAAGGAATATTGCAGGTTCCATTCCCTAAGGAGATACATATGGTGTGACCCAGAAGAATGGTCTTCTTCATAGTATCTCTCTCCCTCTGGAATATTATCCTTCCAGAAATTAGTCTGGGCCCCACTTTCAATGGGGAAGCATTGATGATTAATATTAAATGGCTCGTGTCACTAAGGGAGGGTGGGTGATATTTTATTTTATGATTTTTATTTTTTACTTTAAATAAAATCTACATTGTATTTTTATTGTCCGTAAACCACTTAGAGTTGCTGCAAGTAAGTACGTGGTTAAATAATTTCTCTAAAAATAAATAAATATCAATTATACAGTAAATTAAGATTTTTCCTTATTTATATTGGACACATAAACATTTAAAACACCTTAGCAGCTTTTGTCTTTCCAATTGTCCTAGCACATTTTACTCAATTATTCTTCTGCCTTCCAGCATTTGGTAATAATTTTTGATAGCTGATAATTAATTATTGCTACTCACATTCTCATTATGTGAACATTATTTTGCATATATAAAAATTGTTCTTCCTTTTTCATCAAAACTTCATTAAATATTTGTATTATTTTTCTTAGAAAGGATGTAAAAGTTAAAACGAAGTTAAAGTGTATTGACTTTTGTATAAGTGATGCAGAGCAGCCTTTTTTCTTTTGTACCAAATGTTATAAGATTTATTAAAGAGCCCTGAAGAAAATTGTTAACCAATGGACACAGGAAATAAATAAATAGAATGTGAGGGTGTTGGCATACAATTTGCCTGTATGTGGTGATGTTTCACCACATGTTATAGGTTAGTTAAAAACAATAAAAGTGAGGTAATAAGGTATAACTGAATACGATGTAGCTTTAAAATATATAACAAATACAGAATACCATAAAACAATTTTTAAATAAAAATAATCATATATTTCCATAATAGAATAAAATAGATTTTTTAATGGCCCAGCGTGATTGGATACACAAGGAATTTATCTTGGTGCATATGCTGTAAGTGTACATAAAAGAAAAGATACATTAATCAAGAATCATAAAATGCAATACCTAATGATAGTCCAGGTACAAATAAGCAATCCAATCATATTAGCAATCCAATCAATATAAATTATAAGGATACAAGCAATAAAGTTATAGTCATACAGTCATTTGTGGAAGGAGATGGTTGAGGAAACAATGAGGAGATTAATAGTAGTGCAGACTTAAAAATTAAAAATAATTTTTTTATAAATTGTAATAAACACGATGTCTTTGTCTTGGTTCTGATTGTCTGATGCTTTATCATTATATTGTATGATTAATGATGTATTTCATTAGTAACACAGCAGTTGTAAGCATTATTTAAAGCAGAATAAAATATTTTAAAATTATGTGTGTATATGTATGTATGAGCATATGCAATGTTAACTAATATTGAAATTCAAACTACAAACTGGATTCTTTCAAAACACATCTTTTCCTAACTATGATTTCTGTTTCAATTTATATCCAGTGTAAAAAAAGGAAGCATCATGAACTTTTATTAAAATGTTTTTTGTTCCAGTATCTCTTAATAAAATCAAATGTTTAAAGATTACCGTATATACTCGAGTATAAGCCGACCCGAGTATAAGCCGAGGTTAGAAAATGTAGTGGCTACTGGTAACTTATAAAAATGGAAGCCAATAAAATTACATTAATTGAGACATCAGTAGATTAAATGTTTTAGAATATTTATTTTAAAGAAAACCAGTAAATTAGCTCTGTAAATTTAAAAGAGGGTAAACAAAAGCAATCTGGTAATAACAATAAATTAAAAAGTAAAAAAAGTAGCTCAATCAGCAACCAAGCTAAAACCTATTTCTAACCCTAACCCAGGGCTCTTTAAACTTGACAGTTTTAGGACTAGTGGACTTCAACTCCCAGAATTCCTGCACCAGCCATGCTACTTCAGGAGTAGGAGTTGAAGTCCACAAGCCTTAATCTTTCCAGGTTTAAAGACTCTTGCATTTTTAACCCTAACCCATGGGTCTTTAAACTTGAGTTTTTAGAAGCCTGGAGAGAGTTCATGCCGTTTCCCCCCCCCTTTAGCTTGCTGGCTGGATCATTGGCTGGATCTCTAACCCCTGATCCTCCCTCCTCCTCGTCTCCCTTTATTACCCCATGTATTGTGCAGGGAAGCAGATTTGCTAAAGAGATCCACTTGGGACGGCAGCAGAGAAAGGAGGAGGAGGAGAGCCAGAATAGCCCACAGAGCTGTCCTCCTCCTCCTTCCCCTGCTGCCATACCAAGTGGATCTCTGTAACAAATCTGCTTCTCTCTCTGGCTGGAGGCTTCTAAAGCCTGGAGACAGTTCATGCCGTCCCCTTCCCCCCCTTTAGCTTGCTGGCGAGGCGCCCTCTTGTGGTGACTCGAGTATAAGCCGAGGTCGGGGGTTTCAGCCCATTTTTGGGGCTGAAAAACTCGGCTTATACTCGAGTATATACGGTAAATTAAATTCTGAAATTATTTATTCCTGGAATAAATAATCCCTTATAAAGAGTTGGGCAGAAAAAATCCAACTCCACATAGGCGAGTAGGAAGCTCTCTTCTATTAAATGGAACCTTCAACCTCTAAATCAAGCGAATCTTCATATGTATTTGTTATCTGTACATAGATCCTTTATCAAGTCAGATAGATTATATTTTTCATAGCCAATTCCAGGATTGATAACATAGATTTAATAAATAAATGAATCTAAATTTTCAAATCATAACCAGAGACAAGTAGATTTCTGAACCAAATAGAGAAGAGTTTAAAAATGGAAGAATATTAGTAACAAGTTACCTAGACAGAGGATGATAACTTCACTTAAAAAGCAAAACAAGAAAGATTAAATAGACAAAGAAAGTATACTATTTCTTAGCAATAATAAGATGAATAGCAAGGAAGATAAAAAGGCTTTAAAATATTGTTGGTAATCTTTTTTTCCCATGAAGTGGAGATGGGAACACAGGTGAGAGGGGAAATGGAGTCACAAACTGCTAAAGTTTGACTTGTTCCAGATTGAACTGTCACTAAGGCATTAAATACCGAGGCAGAATAGATATAAGCCATGGAGACAGAGCAAATTAGTTGGCATATTTTCTGCCAGCTCATGAAAGATAGTGAGCACATTAAATCATCTCTCTGGATATTTCCAGAGAAGGAAAATAAGATTATCAACTTAATAGTAGAAATTCCTGAATGATCAATAGATACAATGCACCATCTGAATAACAGGAGAACTCAAGTGAAGCAATTAGCATATAATTGAAAACGTATGTACAGTAGAACCCCGACTTACGAGACTAATTGGTTCCGGAAGGAGGCTCGTAAGTCGGAACGCTCGTATGACGAAACATTGTTTCCCATAGGAAACAATGTAAAGTCAATTAATCCGTGCAACAACAAAAAAAAACCGCTGCCGCCGAACGCGGAAGTTAGCGTTCAGAGACAGCTGCGAAGCAGAGCGCGTGTTTTAAAATGTGGCAGCCGGCCTGGGGGGCTCGGGGGGAAGCCCCCAGCCCCCCAGGCCGGCTGCAACCTTTTAAAACACGTGCGCCGCTTCGCAGCTCTCTGCTGAATCCGGAACGCTAACTTCCGCGTTCGGATTCAGCAGACAGCTGCGAAGCAGCGCGCGTGTTTTAAAAGGTTGCAGCCAGCCTGGGGGGCTCGGGGGGAAGCCCCCGAGCCCCCCAGGCCAGCTGTGACGTTTTAAAACATGCGCGCTGCTTCGCAGCTCTCTGCTGAATCCGGAACGCTAACTTCCGCATTCGGATTCAGCAGACAGCTGCGAAGCAGCGCGCGTGTTTTAAAAGGTTGCAGCCGGCCTGGGGGGCTCGGGGGGAAGCCCCCGAGCCCCCCAGGCCGGCTGTGACGTTTTAAAACACGCGCGCTGCTTCGCAGCTCTCTGCTGAATCCGGAACGCTAACTTCCGCGTTCGGATTCAGCAGACAGCTGCGAAGCAGCGCGCGTGTTTTAAAAGGTTGCAGCCGGCCTGGGGGGCTCGGGGGGAAGCCCCCGAGCCCCCCAGGCCGGCTGTGACATTTTAAAACACGCGCGCTGCTTCGCAGCTCTCTGCTGAATCCGGAACGCTAACTTCCGCGTTCGGATTCAGCAGACAGCTGCGAAGCAGCGCGCGTGTTTTAAAAGTTTGCAGCCGGCCTGGGGGGCTCAGGGGGAAGCCCCCGAGCCCCCCAGGCCGGCTGTGACGTTTTAAAACACGTGCGCTGCTTCGCAGCTGTCTGCTGAATCCAAATGCGGAAGTTAGCGTTCCGGATTCAGCAGAGAGCCGCGAAGCGGCGCGCGTGTTTTAAAAGGTTGCAGCCGGCCTGGGGGGCTTGCCAGCACCCCCCCGAGCCCCCCAGGCCGGCTGCAACCTTTTAAAACACGCGGGATACGAGCGCCAAGGAGCTGTCTCCTGAAGCCGAAAGCGGAAGTTAGTGTTCGGCTTCAGGAGACAGCTCCTTGGCGCTCGTATCCCGAATGTGAGCTCGGGAGGCGAACAAAAATGACGCTCCCCTCCCAGCTCTTATCTCGAGTAGCTCGTAAGTAGAGCTGCTCGTATGTCGAGGTTCCACTGTATTTGTAAAGGCAAAAAATATTATGAATAAAAGTAACTGATTCAAAGGAACTTTTTAACTAAGATACTAAATGAATTTTTGAAGATGATTTTTGTTTCAGATATCTATAGGTAATATTAAACACTACTTTTTTTGGGCCAAGTGTGATTGAACACACAAGGAATTTGTCTTGGTACATATGCTGTCACTGTACATAAAAGAAAAGATACGTTCATCAAGAATCATAAGGTACAACACTTAAAGATAGTCTGGGTAGAAATAAGCAATCAAATCATATTAGGAATCAGTCAATATAAATTGTAAGGATACAGCAACAAAGTTACAGTTATACAGTCATTAGTTGGGAGCTTGACGGTATTGAGTGAATTAATTGTATAGCGGAGTGATGGCGTTCAGGAAAAAATGTTCTACTTATCTAGTTATATAGTACTCTATAGCATTGTTTTGAAGGTTGGAGTTGAAACAGTTTGTCTCCAGGATATGAGATGTCTGAAAATATTTTTATAAACCTTTTTTTGACTCATGCAGTATACAGGTCCTCAATGGAAGGCAGGTTGGTAGTAATAGTTTTTCTGCAGTTCTGATTATCCTCTCAATTCCTATCTTCTGCTTTCTTTTTTTGTTTTCTGTAATTTCTAGAATTTAGCACAAAAAAGTTCATACTCTCACTATTTCTTCTCATGAAATCATTAATGACTTCAACAAGTCAATTTTTAAAATCTAATACAAAAAATGGCCATAAGGGTGTTCAGGTTTAGGATTTATGATTAATTTAATTGTTAAATATGTTATATTATTACATATTCGCTATTTCACATTTTTCAATCTGTTTCCATAGACTGACATTTTAAAATCTGCTTCAATTTTATTCAATGAAACTTGTTTCTCTTGAATGACATAATCTATTTTTTCTATCACAAGATAACTTTATTTTCTGAGCCCAATATTCATAGATCTCTTTGAAAACATCCATTGATGCATTTAAATTTTTTTGTGTCCTGTTGTGACAAATCCTTAAAGGCATTTTATCACTCCCACACATGAGTTTTCCATTAGATTCTTATAATTAATTTCAAGGTTCTAATTCAAGTCAATGTAATCCTGCACTGAGGTAACACAACTCAGACCTTTTAAGAGAAAAGATAAACAGAAGGAAAAGCAAATGTATAGAAGGATGAAACATGTGAATGAGAAATTAGAAATCTACCTCTTATTGCAGAATGTTCTGATGAAGTGGACAAGGCCACTGGAGCTGTGAGTTCCGCCACCTGCTTACTGGATCCATGTCCCTCCTGGCTGGTCTCGGCCATCAGGGAGGTGACACGGAGCTGGGTCCAGCAGATTGTCAATGCTTCTTTGAGGAGGGGGTCCTTTCCGGATCCCTACAAGGAGGCACTTGTACGCTCCCTCCTCATGAAGCCTTCCCTAGACCCAGTCATACTTAACAACTATCGGCCAGTCTCCAACCTTCCCTTTATGGCGAAGGTTGTTGTGAAGGTGGTGGCACTCCAACTCCAGCGGTTTTTGGAAGAAGACGATTATCTAGGCCCTCAACAGTCAGGATTCAGGCCCGGCTACAGCACGGAAACTGCTTTGGTCGCATTGATGGATGATCTCTGGCGGGCCCGGGACGGGTTTATCCTCTGTCCTGGTGCTTCTTGACCTCTCAGCAGCTTTCTATACAATCGACCATGGTATACTTCTGCGCCGGCTGGAGGGTTGGGAGTGGGAGGCACTGTTCTTCAGTGGTTCTACTACTACCTCTCCGGTCGGTCGCAGTCGGTGTTAGTGGGGGATCAGAGGTCGACTTCAAGGTGGGGTGCCTCAGGGGTAAGTCCTCTCCCCCCTGCTATTTAATATCTACATGAAACTGCTGGATAAGATCATCCAAGGGCATGGAGTTGAGGTATCATCAGTACGCCGATGATACCCAGCTGTACATTTCCACCCCATGTCCAGTCAATGAAGCAGTGGAAGTGATGTGCTGGTGCCTGGAGGCTGTTAGGGTCTGGATGGGTGTCAACAGACTCAAACTCAACCCGCATGAGATGGAGTGGCTGTGGATTCTGCCTCCCAGGGACAATTCCATCTGTCTGTCCATAACCCTGGGGGGGATTATTGACCCCCTCAGAGAGGGCCCGCAACTTGGGCGTCCTCCTCGATCCACAGCTCACATTAGAGAACCATCTTTCAGCTGTGGCGAGGGGGACGTTTTCCCAGGTTCGCCTGGTGCACCATTTGCGGCCCTATCTGGACCGGGACTCACTGCTCACAGACACTCATGCCCTTATCAGCTCGAGGTTCGACTACTGTAACGCTCTGTACATGGGGCTATCTTTGAAAAGTGTTCGGAAACTTCAGATCATGCAGAATGCAGCTGCGAGAGCAATCATGGGCTTCCCTAGGTATGCCCATGTTACACCAACACTCCGCAGTCTGCATTGGTTGCTGATCAGTTTCCGGTCACAATTCAAAGTGTTGGTTATGACCTATAAAGCCCCTCATGGCATCAAACCAGAATATCTCCAGGACCGCCTTCTGCCGCACGAATCCCAGCGACCGGTTAGGTCCCACAGAGTTGGCCTTCTCTGGGTCCCGTCGATTAAACAATGTCGTTTGGTGGGACCCAGGGGAAGACCCTTCTCTGTGGTGGCCACGACCCTCTGGAACCAGCTCCCCCCGGAGATTAGAACTGCCCCCACCCTCCTTGCTTTTCGCAAACTCCTTAAAACCCATCTCTGCCGTCAGGCATGGGGGAATTGAGACATCTCCCCTGGGCCTATACAGTTTATGTATGGTATGGTTGTGTGTATGTTTGCTTTTAATAATGTACATTGTTTTATTGTTGCTGTGAGCCACCCTGAGTCTACGGAGAGGGGCGGCATACAAATCTAATAAATAAGTAAGTAAGTAAATAAATAAATAAATCCTAGCAAAAATTTAGGTAGTCTTTTCTAAGCATATTAATAAAAATATAAGATATGAGATAATAGTATTTTTGCCTGTTAATTCTACTACTCTATTGCCATTATCTGTATTAATCTTAACTGACTGTGCTCTTTGATATTATTTCAATGTGAAAATCTGAATTGCAAAATGCGGAAAAGAAATAGACATTCAGGTACTGTTTTTGTTTCTTAGAATCAACCAATTCTTTTACCTATTATTCTGAAAATCATTGAGGTAAAATGAGTTATGATATATGTCATGCAGGGGTGAAATTCAAAATTTTTCCTACCAGTTCTGTGGGCAGGGCTGGGTGGGCATGGCAGGGGAAGGATACTGCAAAATATCCATTCCCACCCCACTCTGGGGCCAGCCAGAGATGTTATTGACCGGTTCTCCAAACTACTCAAAATTTCTGTTACCAGTTCTCCAGAACTTGTCAGAACCTGTTGAATTTCATCCTTTCACCCCTGTTGTCATGTTAATAAAACATGCCCATAAGATCAGGTCACCTTTACAAAATAACTCTGCAAAATGTAAATCAAAATGCAGGTATACTTCTTCGTTCTATGTACAACCTTCTCCATCTAATATGACAATTTGTTCAATATAGGAATTCTAGAGCATGAGTGAATTGAAAGACTTTCAAATAGGAAGCAATCTCTACAAAATCACCATGTCTTATGTCATGTGCTCTAGGGAAACTTAAAATATATATTTACAATGAATGCCTTCAAGACTTTTAAGGAATGTCTTTAAGTCCCTTCCTTGTTGACTAAACATTCCAAAGATGTTTTAAGTTTTCTGATAAAATATATTTTCCATACTGTACCTTTCTTCATGGCCCTCTAAACCTTATCAGTTACTTATTGTTATGCTTTAATTTACAAATGGAATCCAATTAGTTATAGAAGGAAAAATCATCAGAGATTAAAACTGAAAATATTAAAATAATATCTGAGAAATGCAGGAGATATACTGTATGAGAGAAATAACCAGGAGTGAGTTCCTACTGGTACACTAGGGTGCGCCATTCCAGTAGTCACCTGCCGATTGTGCAATTTGTGGGTGACCGCTCCAGTGCTGTCTTCGCCAGTCCATCAGGTGGCACCATCTTTTCTTTAGAATTTTTGGCCCTTTTTTGCTTCCTACACATGCGCAGAAGCAAAATCTTGCAAGGAGATGCTCGTGCACGTGAGGTTTCAGTGATTTTTTGCTTCTGCGCATGCACGAAAGCAAACAATCCCCCAAATCGCACACGCCCTTGTGAGATTTCAGCTTTTTTTTTTTTTGCTTCCTGCACATGGGGGAAGCAAAATCACATCAAGGGGCGTGCGCAGGCATCCAAATTGCCAGGATGCACGTGTGTAGCACACAGGTATGCCAATAAGAGGAATCTGCTCCTGGAAATAATAAGTATTAGTCTACCAAATACCTCCTTTCCCCCAAAACTGCTTCAGCTGTACTTTCAGTGTATAAAACAAGCAGCAGGATAATATAGCATTTCTTTTGAAATACTACTTTTTTGTGTCAGGCAAGACACATGAACATACATTTCTTAAGGCTAGTCCAAATCCTGTCTTTGTTCACATGTTTTGTCTCTGATACAATGAACAATCTTCCTGCTCTCTGCAACATACAATTCAGCAATTCATAGGGTTTTTTTTAATGTCTACCTTCGTTCATTTATCATGGCCTTCTGCTTCAAGGCTACCCTGAGGCATCTTACTTCCAGTCTGTGTCGAGAAGTCTTGACGTGGACCCAAAGCATGAAATCTGAAAGCTTTCTGGCAGCGTTATAAAGGCAGCTGTAGGAGACTGAATGTACCAGACAGCAAAAAGATGATTTGATCCCTTTGACCCAGATTTGATGCTTTGGGAAATTTTCTTGTTTGCTTTAGTCTCAATTTTCCCACTTTAACCAACTCCCAAAAGTTTTCCTTAAAGGAAGACATGTTTTAATTGAAATTAGTAATATAATGAAATTATATTGAAATGAATTATATAATGCCATAATCAGACTGGAACTGCACCTTTGCAATAAATACATCAGTATAGCATTTTAATAAGCTTTCATTTATATTGTTGGAACCTCATTTTCAGATACTTTTCCATGTATAATTGAAAGACGTAGCTTTCCTGAAAAGTAGAAAGTGAGCAATTAGAATAAATGTATATAGTAGGCAATCACTTTGCTCTATGGAGCAGTTAAAATGGCTATCCACAGGTATCCAGCAAAGCATATGTTCAAAAAACCTAAGAAAAATTGTGTAAGATTTGGGTAAAACAAATGGGATAACATTGTTCTTTAAATCAGACCAGAATCCTGTCAATTCAGCATCTTGTTTTCAAAAGCGAACAGCTGTTGCCTTTGTATCCTCTTGGTGGGCTTCTCTTTGGCAGAAGTTTTTTTTGTGTTGTTTTCTTGCAGCTGCTATTTAAAGACATATAATTTTTTTTTGTTTCAGAAAGCAAGATTATTTGCAGTGTATGGTTTTGTCTAGTTCCATTTAAAAGTTTTCCAATTTGGTGACTATCATCATATCCCTTGATAGCGGTGTAAAAGTTTAGGCCTTTCTCTTATAAAGAAATGTCCTTTTACCATTTAACTTTATTTGATTAAAAGGTTAGAATGTTATGAAAACTGGAAGAAAATAGTTTCCACATATCATCTTCCACACTTTTTCAGAATTCTGTAATTGTTTTTCATATTCTTGTTTCTTATTTTTAATAGAGATATTAACTTGTTTTCTGAACAGAAAGTTTTTATTCTACTGAAATGCTCTTTCAAGTTGACTATTTTTCATATAAGTTTAAATTAGAAAAAAAATACAAATTACTTAACTTTCTTTTAAAAATGATATTCATCGTTAACAAATGAAATTATTTTGATACACTTGTATTTTTTAAACTTTGCTCCACAATTCTTTGTGAAGTTTTTCATATTAAATATGAGTTATCATGCTAACTGGACTCAATCTGATTCCCTTTTCCTGAAGTACTTATTTCAAAATATCCAGAGCTCTATGATTAAGCACAAATTAAGAGAGCTTATATATTATTTAGCAAGCAACTAATACCATATTTAAGATACAACATTTTAAGATTAATAAGATGATGGATGGATAAGATTATTTCTCTGTATCTCTTCTCTCCTTCCCTCTCCCTCGCTTCCCCTTCACCCCCTAAATATAATTGGCAGATTTCCTAGTAAATAGGAAATAAAATATGACAAGTGAAAGTAAACATTGTGGACAACAACATGACACAATGTTCTGTCCATGAAAACAATGTCATATCCAATAATATTTTTGGTGATGCTGTATTAAACTTAACCCTCCCTTCCCTTTCCTATCCTATCCTATCCTACCCCATCCCCATTCTTGTTTTTATTAGCCACATGATAGATATAGATAGTGTCTATCATTTAGTGTAGGAAGGCCAAATGCTTTCAGAAGCAGAAATTTGAACTTTGGTTAACACCATAGTATAATTATTTTTGATGTGCACAAAATATGTTGACTTGTAGCATATGAACTATTGACTCTGGCTTCACTGCTATGGCAAAACAAACAACAACAAAAATCCAAAATATCTGCAGAAATTATGCCAGAATGAAAAGTTATCATAACTTTGATAAGAATCAAAGCTACAATTATTATTTTCTTGCAAATAAAACCTATCCCCAAAATAAGCCTGATTTTAAGTTTAAGTCTAATATAAGCCCTACACCATAAATAAGCCCTAGTGAAGGGAGGTGGTGAGGCATGTGGGCCAATGGTGTTGACAGCAGCCAAAGCACATGCAGTGCAGGTGAGTTGATTACTTGTCCAAGCAGCAGGGGTAGGCAGAGATAGGGAGAGGCAGGTGATCTGTCTCCGCCTGCTGCTGGTACTGCCATGTGCAGATGAGCCTCCTCGTCCCCCATGGACCACACAGTGCATCTGGATTGCCTGCCTCCATCCATGTCTCTGAATAATTTTGTGGCATTTTTCATGGTGGTTATTAAGTAAAGCTGTCATTAGGCAAAAGTGGTGATTCTTCAGTGAACATGGTAGTTGCTAAGTTAATTTATTCATTTGAGTGGAAATTTATTTCCAAAAAATGGCAAGCAACACTGTTAATCAGTCCACCCAACTCCCAACACTGTGATGTTTTGTTGACCCAATGTGGTCATGTGATATTCTGTTGCAATCATCACTGTCAGCAAGGACTACTTGTAATTTTCTTAAGCATTAGGAAATAGAAGAAATTTTAATCTGTAAAACATTTTATGTTTGTTTTCCATGAATGCACGTAAAGATTTGTGATGAAGAAATTGGTCATTGTACTGATTAATTTAATATGGAGAGTTGTTTTGCTTAACCACAATGTAGCTGAAATTCAAAGTGAGTTCAGAACATGGGAAACTGAGAATGTCAACATCTTGTCCAAGACCTCTTTGTATATTTCTGTTTTGGTTTTACCGCCTACTTTGAGAAAGTGGTTTACTAGCTTCTTCTGCAGTATTGAGTGATACTTCACCTATTGCTATAGTCATGTTATCTGTCTTCCCAGATTCTGCTGGTTGTTAAACATGCAACTTCTATCAGTTAAGGAAGAAATCCCTAATAGAAGGACCTGTTCCATTCGGCAGGGCTGGTGTGCTCCAATTTCCATTGAATAAATAATGCAACCCATCATGACCCTAGAATGCATCTTCACAGGAGTAGTACCTGCCCTTTGAAATGAGGTTCTCCCCTAGTTCAAACTGTTCCCAATTTGCTGTTGTTTTGAAGGGTCTTAAAGTTTCTTTCCCCAGGCCTCTGGAGAGGATAACTCATTTTTTTTCCTTTTCCTGTTTCTTTCTGGGTTTTTTTGTTGTTGTTTTGTTTGCCATCATTATTCATCTATTTTGTATTGCTTTCTACTGTTTTTTAAAAAATGTTTTAATAATTACGTATTTTAATGTTCATTTTTATTACCATTAGTGGAGTGTAGCATAAAGATGCATGTAAAGGAAGAAATATTGGGGTGCATCAAAAATAAAAACAGCTTGTTCATTCTGTAACGTAGATATATAAAAGATTTAAAAATTAAGATGGGGGCGGAAAGGCCAACTTTACCTATATTAACTTATGAGTAAATTCAAATGTTTTAGTTTCTTATGACTATAGTAAAGGATATAGCAACTTTAAGGTAAGCACACTGGAGGTGGCACTCAGCCAGCTCCATCCAGTTTGGGTGAACTGGTAGTGGCGATTGTGGGTGGCCCCGTCCACCCAGATGTAATGTTGTCCCATTTGTCCAAGTTTTTGAGGCTCTGCACATGCTCAAGCAATCACATTTGTGAACCAGTAGCGAAGGTAATATCACAAAATTAAAATGGTCTTGATTATTTATTAAAAACATCAGAAGCAGCAGGTGATAAGAGATAATAAGAAAGAAAGGTACAGGAGATGATGCTGAAAAATGAATGAAAAAAAATTGTTGGAGCCCTGGAAACCTAAATAAAAGGACCTTCACTTAGTAATAATGACCCTGTGAAATTATGAAATTTCACAAGCTCATTATAATGAGTCTGTTAAATTTTATAAACTATGAAATTATTCTTACATTAGAAATAATGTAATAATAAAATAGACAAACCTTCCAAAATTAGTGTATATCCCTGGTCAAAAGAGACAGAGAGAAATCTTCACTGCACAATTAATTTAAATTCTTAATGAGAAAATATGGTAGCCCAAGTAATTCAAAGTAACACAATTAGTTCAAAGACTCATTTCTCTAGCTAGAGATATTTTAAAAACTGTTTAAATTTAACAGGTGTGAATAGCAGGATCTTTTTTAAAAAGTTAATAAATATTTTAATTACATTATTAACAATTTATCTAAAAATCATGGAAATAAGTTTTAAAAGAGCAAGGAGCTGCTTCGTCATCAAAATAGCAATGCTGTATATTTAAGCATTCTAGAGTAAAAACCAAAAGCTTTAAAATATTTATGTCCTTCTTTCATGCAGTTCAGATAGCAATAATTTGGAGGCCAAACACCAATTCTTAATTCTTTCATTCATTCAGAAATAACGAAATAGTATAGGATTTGTGCCAAGACTTAGTATTCATGAATTACACATAGAGTCATTCTTTTTGATACGAAAGATAGCAGAATTGTTTGGAGAGGATTTATCGTTAATTAATTTCTTTAGGTAAGCTAAGTATTTGATATGGTAGAGACAAGATTTTGGAGAATTTGGGCTCTAGAAAGATTATGCATTTACAGAAATCATGGCATAGGCAAGGGTAAACTTTTCCAATTAACAGATGTTATTTGGCAAACTAAGATGCTTTGGAAGGTGAGAATCTGTAACTTTTTAAATGTTCTCCTTCCTGCTCACCCATTCACTTTTCTTCATAGCAGAAAAAAAATAAATGTATGTTATTCAACCAAAGTGGTGTTTTCTCTGGCCGACACTATATATGATTGAATTGAATGAATGTGTATGATTGTATACAGGGTTTTAAAATATTTTTAGTAAATTTCTATAATCTTTTATAGTTATTTATATTTCTTACATATTGTTGTTTTTAATGTTATACGCTGCCCTGACTCGCCTGAAGAAGGGTGGCATAGAAATCTAATAAATAGATAGATAGATAGATAGATAGATAGATAGATAGATAGATAGATAGATAGATAGATAGATAGATAGATAAACAGATAAATAAATAAATAAATAAATATGCTTGCAATAATTTTAAATAAAATTGAGTATTTCAGTTTCTTTTCATGGATTCCATCAGCATAGGAATTTTTTAAAGATAGTTAATGAATGAAGTAAGGTTGGCAAACCAACTATCTAATAGGTCAGCTTACATATATTTTGAAAGCGTATGAAACAGGAGTTAGTTTAAAAGTACAGTTTCTAAATTAACACATCTATTACCTTAGATATTAACTAAAAGAACTTTTCTGACAGGAACCTAAGTGTTGTAAAGGTGCTATTTTATTGAGATGTGAGATTCCATATGTTAAATATGAATCTAGCCTGCCAATTTAAACGTACGTTTATAGAAAGAATGTTTTTTTAAAAAAAATTATTAATTTTTAACAAGTTTAATATATACACAACATAAAACAGTGCTCTGTTTTTCCTATGAGACAGTATAAGAGAAAAGAAGTACAATAATGAATCTTCCTAAGGTGGAGACTTTGTTCTGCAATCTGTTCATACATAACTCATAAGACATATCTAATCAATATATTTGAAATCTGATAGGTTTGTCATGCAGAAAATAAGGGGGGAAATCTTCTATCTCACAACAAACCATTTTAAATTCTTTTTTGACTGGTTTGTTGCATTTTATTTAAATAATTAGGACCATCTGTTCTGCTATTACAAAATTCCAAACATTGTGGCATGCATGCATATAATTGCAAATCATTAAGTGTCATTCTTCAGAAATAAATATATATTTCTAAAATTAACATAGGGAAATATGTGTTCATACACAAATGTTTAGACTATATTTGACCCTATAAATACTTTTTATCAAGCATTTCACAAGCCTTATGTTTAAAAGCCAAGCATCGTTAGTTGCAGGTGCTCCTCAATATGATTATTCTTATGTTTTTAAAAGACAAAAAAATACTTGTTCATACTTTTCTAATAGCTGATTTATAAAAGAAGTATTTTAATAATCCACAAAAATACCATTTTTAACACACTAAGGTTAACATTATTGTAACATTCTTCTAATTATATATGTACATACACACACACGCACACACACATATTCATTGGCCCAATGATGGCATGACAAACCCTGACCGAGTGCAAGAGAGCACGGTAAAGCAGCATCTGAATGAAGGAGATAGGAGGGGTGAGGAACAAAGCAGACCTATTACAAGATCATGGGCAAAACAGATGAATTTGGAGGAGGCAACATGTGTGCCTGAAAGGGAGAGGAGTAGCAATGAGGGAGATGGAACTGGGAGAAATACCTGCAAAGTAATGCCTGATAGTTCTGCATTACCCTTCAGGGAGAGAAAGAGGCAATACACAATAGGGAAGGAGGCAGCAGAAATCACATCGCTATCTGTCAGCATGACTAAGGTAAAAACAACAAAGCTAATTACAGAAAGGCCAGGGTGTGGGTCTATTACACATGCAATGACTAAATCAATCAGCAATACATAAAAGCAATCATCTCTCCAATCGCTATTATACACTCTGACAATGTTAGCAGGTGCTAATGAAAGTTTATTAAAAATTTTTTTTAAAGTTCTGGAGATCATGATGTCTATCATTTCTTCTATAACTACATCTAGAACTGGTGTAGGACAATTATCTATCTATCTATCTATCTATCTATCTATCTATCTATCTATCTATCTATCTATCTATCTATCTATCTATCTATCTATGATAACACATTAGAAACTCTGGCTTCAATGCTTTGAAACTAGTTATATTGTAAACTATATATGAACTAAAGACAAAATAGTGTGCTCCGCAATAAGAAATCACTCAATTTATGAAATCAAAGTATGATAGTCATGTCACAGCTTGGGAATGCTTTATGTCCAATAGTTTTGCAGGAGAATATCAGGTCATTTGTCTATTCTCTGAAGTGCAAGTGTGTCACATAGCAAGGTTGAATTAGGGTCAAACAGACCAGTAGGTTTTACAAGTTAATGTATAAAAAAAGACAAATTCAGAATTTGGAATGGCTAATTAAAGTCCATATGTAATCTCATAGGATTATGTGACATGACCTATTGTAAATGACCAAATAATGAAATATTATTGAACTGAAGTAGTTTGCTGTGGAGAAAATGGACAGCAGTGTGAGAGAGACTTACTGTATATTCAATTATAAGAAGTGTTTCTGGAAGTTAAAGCTAAAGATATTGAAACCAGTTTTTCAATTGAAGGAGGCAACTACTTTTTCATATTAGGACAACAGATTCACAAAATAAATTTTAAAAAGCACTAAACATTGATGGTATTTGTTCAGAATATAAATAAGTAGTATGCACTCAAAGTTCTAATAAATCTCAGTGGCAAAAGTATCAAAACATTAAGAAAATTAGACAGGGAACAATTGCTTTCCACAAAACTACAGTGGTACCTCAAGATACGAACCCCTCGTCTTACGAACAACCCGAGATACGAACCCGGGGTTCAGAAAATTTTTGCCTCTTCTTACGAACTTTTTTCGCCTTACGAACCCGCCGCCGCCGATCGGTTTTTGTGATCTGCGGCTCTGTCGGCAGGTCGGGAGGCTCCAACTGAGGTGGGGAATCCCAATAGGGAATTCCAGGGGCGGAGCTCTGACATCACAGAGACATCCTTCCTGGCCAGCCAAAACGTGGACTCCAGGAAGGAGGTCTCCGTGACGTCAAAGGTGTGAGAGGGGAGAGAGAACCATGCGTCAAAGGAGCTCTCCACAGCCGCCCCATCTGGCTGCCACTTTCCCCTCTTGCCCTTCGCTTCCTCCGCTTGGAAGTGAGACGAGGAAGTATCGGGCCAGGGGATTTCCCCAATCTTGCTGTCAAAATGTGTCCGTGGGAGACCCATCCATCCATCGCCCACTGCCCCCTCCTGCCAGAAGCCCGCAAAGAGCCAAAGCTGGGTGTGGAGAAAGGCGAAGATTTCAGCTCCTGGATGGACCAGAGAGCCTGGACACGCCACCTTCCTGCTCGCCCGCCCTGCCGATCGCCCTCCCACCCTCCGTCAACAGCGCCTGTCCCACCATCTCCAAGAGCTGCACCAAGGCCGCCCGGAAGCCACTGCTTCCAGGAGGGTTCCCCTCGCTAGCCTCCTCTAGATCTGCCGTTCAAGGCTTTGGTAACTTTGGAGGATCCCTGCCCAGCACACGCGCGCTCTCCCTGCACAACTTGCCCAGAGGATTTTTTTCCACCTCTCACGATCCCTCCAATGCCCCAACCTGCGGGAGGAGGGGGTTGGTTCCCCACACGGGAGCCACCCAAAGGCGAAATATGATTTGAAAAGCTCTGGTGCACAAAAAGCTTGGGGAGAGTGTCACTTGGTAACATGGGGAGGAGGAGGAAGAGACGGGCCGGGAGGAGGAGGAGTGGGAGGAAGGCAATATCTGCTCCCAACACCCGTTGGGAACGAGCAAACCAAGGGTTCTCAGCCAAGTCTTCTGAAAGAGACCGAGCTTTATGCAATCTCTCTTGGAATTAAAGGAGCGGGCGCCCATACACAAAGTTACCAAAGCCTTGAACGGCAGATCTAGAGGAGGCTAGCGAGGGGAACCCTCCTGGAAGCAGTGGGACAGGCACTGTTGGCGGCGGGTGGGAGGGCGATCAGCAGGGTGGGCGGGCGAGAAGGTGGCGTGTCCAGGCTCTCCGGTCCATCCAGGAGCTGAAAGTTTCACCTTTCTCCACACCCAGCTTTGGCTCTTTGCGGGCCTCTGGCAGGAGGGTGCAGTGGGCGATGGATGGCTGGGTCTCCCACAGACACATTTTGACAGCGAGATTGGGGAAATCCCCTCTCCCGACGCTTCCTCGGCTCGCCTGTCCCCACTCTGTTCTCCTCCACTTCGTCCGCCCACCGCTTTGTAAAAAAACTTAAAGTTTTGGATTTTCCTAATGGGCTTGCATGCATTATTCACTTTTCCATTGATTCCTATGGGAAACATTGTTTCGTCTTACGAACTTTTCACCTTACGAACCTCGTCCCAGAACCAATTACGTTCATAAGACAGGGTATCACTGTATTATAAAAATAGGTACTTTATTTTTTTTTTAAAGTAGGTAGCTGGATTCCCAGTTCAGTTTGATAAAGGAGCTTCCTAGATTATAAAGTTACATACTTCAATCACTTGAAAACGGAGCATGTATTACTAGTGTTTGTTGAATATGTAAAAAATATTCCAAACAAGACATATTTGACTGTGCTTACCAAATTAATATTTAATGTTAACCATGTCTGCAGCTCAGTAACTGTTATTCACATATTAAATTGGATAGAATTGTTGAAATAATATATACTATGGTTTTGTTCTGGTGAACAATATAAAAAAGGTAAATCAAATATGTTATAATCGTTCCAGTCTCTAGGTGGTGGTGTAATCTCCATTTCAAAGCTGAAGAAGCCGCACTGTCCAAAGATGTCTCCGTGGTCATGTGGCCAGCATGATGCTGAAGGTGCACAAAATGCTATTATTTTCCCACCCAAGATGGTCCCTATTCAATATATATATATTATAACTGGCAAATACCATATCTGGTTGGCTCCGCCCGCCCAGCTCAGTTGCCAAGTTGTCTGGTCACTGCTTGACTTGGCCTACCTGCTCTTAGCTTGCCTCACCCACTGTTCTGCCCACCCAGCCCAGCACCCACCCTGCACTATATATGTTACCTTCACTACATGGCCCAACTAATCACCTTGCCTCCATGCCTTGTACACTCTGTTCATCAAAGATAAGCTTGCCACCTGTTCGTCTTTTGCGTTAGGTTGGGGTCCAGGAATGCATCATTCCCTGAAGTCCCAGAGCCTCTGCCCACTCGCCATTTGCCTTGGATGGGTTGGGGAATGGGTCATTTTGTGGTCCAGAATCACCACCCACATGCCTCCACACACCCCAGAATCACCACCCACATGCCTCAACACATCCTCTGCCTTGCTCACCTTCATCCATGCCTTGCTGGGGGTCTCTAGTGAAGCTCGATCAGCAAGCCTCCAGCCACCGGTAGTTTTCAGCTGCCTTCTGAGCAGCTCTGCTTTGACGCAGTCCCTCCGTCCCTCCATTCTCCTGGCCGTGTCTGGCCGTGAACAGCATCAGCAGGCAATGAGTTGCATGTGCAGCAATGGGACGGCAATGGGATTTCAGCCTTCTTTAGTGGGGTGGTGGTGTAGTTTTTAGTAGTTTTTGGTGGAAGAAGCCTGCAACCACTGCTAAAGTAAAGAGGCTTCTCGCACCAAAATAGAGGTGATGGCTGTAGGCTTCTTGCGCTGAAAACTACCAAAAACTACAGGCTGAAAGAGAGGCCTGAAATCCAGGGGTGGGTTCTAACTTACCTTGGTATGATTTTGCTTCCTCCTACACCATGTGGCAATGCCTAAAATTAAAAATATTTTTTTAAAGCAGAAAAGATGGTGACCACATGCTCAGAATAAAAAATAAATTTGAAAAAAATCAAAAATATCCCCCCCCCCCAAAAAAAAAATTGGTGGCACACATGGACCAGCATCAACTGAACCGGTTCTGTGACATTATCGTGACATAACCAGTGGGTCGTTACCAGTTTGGGGGAACAGGTCCAAACTGTGAGGAATCCACCTCTGCTGAAGTCCCGTCACCACCATCACCACCCTGTTCTCACTAGCTGTGCATCCACATCTTATTGACTGCTAGTGTGTTTGCACAGCCACACTCCATTGCCAAACCTGGCCAGGAGAATAGCCTGCTGCACCAAAGGGACAGCATTGCAGTAGACTCCTTGGAAAGCAGTCAGACAGCAGTGTCCTTTTAAGGGGGGAAGGAACACCATAAAGGGACAGGCTGCCTTTTCTGCTGGTTCCATTACACTGGTTTGTTGGGCATGGCTTGGTGGATCATATGACTGAGTGGACATGACTAACTAGATGTCACTCACAGCAAGGGGCTCACCACATCCACAGAACTGGCAGTAGAGTAACTGGTGTGTGTATGTGTGTGTGTGCGTGTTTGTGTGTGTGTGTGTGTGTGTGTGTGTAACATACTTTTACTGAATTTGAAAATGAAGGGAGACTAGTATAGATCTATTTCAGCCTTGTTGTGGCCTCATCAGCTAGCCATACCCTCACTGGGATTTGATCCTGAAGTCTCTGCCTTGTAAGGCAGAAAATTAACTGCTAGGCCATAAGATCTCATCCTTTCAGCTTTGTACCAGGGAAGTTTTCTGTCAAATCACCCTGGTATACCCAAATATGGGAGGAATCTAAAGGAACTTAATGCTTTCTTTTGCCTCTCAGCCCAAAGTAGTTAATTAATTTTTTCATAGCTGACAAAAAATATTGGAGGTTCTGCCATGCTTTGGCATCTGGGTGATGGTTGTATTTTGTTTGTGGGGTGGGTATGAGTATGAGTTTGGGTTTGGGTCTGGTAAGGATGATTGGTGGTGGCTTCCTGTGTTGTTCTTGGTCTGGTGTCAGTTTTCGTGACTGGAATTTTTATGCCGCCCTTCTCCTTAGACTCAGGGCAGCTTACAACATGTTAGCAATAGCACTTTTCAACAGAGCCAGGCTATTGCCCCCACAATCCGGGTTCTCATTTTACCCACCTCGGAAGGATGGAAGGCTGAGTCATCCTTGAGCCGGTGATGAGATTTGAACCGCTAACCTTCAGATCTACAGTCAGCTTCAGTGGCCTGCAGTACAGCACTCTACCTGCTGCGCCACCCCGGCTCTATACAGTACTTTGTCCAGCATTTGCAAAGAGGAGGAGAAGAGAGGATGGAGGGGGAAACCTATCAGTGATCAGTTTAAAAGAAACAAAATGAAAACATGTCCCTGGATACAGGAGTTCTATATCCATTATAGAATAACAGTAAACTATTACAGACTTTTCTGATTTTGACACTGAAAAGCAAAACTTGAAGATTGTCATTGTATGCTTGGGGAACATATAGTGATCACCATGGATGTAGATCCAAGACAGGTGATTTACCAATTCAAGGAAAAAAGAATTGGATATTGAACTTGAAAAAGTGCTGAGATCTAAAGCATATTGTCTGTTCAAGAGTGAGAGATAATAAAGGTAAGGAAATAAAAGAAATATTTTTGCTGTTGGTATTATAGTTTAGGCCCTAATATGAACTTATATGGTATTTCTTACAACTCTCTTGTAAATCAAGAAGCAACCTGAGATCTTTATGCTACGAAAGGCCACTCTTGAGCCTTGGTTACTTTTAATTTGAGTCTTGGAACATAATTGTACATCTAAAAACAAAAAAGTAATAACGCTTTTTACTTAAAACATCTGGCTTTCCTTTATTTCTTTTTCCTTCCCTTTCCTTCCTTTTTTTAATTTCCTTTCCTTTTCTTTCAGAATTTAAGGAGTATAAGTGAGGACTTGGTTTATCAAATGATCTGTAATTTTAGCATATTCTAAGAGATGAGGAATGAAAATTCAGATGGAGGTGGGAAGAAGTGGAGGACGAAATTATTTTAAACTGCTTGGGATTTCCACAATTAATTAATGTTTTTAAAAAGCAATCAGATAAGCAATTGTTTCTCATGATGGATAAATGCACAAGTCAGTTGGCAATAATGTCAATTTTTTACACTGTAGAATAATGAATTTCCATTCAAAGTAGCATAGTATGGTATTTTGTAACTTATTTTTCTCTTTCATTGTAAGGATATTAAATGTTATAGGATCCTTTGAGATTTAAATTAATTTCAAAAACAAAATTATCACATTAATTTTAATTTAAATATGATTTATAATTAAAATTCTATAAGGCTTTTTCCTAGTTGCTTTTAATAAAAAGATAGAGAGGCTTACAGAAATAATCTTAATTGTTCTACTGCTGTTTCACTTATTTTAAGTATTTAGGTATTAGGTATTAATAAATCGCTACTTATAGAACTTGTCCATTTTTCTAAAATTTAGATTGTTTTCCCCAGTCATCTTTTTAAAAAAATGTTTAATTTGACAATCAACTGAATATTGCACTTACGGTCAAAAGTGTGACCATCAATTGTCTTTCAGATTATGTACTAAGATGCAGAGCTTTTCATTGTTTCTATATATATATATACAGTATAATTAATGGATGCAAAACGTTGTTGCAAATATGTGCCTATATTGGCACATACTACATTCATATTCATATTCATAAAGGAAAGCTGTATTTTGGTAAAGCAACACATTAAGAAAAATTCAGATCAGAGAAAAAGAGAGGGTGGGGCTGTTCTGGTTGCAGCTGAGGTGAGGACAGCTGGAAAGTAGTCTGAATCTAGCACTCCCTGAATGGCAGCAGGCATGGACATCATTGCTGGCTGCCCTGAAGCCAGAACAATCACAAACCAAGATTGTGCAGAATTGGTGTATGGACAGAACATTGAACTTGGGTAAGATATTTACCAACTTTTACTTTAATGACTTACAATTACAAGAAGAATATTAAAAGAAAACTCTTAAGATTAAAATAGCGGCAACATGGAGGGGAAAAAATATCTGGAAACGACAGAAAAAGACACACGAGAATCTATAAAAATGGAGACTGTGGGAAAAAGCTCAAATAATTTGAAAGTGACTTTAGGGAGAAATTATTTGACTATCTGAATTTTTAAACCTCTTGGATTGATCCGATAGTTAGCTGCTTTTGACATAATGTTTATTTGGATCGGATGTCATCTGAGAGAGTCATCTACCCAAGAAAGAGAAGAAGTGATGTTATCTCTACTTGAACGTTGTTATTTCAATCCCTAAGATGCTGCAAAATTGTATACCTCTATACAAAATTGTGCTGTAAAATATTGATCAAAATATATCAATTCTGAAACAAATAAATAAATACACAGAACAATGGAACAGATATAAAATTGTTTCCAAATTAAGCAAGTGCAGAGTTGGTGTATGCTCAATGCCAGATCAGTTGTAAATAAAGCTCCCCTCCTTCAGAATTTATTCCTGGAGGAAGAAGCCAACCTGGCATGTGTGACTGAAATCTGCCTGGGCCCTGAGGGAGGAGATCCTCTCTCTGAAATTTGCCCAGCTGGCAGCAGCCATGACCCCAGGGAGAGGGGAGGAGTGGCTATTATGGTCAAGAAGACCTGCAGCCTATGCAGGCTTGCTGCTCCTGAGATTGCGGGTTGTGAGTCGCTCCTTGTGAAGTTAGACCTAGGGTGGGCTTGTTGTTCATGTACCTGCCTCCCAGCTGTGTGTCAACAGCCCTGCCTGTGCTACTCGAGGAAGTAGCCGGGTTGGCGGTGGAGTTCCCCAGACTTATTCTTCTCAGAGCAGTTGAGTTATGATCTGAAATTAAGGGACTTAGATATTTTGCCTTTGTCAGGGTCAGATCATTTTCTGCTATGGCTTGTTTTTAAGGCTACAATCTTCCCCATAGGGAGCAGAACAGATTAGGAGATTCCGCCCCAGATGCCTGATGGACCCAAAGGGATTTCAGAAGGCGCTTGAGGTTTTATCAGACTCGCTTGTACACATTTCAGCAGAGTCTCTTGCTGCAGCCTGGAATATGGCAGCAGCAGGGACTCTTGACTGTTGCGATCTCTCTGTGGCAGTAGACCCATCTAGAGGAGCGCTGGAGGAAAAGTAAATCTGAATCTGAACACTTCTAATTGCTTATGTTAAGACTTACCAAGTGGTGCTCCAGGCGACAAGATGTGCGTATCATGTCACCCTGATTGCATCTGCAGAATCTCACCCAGCCACCCTGTTTAGGGTGACTCACTTCCTCCTTAATTGGTGTGTGTGTGTGTGTATTGATGAACCCTTGCAGGGTAGTGCTGAGGACTTTAATAGGTTTTTGCAGATAAAATCGCTCAGATCCGGACAGATCTTGACTCCAAATGGTATGCAGTGTTGCTGGACAATGAGTCAGTTGAGATGACAGGGGTCATCTTAGTCCTGTGGCATTGGAGGAGTTTGACCTGGTAACACCCGATGAAGTGGACAAGGCCATGGCAGTTGGGAGCTCTGCCACCTGTTTGTTGGACCCGTGTCCTCCCGGCTGGTTTCGGACAGCAGGGAGGTGACATGGAGCTGGGCCCAGGAGATTTTCAATGCTTCCTTGAGGGAGAGCTCATTTCCAGATCCCTACAAGGAGGCACTTGTGCGTCCCCTCCTCAAGAAGCCTTCCCTGGACCCAGCTGTATTTAATAACTATCATCCGGTCTCCAACCTTGCTTTTATGGGGAAGGTTGTCAAGAAGGTAGTGACGCTTCAGCTCCAACGGTCCTTGGATGAAGCCGATTATCTGGGACCTCAACAGTCAGGGTTAAGCCCGGCTACAGCATGGAAACTGCTTTGGTTGCACTGATAGATGATCTGTGGCAGGCTCGGGATAGGGATTTATCCTTTATCCGGGTGCTTCTCAACCTCTCAGCAGCTTTGATTACCATCAACCATGGTATCCTTCTGTGCCAGCTGGAGGGGTTGGGAGTGGGAGACACCATTTTACGGAGGTTCTCCTCCTACCTCTCTGGTCAGTCGTAGTCGATGTTAGCAGGGGGTCAGAGGTCCACTCCTAGGTCCCTCTCTTGTGCGGTTCCTCAGGGGTCGGTCCTCTCCCCCTTGCTGTTTAATGTCTACATGAAACCACTGGGTGAGATCATCCAAGGGCACAGGGTGAGTTACCATCAATATCAATATGAACGAATGAATGAATGAATGCATTCCAAACTAATATAAAATATAAATGTTGCTCATGCTCCTAAAGGGTAAAAGCTATCCACCACTTTAATATTTCATTATAAATTCTAAAGCTGATTGTTCTTCTTATCGTCATTAGTTTGGGCTTCTTTATCTTAATTTCAATCCCATTTTTTCATTGTGCTCCTTGACTTTTATTATTTGAGTTTCCAGATTGTTTTTAGCTACGGCTATCTGGGTTTTATCATTAGCATAGTGCTAGTTATTGATGGTTTTTCATCCAGTTTAAAAACCACATTCATCTTCTTCCAATCCAGTTTCCCCAAATATACATTCAAACATAAGTGGAATAAATAAGGAATTATAATGTAGCTTTGACCTATAATTGCTGGAGGAAAATTGATTACTTGTCTTCATAGGTTGTAAAAATGAGATGATGAACCTTAATCCTCACCCAGTGTTGATGAACCTTTTTGGCACTGAGTGCTGAAACGGGAGCACGTGCGCACCAGGGAGAGCGCCGGAAAGGCCAGCTTTTGCCTGTTGCTCTTCTGAATTCCAGTGCGCATAAGTGCTGGAAATTGAGAGGGAAGCTCCCTGGCACGCATGCGCGTGCTGGTCACCTGGTCTTTCAGTTTCTGGTGCACATGCATGTGTGAAGACCAGCTGGCTAGTGCACATATGTGCACCAGAAACTAAAATACTAGGTGACCGGCATGAACATGCATGCCAGGGAGCTGTTCTTCAGGTTTCCATTGTTCCCATAATGCATGAGGACCAGTTGGCCAGTATGCATGTGCATTCCAGAACATGGAAGAGAAACAGGAGATGGCTGGCGTGCCCAGAGAGATGACTCTGCATGCCACTTCCGGCTCTCATGCCATAGGTTTGCCATAATGGCCCTAATCCTAACCTTGGACTGTAATTTCCAATTATTATAAAAGAAATCCCATATACACTGCTCAAAAAAATAAAGGGAACACTTAAACAAAACAAGTTATCTCAATAGCTACAAATATATACTGCTCAAGTAAATCAAACTTCTGTGAAATCAAACTGTCCACATAGGAAGCAACACTGATTGACAATCAATTTCACATGTTGTTGTGCACATTCAACTTTGTACAGAACGAAGTATTCAATGATAATATTTCATTCATTCAGATCTAGGATGTGTTATTTGAGTGTTCCCTTTATTTTTTTGAGCAGTATATATATTTGTAGCAATTGAGATAACTTGTTTAATTGTGTTATATTAACTGACTATTTGTATTTCTGTCTTCTATTTAATAAAACTAAGTTTTGTCAAATAGTCTGCGGAGAGGGGCAGCATACAAATCCAATAAATAAATAAATAAACCACAATTAACAGTTAAATACCCATTTTTACAATATTTAGTTTTCAGTGCATGATCCCTGCCACCTTGGTTTTCAGAGAGTATTATTTTGTCACCCATATACAATAAAATAGGAATTCTTTTGTCAGTTACTTTATAGATTAAAGTATAAACTATTTTGAATAAGGTGTTCAAACGAAGGAATGTATATAAGTATTATATAGGAATTAGGCTTATTTACAATCTGGCTCAATCTCTGGATGTTTTAATGTAATTGTAAAAATCCCCCTGTTAGAGATATCTTACTAATAAGACAATTTTCTCATATAACCTATACATTAGAAACAGAAAATGTTTATATAAAAATTGGGATTTTCCATAGTCGCTGTCTTGAGTTTAAATCAAAAACTGTTCAAAAAAGCTGCATATAATTCTGTTTCTAGAGACTTGGTGTAGGTCATTAGACACAAATTATAGTACCATGCAGCAGTCAGTGGTTGAGATGCCTGCTTGTAAACCTTGCTTGTTCATGCTCTCTTCTGTGACCCACATTTAATATTTAATAATTGGATATAATGTGTTTGGTCTGGTTATTATACGTTATGTATACGAGGGTCGCCCAGAACATAATGCACCACATTTTCTTCCTTCAACAGTTATTTATTGAACACAATGAAACTTACACACAAGAAAGAATTATGTTTCTTCTACACTCCCTATTTTTCCATGTAATCTCCATCCCATTATATTGCCTTCCTCCAGCCAGACACAAGGGCGTGTATGCCCTTTCAGTATACTCCTTGTTCTGGTCACGAAGCCTTAGAACTCTGCAGAACCATCTTCTAATGGCCTCACCCTCTGTGCTCAGCAACTTATCATTCTTATGTCAACTGCGGGTTCTCCATAAATTGTACACAAACATTTGTGAATGTTCCCAACAGTTTTTTTCTCTGCAGTGAAAAACTCAATGACAACATGCTGTTTGTAATGTACATCACTTAAGGATGCCATTTCGAAACACTGTTGCAGGTACACTATGTGTCTGAAGAAATGCAAAATTTATGCACGCACTCCTGACAATTCAAATAATGTATATCTAAAGTTTCACATTGATACTATTACTGTAGGCTGAGAAAAAAAAAGTGGTGCATTACTTTCTGGGCGACCCTCATACTTATATACTTATATACAGTGATAACTCATCTTACGAACGTAATTGGTTCCAGGAGGAGGTTCGTAAGGTGAAAAGTTCGTAAGATGAAACAATGTTTCCCATAGGAATCAATGGAAAAGCGATTAATGCATGCAAGCCCAAAATTCACCCCTTTTGCCTCATTGCTGCCGGCATTCGGATCCTTGTTGGGGGGGCGGGTGGAGGGGGGGAGACAGCACAGGCTGCCTGGAGGAAGCCTCGTGGGTGCATTGACATGTGAGGGAAGCTGCCTTGCGACTTGTCAACCGGCGGCGCTCCCACCCTCCTTGAAAGTTTTCTGCTATGAAGCGCTGGGGGAGGTGTCAATTCTCCAGGTCCCTCCTGCTCCCCCAAGCTTCGTACAAAGCCAAGCTTCCCAGCCAGCAGAAGCTGCTGTGGTGGCAAGGGGGGCATCAGAAGTTTCTCCCCACGGTGTCCTTGCCCTCCCGATCGGTGGGGAGAAGCTCGGGGAGAAGATCCTGACACCATGCTCCCCTCACCTCCACAGCAGCCGGCTGGGAAGCTTGGCTTGGCCAGCACCCAGCCCTCCTGGCGGCCACTTTTGATTTGGAGGCTCCCATGATCGCCGAGCCCGGCGGAATCCACACACCTCCTCCTCCTGCTTTCTACTCCGGACTGCTCTGGGAAGACGGAGAGGGGGGGCTGGGAAGGGAGTTCCCTCGAATGACAATCAAGGACATCAAATCAGTCTTTGCAACAGAAAAAGTGGCTGTGTGTTCCCCCACCCCCATTCTCTATCTCCATGCAAAGCTCTGCAATGCAAAGTCAGTCACCCGGTGACCTGATTCTCTCTCCACTTTCGCCTTCTCCTTTCCCTCCTCGAAATCGCAGGCAATTTACGGTCTGGCATTTTCTTTCTGTCTCTTTCCTTCCTTAATTCTTTCTTCCTTCTTCTCTGCCCACTTTCTTTCTCTGTCTGCCTTCCTTCCTACCTACCATCTTTCTGCCTTCCTTCCTAACTTCTTTCTTTCTTTTTTTCTTTCTTTCCTTTTCCTTCCTTCCTTTTCTTTCCCGAGAGGCGGTCCACCTAAGGGAGAAAAGCTGGCAGAAGCTGCCTCCCGAGCTCTCTTGCCTGACGGGAGGTGAAGTGCTGGGGTGGGGGTGCCAGGCCGGCCCTCCTGCCTCCCCCACCAGCCAAAAACACAAAGCCGGGCAGCTCCCAGCTGCCAAAGGAGGCTTAAACCTCCTGATTCTCCCTGCCCCTCTGTCCCACTCATTGCCTGTGTCCAGCAGAAGCTGCTGCTCGAGTGCTCTTGGCCGGCGGGATGCAAAGCGCTGGGGTGGGAGGTGTCCTGACACCCCACCCCCCAGTGCTTTGCCTCCCGCCGGGCAAGAGCACTTGGGAAGCAGTCCTGCTGGCCACAGGTGAGGGGCAGGGAAGCCTCCTGCAGCGGCTGCTGTGGCAGAGACATTTGGGTTTTTGTCTGGGAAAGGCAGGAGGGCTGTCCTGATACCCCCACCCCAGCGCTTCAACTCCCCCAGCCAAAAACGCAAAGGTCGCCGCCGCAGCAGCCGCTGTAGGAAACTTAATCCTCCCGATCCTCCTAGCCCCTTGCCTGTGTCCGGCAGAAGCTGCTGCCCGAGTGCTCTTGGCCAGCGGGAGGGGAAGCACTGGGGTGGGGATGTCGGACACCCCCCACTCCAGCTCTTCACCTCCCACCGGGCAAGAGCGCTCGGGAGGCAGTTCTGCCGGCCACGGGCGAGGAGGATCGGGAGGCTTAAGTCTCCTGCAGCGGGTGCTGTGGTGGGGACCTTTGGGCTTTTGGCTCTAGAGGGGAGACAGGAGGGTCAGACTGACACCCCCCACCCCAGCGCTTCAACTCCCCCGGCCAAAAACGCAAAGGTCTCCGCCGCAGCAGCCGCTGTAGGAGACTTAATCCTCCCGATCCTCCTAGCCCCTTGCCTGTGTCCGGCAGAAGCTGCTGCCCAAGTGCTCTTGGCCAGCGGGAGGGGAAGCACTGGGGTGAGGGTGTCGGACACCTCCCACCGGGCAAGAGCGCTCGGGAGGCAGCTTCTGCCGGACACAGGCAAGGGGCTAGGAGGATCAGGACCCAAAGGTGGTCTGCCGCCGCCAGCTTGAGCCAGGAGGCATTCAGGGCATGGAGGAATGGGAAGCTCAAACGCCGGCGACTTCAGCTTCCCATTCCTCTATGCACTTCGCCCTGAATGCCTCCTGGCTCAAGCCGGCGGCAGCAGACCGCCTTTGGGTTTTCGGCTGGGGGGGAGCAGGAGGACCTTCCTAACTCCCTCCCCCCCGAGCCAAAAACCCAAAGGCGGTCTGCTGCCGCCCGCTTGAACCAGGAGGCATTCAGGGCGAAGTGCATAGAGGAATGGAAAGCTGAAGTCGCCGGCATTTGAGCTTCCCATTCCTCCACACCCTGAATGCCTCCTGGCTCAAGCGAGCGGCAGCAGACCGCCTTTGGGTTTTCAGCTCAGGGGGAGGGAGTTAGGAAGGTCCTCCTGCTCCCCCCCGAGCCGAAATCCAAAGGTGGTCTGCCGCCGCCGGCTTGAGCCAGGAGGCATTCAGGGCGAAGTGCGTGGAGGGTTTGCCGTTCGGGTTTTGCGTTCGGGTACAGCCGGGCTGCGGGGCTTCCCAGCAGCCTCCTGAACCCCAAACTTTTGCCGAACTTCCGGGTTCAGGGTTCGGGAGGCTGCTGGGAAGCCCCGCCGCCCGGCTGTCACCTTTTAAAACAGCTGGGGGGCTTCTCGGAGGCCTCCCAATGCCAAACCCGGAAGTTCGGGTTTGGTGTTCGGGTTTAGTAAGACGCTGGGAAGCCCCCCGGCTGTTTTAAAAGGTGACAGCCGGGCGGCGGGTCTTCTTGGCGGCGGCGGAGGCGGGGGTTCGTAAGAAGAAAAAGGTTTGTAAGAAGAGGCAAAAATTTTCTGAACCCCGGGTTTGTATCTCGGGTTGTTCGTAAGACAAGGGGTTTGTATCATGAGGTACCACTGTACATATACAATACAGTGTGTGTGTGTGTACTTATTACACTTAAGAGAACTATTTCTCTATAATCAACTAGATAATTTCTGATCCATTTTTAAAATATAAAGATACAATGATAAGTATCACCCAGTCATCTGGGACCCTAGCTTTCTGATTAGGAAAGGTAAATAAACTGTCAAATCTCAAAGTCCAAAATGTATTATTTGATTCTATATGCTCAGTGAACCATTTCTATGTGTGATGCTTCAAAACTTTTAATTGCTCTATTGGGTAAATAACTTCTTCAATTGTTACTGGTGACCAAGTCTGTTAGGAAATATCTAAAGTGAAATATTTCAGACCTGAAGCTATTCCTGAATCTGTAAAAAAAATACGGAAATACTCTTTTAAAAGTTTAAATAAAACAAAGTGATCCTATTATAGGACAAAGAAATAAAAATAAAAAGACAAGGAATTGAGTCATTACTTACTTTTGATAAGTAAAGTATAATGCAGACATTGGTTATCAACACCAAAGTTTCTAAAATAATCAATGGTATAATATATATAAATATAGTATATTCTAGTCTCTTTCTATCATACTAAAATCTTTATTCCTTTTTTCTAGCACTGCTACTCTAAGGTTTTGCAATTCATTTTCTAAGGCTATTCTAAAAGGAGTGAAAAAAATGCCTAGTTCCCATGTTTGCAAAGAACTATCTACAATCTTAATGAGACGTGACATTGAGCCAAATCAGCAGTGCCAGTTTCCCTGATTTAGATTACAGCAGCGATCCATATCAAGATAATGACAAAAAACAACTTCCTTCAGTTTGGTTGTAAAATGAGACACCAATTAAAAATATTTCAGTTAGTTGTAATGTATTAAAATGATTTAAAATAGCAAACCACCTAGTAATTTCAGTTCAAAAAAAGCAAAGCAATTTATTTATTCAAATACATGTATTTATTTAAATGCTAAAGTATGAATAATACTAAATTCAGTGACTTTGTAGCTATTGTTTGCCCGTATTGTTGAGATAGAAAAATAGAAGATTGACGGCAGAAAAAGACCTCAGGGTCCATCTAGTCTGCCCTTATATTATTTCCTGTATTTTATCTTAGAATGGATATACAGTGGTACCTCTACTTACGAACTTAATTCGTTCTGTGACCAGGTTCGTAACTAGAAAAGTTCATAAGAAGAAGTATTTTTTCCCATAGGAATCAATGTAAAAGCGAATAATACTCACCCCTTTTGCCTTATTACTGCCGGCATTCGGATCCTTGTTCGGGGGCAGGTGGAGGGGGTGAAAGACAGCGGGGGCTGCCCAGAGGGAGCCTCATGGGTGGATTGACATACGTGGGAAGCTGCCTGGCGGCTTGTTAGTCGGTGGGGCTTCCACCCTCCTTGAAAGTTTTCGGCGACAGCGGCAAAGGAGAATCCCGGTGCTTCAGCTTCAGACAAGGTTCCCTGGCTCTCACTCCCTGTCTGTTACCCACTTCCTCCAGGGGAATCCCTTCAAGACCCTTCAGGGCTCCCTTGTGGTCATAAAGAGGAGGAACGAAGGGGGGGAAATTGAGGCCTCCCTCCAAAAAACGGATCCCATGGAAAGCCGCATGGAAAATTTCCCACCCAGGCTAAGTTTTCCCACACCTTTGAAAGATAATTTTTCTAACACGCCAAAAACATGCCCATGTTCCCTTTTCTGCACTCAGTCTGCTCCTGGTTTTCTGACAGTGGCTGGAAAGCAGTGGGGGTATTTGAGGACGGGGCTCAGGAAGCTAAGCAGGAAGGCAGACCCTCCTCCTCTCAGTTGCGAGCTCCGAAAAGTCTCCGAAACTTTTATTTTAAACTTTTGGCAGCTTCATGGCTGATTCCTCGCTGGGGAAGCCAGGGTAGCCCCTTCTGTTAAGGGTGGGCAAAAGACAGCCGGGGCCCCTCCAGTTCTCACTTGCCTGCTTTTCGGGAAGCTGCGTCGCTCATCCGTGGGTCCCTCCTAGCGGGCAGGGAGATTCCGGCTTGTCTGCCCACTTTTGGCCAAGGAGAGCTGAGAAGCCGGTCATATGCCAGCCAACGGAAATCGCCAAAGCGGGGACGGAGCAGCTGGGTGAGATTCCCCACTTACTCTACCTTCCCCTCCTCCAGAGCCCATGGAGATAGCCATGCACTTCCCTTTGTCTCCCTGGCCAAAGAAGTGGTGGCCAGTTGAAGTTGCAGCCTGGAGTACTAATCCAGCTGCCGTTTCGCTTCCCTCCCTCCAGCAAGCTTGCGTGGCTTCTCCATATGGGAGAAAGCATTCTGAGTCCTCCTTACCCCTTCTGCCCATCTGCCGGTTGAACTGCAACTGCTGGCCGACAGGACACTCCAAAGCCTGCCCAACTGCGCCTGCCTCCCCCACAAAGTACTTGGGGGATGTCCGGCTCGGGGTCCGGAGTCGCCTCCCTTCAGCACCCCAAGCCAAGTCGGCGTCTCCCCGCTTCTCTGAGCCTCCCCTCAGAAACCCCGAAACCGGGATGCTGCTGCTATAGCTCGGTTCCCGATAGATAAATAAATAGTGTGGTTGGCTCTGGCCCAGCGCCTGTCCCAAGGAATGTGGAGGTGGATGCAGGGGAAACATCAACATGTCATAGGCCTGTTTTATTGCTGACAGAGTCAGGTAGTGCAGTTTCCCCGGACAAAGAAGAAGTTGGTGGAGACTTGGAAGAGGGGGGCTTGGCACACAGCCCAGGAAGCCAATCTCTATTATCTTTGGTCGATTCAGATGAGGAAGTGTTAGACCCACGCATGCACAGAATTATGCATTGAAGAAATATTACAGGAGATAAGAGAGGCCACCTGTGTTTGGGTGGAGTTCCAGTAATTAGAGCTGCTGATATAAATAGCAGCGTGCTGTCTTGGCCGTTGTGGAAGATTATCTGATCATTGTTTCTTCAGGACCGTGTCTTGCCTTTTCCAGACTTTGTTGATTTTTCACGACTTTGAAACAAAAGCAGAGCAAAGTGCGGGGGTCTCACTTCGTGGAAGAAGGAGGGCTATGATGTTCCTTCACAGCTGCTAGCTAAGTACTTAAGGACTAATTAAGGGGATTGTACAGACTACCAGGTTGTTTTGGGACGAGTGCTCTTTGCAATACAAAAAGGGTGCTTTGTTTCTTTTGAATTTTTGTGATAAAGACCATTGTTTTTTTGAACTTTCAAGTGTGTGTGTGTCTGAAATTTGTACCCTTGAATTTTTGGGAGACTCATACCATAGAGCCCAGCAGAACAGACAGATGGATGGATGGATGGATGGATGGATGGATGGATGATACATAGATGATAGATAGATATCAATCATCTATGTATCTATCATATATCTATCAATCTATCATCTATCTATCATCTATCTATATATCCATCTATCTATATATCCATCTATCCATCCATCCATCCATCCATCTATCTGTCATCTATCTATGTATCTAGCAATGACAGATCTGAGTTCTTTAAGAACTCTGGGGTGGATGCCATTTGGACCCATTGTCTAATTTATCTTTAATCGTTCAGATTCTTCTAAGACATCGGTCTCTGAGATCACTGTAGCTGAATCCCTACAGCTGGAAGCAATTAAAGAGATTAAGTCTTAAATAGCCTTTAACAGATAGGACATTGTAGCAGACAATTTTGTGAACTATGCTTAGGTCAGACAATAGACGGCATAATTCCCAGTCATTCAAACTCAAACTTTTGAGCCTGGTGGCATAAAGGATTCTATTGTGAACAAAGGAGTGGAGTACTCTTCTTGTGAAATACCTCTGGACCTGCTCAGTTGTATTATTATTATTTTTTATTTTTTATTAGATTTGTAAGCCGCCCCTCTCCGCCCCTTATAAATTAAAATTATAATGTTACAGGTGTTATGCCACACTACTTACTACTGTAATTCAAGATATATCACCCAAAAACAGGTTTTATTTTTTTGGGGGTATAAATTTTTATTGTTTTTCACACCTTACAGAGATTCCAATTTACATACCTCAAATTAAAATAAAATACAATATAATATCAGATGCCAAATTCTTAATCAAATTAATCAATTTTTTCTAATTATTTATCCACTTTATTCTGGTATATATCATTCATTTTGTACCTCCTTTCCATATACTATCATCTGGATTTGGGGTATTGTTCTTCGCCTTCATTTGCATTTAAAGTGCTATAGCTAACTAGATTTCTCTTGGCTATTTGCTGTTTTTCATTCCTGTTTTTATTTTTTTTAAAAGTCCTCATTTTATCATAGCTGCTTTTTTAAAAAATGTCCAAATTTACTTCTCCTTAAAACCCAAGAAGAAAAGAAAAAAAGAAAGAAAGAAAAAGAAACATTATTCATATCCTATCTTAATCTAATTATAACAATGTTGTTGTTGTTAGAAATTTTAAGATGTGTTTCCTACTCAATTCATTTCTTTCATTATATCAGTATATCATTTCTGCTTTAACAAATCAAAATCAATATAAATAATATTGTTCCGTTAGTTTTGTGAAAAGTATCTTCCATCAGAAAAGCCAGTGCATTAATATTCTTCCCTAATCTAGATATCTTCCACTTCCGTTCTTAGTGTGATAGTCTTCCCTAATCTATAAATTCCACTGCCAATCCCAGTGTAATTATCTTTCCTAATCTATTTGTCACTGTCATATCAGTGCAATAGTCTTCCTATTCTAATTACCTTCACTCCTAAATGCAGTGCAATAATCTTCCC
Organism: Erythrolamprus reginae; assembly: GCF_031021105.1. NCBI lineage: Eukaryota > Metazoa > Chordata > Lepidosauria > Squamata > Dipsadidae > Erythrolamprus > Erythrolamprus reginae. The sequence goes on from NC_091956.1 coordinate 50,351,580, forward strand.
TAATCTATATATTTCCCTAATCCATATATTTTCCCTAATTCTATATATCTTCCACTATCAAACTCAGTGAGAATCTTCCCTAATCTATTCAGTTTAGCTCTTCCTTGTTTCATCTGTTTCATTCATTTCTACATCGCCCCGAGTCTGCAGAGAGGGCGTCATACAAATCTAATAAATTATTATTATTATTATTATTATTATTATTATTATTATTATTATTATTATTTGTCTTTCCCTATGATACCTAACATAATTAATATTAATTATTATCCCATATTGATCCTACTCCTTATGTTGTATCTCTTTTCCCCTTTCTTTTCCCCCTTCCTCCTATTTTATTTATCACCATAAATCAGATAATCTATTTATAATTCAATCAATCAGAAGAAAAAGAAAAAAGAACGAAAGAGAAAAAAAAATCCAAAATAATAATCATTCTGAAATAATCATAACCATTTTCAATTATTTCATCCATATTAAGCACAATAATCATAAGTATTTTCAATTTTCTCATTCATAAGCCATTAAATTTTCTCCCCTTGTACAGTGCTTCCATTTTAACATTTTATATCTCTTGCTTATATATTTGTATATTTATATAATATACTGTATATTCCAGTAATAAACTCCAATAAGATTAAAATATTAATAATTCCAATTCATTTTGTATACTCATTTCCTTTTATAATTTATAACTTTGTAAAAAAAGAAAAAAAAGAAAAAACCTATCCTCTTCCTCATCTTTATGGTACTGGTAACTTTTAGTATCTTTTGGAGTCAAATCAGTTCAGTTCAGTCATTTTCCTCTTAAATGTTTTCTTCCTTCCATGCAATAGCTTAAATGTTTTCTTCCTTCCCATAGCCAGTCAGTGTGGAAGTCAAATGTCAAAATCTGTAAGCAAATAGCAAACTGTTATATTTCTTCCAGCCACATGATGGCGCTAGATAACAAATTTTCCAGCTCTGATCCGATAGCTCTTTACCAACTATTTCTGGTTTTGGTGTTCCTCTTTGTTTGTTTATTTATTTGCTGTTCCTTTTCGTTTACATAAAAAAAAAGAAAAATATAGCTTCCACAACAGAGATTCAAGGTTCCAGATTCCAAAAGGCAAGTTTAAAATAAAACCAATTAGATAGCTTTAAAAAATTCAATGATGGACAATTCGCTACTTTTCAAAGCTTTCGCTGAAATGCCACCTTGCACAGATAGCTGCTTTCTTCAATCTCCGGCTGTTTTAGCTCCATCCAGCAACCAATTGCAAAACAAAAGTCCAAAATCCCTTTCAGGCACTCTCAGCTTACCATCAGCGACCGGAAATCCCTCCCTTTCTCTGTAAGCAACTCCTCCAACTCTCTTTCCAGATGTTACCATTCGGCTTCCATCTCAGCCTTGCATTGTCTCCTCAGCTGTGTTGGCTCAGGCATGGCAGCCTGTCCAGCTTCACCGCAGCCGGTGCGAGAAAGGCCAATTCACCTGGCAGGGCATGCCAGCCCCTGCCAAGCCCCTGGCAGCACCCCATGCGTCACTCTCCCTGCAGGAGAGATCTAGTCTAGTCCAAAAGCACCAGAACCCCCGGGCAATGGAATTCAGGGCCATTCACAAGGGAGAGGGAATGGCACCACAGCTGTGGCCATCAGACCCTGCCCCTTCCTCCCCCAAAAACACATTTTAAATTATTTTCAAACAAATATGTTCAATACAGGATTAGAGTTTAATCAAAATGTAAATCTGTATGAGAAGTTATATGTTAATAAGCACTGTGATTAAAGAATGACAATCTCTTGAGTGGAATGTATAAACACATCCTTACACAAAATTTGTATTGTGTTAGTTCCCAATTACAAGTTTTGTTTTAATACTCATATTTAGTAATTGGATAATGCAGATTATTTTTTGTAATAGTTATTGCAAATAACAAAATGTTGGAGCAAAGTGCCTACTGAAAGCTTTCCTGGATACTAATTGCCTTTTCATGGACAGAAAATGATATAACAGATTGGTACTGCAACCCTATAAACATCAGGGTTGGGTTCCTCCTGGTTCCTCCTGAAATGGTAGTGACATACTGGTGATGTCACAATGACATCACTGAACTGGATCGGTCAGTGCCAGTCCATGGGTGCCACGATCTTTTAAAAAAAAATTTATTTTTTTATTTTTTTATTTTATTTTATTTTTCCTTCTGAGCATGCACAGAGGCTGAGTTCCAGCACCGTGCATGCTGTCACCATCTTTTTTTCAGCTTTTATTTATTTATTTATTTATTTTATTTGTTGGACTTGTATGCCGCCCCTCTCCGAAGACTCGGGGCGGCTCACAACATGTAAAAACAGTCACAACAATCCAATTAATTAAAATTTAACGATTTAAGAAAAGAAACCCCATATGATAACAGACACACACACAAGCATACCATGCATAAATTAACGTGCCCAGGGGAGATGTTTAGTTTCCCCATGCCTGACGACAAAGGTGGGTTTTGAGGAGTTTTCGGAAGGCAGGAAGAGTAGGGGCAGTTCTAATCTCTGGGGGGAGCTGGTTCCAGAGAGCCGGTGCCGCCACAGAGAAGGCTCTTCCCCTGGGACCCGCCAACCGGCATTGTTTGGTTGACGGGACCCGGAGAAGGCCCACTCTGTGGGACCTAATCGGTCGCTGGGATTCGTGCGGCAGGAGGCGGTCTCGGAGATATTCTGGTCCGATGCCATGAAGGGCTTTAAAGGTCATAACCAACACTTTGAATTGTGACCGGAAATTGATCGGCAGCCAATGCAGACTGCGGAGTGTTGGTGAAACATGGGCGTACCTAGGTAAGCCCATGACTGCTCTCGCAGCTGCATTCTGCACGATCTGAAGTTTCCGAACACTTTTCAAAGGTAGCCCCATGTAGAGAGCATTACAGTAGTCGAACCTCGAGGTGATGAGGGCATGAGTGACTGTGAGCAATGAGTCCCGGTCCAGATAGGGCCGCAACTGGTGCACCAGGCGAACCTGGGCAAACGTCCCCCTCGCCACAGCTGAGAGATGGTTTTCTAATGTGAGCTGTGGATCGAGGAGGACGCCCAAGTTGCGGACCCTCTCTGAGGGGGTCAATAATTCCCCCCCAGGGTGATGGACGGACAGATGGGATTGTCCTTGGGAGGCAGAACCCACAGCCACTCCGTCTTATCCGGGTTGAGTTTGAGTCTGTTGACACCCATCCAGGCCCCGACAGCCTCCAGGCACCGGCACATCACTTCCACCGCTTCGTTGACTGGGCATGGGGTGGAGATGTAAAGCTGGGTATCATCGGCATATTGATGATACCTCACCCCATGTCCTTGGATGATCTCTCCCAGCGGTTTCATGTAGATGTTAAATAGCAAGGGGGAGAGGACCGACCCCTGAGGCACTCCACAAGGGAGAGACCTCGGAGCCGACCTCTGACCCCCCACTAACACCAACTGCGACCGGCCAGAGAGGTAGGAGGAGAACCACTGCAGAACAGTGCCTCCCACCCCCAACCCCTCCAACCGGTGCAGAAGGATACCATGGTCGATGGTATCGAAAGCCGCTGAGAGATCGAGGAGCACCAGGACAGAGGATAAACCCCTGTCCCGGGCCCGCCAGAGATCATCCATCAACGCGACCAAAGCGGTTTCCGTGCTGTAACCGGGCCTGAAGCCTGACTGTCGGGGACCTAGATAATCAGCTTCTTCCAAGGACCGTTGGAGCTGGAGCGCTACCACCTTCTCGACAACCTTCCCCATAAAGGGAAGGTTGGAGACTGGACGATAGTTGTTAAGTACGGCTGGGTCCAGGGATGGCTTCTTGAGGAGGGGGCGCACAAGCGCTTCTTTATAGAGTGGTGGAAAAACTCCCCTCCCCAAGGAAGCGTTGGTAATCTCCTGGGCCCAGCTCCGTGTCACCTCCCTGCTGGCCGAGACCAACCAGGAGGGACACGGATCCAGTAAGCAGGTGGCAGAACTCACAGCTCCGATGGCCTTGTCCACTTCATCAGGTGTCACCAGATCAAACTCTTCCCAGACAGGTGGACAAGTACGTGCCCCAATCACCTCGGCTGACTCGTTGTCAGTCGACTCTGTTTTACAATTGGAGTCGAGGTCGGCCCGGATCTGAGCGACTTTATCAGCGAAAAACATGTTAAACTCCTCGGCACTACTCTGCAAGGGCTCCCCAACTCCCCCCTGATTAAGAAGGGAGCGGGTCACCCTAAACAGAGCAGCCGGGCGGGATTCCGCTGATGCAATCAAGGCGGCATGGTACGCGCATCTTGCCGCCTTGAGCGCCACTTTGTAAGTCTTAATAAAAGCTCTTACAAGTGTTCGATCGGATTCTGACCTACTCTTCCTCCATCGCTTCTCTAGACGTCTCTTTTGGCGTTTCAACACCCGGAGCTCCTCGTTGAACCATGGGGCTCTACGGGGTCTAGCGCCGCGGAGAGGTCGCAAAGGCGCAATCCGGTCGAGAGCCCCTGCCGCAGCCCTGTTCCAGGCCTCAGCAAGGGTCTCCGCCGAACTGTGGACGAGTGCCTCTGGAATAACCCCAAGCGCCGTCTGAAAGCCCTCTGGGTCCATCAGGCGTCTGGGGCGGAACATCTTCATTGGTTCCGCCTCCCTGCGGGGAAGGATTGGAGCCAGGAAGTCAAGCCGTAGCAGAAAATGGTCAGACCATGACAAAGGCAACACTTCTAAGCCCCTTAATCTCGGACCATTACTCAATTGCTCGGAAAGGAATACCATGTCAGGTGCGTGCCCTCCCTCGTGAGTCGGACCCTGTATTACTTGAGTCAGGTCCATGGCTGTCATGGTGGCCATGAACTCCTGTGCCAGCCCAGAGGTTTCACCGAGTGACGGTAGATTGAAGTCCCCCAAGACAATGAGTCTGGGGAACTCCACCGCCAACCCGGCTACCTCCTCGAGTAGCACAGGCAGGGCTTTTGACACGTAGCTGGGAGGCAGGTACGTGAGAAATAAGCCCACCTGAACCCCTAAGTCCAACTTCAGCAAGAGAGACTCACAACCTGCAATTTCCGGAGCAATGAGTCTACGCAGGCAAAGGCTCTCCCTGGCTATAATAGCCACTCCTCCCCCCCTTCCCTGGGGTCGAGGTTGATGCCATATCTGAAACCCGGCTGGGCAGATTTCAGAGAGAGGAACACCTCCCTCCGGGCCCAGCCAGGTTTCAGTAATACAAGCCAGGTTGGCCTCCTCATCCAGGATCAGATCCCGGATGAGGAGAGCTTTATTTACCACCGACCTGGCATTGAGCAGCAGCAACCTGAGTCCAGGGCCAGAGTTACACTCATCACCAGTACCCAAGATTGGGCTCACAGAGCCGGAACAAGGGACCGTTATTAGGCAACGGTCTCTCGTTCCCCTGGAACGGCTAGCTCTGTGGCCCCCGCCATATCTGCCTCTCCCCAGCAACACAGGGATATTCCGGCCCTCTGCCACCCCAGAGATCAGTGCCCCTTCCTCTCCTGTCCCCCGAGCGTCAGGTGGGCCAAATCTATCACTCAAACTATTGTCACTCATCCCATCCATATCGTACTCCCACCCACCCCGACCCTCACACTCATACCAGTCATTCATTCCATGCACAACATTGAATCCATTCCAATCATCCATTAATTATTAAACCTCCCCAATATTAAAAAAGGATTAAATTATTAATAGATAAAAATACTAATAAAAATGTGACACAATATAAATACATATAAATAACAGTAGAAAGATTCACAAGATTAATAATTAATAGTTAATTAATAGTAAAAATAGTATAAAATAATAAAAATGGCCTAAAATCAGATCTTAATATTAGTTATTAGCTGATCGTCGGTTAATCAATCGGTCCAGGTATAGTGTCTTTGTAGGTCTTCAATATAACTTAGATCTTAAAAAAGTCTTTAAAAAAGTCTTTAAAAGCTGCTGTTTTTTCACAGCCGGTCCACTAGGGGGCATGGGTCTTCTGTAAAGTGCATAGGAGTCAGGAGGGGGGGGGGGGAAACCATGATAGTTATTTGCAAAGTTAGTATAAGCAATACCCCAAGCAGCCAGTCCCATCTTTCTCATTCGCTGTAATGATCTTATCGTCCAGCAAGTCCGTCTCCACAGTCTTTCCCACCTAATCTTCCCTTGGCACCAGCAGCTCTCACCCGCTGGTGCCATGCAGGAAAGGGGGGTGGGGGGGCGGGGGGGGTTGATATTCCAATATGCCCCGCTTGCAGTTTTTTCCTCCACTGGCAACTCCCCTCTCGGTTTCCATTTCTCTTCATCGCCTCCGTTTCCCCTGTTCTCTCCCACCTCGACGCCGGTCACTCTCCCTCACCAGGCCGGGGGGGGGGTCAGTTCATCCGTGGCCCCACACTCCTCACTCCGCATTCTTTCAGCACCGTCCACTTTCTTCCTTACTTCTCCGATGTTTCGCCGCCATCCTCCGCGTCCCGGTTAGCCACCTCTCGACGCCGCGGCTCTTTTTGGTGCCTACAGCAACACCCCCCCGGCCCCCACCGTCCCGTTCCGGCTCCGTCCGCTCCCATCTGTCGGGCCGGGTCGTGGGGGCTCAGCCCGACAGTCACTCTGCATCTTCTCGGCCACTCACTTCCCTCCGATGTCGAAAACTCCGCGCCAGGCACCGCCGCCATCTTCCACGTCCCAGCTGGTTCCGCGTCCCAGCTGGTCGCTCCGCAGTCCCCAGCGCGCCTCCGGCCTCAGTCTAAGAGCTCTGCATTTGGAACCATAGTAGCAGCAGCAGCAGCAGCAGCGACAGCAGACAGCCTTCCATCCTGGACCAACATTTCCGACGATATACCGTCGTTCAAGGGAGCGGCGGACCCACCATCTTTTGTTGTTGTTGTTGTTATAGTACATGGATGTCTGTGCCCACAAGGCACGCCCTGAGGCATGGGAGGGAGCGAAAGAGCAGCAAGGTAAGTTAGAACCCCCACTCCTGTATTCACTGCCCTCCCGCACATTGAGAGAGGAAAGGGAGCAGCCTTTCCATTGTCTCACTAGGCCTATCAGACCTAAATTGACCCTCCAAGACAAACTATCCTGCAGTCTCATCTACACAACAGAATAGAGAGAGAGAAAGAGAACGAAAGAGGGGGAGACAGAACGTTCAGCTTTCACAGGGCTTTTGGGTGACTGCTGCCTGCATCTGCCTTGGGCCCCATGGATGCACTGCTTTCTTCCTTCTCCTGCTGCTGTTGCTCACTGGATCAGTCCCAAACCAGGTGTCTGTGTTTGTTTGTTTGTGTGTGTGTGTGTGTGAGAGAGAGAGAGAGAGAGAGAGAAAGGGAAAAGTAGTAGTAAATAGATAGGGAAATTGTATCGTATTGAGGTCTTTGAGGCGAGGAGAGGCCAGGCACCCTAAGCCTTGATGTGAGTGACATCAAGTTGGCCATGCCCATCCAGTTACATAACTACCCAGTCACATGATCACCAAGCCACTCCCACCCTGTCACATGGCTGTCAAGCCACTCTCACAAAATAACCCATGCCCACAAAATTAAGCCATGCCTACAGAGTGGTAGTAAAAAAAATTGCTAATTGCTAATTAAACCACATTGAACACAGTGGGATTTAAGTGCAAATAAGAATTCAAATAATTGCACTTGTTTAAATTCAGACATTTGCTCTTAATTGTTTTCCAAGAAAAAACAGCTTTGTGTTTCAGGTACAATTAATAACTAAACAGACACATGGAGAATCAGCAGTGAATTTGGAATAAAATGCTTTTGAAAGCAGTAAAAGAGGTGAATCGGAGCTGACAGCTCCTGTAGAATTATAGACCAGAGAAAAAGTAAGTAATATGTTTGTAAGATTTAAAAAACTTGAACTGTAAGGTAATGGACATCTCTAATATTACAGTTATTTCACTAGACACCCTGAGAGGGGCAATCAAAAGGCACTTTCAGTTGATGTTCAAGGAAACCAAGTTATAAAGCTTAACAGAGTTGAGAGCTATTGCAAACAATACCATCTGATTTCAAGTAACGCCCATCATTAGAAACATTGTCCTGCTGCGCTAAATTTAAAGCAGATTATTTGTACCTTTTTCTCCAAGCATAAAACTATTTTTGTGACGAATTTTAATTCATATTCACAATAATTTCTCCCTTGTATTTGATATAATATTTCTACTTTAAAATTAAAAGTCTACATTTCTTAGATGTAGACATAGCATGCTTAGCTTTTCACAATTAATAAAATGTTAAGTATTTTTACCATTCATTGATAAATCCATCTTTGTTCATACAATATATTCTCATTCAGGCACACCTATATTTATGAAATCTTTTTCCTTGAGCATACCATATTTTTCGGAGTCTAAGATGCACCGGAATATAAAACACACCTTAATTTTGAGGGAGGGAAATAGAGAAAAGAATCTGCTTACCAATCTGGTCAGCTTCAGTACATTATTTTATCCCCTTGGTTAAGAGCTTAAAAATATTATTCCGAGGGAGTAACAATGAAAAAGCTTGCAAGCCAGTAAGAGCTGAGAACATCATTAGCTGGAAAGAAATAGTCTGAACAAGTGGAGCAATGGAAAAAAAACCTTCAAAGACTTAGAGCTTAGAAAATATTTTTCTCTGCAGAGAGTAACAATGAAAGAGCTTGCAAGCCAGTAAGAGCTGAGTTCTGCCTGGCCAACGGCCACCCAAATGGGGTAATTATACAAACACACACAAACCTGAAAAAAGGCAAATGGTTTCTTTATGTACAATTGGCTACTAGCCTCAATGACTGAAAGAGAAATCCTGGTTTATGAGTCCCAGGGTCAAAGTTAATCACTCAAGCCAGCAACAGAAGTCTTTCTGGCTTACATCAGCCAATTACTCACCGAGGTTAAGTGTCAGAATTTTCAAAGGCATCTAAAGGAAAAATGAGACCACAACTGTCAATGTCTCTTTCAAATCTGAACGATAAATTCCCACACCGCCTGTTACACGTCCTTCCCTTTTTAACTATGCGGCAGCGTCTTTGATTCCTGACAGATGTGACTTAGAATCTTTTTCTGAGTCTGCGCAGCTGCTCCTGGCATCTCAGCATTCTTCTGACCCAGACATTTAGGATGGGATCATTCATCATCCCTTCCTCGTCTGACTCAGATGAGACTCTGACTGGAGATCTTACAGGCTCTGCTGGCCACTCTGCCTCTCCAGCTCCTTCCACATCCACATCCCCTTCTCCTTCTCCTTCTTGTTCACTGTCTGATTCTTCATTAAGAGACAGGTCTTCTTTGATCTGATGGACCCGGCTCCTCTGAGTCAAAATAAGTGGCCAGAGGAGCTGGCCTTGAGTCAACCACAACAAGCTGGGAAGATCGTTAGTTAGGGCTGGGGAAAAAAGCTACGTTCAGAGTATATGACACACCCAAATTATCATCCTCTTTTAGGGAGGAAAAAGGTATGTCTTATGCATCAAAAATACGCTATTAAGGCCACCTCCACATAATCCTTTCATTTTTCTGTTTGCATATTTCATCCACTAGGTCTCATGCCTCCCCTTGATCCAGATCAGTCCAAAATTGAGGTAGTCCAAATAGTTTTTGTATTATCTTCAGGCATGGAGTGAAGAATTTCTCTATTATCCCTTTTAAGAATATGCAAGAGGGCAAAATATTGTTTGCTGAAGGGAATGGAAGAAGCAGCTAAAATAATACATTCTATGTTAGAAATGTTGTGACTCCACTTTAAATAATACAGGGAACACAGTCTTTCTGATGAAATAGATATAAGAGGAGATCTTATTATTGATCTCAAGTAGCTAAAGAAAATAATTTTTCTGTTGCATGTTTATAAAATGAAGTCATTTATGTTATGTTTGATTGAGTTATCTTATCATTACAAAATGACATTTAATCTACAAAAGTTACTTCTATCCCTGCAGTGATATCTCATGTGATTCAGTTGGTGACTTACCACTAGTCACCGACACTCATATTGCAGGGATGGGTTCTAACCAGGGGTGGGCTACTGCCCGGATGAGGGGTGCAGTGGATTAGCAAAAATGGAGTTCCACCCCAGAGTACCCAATTTGCACTGAAAGATGTTGAAAGAAAATGCAGCTTCTCTGAAATCTACAAATGTTTTTGCATTGTTGCCTTTTTTGACTCGTATCATATTCAGTCAATACATCTGCAGAGCATTTTACAACTGCAACCAGATTAATTTAATTATTTTCATGTCCATTCATAAATTGGTAATAGTTTATTTTTCTTAGTTCGGCTGTTTATTTTCAGTTTCCCAAACAATTAAAATATAATCTCAAAGCTTTGTACTCAGATGTCCTTAAAATTAATATATAAATGCTACATATATTAATGTCCTCTTTCTAGTTTCTTTAAAATTAGTTTCTTGTGTCTTATATTTATTATAAGTAGTAAATGAAAGGATTTACGTTTCATTGTTGTCTCTTAGTGCATTTTAGCAAGTTTCTAGAAAATGTCACTTATCTTTTATTTGCATTTCTCTTACTATGAAGAGTATAAATGAATCTTATATACTGAAAAAGCAAATACTCCCATAACTTACTTTTATCTATTTCTCCTCCAAAAGAATATTAGATTCCACTATGTAAAAAGTACAATTAATACCTCTGAAAAACCCAGATGCCTTGTCTCTTCAGCAGTATCTGTCAAAATGGCCATGTCTAGTGACTAGATGTAAGAATATGTGCTTCTTTATGAAAGTGGTCAATGGGATTTTGACAGATTCCAACTCTTAAATGACCACCAACATCATAAATAGAGCTATCTCAGAATGTTCACATGAAGAACATATCAAGAATAATATTTTCTTCAATTCTTAAACAGATAAAAATTAATGAAAGGTTCATTACTGGAGGGCTGGGTAGAAGCTGTGTCATTTCTTCTATAAATTATTAACAATACATCTTTGTGCTGCAGTTAAAAGACATGATAATATGCCTGCTAACTGTAGCTATTCCAGTTTGTTTGTTTTTGAGACTAGTTTTAACTTGTTCATCTCCCGGGAACATAAAATCTACTTTCTTCAGTGAATCAACAGAATCCACTTAACCTTTTTCTCAGCAAGATCAACATGCGCTAACAGCATGAGGTGCTGCAGGCTGACCTATTATAATGGTGATTAATTCTGGATATTACTGTTTCAATAACAACATAGATTTGTTGCAACTAAAAATCACCTTGCTCCAACTATGGAACCTTTTGGGACTATTACCACTGAGGAAATCCTATCACATTTCTAGTTCAAAATAATAACAAATGTTTTCACAAGTTTGTTCAATGCTTATTTTCACAGTGAAGAGAAAAAAAGTTCCATTTTCTTATAAGATTGAAATTCAGCTACCAGAAACTTTGTGTATGTTAATTTCCTTGACACAACATAGGAAATGCTAAGTTATCTAATTGCATCTATCTATAATTGTTATATCATTTTCTATTTTTTTATATCTGTAAATTTGTGGTTTAGTTTCTCACAACAAGCACATTGAGAAAATAGCTTGACAGATTCTGACTTTACTGTCTCATATATATGTATTGTATTGTATAGAATAGAATAGAATAGAATAGAATTATTTATTGGCCAAGTGTGATTGGACACACAAATAATTTGTCATTGGTGCATATGTTCTCAGTGTACATAAAAGAAAATGTATTGGACTTATACTCCGAAGTGCTTGAATATTGTTGTCTACAAAGGAAATAAGAAAGCCAATAGTTCAACACACCATATTAATCCCACAATTCTGCATATATTACTATATGGTTAATTATATGTAACATGCTTCCCATCCTACTGACAGACACCTTTATATAGATATATAGTAAACAAGTGATAGAAATAAAGCAATATATCACTTGTTTTAGTTTCACATAAGATTATAAGTAGAATATATTTTTGATTTTAGAGGTTTATTTGCGAGGAAATTCAGATCAGTTTCTGAGTCCATTGTCTACTTACACAGTATATAAAACTTCTACAATTTTTTTCATGACTTTGATGCTATTGAATCAAGCTCATATCATCCACTTTTCTCATTTTAAGCAATAATTTGTAGCTTTTTAAAAAGACATTCCAGGAATTTTGTTATGCCACCCAATCACCTTACATATTGTTTTCTCTCTCTCCCTCCCCGAAAGTCTATGGCACTTGTTTATGGCATTTCTCCCCTTATGTTTACAATTTTCCCAAACTCTTTCTTCATAACAAAACTCTACTTGTATAAGCAATTTTTACAATGATTCAATAATTTTCACATTTTAAATTTCCTTCCTTTGGTGTAAGTATATAAAGCATTTTTCCAATATTTAATCCACATTTTATTCCATATTTATTTATATAGAATTATTGAATATAAGTTCTACTCTTCTACATCTTTAGTAATTCAGTCTTGCCTTTTTTATATGACTACTAATATTTTCCCTTTCATACCTCATTAGATACTGAATTTATTCTTTTTGGAAATGTTTCTTGCAATGTATAATTTCACTTGTAAAGGATTTCAGATTAGAATTTTTGTCTTTTCTTAATGTCATTTGTCTTTATCAAATCTCTTCTGTAATAATTTAAATCATAATTTATCTAAACAATGTTATGATTTATCTGATTTTATTAAAAGTATCACTCATTTTTCTTTTTCTTTTCTTTTTTTAATTTGTTGCTGTAGTACCTTCCTTGTCTTTTCTTGCTTGATGTTAAAAACCTGTTCTGTTATCATACATCCTTCTTGTTGTCCAGATCTTTAATCTTTGCTTTTATCTGGCTAGCTTGATAGCTTTTTCTGAAAGCTTCTTTGATCTTTTCTTGCTTGAAATGATTTTCTCACTTCATTTTTCAAGTTGCCTCTTATCTCTTCTTATAGCACTTCAGGTACTCTTTCATACTAAACCTGTTTCTTACTGTCATTCTGCCTGTATATATTCTAGCTTCAGACTTTCCTTGCTTTGCAAACCTCATATTCTTAAGTTCTAAATATAAAGTAAGAAAACTCCTCTTTTGGTACATCTTTGATTTGATTTCCTTGTTGGCCATGTTATCAACTCAAAATCTACTAGATGAAGATTGACATCTGCCCAGTGATGGTACTTTTTGATTATTATTTGCCAATCCCAACTTTAGCCACCTAAGTATATTTTTGGAATTTATATAGCTAGTTATGTAACTCTAGTGACTTTTGAAAACTCATAACGCAAGCATAAAAAGAAGAAATAATGAGTAGCTTCCCTTTGAACTACAGAGGCATCTGACTTTATCCCATTGAAAACTATTCTTATTTTCTCCTCATCCTTTCAGTTTTTATGTTCAAAGATATTCCACCAGTTACTCTCAAGTTGTCTTCCTCAATTGAGCAGGGGACTTCATTTTTTTTCATACAAAGAAAATAAACACATAGCCAGTGCTGAGTGCAAGAAATAGATGGACCCACAAGTTCCACTTTTAATCATAATTCTCTGGACCTAAATGGATAAAAATGATAAAGGAGAGGGGAAAATATCTAAACATTTGAAACTGACTTTTATAGAGATCACTTTCTAATTTCTTTCTGTCTTGCATGCACTTTTCAAAACCATGTAGGAAAAAAGAGAAAACTTTGTGTGTATAAATGCTTCCAATAAATGTTCAGTACATTTTGAATCTGTTAACATAAATGTCACTTTTCATTTTTTAATATAATGATTTCCAGTGAAAATTGAATTATGCTGTACTCTGAATTCTTTTCAGTTTATACAAATCTATCATCTTTTACTAAAATTTGATTGAATGAATTACACACTTGTATTCTTAGCATAAATGTTTTAAATGAAAGCATGAGAATAAGAGAAGAACTACCAAAAATGATTGGATTGGACAAGTGAGTGGATAAGACAGTGCTGTAAAAATAGAATAGCGGATGTGGGAAATAGACTTGCCCTCAAAAATGGTTGCTATCTTGTATGGAAGATGGGACAATTAGGGAGTATAAATAAATGTAAGTAGAATTGAGGCTTCAGATATGAACATTATACAGCTTTAAAATAGCCCTACATGAATTGTGGTAGGTTTTAAATTTTTTAAAATACAAGGAAACCTTGGTGTAACTAAGAAATAATGAGCATGTCACTTTTAAAAAATAAAATAGCAACTTTTTCCCTCAAAGGTTTTTATTTTTCTCCACTGTAACAACCATACAACGTATCACATATACATTCAGTATAAAATAATAAACATATATTATCTTTAACAAACAATAACCTAAATTAAAAACAATTTTAACTTACAATGTTCAGTCTGTCCCAAGTTTTTCTCTCCACACTCCACTCTTTCCATCTCAGGCTATTCCACCTACATTTTCTACTTTCTTACTACTACTCTTCCTTTTCCTCTTCTTCCCCTTCCTCCTCATCTTCTACCTCTCCCTTCCTACTTTCTTCTCTACCTCCTATTTTCCTTTCTCTCTTTTCTTTCCTTCCTTCCTACTTTCCCTTACACCCTCAACATCCTTTCCATGAGTGGAAAATTTCTAATTCAATTATCTGACAATCTGAAAAAGCTACTTTAATTTTTAACCTCTATATTTATCATAACTCTCCTTTATTATATCTTTATACTCATTCCATTATATTTTAATTTTAGGTATATGTTATTTATCTAATGCTTCCTCCTTTATCTAGTTTTGTCATTTGAGTCACACTCATTATTTCATTCTCCAGCTCTTATTAAATTTAATAATTAAATCTCTATGTATATTCTTTAAGCAAACATAAATTTTCACCCAGAATTCATGGTTCTACATATTTTAACATATTTTAGTTTTTTCTCCTCCTTAAAAATACATTCTTACACAACAGTGCATGTAGCTTCAATAAACATCCATATATTTGAAGAATTCTCTAAAATACAAATAGTAAATATCCTCAATTCAAAATCCAATTGTTTCAATTTATCAAACGTAAATAATTCTAGTTTAAATAATACACAATGAAAGTACACACTTATTTTATTAATCAGGCTTATATCTACTATTTCAGATATATTAAAACCTCCATAGTTGATAGCCAATTTGGAATCTTCAAATAATGTTTTCAATTTCTTTTCAAGTATTTAGCAGGAGACTTCTAATTAGGTGTTGATAGAAGTATTTTTGTGTTTTATTTCCAATGTCCCATAAATAGGCATGCCATCCTTTCTCTAAACCATGACCTTCTAGTTGTAATTCACGCCTGTTATTTGAAATGTATCAATTCTTTTATCCAAGATAAAGAGGCAGCCGTATAGTATGACTTCTAGTCAGTAGTCCAAAGCCACCTCTGCTCTTATTATGCTCTAAATTGGATAATTTAATCCTTAGCTTTTTCTTTGCCATATAAATTTGCATGTTATTTTGTTCAAATTTGTAAAGAATTTAGGGTCTAATTTAATAGGGATGGCTTGAAAGAGGAATACAAATTTTGAGAGTATGCTCATCTTGAATACTGGTATTCTTCCTATTAATGATAATTGTAATTTGGTCCATTTTTCTAATTCAGTTTTTGTTTGGTTTGCCAATTTTATATAATTATACTCAATAAATATCTATAAGTTAAATTTATTTGAAAATATTTAATTTTCTTTGTACTTTGCAGTCCTAGTGTTGCTTCCAGTTCTTCCTTTTGTTTTATTGTCATATTTTTGATCAAAAATTTAGTCTTTTGTCTATTAATTTTTAAACCTGCAGATTCTCCATATTCTTCTATTTTTGCTATCAAAGCTTGTCCTGATTACGATGGGTCTTTTAAAAAGGTCGTCCGCAAAGGTCTGCACTTTGTATTCTTCGCTTTTTACTTTAGTTCCTCAAATATTTTTGTCATTCTGAATTTTATTTAATAAGGTTCCAATGTTAGGATGAAGAGCAGAAATGACAGTGGACATACCTGCCTGACACCTTTGTTTATTTGGAATGGCTTAGTCATTTCTCCACTTTCAATTACCCTGGCTTTCTGATGTATATATTGATTCTACTAATTGTTTAAATTTGTCACAAGATTTTTTAAATTAATTTTATCATATAGTTCCAATTTATGTTGTTGAATGCCTTTTGCGCACCCAGAAAGATCAGTGCAGCCTTCTTTCTGGATGTGCTTCGTAATATTCAATTATAATTACTACTGTTCTTATATTAGTTCTGATTTGCCACATTGGTAGAAATCCATTTGGACCAGTATGTATAATTTAATTTAGATTTTTTTTTTTTGGTCTTTTTGCTATAATAGACATGCATTTTTTTTAATCGGCATTCAACAACAAAATTGGACTATAATCGCTAATTTGGGTCGCGTGTGCACTTTCTTTCATTATCATGGTGATATAAATCTCCCTCCACATTTCAGGCATTTTTTCCTCCTCATTGTATAATTTCAGTTGTATGGGTTCTATTATGTCTCCAAAACATTTATAGAATTCTCCAGGGTTTCCATCTGGCCCTGGAGATTGATTTTGCTTCTGCCTTTTAATTGCATTTTGAAGTTCTATCAATGTAATTCCCCTATTTAAAATTGTTTTGTCTTCTTCATTAAGATCTAGCATAATTTTCTCTGCTAAATATGTATCTATTTTGTTGGGGTCCATCTTATCTTGGTTATATAATTTCTTGTATAGTCTAAGATTATTTCTTTTAATTTTTTTTCAATGTGGTGTAGTTTCCCTTCCTCATTGATTGATGTATCACCCTATTTTATTTTTCTTTTTAAATTTTGTACACCAGCCACCTGCCTGGTTTATTTGCATTCTCAAAGAATGTCTATCTTGCCACTCTAATACTTGGTAGTATACTTGTTGTTCCATTAAATTTAGCTCATGTTTATACCCAATTATTGTTTCATATATTTTTTTCTTCTTTGGGAGTTTTTTGAAGCTTATTTTCCTATTATGTTTTCAGTTAATTCATTGTGTCGCTGCCATTTTTCTTTATTTTTTCTATAGTGGTCCCCATGATGTAGGCTTTAAATGTGTCCTCTCGTAACCGTATACACACTGTATTTTATTTTTCTCCTGGTGAACCTTACGTGCACCTCCCTTGGCAGGTGGTGAGGTTTTGCATAGTTAGTCTGGATACAACATACTTCATCTATTTCTGATTTCATTTCATTTTTATCTCTTTGAAGTATTTCTGCTATCAATTCAGCTATTCTATCTATATTCTCCTCTTTGGCCTCCACAATGTTTTGAAATCTCAAGAAATAGGATGAGTTATCCATTTCAAGACTAATTAATGAATGTTCCAGTTCATTATTGATTCTGCTCATCCTTTGATCCATTTTTTCTATCTTTTTTTCATTCTGCATTACTTTTGTTCCTACTAGATTAATTTGTTCTTCATTCCTTTTTATGGCTCCCCGAATTGTCTCCATATTATTGTTTAATCTAAAGATATCTATTTTTAATTCTGCATGGTTTTGTACTATGGCTTCCTGTAATTTTAACATTGTTTCCTGAACCATGTTTAGTGTTTTATTCATGTTTTGTATTATAGATGAGCTAGCTGCCTTCTCTGATTAAAGCATCTTATCTATTGAATGCTGGTTCGCTGGGGAAGCTCTCCCTGCAGCTGCTATGGGTGCTTGCTTTTTGCCTCACTTTGTTTTTGTTGTTATTGGGTTGCTCGACATTTCTCTTAATATTTTGTTTTGTTGGAAAATTCTATTACAAATAACCATTCGAGTTCACTTTTGGTTAATTATCAATACCCATCATTTGTACATGCTATTGTATAAGATTATATATTTCTGTCTCCAAAACTGTAAACCAGTTGTATATTGTATCACACTATTCTATCTATATTACACAATTAGAGTAATCTCTATGATAATAAATGTGTTTGAGCAGCCGGGCTTGGGTAGCGCGAGCCTGTAATCCAGCATGTGTGGAGGCTGCTGTGGATAGCTTGAGTTCATAGGTTCAAGGCAGCAGCGCTCTGGGAATTATCGGCCAGTCAAGTGCCAAGGGCCAGAGGAAGGTTACCCTTAGCCCCCAGTGGTGAACCAGCCCATGTCAGAGAGATGTTTTTGAGCATGATATATAAATATTATATAGAATACTACTTACTTAATATACAATTAAGTAGAATCACTATTTTTTATCAAACCTAAGTAAATTTTATGCCTTCTGTATCACAAATCGTAATAATAATAATGGTATTATTGAGAAGTAATGAAATTATAAATTCTGAGTAACAATATAAAGTTTACATTTTAACTTACTAATTATAAGCAGTAGTAATTAATTTCTATATAGTGCAAGTTCCAATTAGTATTCAATATTTTAAGATTATAAAGTATATTAACTTAATAATTTAATATTAAAGCATTAATTAAAGCAAAGATTTCATTTTAAGAGATTTCAAAGTTAAAAGAGGTAGATATCTTAGTATTTTTAAAATATTTAAATATTTTAAATGTTTTAAATAATATTTTAAATGATAAGTGATTTAAATGATTTAATGTTTTAAATGATAAGACAGCAAATGAACAGAGTAATTAACTCTCAATTATATTAAAATTTATTTATTTATTTATTCAATTTTTATGCCGCACAGCTCCCTATGGACTCTAGGCAGCTCACAACCAAAAATATAAAGCATCCAAATAATACTAAAACCTATAAAAACAGTTTAAAAACAATTTAAATACAACAGTTAAACCCATGCATACCACAGCCCCCAGTCCTGCCGGAAAAGCCAGGTCTTTACCGCTTTCCAGAAGGCCAATGGGGGGGGGGTAGTCCGGTAGCTTATGTTCAGTGTGTATTTTTTATTTCAACCTAGTCATAAAATCTATCCTAAATTTTATAAAATTCTGAGTCTTCTTTTTCCTTAATTCACATTGTAAGGCTATTATTTCCGCACAATCCATTATTTTTCTTATTATTTCTCTTTTTGATGGTATTCTATTCAACTTCCAATATTGTGCATATGTAATTCTCATGGCAGTATCTATATGGACAATTAAATATGTTTTTTCTTTATTAATTTTTTCTGGTAGTATGCCTAATAGAAATATATCAGGTTTTAAATCAATATTTTAAATCAACATTTTTGCTATTCTCTCTGGAGACATATACCACCTATAAAACATCATGTACATATTTTCTTTAAATGCTGTAGCCATTGTCATCTTATAATTCCTTTCCCGTAGCTGCCAAATTCATATAAATTGTATGTCCTATATGTCTCATCCATTTTATCATCATTTCCTTAACTTGCTCAAATTCTAATTCAACAGACAACAAATAGTTATAAAATTTATTTAGGTTTTTCATCTGTTCCTGTTATTATCTTGTCCAATTTCCCCCCAAATTTATTCCTTCTGCTTTAATATCCTTTTCAAATCTTTCTTGCAGTTGCATCCTCAAATACCAATCAATTTTTATGCCTTGATTTTCTAGTTCTGTTGTGGATTTCAATTTGAGTATTTTTAATAAAATGATATAAAAGCTTTGGTCCAGAAGTGAGTGGATCTTCAAGTAAGAACTCTAAATCATCAGCAAAAGCTTGTACTTTGTACTTTTCTTTTCTAATTTTAAATCCTGTAATCTCTTTATCCTCTCTTATAGACCTATTTAGTACTTCCCATAGTCCCCACCAAGCAACATTGTCTGCTTGACAGGACCTGGATTATTCAGATACATATAATTCTAAATTAATCTAAATATAGTTTAAAATAACAACTTGGGTTCAATTTCTAATAACTCTATGTAGGATTATTTTTTAAGCATTTAGTATTTCCTTCCTCATTTAAAAAATGTTGTCTTCCCAATCAATTTTACAACCCTGGGATTCTAATCCTTTATAGTATTTGTTTATTTTATTAATTTATTTATTTAATTGGACTTGTATGCCACCCCTCTCTGTGGACTCGGGGCGGCTCACAACATATGCCAAAATACATAACAATAGTTTGTCCAATTAATATACTAAAACAATTCTTAGATTTCTAATTTAAAACATTCATTCACATTCATACAGTAATAATGCTAACAACATTTTGTATAGTATAGTATAGTATAGTATGGTAACCAGGTTTAGTGCTGAATAACATTGACGAAGCCCAGTTTAATGCTGCCTTCTGCTTTAAAAATGATTTATTTATTTTTCCTCTGTTCTCATAAATATATATATATATAATTTGAAGGTTTCTTGAGCTCCATTTTAGATGTGTATTCCTAACTACAGTCATAACTGACTGAATGATTGAATTGAATGAATGGGAATGACTGCATATGAAAGTTTTTTACAATTTTATTAATAACTTTTTAAAAATGATAATTAGATTTCTTCATACATATTGTTTTCATTATGTTGTACGCCGCCCTGAGTCACTTGGAGAAGGGCAGCATAGAAGTCAAATAAATAAATA
This sequence comes from Erythrolamprus reginae, assembly GCF_031021105.1. Lineage (NCBI taxonomy): Eukaryota > Metazoa > Chordata > Lepidosauria > Squamata > Dipsadidae > Erythrolamprus > Erythrolamprus reginae. The sequence goes on from NC_091956.1 coordinate 50,371,942, forward strand.
AATGTCATATGCTTTCTATGAATGAGAAGAAAAAGCAGAGTTGCAATAAAAATCGGGTTTTTTCATAGTACAATTGTGATGTAACTAGAAAACATGACTAGGATTACCTAGGTAGAGAGTAAAATAAATTTCTTGTTTCTCAATGAATCATGTAAACTTTTATGTAGGTTTTTAATTGTATGGTTTCAGCAAAATGAGGAAAGAGCAGCAAAATACAACGTTGGTTGCCCCTTACACTCTGAAATGGCATTGATGTCTCAAAAAGCATTCTTCTAAAATGATGCTGCTCTAGGGGGAACTGATGTTATTTCACTAGTAGAAACTCTTTATTGCAAGTTCTTTTATGCTTGATAAGTATTTGAAGCTAACTTTAAACAAAGAAGCTGATCAGTAGTTTTATGACTTGATTTGTTTAAGAGCCTAAATAGCTTAGGGAAATGTTTTAGAAAAGATTTAATCCATCCATGTGGAATAAAGCTCGGAAAATTAGGCAGAATAAATGTAAAATGCAAAGTACATTTTCATGAGTTTGCACTTGAGTTGTTGTTTGCTGACCTACACTAAGAATCACATTATATCCTTATTGGCCAAAACTATAGTTTTAAACCTAAACTTATTATTGTTTTGTGCCATCAATGATTAATTATTTCTCTCACTGGCCTCTCACAAAGGCAGCTCATAAATTTGATCTGCACAGTGGGATTCCTTATGCAGTGGGCTTTTTTTAAAAAAAAAAATTCCTTGCAACAAGTGTTTTCAATATATCTTGTGGAGAATCCTGATTAGAAAAGTGCACATTTCACTGAATAACAAGGCTACAAGCTTACATGAAAGTTAAGTAACCTCCAGCAATAACCTGTAGAAATGTAGAAGCTTGAATATTTAAAGATATTTGGTGAATTCATATCCAAATATAGGATGTGCTTACATAGACATTGCTTGTTTTGAGGGCATTATCTTACAATTTGTATGAGAGATTTGTTCAAATGTGTTATTCAATGGTGTAAATTAACTCTTGAGAACAGAAATTTGAAACCATACTGGCTGATTGCAGCCTATTCCTCCCATCCAGCAAGCAATATTATGGGACTTCACAGGGCAACTGCTATAAAAGGTGTGGATATCAAAGTAACATTTGCCTCATTTAGTGTCAGTTTTCCTAAGGAAGCGTTTGCAATTTGAAGATACTTCCAGATAGTGTTTTGAAGATACTTCCAGATAGTGTTTTGTTCAAGTAGCTGACAGAGAAATGAATTTAGCATCAATTGCCCAGAGTAATCCATTACCTTGATATTGAATACTTAAAATTAAGTTCAATAGAATTCAAGATATATTAAACTAAATAGAATTATGACCCAAAATTGCCATCAAGATTTCTACAAATGGTTTTAGTGTAGTTTTGGGTACTTTTCTCTCATTTGAGCTTATAATTGTTCCCCAAATCAGAAAGCTGCTGCAACTGAAATAAATGTACATTAACCTGCTACATTTCAGTATAACAACAGCTTTCAGGAAATTTTAGATCTGAAAATTATTTATATGGTCACTGTTTTTCAGCATTTCAAATCTCTGAAATACATTTTTTCACTTTTCAATATATCAATTTATATTAAGGAAGGAGATTTCAGCTATTTAGAAAATATTTGTATGCTGAGTATATTCTATACATTGAAATTTGCTGTTTCCTTACTTTATGATATCAGGTTTTTGACAAAAGCTTTGTCATTTAATTTTTGCTAACAAGAATTGCTAATAAGAATTTAGAACAATTATATATTATATCTTATGTGATAGTATGGTGGCCTATAATATTATATGATAATATTGAACAAAATTTTTGTTTTGTGAGGGTTATTTGGAAAATGAAGACATAACAGATATGTATTTGTAAGAATACATACTAAGTATTCAAACTAAGTATTCAAACTAAGAATTCAAACTAAGCAGTAGATAGCTACAAAGATGAGACAAATCTATCACGATTTCCTCAGACACTGGCTGTAATTAAATTTCTTTAAACATATTCTTTGAAATCTTGTAATAATTTCACAGTACTATAATATATATTGGCTTTTTGATCTTCCTAGTATGAAGAGCGTGTGAATGTATTTTGAATTAGTAGAAAAACAACAACATTATTACAGCTTGCTAAAATGTTCACATGATACAAATTATGGAAAAAATAAATAAAAAGGTTAAAATAAAACAAGATAAAGAAACTGGTGGATGTCTTAATAATTTAAAAAGCTATTAATAAAAGAAAATATTTGTTACTATAGCTCAGGGTTAAAATAAAGAGTCCTTCTTTCATTTGTAGTGGTACTGTCCCAAAGTTAAAAGTTTTTGGATACAATACATAGTTGGTTATCAGAAATTACAAAGGAAGAAATTGAATTTACTCCTGAAGGCATGTTACTAGGAAATTGAAGGAAAAAATACTCTAAGCAAACCTGATATCTAATGATGCATATAATAACTGCGGCCAGAATACCCTATGCCCAAACATGGAAAAATGAAAAGACCCCATTGGAAAATAATATCATAGATAAAATTTATAAATGCATAGAAAAGGACAAAATGACTATGTAAATTAAGGGAACAAATGATAAAGAATTTGACGAGATATGGAATAATTGATATAAATGGATTTGAGATAGAAACATGGTAGAATGATACAATGTGTTAGCGTACACAAAAAACAGATAAATACATAAAGCTGATTAGACAATGTTTAAAAGGAACACAAAAACAGATAGTTAAGCAGAGGAAACTATTTATATACATATTTCTTTATTTATTTGCTATGTCCATTGATAACTCTATAGATCTATAAATGTAAATATTTATTACCTATCTGTCTTACTTACCATACCTCTCTCACTCTCTTGAATAGAATGCATTGTACACAGATTTGTAAACAAAAAATACAGCGAAATGGGCTATGATCTGTAAAGTATTGTGATGTATATTAATTTTCATTTTAGAAATATCAATAAATAAACTTTTAAAAAAAGAAATGAAGAGTTCTTAGTGTTGAGCACCCTAATTTCAACCCAGAATTATAGCTACAAACACTTTTCTTTATTGATAGCTCTTTCAATTATTAAGACATCAAACAATTTATTTTACGTGTCCAGTTTAACATTTTTTTCCCATTTCATTTTTGTAGTATATCATGTTTAAACCCCACCTTTTTTTCAAAATATGAAAAAAATCCAAAAAAGTCTCAGTCATGCTAGTAATTATTGGTTTCTTCTATAATATATTTTAACATAAGCTAACTGTAAAGGCAAACATTCTCAAAATTACTTCTGGGTCCATTGTCAACAATATCCTTTAATGTGTCTAATGATAAAATATGCTGCTTAATTCTGCATTAGTAAGTTGAGTTTGATTTTTTCTCTTTTAATTTTACTTTTTAGTTCCTTCTAGTTCTATCTAGTGTTTGTTTTTAAAGTGTTATCTTATTATTTTTTAACTTTTAACCATTTTGAACTTTCTAAAACTTTCTAAAATCAACGTATAATACTTTTGTTTTTTATTCCAGTTCTTATTCCAGTCCAGTCCATACAAGTCCTTAAACTTGTATTTAAAACCTCCTTCACCAAGGGTTGAAGAAAACACACCAAATGCTGTAAAACATGTTTCTCCAAAGGCTCCTTATAGCTAGAAGCAATTAACAAGCAATGTGATTAGAAAAGGAAGTATTTGAATCCACTGTCCTATAAAAGACACTGACTACGGCCTGGGCAAAATGGCTATTCCTTTGTCTCCCAGAGCTCTAAACTGCCCGATACCTTTGTCCTGCAGTCTCTTCATGAAGAGCAACTTCTTTGCAAATGCAGTGGATGATATCTAATCCCCTCCTTGTCCAGAGAACCTACTTGCAGACTCTTCATTCCACTACATTCATGCATTCTGCTGTTCACAGAATGATTTTCAGTTTTCCCCCACTCATAGTCCTACTTGCTTTAACCAATCCTCATAGAACTTGTTCTCAGATCCCTTATTAGCTCAGTATTGGTTCTCTGAAATAGTTTCTAACTAACTTTTTCCTGCTTCTCCAGTGGTTCTTCCATTCTCAAATACATTTCAGGGTTTTTTGTCAATAATTTGGTATAGCAATTGCATTTCTTTTTGCCTCTACCTTAATTTTTACTAACATTTTCAATCTTCCAGCACCTTTTGTCATCAGAACTATTTTGTGCACATCTCCTCAACACTAATTATTATTTTTATTAGTTTTATATACCACATTTTTGTTTCTTCAATAATAATGGAATATTTGTTATCAATATGTAACAATCTTGTATATAGTTTCCATCCTATTTTTTTTATTTAAAGCAATCTAAATGGCCACCTATCTCAAAAAGTAATTCTGGACATGAACCTGAGCTTTCAGTTTTGGTATAAAAATTATTTTTGCATAATATAATAAGTATTGAAATGTTGTTGATTAATATGGGATATGACAGCAATAATGGGAAAGCCTTTTAAGTAGGAGAAAGAAAGATTTTAGTTATAGCACCTTAATCACAACAGCATTCAAGTTTAACATGAACTATAAACATAAAAATATGAAAGCATTTGGGTTAAAAATTAATATCTCTATATTATTAGAGTTCTTCTATTTCGGCTAAAATAGGTAAGTGATTCTGTAGAAGTAACTACAAGAAAAGAGAATGCTGTACTTCAGTGAATGTCAGCTTGGAGATACCAAAACGATTATTAATTTCTTATTTTCTTAATGTTTTTAATTCACAGTAATAAAAATCATGTGATATATTATAGTAATTAATTTTGAGAAAGATGGTAATTTATGTTTTCTAGATGAGCATAAAACTAGATTTCTGTAATTTTCATATGTAATCTGAAAGCTTGTATTTTTTTCAAGATACAGATCCAATACATGTATATATGAAGCATTAACATCTAGCATTAGGCATTAACATCTAGCAACATATTTAGCACTATTTTAAATTGTCCGCATGGTGGTGCTGATGCTGTAACTTTGGCAGTGCAGATAGCTATCATGCTTGTTAACAAGCTGAATGAATTTGAGAATGCAGTTGTCAAACAGATGTTCTTGTCTTTGACACTATATCTCAGTTAAGGTGGGAATGATGAGGCCAGGAAGGTTAATAAATTTATTATGTAGCAGAAAAGTTATTTTCTCCTTACTCAAGTGACACAAAAGCTTGTATTTTTATATTATAATACCATCATTTCTTTATTCATTTTAACATAGGTTTTTACTAATCCTTCCACTGTGCATCATTTTATTATTTCTATGCTATACTACTTTAGTCATTGCAATAAAAGAAGTAGCATTCATAAACAACTTATTGCAGTTGCTACCATCAGAATGTTAGAGAGCTGAATAAATTTCAATGTTTGCCACAAAAATGATTTGGATATTGATTCACTAATCATTCAGTAATTCAATCATTCAGAATACAAAACACAAAAATGCTAATTGACAATAATCAGTGCTACTCTAAAGAAATGAAAGGGTTTTTTAAAAGTTCTCTTTACTTTAGTCAAATAGAGTGACATACTACGAGGCAAATGTTGCATACATTTTTATCCACCCATCCCACAATACTTCTTTTGAAAGATTCCATTTCTTTTTCATCTTATATGAGATAGTTAGAATGTATAATTCATAAGAAATATGTGTAAAAATAAAATAATCTTTTTAATAATATACTTGCTTTATTGCTCATCGTTTACTGCAACAGAAAATCCCAAGCATTGCATATTGCAATTGTGGATCTTTCTGGCTCAAATTATGAACTTCTCCAAAGAAGTTCATACATAATTGCTGGAAATCATGTTGACATTTAAGAACCTAGGAATCATTATGCTTGCCATTCTGTACCCTTATATTGCATCTGGGTCAACAAACTTATTAATTCAGTGCCCCTCTAATACTGTTGTATTTGACAGCCTCCAAATTTCTGTGTCACTAACAATGTTCTAAAATTAAGTAGATGTAATATTACCATCTCTGAAAATGAGTCATTGATGTTCCATTCACAGCTGCAAAACTGATTGCTCACTTTATTTAGTCCTTCTGCTTATTTGTATTTTGTAAGGCCCTAGGTTGAGTGGAATGCTTTTATCAAAATCTGATTCAGTCCACACAGAAGCAAAAAGCCCAAACGATATATTTTTTTTTCTGTTAAGGATTGTTATATCTCTGTCCTCTCAGTAACAGAATTCTCTTATCTCTTTTGGTGTTGCTCACAATCTCCCCTCCCCAGTTTATTTTTTCCCTTTCCTTTCCAAAGCTTTTATCCCATCAGTAATTGGGTTTCTTCAAGATATTGTCTTCTTTCTTACCCCTTTCTGCTTGTTAGAGCTTGCTGTTTTCTCTTTCATTTTATCCCTCTCCTCTACACAATTTCCCCATTTTACCTCTTATTCTTGACTTGGATCCTTTGTTTGATTTTGCTATGTGTGCCGTATATTCTTGCACAATAAATACTAGGGATGGGAGAAGAATTTGTTCAGGTATGAAATTGGTTGATTTTACATTAGATAAACACATATAAACACATATGACAGTTTCTCTTTGAAATTTATACTGCTGTGAATTTTAAAAAATGTTCATATAAAATGTGTATACTGTATTTTTGACAATAATGTGGAAAACTATTACATTTTGAAAAAAACTCTTAGAGACATTGAATGGTAATTAGATATCTATAAGATTTATTAGATGTCTATAAGATTAAATGTTAATTAGCCACATTATATTATTATATTAAAAGTATTATATTCAACATTACATTAGATGTTATATTAGCTACGCACAGAACATTTTAAACCATCTTAAAACTGTCTCATTGTATTCATTGTTACATACTTATTGGACTTAACTTACTGCATTGGGTATCAAATACAAACTAATCAGCGACCATGCCATGCAAAAACTCTAAAAACCCACAAACCAAACACCCAGAAAACATCAGCAACTCAAATGACCCCAGTACATGCTATAAATGCAATGTTGCCATCAACGAACATGACGCTTCCAAGAAATGCCACATTTGCACCAAATCTGCCCACCACTCCTGCCTAAAAATAACCAAGCAGGTAGCCAGCTTTCTCCTAGAAACTCCTTCATTTTTCTATATATGCCCATCCTGCTCACCAAAACTAGACAATTTCATTGCTATGTCTCACAGGATCCATACCTTAGAAGCAACCATAAAGACTCAACAAACAATCATAGAAACCATTGAAACAAAATTAGAAACACGACTACTGGCATGCCTAGAATTATGACTACTGGCATACGTAGAACCACGTTTTACATCTTTGGATAAAACAATCCAAGCACAGAAAAATGCAAACTAACAAACCAAATACCTAGCACCACTCAACCACCACCACTTCAAACACTACCTGAACAACAACTACAAGGACCTACCAACTCAACCACCAACATCTCCATTATAGTCAAAGACACCATTGAGTGCAAGCAAAAAGTTACAATGCAATCCCATTTGTACTTGAAGAAAACAACAAGCTTGACATCAACATAGTATGCAACATCAGCAGCAACAAACCATTACCCTCAAATAAATCATTGAAGTTTCCAGAGATGGCCCTGAGCACAAGAATAATGTTGGCTTGATGGCTCCCCAATTCTGCAGAGTCATTTGTAAAAACAAATTCAGCAAATTGAACTTTATCCACACTATAAACTCCATTGCCAGAAATAATACTAATCGCATCAAACTTAGATCTAGACCGGATCTATCTTCATTACAATACATCTGCTTCTTACTTTGTTACAGAGCCCCAGACTACGACATCACACATGTGAATAAATTAACCTCACTGCTAACGTGGGCAGCCTCCTGCCCATATTCCCTTATCTTTCTTGAAGAACTCAATCTAACTTTCATTAACTGGACCCTAAATGAGTGCATGACTAAACCTATCCATACAACTCTATACTACGCTGTTACTAATCTGGAACTTGACCAGCTAGTAATAAACAATACTAGACTCAACAACTGTCTTGACCTAATAATAAACATTTATTTATAGTACCCTTTTAACAAAGGGGATAACAGCATGTTAGCAATAGCACTTTTTAACAGAGCCAGCATATTGCTTCCTCATTTTACCCACCTCGGAAGGATGGAAGGCTGAGTCAACCTTGGGCCGGTGATGAGATTTGAACTGCTGACCTACAGATTTACAGTCAGCTTCAGTGGCCTGCAGTACAGCACTCTACCTGCTGTGCCACCCTGGCTCAATTCTGCAACAGCAAAAGTGCAATTTATGGACTACAATAAAATAACCCTTTTCCAACAGTGACCACAGCATGATAGACCTCAGCCTCAATCTGCACCATTGCAAAAATCCCCTTAATAATGGGATACCCAAGTACAACTTTAAAAAAGCCAACTATGATACCGACCTCTCAACCCCTCACTGGCAAACTCTACTCTCTGGCTGTAACACTGTTGATGACCTCTGTTACATCTTCTTGCTAGTCAAAAGAACTATTAGACTACACTGATAACTGCCGTAAACAAGAAAAACAAACTACCCATATCAATAAGGAAACTACAATCCCCTTCCCAAATCTATAGCAGTGGTCCCCAACCTTTTTTCCACCAGGGACCAGTTTCAGCAAGACAATTTTTCTATGGCCCGGTGGGGGTGGAAAGGGGTGTGGTTTTGGGCGGGATTAAGCATGAGGGTATAGCTTATCATTCCATTGTCTCTCTTCCCTCCCCCCCTTTTTAATTTTGCGGGGGAACCGAGGTGACAGAGGGAGGAAGTGTAGGAAGGGGCGGTTTCCTGTCTCTTTCCCCTCACGTTCACTCGGGACCACCGTTTGCCTTTCAGCAGATTCAGAGGACACCCCACCGCCACCGCCCGCTCCGGCTGGGATTCCAGCAAGGAATCCCAGAGGAGGGGGAGGTGCCTCCATGGACACAGTCACCTTCCTTTGTGATCGCTGCCTGCTTGGAGTGCCCACCACCAGATCCGGTAATTTTCTTGCAGCAAGGAATCCTTCCAAAAGAAAATTACCGGAGCTGGTGATGGGGGTTTCATGCTCACACGCACACCACTGGCTTCGCTCCTACCCAGGACCCCGGGAATAGGGTGGGGGAGCCTAGCAAAAAAAGAGCTGCACAATGCCAAAGCCTTTCCGTTTGAGCTGCAGGCAGAGCAAGGGCTTTGCGAGGGCTTCGCAAGGAGGAAATAGACCACTTTCGACAAGAGAAGAAAGACAGGAAAGGAAGAAAGCAAGCAAGTAAAGGTTTTCTCAGCCCGAGGGAAACGGCGGTCCCGAGTGAACGCGAGGGGAAAGAGACAGGAAACAGCTTGGCACTCGCCGGTTCCACAGCAGCTGCTGACTCCGCGGACCGGTGCAACATGCCTTGCGGCCCGGTACTGGTCCGCGGACCGGTGGTTGGGGACCCCTGATCTATAGGACCAGTTTCCTAACAAACCTATGGTCATCCCCATCTTCAAAAAGTGAGATCCCAATCTAATAGAAAACTACAGACCAATTTCTCTATGCTATGTCACATGCAAAGTCATGGAATCAGTCATAAACCAATCCATTACCCTCTACCTAGAAATTAACAACCTACTTTCAAACAAGCAATTCAGTTTCAGGGAAAAAATATCCTGCAATATACAACTACTACACTTCAAAAACATATGGATCTCAAAATTTGACCACAGCAAAACAATAGACACAATTTATATAGACTTCTGTAAAGCCTTTGACTCAGTGATTCATGATAAATTACTTCTGAAACTGAAATCCTACAGCATCTCTGCACCCCTACATGATTGGATAACTGTGTTCCTCTCAGACAACAAGTGGTTAAAATAGGGAGCACCCTATTTTAACCCTGTTCCTGTTAACACCAGTGTACCCCAAGGCAGTGTGCTAGGACCAACACTCTTTATATTCTATATAAATTACCTTTGTGATCAAATTACAAGTGATTGCATTCTCTTTGTCGATGATGTAAAACTATTCAACACCACCACCAACACTGCTACCCTTCAAAAAGACCTTGACTGTGTCAGAATGGTCAAACATATGGCAACTCCAAATCTCAAGCAACAAATGGTCTGTCCTGCACATTGGCAAAAAAGAACCAAACACCAAATATAAACTAAATAAACAAGACCTTGCAGATGACCCTCATTCGTCAAAGAACTTGGAATACTCATATCAAATTATCTAAGTGCCAGAGCCTACTGCAACAACATCACCAAAAAGGCTTCAAGAGTTGTTAATCTAATCTTACATAGTTTCTTCTCTGGCATTTTCACACTACTAACCAAAGCATACAAAACATTTGCCAGACTAATCCTTGAATATAGCTCATCTGTCTGGAACCCACACCTCATATCAGACATAGATACATTAGAAAGTGTCCAGAGATACTTTACTAGAAGAACCCTTCACTTCTCTACTCGCAACAGACTACCTTACACAACCAGATTTGAAGTCCCGGCCTTAGAAAGCTTAGTACTACGTCACCTTTGGCACAACCTAAACATAACTCATTAAATTATCTGCTACAATGTCCTACCTGTCAACGACTACTTCAGCTTCAACCACAATACATGAGCACACAACAGATACAAACTCAAAGTGAACCGCCCCAAATTTGACTGTAGAAAATACAACTTTAGCAACAGAGTGGTTAATGCCCAGAACTCACTACCTGACTCTGTGGTTTCATCACCAAACTCCCAAAACTTCACCCTTAGACTGTCCACTGTCGATTTCACCCAATTCCTAAGAGGTCAGTAAGGGGCGTGCATAAGTGCACCAGGATGCCTATCATCCCTATCCAACTGTTCCTGTTATCAGTACCCATCTTATGTAAATAAACAATGTTATATCTATGTATATTACAAATCTGTACTTGACAAATAAATAAACAAACAAACAAGTAAATAAATCTGTGCTAATAGGTCATAGTCTAATTCTGATTCATTTCACAATTCATTTCACAATTAATTATTTCACCAATAATTGTGACTTGCATATACAGAAGTAAAAGTGGTTTTCTGTAACACACTTTGGCAATAGTCAACTGAATAGGAACTGACTTTTAATGTAATTACACATTAGTTCTGTCCAAGTTCCTGATCAGTGAGCTTGCAAAGTGTGCTACAGAGCAGATCAACATTACCTCTCAAGATGCCATACAGTTGTTAATGAAATGACATCATACCAAACAATTTGACCACAATCTATTAGCCTGAAATATCATCACTACTGGATTTTTGCTTTATCTATTTATAGAAGTCTACTTAGGCAGAATCATATAAACTGAATCAAATAGGGAAGGGCAACTAAATTTTATTCAAGATCCATACTATTATTTTCAGCCACTGTTATATTAAACACAACTAAAAAATAAATAATATTTATTCTTTTTCTAACTAAGTATTGTTTTCCTTATATGCATATATATGTATATAATTAATAGGCAATAAATCTTTCTTTAATCAGCTGACTATTCTGTTCTATTTGGTTCACGAGCAAACAAAAAGACATATTCATTGGTAGATCTAATTATATAAAATTCCCAAACTCATTGATTATGATAATATTTCACTCATTCTGGAAATCTTTTTAAAGTGATTGTATTTAGGAATTAAGTAGACACTTAAATAATAATGGTGGTGTTTCCAAAGCAGAAATCATTTCTTTCTTGTATGTAAGTACAGAAATTTCAGCTGAGTACATCCTTTATTTTAAATTTTTTTGACAAAACTTAGCTTTTTCACAGCACAATTTCTTCATCCAGAATATGAATGCATTTATCTTTTTCTCCTAGTCTTTGCACAACGGTTCATAAAATCATTACCACAATTTCTAAAAATACCAACCTATATGATGAATGGTAATAATATGAATGATTGGGGTGGGTGGGATGGTATATATGAGATGAGTGGGAATATTACAAATGATAAATTTGGCCTACCTGGCGATGGAGAGGCAGGAGGGAAGGGGGCACCCATCTCTGGGGTGGCAGAGGCCCAGAATATTCTGGTCTTGGTGGGGAGTGGCAGATATGGCAGGAGTTACGGGACTAGCCATTCGGGAGGAAGAAGAGATCACTGCTTAAAAGCGATTCCTTGTTCCGGTCCGGTGAGCTCAATCTGGGGTACTGGTGACGAGTGTAATCCAGGCCCTGGGCTCAAGCTGCTGCTACTCAATGCCAGGTCAGTGGTAAATAAAGCTTTCCTCATCCGGGATTTGATCCTGGATGAGGAGGCTGACCTGGTATGTGTGACTAAAACCTGGCTGGGCCCAGAGGGAGGAGTTCCTGTCTCGGAAATTTGCCCAGCCAGGCTTCAGGTATGGCATCAGCCTCGACCCCAGGGAAGGGGAGAAGGAGTGCTATTATAGCCAAGGAGAACCTTTGTGTACGTAGACTCGTTGCTTCCGAGATTGCGGGTTGTGAGTCCCTCCTTGTGAAGTTGGACTTAGGGGTTCAGGTGGGCTTGTTACTCACGTACCTGCCTCCCAACTATGTGTCAACAGCCCTGCCTGTGCTGCTCGAGGAGGTGGCCGGGTTGGCAGTGGAGTTCCCCGGACTCATTGTCCTGGGGGACTTCAATCTGCCGTCACTTGGCAGTCCCTCTGGGTTAGCATAGTAGTTCATGGCCACCATGACAGCCATGGACCAGACTCAAGTAGTTCAGGGTCCGACTCACAAGGGGGGACATGCACCCGACATGGTAGCAATTGAGTAATGGTCTGAGACTAAGGGGCTTAGAAGTGTTCCCTTTGTCATGGTCAGACCATTTTCTACTGCGGCTTGATTTCCTGGCTTCTATCCTCCCCCGCAGGGAGGCAGAACCAACTAGGTAGTTCCGGCCCAGATGCCTGATGGACCCAGAGGGCTTTCAGAGGGCGCTTGGGGTTTTACCAGATTCACTCGTCCACAGCTCAGCAGAGTCTCTTGCTGTGGCCTGGAATAGGGCTGCAATGGAGGGTCTTGACCGAATTGCACCATTGCAACCTCTCTGTGGCACTAGACCCCGGAGAAGTCCTTGGCTTACCAAGGAGCTCCGGGAGTTGAAACGCCAAAAGAGACGTCTAGAGAAGCCGCTCTGTTTAGGGTGACCTGCCCCCTTCTGAATCAGGGGCGAGTTGGGGAGCCCTTGCAGAGCAGTGCCGAGGAGTTTAACTCGTTTTTCGCTGATAAAGTCGCTAGGATCCGGGCGGACTTTGACTCCAATTGGATAGTAGTGTCAGCTGACAACGAGTCAGTCAAGGTTAGTGGGGCCATCCTTGTCCACCAGTCTGGGAAAAGTTTGACTTGGTGACACCTGATAAAGTGGACAAGGCCATTGGAGCTGGGAGTTCCGCCACTTGCTTACTGGATCTGTGTCCCTCTTGGTTGGTTTTGGCCAGCCAAGAGGTGACACGGAACTGGGTCCAGGATATTGTCAATGCTTCTTAGGGGAGGGGGTCCTTCCCAGCTCTTTACAAGGAGGCACTTGTGTGCCCCCTCCTCAAGAAGCCTTCCCTGGACCTAGATGTTCTTAATAACTAGTGCCCACTCTCCAACCTCCTCTGTATGGGGAAGGTTGTTGAGAAGGTGGTGGCACTCCAACTCCTGCAGTCCTTGGAAGAAGCCGATTATCTAGGCCCTCAACAGTCAGGATTCAGGCCTGGCTACAGCACGGAAACTGCTTTGGTCGCGCTGATGGATGATCTCTGGCGGACCCGGGACAGGAGCTTGTCCTCTGTCCTGGTGCTTCTTGACCTCTCAGCGGCTTTCGAGGAGTTGGGAGTGGGAGGCACTGTTCTTTAGTGGTTCTCCTCCTACCTCTCCAGTTGCTCCCAGTCAGTGTTAGTGGGGGGTCAGATGTTGACCCCTAGGTCTCTCCCTTGTGAGATGCCTCAGGGATCGGTCTTCTCCCCCCTGCTAATATCTACATGAAACCGCTGGGTGAGATCATCCAAGGACATGGGGTGAGGTATCATCAGTATGCTGATGATACCCAGTTATACATCTCCACCCCATGTCCAGTCAGCGAAGCAGCGAAAGTGGTGTGCTGGTGCCTGGAGGCTGTTGGGGTCTGGATGGCTGTCAACAAGCTCAAACTCAACCCTGACAAGACAGAGTGGCTATGGGTTTTGCCTCCCAAGGACAATTCCATCTGTCCGTCCATTACTCGGGGAGGAATTATTGATCCCCTCGGAGAGGGGGCGCAACTTGGGCATCCTCCTCGATCCACAACCAACGTTGGAACATCATCTTTCGGCTGTGGAGGGCGTTTGCCCAGGTTCGCCTGGTGCACCTGGTGCAGCCCTATTTGGACAGGTAGTCATTGCTCACAGTCACTCATGTCTTCATCACCTCGAGGTTCGACTACTGCAATGCTCTCTACATGGGGCTACCTTTGAAAAGTGTTTGGAAACTTCAGATCATGCAGTATGCGGCCGCGAGAGCTATCATGGAGTTACCTAGGTTCGCCCACGTCTCTCCAACACTCCATGGCTTCCATTGGCTGCTGATCAGCTTCCGGTCACAATTTAAAGTGTTGGTAATGACCTTTAAAGCCCTACATGGCATCGGACCAGAATACCTCCAGAACTGCCTTCTGCCGCACGAATCCCAGTGGCCGATAAGGTCCCACAGAGTTGGCCTTCTCCGGGTCCCGTCGACAAACAATGTCATCTGGCGGGCCCCAGGGGAAGAGCCTTCTCTGTGGCAGCTCCAGCACTCTGGAATCAACTCCCCCCAGAGATCAGAACTGCCTCCTCCCTCGTTGTCTTTCGCAAATTACTTAAGACCCACCTATATTGCCAGGCATGGGGGAATTGAGACATCTCCCCCAGGCTTTTATAGTTTTATGTATGGTATGCATGTGTTGTATGGTTTTTAAATGATGAGTTTTTTAGATGCTTTCTTAATATTAGATTTGTTTACATTATCACACTGTTTTATTATTGTTCGGAGAGGGGCGGCATACAAATCTAATTATTTATTATTATTATTATTATTATTATTATTATTATTATTATTGTTGTTATTATTGTTGTTATTATTATTATTATTATTATTATTATTATTATTATTATATATTAATATACATTTTAATACAAAAAATAAATGCCTAATTTTCCAGAGGTTTACCAAAAGTAAATGTCGACTTTGGGCAGTGTGTGTTGTCTTTAAGTTTGATTCTGTATTTTCTTAATATTTAATTTAGGAGACAAGACCTAAGTTTTTCTAGCCTGATACACCTGTAGTAATGTTTCCCCAGCCTTACAGTGTTCAAAGGGTAGTTGAGAGAACTGCACATTCCTCAGTTGCTGTGGAAATAGATGGATAAATTTACCAGATCATACAATTAATAGTAGAAAGACATTGAAGAAGTCTCTTTCCTAACATGCTGAATGAGGAATTAGATTCTCAAATGAAAATAATTTCGTTGAAATTTCTGTCTTGATTGTGAAAACAAAATTTATATTGATTTATTTTAAAGAAAGATTTATAGAAATGGTGAGGCATAAGGTTAAACTATCTAACCATATTACTTTCTCAGTCTTCAGCTTCTAATAGCTATACAAATGGAAGATTTGTGTGCTCTTTTGATTAACCATAGGGAGGAACAATAAAGATAAAGTTGGAGTTAAATAAACAGAAGAAGTTGGAGAGTAAAAATACTAAAGTGTGATCAAAAATTAAAATCTTTAAAAAATCAATACTATGAAAAAATTGACCTTCCGATACCTGCAAAAGTGTGGGTGGAAAGAATAAGTAGCAGTTAAGGTATGCACAAAAAAACCTCTGTACTAAGGAAAGTAAAACTGGCTAATGAATTTGTTATGCTTACTGTATTTTTATTTTATTTATTTATTTAATTCATTTAAGGTAATTCTGAATGGAAGAGAAAAACATTGAAATAAAAGATTTTAAAACAACCTACAATCATACTAGCAAAAAATGAAATGTCTGTTTATTTATTTATTTATTCAATATTTTTTTTATGCCGCCCTTCTCCTTAGACGCAGGGTGGCTTACAACATGTTAGCAATAGCACTTTTTAACAGAGGCAGCATATAATCCCCCAATCCGGGTCTCCATTTTACTCACCTCGGAAGGATGGAAGGCTGAGTCAACCTTGAGCCGGTGATGAGATTTGAACCGCTGACCTGCAGATCTACAGTCAGCTTTAGTGGCCTGCAGTACTGCACTTTACCTGCTGCGCCACCTCGGCTCTCGGTTTATGTTTATTATCTGAAGCCTACCAAAAACATATACATGAATTTAGGGAGTAGAATGTTGCCTAGACTTTTTATGCACTCCTTCACTCAATATGACGTAAATAAACCTTTTTCAAATTATTACTAAGTTCTTATTTATTTCATTCAACCAAAGATAACAGTAATATGCTTTGTTAACTGGAATAAAGAGACAATGGACATGTTTTGTTTGGTGTCAAGTATAATATTAATATGAAGTTTGTAATAGATAAAATGAAAAACACAATAATCTGTGGATGGTCAAAAGAAAAGCAAGTAGCAGAAGATACTGTTGTTAGATTTCAGAGGGAGAAAATAAGTCATTAATGCATAGAAGAAATTCTAAATTGAACATCCATAAGATTTAAAGTTAAAAAAAATATAGTAAATGCATCAATGTGACTTATTGATTTATTTGCTTCCATTCTTGCAATTACCGTATTTTTCGGTGTACAAGGCACACCTTTTTACCTCAAAAAAGTCTGTCAAAAACTGAGTGCGTCTTATACAGGGAAGTTGCCACTTGTGAGCAGCTCTGGCAGCATCCTGGCAGAGCAGAGCATCTCGCCCGTTCACATCCAGCAGCCTCAGCCGATGCCGGCTGCTGCCCCATCCCCGGCTGCTCCCACATCTCAAGCTGTTGCCTGGCCCATTTGTAGGGACTCCTACGGACTGCAGGAGGTGATCAGTAAGTTGGCACAGAAGGGAGCGGCTTCTATCTCTTGGGGTGGGTGAGTGGAGGGGGTAAGGAAAGAGGAATAGCTGACTCAGTGGAGCAGAGGGGGGGAGAGGAGCAAATGCTTCGTCAGCCAGCTTTTACCGGCGTTTTTTCCTGTTGCCATTACTAGCGAGCCCTCCCCTCAGCAGCAGTAAAACACATGCACTCAGTAAATATTTAGATTACTGAGAAGCTGCCGTCTCTGTTGCTGCAGTAAAATACATGCACGGTAAATATTTAGATTACTGAGAAGCTGCTGTCTCTGACCATTTGGCTCAGAATACTTTTTTTCTTGTTTTCCTCTTCCAAAATCTAGGTGTGTCTTATATTCCGGTGCGTCTTATACACCAAAAAATACGGTAATATGCAATGATATATAAAAAAGTTATTAAATGCAGGGTTAGTTTGATCTAAGATATATGTGTGGGGGGGGGGGTGGGAGGCTATATCACACATACACACAAACATACACAAACACATACACACATTTCATAACATTCATAAGATTTAAACTAAAAAAATGTAAGTGCAGCAATTGTGGCTTATTGAATTATTTGCTTCCATACTTGCAATTAATATGCAATCATACATTTAAAAGTTATTAAATGCAAGGTTAGTTTGATCTAAGATTTTTTAAAAAAATTTATTTATTTATATTTTTTATTTATTTATTTTGTCCAATACACAATAATACAGAATGAAGGTTATAGAGGATATAGTAGAGAAGAAATACAAGATATGGGAGAGACTATAGGACAGGGGATGGAAGGCACCCTAGTGTGCTTATGTACGCCCCTTACTGACCTCTTAGGAATCTGGAGAGGTCAACCATGGATAGTCTAAGGGTAAAATTTTGGGGATTAGGGGATGGTACTACAGAGTCCGGTAATGAGTTCCACGTTTCGACAACCTGATCACTAAAGTCATATTTTTTACAGTCAAGTTTGGAGGGGTTAATATTAAGCTTGAATCTGTTGTATGCTCTTGTGTTGTTGTGGTTGAAGCTGAAGTAGTCTTTGACAGGCAGGACGTTGCAGCTGTTTGTTTGTGTGTCTAGTCTTCGGAGAGGGGCGGCATACAACTCTAATAAATTATTATTAGTAGTAGTAGTAGTAGTAGTAGTAGTAGTAGTAGTAGTAATATATAAATATAAATAGTCCTCTAAAATATCACCATTTAGCTATGAGGGATGGTAAATTGATATGAGGTTTATACATTTATTTTCCTATCAAGAAAGAGCAGAATCAGTCAGAGATGGTTTTGATTCTACAATGACTATTGTAAACTAATGAGGAAGACAAGATTAAAGATACCTGAAAGTGAACGTGATAAAAAAAGGTTCATAATACTATACATAAAAAATTCCCACATGCCAAAAGAAATTAAAAGTGATAGAATAGGTTATGTCAGTTTCCAACATTTACTAGAGTTGACCTGTCTTTGAACTTTAGATCTCAGTGCTCTTGACCTAGATATGTCAGATGATGAAAACTCTCACACAAAGAAGCTGTGAATTTCCATCATTAGCTATTCTGCAATACTCGTGATATTTTTAGCCGTTCTGAAGCAAACATATTCTAAATAAATGTGTAGCCTCATGAAATACAATAACTATGTAATTGCATTTTCAAGTAGTTCTGAATATCACCAATAGTGTGATACAAGCATGTAAATGAAATATTAATATTTGTTAATCTACATGTTATATCTGTAGATTTAAAGATCAATACTGGAATTTATTAAATCTTTAAGTTTCTTCATGTTCATTCGACACTCATTAAATAGACCATATAAACTGTCTGCAGAAAATGCATGCATCTTTTGAATCAATTAATATCAAAATCCTTGGCATTTTCCTTAAATCTGCCACTAATTTATTTTCACACAGAAGAGATAAAATATCATTTAAAATTTAAAATTTGCAAAAGAATCCTATGGTTTCCTAGGGAATCCTATGGCTTATTTAGTCTAACATTCTATTCCTACAGTGGCCAATTAAATAATTGCAGGTAGCTGGAAGGAAGATTATTGAAGCATTCATATCCTCCAATTCTTATTAATAAATATATAGATCCTGCTTGAACATGTCACTGATAACCTTTTCTCTATTAAATTGTAGAATCCTATTTTAATGTTCAAGCAAGGGCCATCACAGTGAAGTTTATATATTGACATTATATTATAATAAATATGAAATCCAGCATAATGATCTCATTTGCTGTGTTGTATTGATGATGATGATATTATTATTATTATTATTATTATTATTATTATTATATAATGTCAGTACTTAAACTTCACTGTGATGATCTTTACCATATAACCATGCAGAAGTACTTTTTGATTGTTTTTTTCTTCTGAACCTCCCTATCAATCAAATTTTTGAAATCACATTACATTCTGGAAATTGAAGTATGAAAGAAATCAGTTTCTGCACAATGTGCATAATTTTATGTTTGTTTATGGTGTTATCTCCTCAGTCATCTTTCCCCCCAAAACTTAATTTTTTAAAGCTTTCTTTAAAGGAGTATATTTATGTTGTATTAACAATTTTTCTTGCTTCTGTTTGCAACTAATATAATCAGAGGCATTCTCCAATGCACTGCTGCAGAGAGTCCAACATGGGTAATACTTCAGCCTGATTGGCTAGGAACTGAGTTAAATTAGAATAATTATAATTAGCTCCGCCTCATCTCTGCCCCCAATAGCTCAGTCTTAAAAATTCAGTCGTAGTGTAGGGACTAGAGTTTTCTTCTTCTTCATTGTTGCATGTTTCATGTAATAAATTAATGCCTTGTTTTTCTCTCTTTATCTGTAGGTATCAAGAGAAGACAGAAGTTCTCAGGCCTGCATCCAATTTACCTCCTCAGGACCTCTGCTCTCAGTGAGCACTGCCCAGAGGTTTGGCCCCCTGCTGGGCCAGGTCCCTGGCCTCCGCAGCCATACCCCTCCCTCCTTCTAGTCTACCATGCCAGGGCGGCCCAACATCGGTGATGAGGTCCCTGGCTTCTGTGGCCATACCTATCCTCGGCATTACGAGCAGGGGCTCGTGGCCCCAGAGGCACATACCCCGTCCTTCCACAGCTTCCCCCAGCCAGCCTTATCCATTGGTAACATGATGAAAAGAGCTTCCAAGGGGGCTGGTACCACGTAAGAGGCTCGAAAATGTTTAAATAGAAAGATGCGGCGAGAATCAGCGGCGGCAAACTCAGCAGAGAGTCAGGCCGCCTTACAGCTGACAAGGTGCACCTTTCAAGAGCCGCTGACAGCAGCGGCAAGAGCCCATTAAACCGAGGGCTTGAAGGAGTGCGGGAACCGCTGGGAGCCTGCCCTTGTCAGCAAGGTGCTGTGCACGCCATTTTAGGAGCTGGATCCACTGAGACGGCATCTTTGGGTGCCAAAACAGCCGTCCCCACCATTTTGGGCACCAAATCAGTTGTGCCCATCATTTTGGCCAAGGAAATAGTTCTGTCCGCCATTTTAGGCCCCGAAAGGTCAGGCCCGCCCCCTCACTGGTCTAGGAGGGCCATTTTGAGTGCGTCCTTCGAGCCTCACATTAAGCAATTACGATCATCTGGGGCACATTCCTGGTTCCTGGAAGAACTCTCAGCTTGTTCATTCAGGTGTTCAGCATATTCTGTGAGTACAGACCTAAACTATGGTTGACCCTTTGGCTGATACCTATATCTCATTGGAGACCGGGAATGTGAGGGAAAAGGCCTCAAAGCCCAAGGACAAGGGACATTCCTCCAAGGCTAAGGCCAAGGCCTCCTCCTCTAGTCTAAAAGATGCAGAGAAGAAAATTAAGACACTGGAGGCACAGCTAGAGGCCGCTCAGTAGCAGGCCTTGTTGCACCCTTCTCCCGCCCCTCAGCCAAAGGCCTTAACACACCCAGTCTTACCTTCATGGTTCCCCTCTAGCTCCCCAGGAGCGCATACGGGATCGGTGGCATCGGCCCACAGTGTGGATCTGTCCCCAGACCGCCAGGCAGCACCGTACCTGTCCACTGAGATGAGGGCAGAGAGAAACCTATCTGGACCATATCTGGCAGTACCTTCTGCTCAACCATGGTACCAACCAGAGCCTCAATACCCTTCTGCCACATTTACACCATCAGCAGCCGGATTATGCTCCAACGAGGTTTGGCAAACCATGCCCCCTATGCTGCAGGATATGCTAACCAATGCATATTCCCATGGTTTGGCGGTAGGAGCACAGCAGAGGCCCATCCCTGCAAAACCACCCAAGAGAGACCTCTGGTCAGCACCCACACCATCCTTGCTGCAATAATCCGTGATGGAGGAGGAGGAACTGGATAGTGATCCAGACTGTGAACTGTCTGAGGACGAGAATCCTCCCTCAGAGCAGCCAGTATCCACATCACTTTTCAAACCAGCCCTGTTTGACTTCCTTCTATGGAAGGACAAACAAATCACCAACATCAGCAGCTCTTCTAAACCATCAGAGGCGGCAGCAGGCCTCCAGCCGGCAGTTCGCTTATTTTCAGAACCTCAGAAAGAATTGAGCCACATTCCATCCTCTCAGATCTTTGTTGAAAATGTGAAGCAGCCTTGGCAGCACCTGGCAGCAACACAAGGACCCCTCTGTAATGGACCGCCAGTTCTATACCTTCGATCCAGAGATAGAGGAATTGCTCCAATTTCCCACCAACGACTAACCGGTGGCCAGTTTGGTCTTGAATGCAGTAGTACCATCAGAGCATGCCGAGGGTCTGAAGCCTGATGATCGGAGGGCAGAGAACCTGATCTGCAAAATGCATCAGATGGCCTCCTGGTCACTGAGAGCAGCTTCTGCCGCATTCTTTTTCAATAGAGCCTGTATACTTTGGCTTCAAGACATGCAAGCCAAGGTGGGACCTGAGGACGGCCGTCTCCAACAAGACCTAAGTAAGCTGATACTCACCTCCGAATTTTCAGCTGATGCCACACTGAACGCAGCAAAGTTTGCTTCCAGAGCCATGGCCACAACTCTCGCTTCTAGACGCCTGCTCTGGTTGCGGATTTGGCAAGCGGACGCCAAGTCAAAATAGCACCTAGCTTCCACACCCTTCCAAAGAAGCCAACTATTTGAGGAGTCACTTGACAAGGTCCTTGTGGAGGACAAAGACAAGCAAAAGGTGCTGCCAAAATCCTCCAGACACCAGACACCCTTTTCCCGCAGACAGCCCTTTCATCAAGACTCTTCCTTGGTGAATCCCCAGTTCCCAGGGTCGTATGCACAAGGGGGATTCAACCAGGGAACCTTCAGAGCTGACAGAGGATACGGCAACCAAGCCAGGCAATATTAGCAGTTCAGGAAGCCCTTCAAGTCCAACAACCAGAAGGGATTCAGAGGACAGAAATGACTCAGTGAGAGACATCCCTATCGGAGGGTAGCTCCAGTCCTTTTCCAGGACTTGGGAGGCCATCACGAGCGATACGTGGGCGCTTACCACAGTGTCCCCTCAATGATTCCTCTCTTGTCCAGAGACCCATTGCCCTCAAAAGAGGGCACTCCTACTTCAGGAGGTGAGCCACATAGAGATGGTTCCCCCAGGGCAAAGAGAACTAGGGTACTATTTGATAGTCTTTGTAGTACCCAAATCCTCAGGGGGATGCAGATTGATTCTCGACTTAAAACAATTCAATCTCTACGTGAGGTACTTGAGATTCAAGATTCACTTCCTGCGCGCCATCCTCTCAGCAATAAGACGGGGCGACTGGTTGACCTCCATTGACCTGAAGGAGGCGTAACTCCATGTTCCAGTGCATCCTGACCATCGGAAGTACCTCAGGTTTTGTATCAACAACCAGCACTACCAATACCGGGTGATGCCCTTCGGCCTGTCGTCCACCCCAAGGACATTCACCAAGCTATTAGACATTTTGACAGCACCTCTCAGAGCTCGTTCAATTCACCTTATGGCGTATTTGGATGATATTGTTATTCTCTCAAGAAACCCCAAGCAGGCACGGGAGGAGCTCGAGATGACAATCCAAGTATTGCAGTGTCATGGGTTTACAATAAACCTACCCAAGAGCCATTTGACCCCAACCACATGCCTCCCACACTTGGGCCCGATAATAGACACTCGAGCATGCGAACTGTACCTGCCAGACAATCGCAAACAGAAGGTCCGTGGCATGGTAGAACTCCTCCATCGCCGGAAACAAGTGTCACTACCCTTTCTGTCTCAGGTTTTAGGGACATTCGTTTCTTGTATCGATAGTGTACCTTGGGCTCGCCTGCATACCAGGCCGCTCCAGTGGTTCCTACTACCTTTTCAGCGGAATCGAACCAGCCACTCCACATGCTTAGTGAGTATACCCAGGAAGGTCAAGCTCTCCCTTCCCTGGTGGCAATCAGCAGCACTTCTTCAGGATACCCCCTTCCTGAATCAAAGGGAAGTAGTCATCACCACAGATGCGAGCCTTACGGGTTGGGGGGCCCATGTTGAAACATAGGTGGCCCAGGGATTATGTTTATTTCTCCCATAACTGGGAGCCGAGGGGGTCAATGCCCTGAGAACACTGCGGCTGGCAGGTCTTCTTTATGCCTTCCCGCCAGTGTCCCTTATTTCCAAAGTTATTGCCAAGTTAATATAGGGATGAGCCGAAGTTATCTTCATTGCTCCATATTGGCCTCGTCGACCATGGTTCGCAGATCTTATGGATTTAGCATTCTCACCACCATGGTGCCTCCCAAGCCATCGAGTCTCCCTCAGCTAGGGGTCAGTGTTCCACCCAGATCCCCAGTGGTGGAAACTTGCCACGTGGCGCTTGAGGGGGACCGAATGAGACGAGCATCATTGCCGGACAAAGTAATTTCAACCATACAAGCGGCTTGCAGACCATCAACTACACAAATATATCAGGCAACTTGGACAGCCTTTTGCCAATTTTGCGCAAGTATACATGTGGAACCACAATCCTCATCAGTAGAGACTCTGTTACAGTTTCTACAGTCTGGACTCGACAATGGTCTAGCTCCTAACACTCTGCGCAGACAGGTGGCCGCCATCTCCACCATTCTGAAGATTGATAACTGGAGGTCTATGACCCATCATCCCTGGGTTAGAGATTTCTTAAAAGGAGCTTCTAATGTGTGGCGACCGGTAGTACACAGATTCCTGACATGGGATCTTCCGTCAGTCTTAAATGCATTATCTGCACCTCCATTTGAGCCTTTACGCCACATCTCATTACGGCTCCTGTCATTTAAGACGGCCTTCTTGGTGGCCATCACGTCAGCCAGGAGGGTATTGGAACTTGCAGCCCTCTCCGTCAGACCGGACCAAATAGGGTAGTGTTGTGCCTGGACTCGACCTTTTTGCCAAAGGTTAACACACTATTCCATAGAGCCAAGGAACTCATCCTACTGGATTTTTGTTCTCATGGTTCTCTGAAACTGCGCTGGCACAAACTTGACGTGTATCGCGCCTTAAAGATATATATCCAGCAGACTGCTTCACACCATAGAACGGAGGCACCGTGTCCTTTGTGCCATCCTCTATGGGTACTAAAGTGTCTCTTATGACGATTAGCAATTGAGTGAAATCTTGTATCGTGACTGCTTATGAATCACAGTCCTTACCGGTCCCTGGAAACTTTACTGCCCACTCTATGAGGAGCACCACAACATCGGCAGCATGGTCTACTCAGGCTCCTTTAGAGGACATTTGTCGAGCGGCCACTTGGACCACTCCAAATACATTTATCAAACACTATAGACTGGACTTGTTTGGGTGCGCTGAGGCGGCCTTTGGCCGAAGAGTGCTGCAGCAGGTGTGTGAAACACATATGCCCCAGATCCAGCCTTCGCCCACCATATCGTCATGATTTTGGGTATATCCCATGTTGGACTCTCCACAGCAGTGCATTGGAGAAGGACCATTGAACTTACCTGAACGGTCTTCTCGATGCACTGCAAGGAGAGTCCAAACCCAACCTGGCCAGCTGGCCCAGGGGCTTAGTTGAATTTTTATTGTTGTTGAGTTAATAAAGTGGTGTTATTTGCACTACTCCTTCATTTTTATTGACTGAGCTATTGGGGGTAGAGATGGGGCAGAGCTAATTATAATTATTCTAATGTAACTCAGTCCCTAGTCAATCAGGCTGAAGTATTACCCATGTTGGACTCTCCTTGCGGTGCATCGAAAACACCGTTCAGGTAAGTTCAACGGTCCTTTACACCATTGCTATTTCTGCAATATCCTCTTAATGTGTGATTATAGTTTTCTAGACATAATTTTTTAAAGAGTGTGGTAATATTAGCATATCAGTCCATGGAGAACATAATTTAGAACATTCAGTATTGGAATAAAATAAAAAAATATTTTTAACCTCTCAAAATTAAGATTTGGCAATTTGGTCCCTGAATTAGCACTCCTAAAAGCTAAATATTTTAGAAAATACTTTTTTAAAAAGTTTAAATTACTTTAAGATTATAAGATGTTTTAAAGAATACATTTATTGAAATATCAATAGCCATTGAATATTTTGAAATTTTATAATTAATTACACTACTGTATGTTCTATTCTAAATGTTGTTTCTTTTATTTAAATTCTTGGCTTAATCTAAATAAATAGGAAAGCAGCTTCCAAATAAATAAAGACACATCCCACTACTGTTGCAAATACCAAGCTTTAATTTCTATAATATGTTATTTCCAATTTGTTCTTCTAAGCTATCTCTAAGGATAGGGTCCACAGAGCAAGTATTGCATCAGTCTAGGGATAGGAAATGTGAAAGTATTGGGCTGGAACTGTGCTAAAAAGTGATTGTGGAATTGTAATAAAAAAGATATAGGATGCCCCAGGATGGCCTATATAAAACTGTTCAGGAAATAAAAACTGCATTGATGATGCAATAATTCATGTAAGAATATTTCATTTAAAATTGGAGTGGAGTATGAAATTGGCATAGGAAAGCTTTATTTAGCTAATGCAATCTGTTAGAATAAGACGTCTTTGTAACCACTAGTATATACCTATATTACCCATAGTCAAATAGTAGCTTTGTTTTGCAGCTGTGGTAAATCTTCATGTAAAAATAAAACTTATACTCTTCCCTTAATAAAACGTACTGTTATATTAGAAATGTGTTGTGACATTTCCCTTTTGTATTTTTATGAGATTAGAATACTTTCTTTTTTATGCATAAAACCCGAGGAAGTTCTAATTTTTTACTACTGGTTCTGTGGGCATGGCTTATTTTTATGGGTGTGACTTCATGGTCATGTGACAGTAGCCATGGTTTGTGGTAATGTGAGTGGGTAGGCATGGTTTCATGGTCATGAGAGTGAGTGGGTATGGCTAGATGGCCATGTGATTGGGTGGGCATGGCCAATTTAGCAGTCCATTTTGCCAATTTAGCAGTCCATTAAACAATACACACAAATTAAACTTTAATTTGTTTTGCTCCTAGAGTGTTTTATGTGCTTTTGTTTGCATGTTGCTCTCTTGGTTTACTTTTCTTTTTACTAGATTGTTATTCAGTCACAAGGAGCTGATAATCAACAAATAGAACAAACCAGTGAAATCAATACCTCTCCTTGTTTTGGGTGGGTGAGAGACAAGAGACTCAGCTCAAGAGCTGGGTCTCCTTAGAGAGGCAAAGGAGCAGGTTTATGTTTTCTCCAGAACCTAGAAACAGGTTTATGTCAGAAGCAACCTCCTGCATATTGGGGCTGTTCCCAAATACACCGCATGGGCCCCTTTTGTTCTCCCTCCACTGCTGCCAAGTGCCAGAACAGACAAGAAGGAAAAGGGGTGCTTCTCTTCTGAGCTTGATTCCTCTGCTCCCTCCCCAATCGCTCCCAGCCAAGAGCTAAGCAAGGCCCTTCTGGCACAAGGGCCTCCTCTGTCTGCTGAGCTAAGCTAGACTAACAAGTATAGTAGCCTGTCTGCCCCCTTAATTGGTGTTGGAAGGGGAAAATGAGGAATTACTAGACTGCCCTGCCTTCCCAGAAAGTGCTGCCTCTCACTCCCCCTCTCCATCCTAGCCCCCAACTTGGCTTTAGAAATTAAGGTTGGCTTCCCCTAGCCATGCTCTTGATCGGGGAAGCACATAGCCTTAATTTAAAACCTAGGAGGAAGGATAGGGAAGCATGGGAAATGTGCTCACATAGACCAATTAAGAAAACTTAAAATGTACAGTGCTGTTTTATTCAGAATGTTGCAGCAAACCCCTTTTCTTAAGCAGGAAGGAGGAAAATCACAGGGCTCCTTCTTTTGCTGTAACTGTGCAAGCCAATCCACAGGAGAGGGAAGACCCAGGAAGGCTTCTGATGCTGATATCTTCCACATGCTCCCCTCCATCCCCACACTTGTAAGTTTGCCCATTACCCACTACTTGCCAGGCCAAGCGGTGTTCTGGGAAGCCTCACTACTCCCCTCCACCATTGTTGGATGATGGATGATATTTGGCGGGCCCAGGACAGGGGCTTGCCTTTTGTCCTGGTGCTTCTTGACTTCTCAGCGGTTTTCAATACCATCAACCATGGTATCCTTGTGTGCCAGCTGGGGGGGTTGGGAGTGTGGGAGTGGGAGGCACTATTCTTCAGTGGTTCTCCTACCTCTCCGGTTGGTCACAGTCGGTGTTAGTGGGGGGTCAGAGGTCAACCTCTAAGTCTCTCCCTTGTGGGGTACCTCAGGGGTTGGTCCTCTCCCCCCTGCTAT
Organism: Erythrolamprus reginae; assembly: GCF_031021105.1. Lineage (NCBI taxonomy): Eukaryota > Metazoa > Chordata > Lepidosauria > Squamata > Dipsadidae > Erythrolamprus > Erythrolamprus reginae. The sequence goes on from NC_091956.1 coordinate 50,399,619, forward strand.
TTAATATTACATGAAACCGCTAGGTGAGATCATCCAAGGGCATGGGGTGAGGTATCATCAGTACGCCGATGATACCCAGCTATACATCTCCATCCCATGTCCAGTCAAAGAAGCAGTGGAAGTGATGTGCCAGTGCCTGGAGGCTGTTAGAGTCTGGATGGGTGTCAACAAGCTAAAACTCAACCCTGACAAGACAGAATGGCTGTGGGTTTTGCCTCCCAAGGACAATTCCATCTGTCCATCCATTACCCTGGGGGGGAGAATTATTGCCCCCCTCAGAGAGGGTCCACAACTTGGGCATCCTCCTCGATCACAGCTAACATTGGAACATCATCTTTCGGCTGTGACAAGGAGGGCGTTTGCACAGGTTTGCCTGGTGTACCAGTTGCAGCCCTATTTGGACAGGGAGTCATTGCTCACAGTCGTTCATGCCCTCATCAGCTTGAGGTTCGACTACTGCAATGCTCTCTACATGGGGCTACCTTTGAAAAGTGTTTGGAAACTTCAGATTGTGCAGAATGCGGCTGCGAGAGCTATTGTGGAGTTACCTAGGTTTGCCCATGTCTCTCCAACACTCCGTGGCTTCCATTGGCTGCCGATCAGTTTCCAGTCACAATTCAAAATGTTGGTAATGACCTATAAAGCCCTACATGGCATTGGACCAGAATACCTCCAGGACCGTCTTCTGCCACACGAATCCCAGTGGCCGATAAGGTCCCACAGAGTTGGCCTTCTCCGGGTCCCGTCGACAAACAATGTCATCTGGCGGGCCCCAGGGGAAGAGCCTTCTCTGTGGCAGCTCCAGCCCTCTGGAATCAACTCCCCCCAGAGATCAGAATTGCCCCCACCCTCCTTGTTTTTTGTAAACTGCTTAAGATCCACCTATATTGTCAGGCATGGGGGAATTGAGACATCCCCCCCCAGGCTTATATAGTTTTATGTATGGTATGTTTGTGATGTATTGTTTTTAAATGACGGGTTTTTAGATACTTTCTTTTAAATATTAGATTTGTTACATTGCACATTGTTATTATTGTTGTTGTGAGCCGCCCTGAGTCTGCAGAGAGGGGCGGCATACAAATCTAATAAATTATTATTATTATTATTGTTGTTGTTGTTGTTGTGTCCTGTCGCAGGCAAGGTGGGGAGCAGTGGCATTCAGGCCAGGGGATTCAACTGTTGCAAGGCATTTCAGAGAAGAACCAGGGAGGGTTCTTATGCCATTATCTCCCAGCCACTCCCCTCCCCACTGCCAACCTGGCCACAGATAAGGAGCACCGCACAGGAAGAGAAAAGGCAACAAAACCTGCAAGAGTGGAGATGGGAGAGCAAAACAAGTCAGTGAACCTTCAGCCTGCCAGTGGGTTTTTTATTCCCCCACACTCCCAAGGAAAGTCATTTGGAAAAGCAGCGGTAACACACATGGCTGCAAGAGGAAGAGAGACCAGGTGGGACCCAGACACTTTCCAGCTCCCCTTGTCACCCAAGCATCAACTCCTTACTCTATTGTCTCTACCAATGGCTTTCCCTTCTCCCTCTGCTCCTCTCTCTTGGGTAATCCTGTGTGAAAAACAGGGCAGCTGCTAGCAAATAAGGGAAAATGAGGGGTTGATGCTTATCTTGGGAGTGAGGGGGTATAAAGAGGTCATAAATCAGGTTGATGTGCAGTCGCCATTGTTATTCACATTGTTACCAAGCTCCTAGAGAGCCTTCTCATGCTGGCAATCCAGAAGGCAGGGGGAACTGGCCACTGCATCCTAGCTTGGGAGTCAGCCAGAGATAAACTAGGCAGGGGTGGTGGCAATAGCAGAGTCTGATGCTCGGACCATGCAGAGCCATTCTGCCAGGGAGCCTTGGACCAGCAGCCAGCCTCTCACATCATTCCCATAGATGGCCTCTGCTGATGGGAGGCAGTTTGGTGATGCCCAGGGAGGGCAGGGTGAGCGTGCTCCCAGCTGCACCCTGCCCAGCCTCTGCCAACTCAGGAGATGCTTCAGGAGGTGGTGGCCAGCAGGGAGAGTGGGAGCCAGATGGCTGCAAAGTTTGCCAAGCTGCCCCCAAAATTCTCCCTCATGCCTGCAACTTTTATCAGGAGGCAGTGGCCAGCAGGGAGAGGGAATCTGGTCTGGCAAACTTTGCAGCTGCGTGGCTATAAAGATTACTGGACTGGCTTCCTTTCTCCCTGCCGGTCAGCACCTCCCAAAGTGTTTCCTAGGTTTCCATCAGCAAAGGGACCACAGGGCATGGCTGGAAGTGTGCTAACCTTGCCCTACCTGCGCATTGGTGGCCTGCTGCCCACCAGGAGAGGCACTTTTGGGGACACCCTAGCTACCAGGAAGAGGGAAGCTGACCCTGGCAACTTTGCAGTCAGTCACAGACTTCCTGGAGGCCAAAGGAAACTTTTTATTTTGCACAAATATGTTGACTCTATTTCTGACTTTCCTTCAGAACTAGCAATGGTGAGGGGGCCTTCACAGTCGCAGTGGTAAACTTCCCAGCAGCCATTGAGATTACCTTTTGCCAACAGGCTTGGAAACAAGGGCAACCTCAGCCTTGGAAACATTTTAAGTGAAATGTTTGTTTCAGAATAAATGTGTCCAAGGTCACTTTGTGTTGTATGTATTCCTTTGCAGTGTGAGGAGTTTTCAGATTTGGATGATGAATGGGATTTAGAGATCAAAAATCTCCGTGCTCTACCAACAGTTAGCAATGTTAGTGGAGACCACAGAGCTAATGACATAGACATGAGTTCGAGTGACTCAAATGGGGGAGATCACAGATGGAAAGATAATCGTTTCAGAAGGTTTCAGAAATGCTAGGAAGAAAGAGGGAAGAGATATTAGAGATTAATTAATTAATGAATTACTTCACATCCGGGTGTAAAATGGAAAAGATGCTGAATTCGTTCAATCTTGCAAAATAAGAATGGCCGCGTCCTGAACTTGCTCCGAAGCATAAGTTATCATGTGTGGTTTATTACTTGTTTCTTTATGACTCCTGGCTAGCGCTAATTAGCCATAAATTTAGAATGACTTGTGGAATGTCTTTTGTGTTATTGCCAAGCTCATCTACTTAGTTGCTGAGATAATAATGATGAGAAAAGAAAACTGTGCAGAGTTGAAGTGTTAAAGGAGAAATTAAAGAGGAGATGTTTTGCAATGAGATGCATTGAGAATTCTTTTATTCCAAGTATTATATGAATCAGTCTGAAATCAGAACACTTTGTACCTTCAGATTTTTCTGGGGCTGAGTGGTGCTAAAAGAAGAGGGAAGCCTCAACGATATCTTGTCATAACAACTACAGCTGGCTAGAAATCCCATGTGGCGAACTGGCTTTTGAGGCACTCACCCATTTGGCACCTTTCAGAACCTGCTCATCGTTCTCCTGCATTTGTCTCTTTCTCTCTCACATTTTCTTCCCCCATGTGTTTGCTGAGAAGAATGACCCTGGCTTCCAGACTGGGGGAGCCAGTTTTACTTCTAGAGAGACCCAGCATTGCTGAGGAAACATGTACAGTGCCAAAAATTCATAAAAAGTTCCCCCTCCCAAAAAATTCTAAAACAAGATGGCAGTTCTTATACAGTGCTGGGTACTTGTCTTCTATGCATGCAGAGAAAAACAATCAGCAAAAAATTCTCCCAAAAATTTCCAAAAAATGATGGCACCCACGGACTGGCATCAACCGATCTGGTTCAGTGACATCATCATGACATCACCAGCAGGCCACTACTGGTTCAAGTGAACTGGTCTCAACTGGGAGGAACTCACCCCTGATAAGACCTGACAAAATTTTCAATAAATTGTGCTTATTTTATTTGTTGTCTTTTCCAGCTCCAGGCACACATCCCAAGGGTTGAAGTCTTTATGGGAGCTTTGTCAACTCCAAATAGTATTCCTCATGATTCAGCCCACACTAGAATTAGCACAAAAACCAATGAGTCCAATTTCTTCCATCTGGAAGAAAGAGCTATTCCATACAGTCCCCTCACCAGGTTCAGAACCCAAAGAGTAATACATGATCTAAGCACAGAAAACCAAAACCAAAATTCAAGTTCCAGGTCCAAGAATTTGAACAGCAATGTCCAAATTCTGTAGCAGAGTCAAGTTTTAAGTCCACACAAGAATAGTTATGGCTGAATAAATGCACAGCAAGAAGCTGATGAGTTTTCCAGTGATGCTTTGCTCCATTTGCTGGACTAAAGAGCCACATACCAGTGAAGCTCATCAGGATGGGCAAAACTGCTGAATAGCCTTGCTGACTTCTGCTGTGCCTGCCTGATTCACATATCAGGTGCAGGAAGCAATTCCTCCTGGCCAACTGCAGCTGTGTATCTTCTTCCCCTGCTGTTCTTGTGGAACTTCTCTTCTCTCCAGCTGCAACTGTGCTTCACCTATTCCTCTGACAGCTGACCATTTGTCTGGTTGCCCCTCCAACCTCTCCACTGAACCTGGCCTCTCCACTCCTGGCTTGGAGCCCCCAGCAACTTCTCTTCACCCTTCTCCAAAGTTCCTGGAGCTGGCTCTTCCCCTCACCCCAAAGTTCGAATTTGCATCTGGGAAAGCTTATGAAAGACTAATAATAAGAAATAGGGGGGAAAAGAAAAAAACCCACATGTTCAGCAAAAAAATCTATAATTGGAGCTTTGCCTCTTTATCAGGAATTTCAGAGCACCAAATCCAGAAATCTTGGTCCTATTGGCCACGGATAATCTGTATAAGAATTAAAGGTGTTGCAAAAGAAATTGTAAGATCCAGCCTCTCCCCCTTATTCAAGAAAGTAAAGACTTTTGAAACTTAGCATTTCAAAAGGGAATCTTTTATTGAACAGGAGTGATAGCAGGAAAAAAGAAAAGCAGAGTCTAGGATCCCTCAGGCAATACAGTTAGAATTAAGGAATTAGAGACCCCTTCCAACAGTCTGATGAGGATTCAGTCAATATGCATGTGTGAAGATGTTATTGTACCAGCTGTCCCGAGAATGTGATAAATGTCAGGGTCTTTCTCTCCCGTCTTTCAGGCGATGGAACCAACCCTCCCCTTATATTCCCCAATGAGGCGCCAGGTGAAAAGTTATAAAGCAGTAAGGCACAGGATATGGGATACAGAGGGGTTAGAGCAAATATACAATATAAAGTGACTCATGACCCACCTTCCCGTGAAGAAATAGCAGGATCACTGATCTGACATGCTACTCTCCTTAATTTTTTTCAAGATTGCATCTGCTAGGAAGTTTTCCCGCCTGAGAAATGTTTGAGTATGAAATCAAAGCATTTAAAATATTGTGCCCAGTGTATTTGTTTGGGAAAAAGCTTCCCAAGATTTTTATAACCAGTCCAGACATCAAAAGGGATTTTTATTTCCCTTCAGAAAATGTCACACATGAGAAGTGCCCAACATACTGGGTGTGCCTCTTTTTCCTAAATAGGTTTGTAGTTGCTTGTATGAGCTCAGTGGTTCCCAATCAACTATGGTTTGTATTTTTTATGGGTCCTTTTCTATCGCCTCATGGGCGATTTGGTATCCCAGATTTTTCCTGGTGGAATTCACATTTGAAAAGTTTTGCATAGAGTTTTGCAGCCTGGTGTTTGTTTAGAATTATGTGGACAAGTTTTACATGCTCTGCTTTTGTTTCTATGTAGATTAGAATGTCATCAAGCTAAACTAGGACACCTTTATACAGATGCTCATGCAGCACCTTGTTAATGCATTACATGTATACAGTTGAGGTGCTTTATAATTTGACTGGGATCTCTATAAACTGGTAGCAGCCCAGTGGGATATTGAATGCAGTCTTCCACCCATCCCCCTTCCTTATTCTGATGCAATAGTATGCTTCCTCCAATTCCACTTTAGAGAATTTTTTCCCTTAGAATGCTGTGCTAACATGTCTTTCATGAGGGGGAGGGGGTACACATTTTTTACATCCACAGTGTTGAGGTTTCTATATTCTATGCAAAGGCACAAAGTGTTGTCTTTCTTTTTGCAGAATAAAACCGGAGCAGCTGTTTTTGGTTGTGTAGTGTTCTCCCCCAGTTACGAACGTATCAAAACACACCATTTGAATCTTTATTAACAGCTGACATCAGCATTGTCTTAACTCAAAGCAATGCAATTAGTTCTTGTTATCTAACAAGGCTTGATGAAATGCCCTAGAATCTTCTTTGATAAGCAATCCAAGGCAGAAAAACAGTAGAGATTTTCACAAGGCAATCACAACACAAGACATGAGTCTAACCTGTTGTTTCCTGCAGCCTTTCAACTGTCTGTACTGTTCTTAAGGAGACTAGGGGATTGGCCAATACTGTGCCTTACTCCTGAGAAGACCTCCTCTAGAGTAACCATTTCTGTCTTTTGGCAGCTCTACAGGCTCTTGCAGCAAGAAGAAGAGAAGCCTCTTCTTCCTCATCACTACTGTGAGGTACTGGAGGTTCCGAAGGCCCTGATTGAACCTCTGCCTCTGTCACCAAGTCCTCGCCATGCTCTTCACTACCCAACTTGGGTGCCAACTGCACAGGTGGCTGGTGCATCACCAAATCAATCTCCTCTCAACCAGGTTGCATGGGCTGCTGACGGGCCACAATAGGTAGTTGCAATAAATCTCATTGCTAGGTTTTTGTCAATGAATGCTCTCAATTCATCAAGTTCTCGAGGGGACATACTATACATCTTTGGTTTAGGCAGCTTGGCTGCATAAAATTTTGATGTCACAATATGTAGCTTGTGGGGAGTAGTTTGTTGGAGTCCTCCTCACTTTGGCTAGATCTCTGTATTTTTTAGGAATAGTCCATCCAGGCATTGCTATTGCTCTGCTCTCCCTTGGGTTTCTCATCCTGCTCATCTGCAAAATTCATGTGTCTCTGGAATGTTATGGTTCCTTGGTTCCAGTTTACTTTAGGGTTTCATTTTTTCAACCACATGAGTCCCAGGACGGCCATACCATTCTAGGGGCTACTATAAATGTGATTGTTCTCCATAGAGGTGGAGATAGCATCCAGGAATGGGTTGAGTTCATCTGCTTAGCTGATTGGACTGAGTCTGTCAGAGCTGTTAGGATACACTTCTGTTGCTAGGGCTCCCCCACTTTTAATTCATTCCCTCAGCTAGTATAGGCATGTCAAGGCTTTTCTCCTTTGACAGGAACATTCCTGAATTCTTTCTTCATCACTATCTTCAATCTTAGTGAGAGTTTACCCAGCTGACTCCTGAACATAGAGTTGAGTCACTGGGGTCACCTCAGCGTGATCTCAGTGACTCAACCTCAGATATCAGAGCTTTTGTGCTTCCAATTTGACAGCCAGGAAAACTAGACAGTGGTGCTTTCACGTTCCTGACCTTAAAACTAATAGCAGAGCCTTCATGCTACAATTTTGATAAGCAATGATGCTGAATAGTGGATAGTAGCAATGAGGCTAGATAGTTTGCACTCCTGCTATTACTCAAGTTGGGTGAAAATTGCAGGAGCTTTGTGATCCAAGAAGAGCCCTGTGACGCAGTGCCTGACATTTTATTTTATTTATTTATTTTGCAAAATATTTTATTAGTTTTCTCTATAAATTCCATGTCTATATCAATACACTCACACACCTTAAAATATATCAACAACATAAGTATGCATACATTTTAAATTAACCAATTATGAATCCATTTCTCATCCTGCACCAATTTTCAACTCCTATTCATCAGTCTGTCTCTGACACTCCCTTCTTCTACCTCCATCTCCTTTTCTTACTTTCTTACTCCTTCTCTCCTGACCCTCTCTTCTCCTCTCTTCCCTCCACTTCATCTTCCCTCTTTTTACTTTCTACTTTTTCTTTTACCTTTCCCTGAGTGCTTCTCATCCTCATTCACCTCATATTTGACAGACTGACGTTGATGTTTTCTTCCAAGCTTTTAAATGAATGGTGTCACTCCTAATACTATCGTTATGATTATTTAATATTAATTCTATATTCTTAACCCTGTGATCTAAATAGATGTTGTACAAGCCTAATATTATGTTTGGGTATTAAGTGTTAAGAAGTGTGCAGAGTAACCCTTGAGTTACCAAGGATGCATAGAGGAAACATGGAGGTGGCAAATATCCAGCTGATAGCCCAGAGATAAAAGTAGTAATTCAGATAACCAGATACATTAAGTGTATAAATATTATTCACTTTGGCAAACAGCTTAGTCAAGAACAATACTATACACAATTACGTGAGTCAATACTCACAATACATATAAGCCTTTCTCAATACATTACACAATATTATAAGCCTTATTTACAAAATATATTAAACCATCATTTGAACACACAGTTCTACAACATAGTCAAACAGACAAACCAGAAATAGTGGAGAGTAATCAGAGAGAGGGGCATGGGCAGCACAGGCCTCTATAGAGGAGGTCTCTTGAGCAGTGACTTGGTACTCTCCTTCCCAAGCAGTATAAATTGCACATCTTACCTTGACATAGGCGGCATTTAGCAGAATAGCCTTGATGTCCTCAATGGGGCATATGGAACTGGTGTCCAGCTAGGTAGTTGTTGATGTTTTTCTCCTGTACTCTGCCTCGCTTTGCTCACTGCGTTGTTCAGACATGTTTTGCAGGATCCTCTTGGTAGAACAAAAATGTTCTCTCTGTGTTGATCACTTTTGCAGAGCCTGCTTTATGCAAGGTCCGGCTTATATCCCTTATTCAAGAAAGTAAAGACTCTTGAAACTTAGCATTTCAAAGGGAACCTTTTATTGAACAGGTGTGATAGCAGGATGAAAGAAAAGCAGACTTCGAGATCCCTCAGTCACAACAAATATGGATTTAGCCAATCCACAGGTGCAAAGATGTTATTGTACGAGACACCCTGAGAACATGATAAGGGAACTTCATTAGGGTCATCCTCTGCTGGTTTTCAGCCGATGCAACCCACATGGCCCTCTTTTCCCTTAGATTCTCTAAAACAGTGATGGTGAACCTTTTTTTCTCGGGTGCTGAAAGAGCGTGTACATGCATTATCGCACATGTGAGAGTGCCCACACCCATAATTCAATGCCTGGGGAGGGTGAAAACAGCTTCCCCTGCCCCCAGAAGCTCTCTGGAGACTGGAAACAGACTGTTTCTCAACTTCTGGTGGGACCAGTAAGCTCATGTTTCATCCTCCCCAGACTCCAAAGGCTTCCATGTAGCCGGAGGAGGATAAAAACGTCTTCCTCCATCACCTCTGGAGGCTCTCTGGAAGCCAAAAATGCCCTCCCAGAGCTGCTGTGAGAGCCAAAGATCAGTTGGCCAGCACACACATGAACGTTAAAGCTGAGCTAGGGTAACAGCTCGCGTGCCATAGGTTCGTCATCACTGCCCTAAAAGGTGCAAATATCCAGAGCACTGAAGTGCCAGGCAAAAAGTTATAAAGCAGTAAGGCACAAGATATAGGATACATAGGAATTAGAGTATTCAATATAAAGTGACCCATGCCCCCGCTCTTCTTGAAGAAATGGCAGAACTACGAATCTGACAGAAATGTTCCAAATATCTATTTCCAGTTCCTAATTTTATTTATTAAGTAGCATTCCTTAATATAACATAATTAAAAATAACTAATCAATATTATATCATTTTGCATTAATTGTAATAAAACTAGTAAGGATGAAGTTAATGTGCCCTCAATGTGATTTTTTTGTATGCTTTGAAAATAAGTTCATTTTAATCTTACATTTTATTCATGTTCAATTATTCTAAAGTGTTGCTGAATTAACGAGTTCCACTTAGTGTTAATCACTACTCATCTTACACTGCAACACACTTTTGTGTATGAGGGCCCTCTAGAGCAGAATGAAACAGGTAATTTGAACTATATTAAATTTTAAACACGCATATACAGAGAAAAAAGTCAGAAACATGCTCCATTCCAAAACTTATTAATTTTAGAATTAAAATGTTTTAAGAATAATTTAGGATATTAGTAAGCAACACAGTGTCCCTAATATCTTGTTGGTGCTCACCTAATACTATATTTAATAGGATACTACTAGACTGTCTAATGCAAAGTGATCTAAAAGCAAAGTGAAATTAATTTGTGGCTACAATATTTTGAATCATCCATGTTTATTTCTTGCTTACTCTCCAGCTCCATTATTACTACTACCCTTGCTAGTTGTCACTTTTAGTTTTCCTGTGATTAGTATCAAGGAAGAATCTCAGACAACACAGGTTTTTGAAAAAATATATATAGAGAAGTCCCTGACTGTTTCTTGGGTATATTACCTTTTGTTGATGGAAAGTAAATATAGAGAATAATAATAATAATAATAATAATAATAATAATAATAATAATAATAACAACAACAACAACAACAACAACAACAATATTTATTTATTTATTTATTTATTTATTTATTTATTTATTTATTTATTTGTATGCTGCCCCTCTCCGTAGACTCGGGGCGGCTAACAACAGTAATAAAAAAACAGCATGTAAATCCAATACTAAAACAGCTAAAAAAAACCTTATTGTAAAGCCAAACATACATACAACCTGAACCCTTAAGTCCAACTTCACCAGGATGGACTCGCAACCCACAATCTCTGGAGCAATGAGTCTAGGCAGGCAAAGGCTCTCCCTGGCTATAACAGCCACTCCTCCCCCCCCTTCCCTGGGGTCGGGACTGATGCCATACCCAAAACACGGCTGGACAGATTTCAGAGAGAGGAACTCCTCCATCTGGGCCCAGCCAGGTTTCGGTCACACATGTCAGGTTGGCTTCCTCATCTAGGATCAAATCACGGATGAGGAGAGCTTTATTTACCACCGACCTGGCACTGAGTAGCAGCAGCCTGAGCCCAGGGCCAGAGTTACACTCTTCACCAGTGCTTTGAGTTGAGCTCATGGAGCCGAAAGAAGGAATTGCTATTAAGCAGCGATCCCTCCTTCCTCTGGAATGGCTAGCTCCATGGCTCCCACCATATCTGCCTCTCTCCAGCAAGACTGGAATATTCTGACCCTCTCTCACCCCAGAGATAGGTGCCCCCTCCCCTCCTGCCTCTCCAGCGTCAGGTGTGCCAAGAATTTCATTCATACCGTATCCATTCACCTCATACATACTGTAGTCCCACCCACCCCATCCCATCCACCGCCCCCTCCCACCCACCCCCATTCAATCCACTCCATTCATTCCAGTAGTCATAAGCATCCATCACTAAAACACCCCAATAATTAATTAAAAATATATGAACTGGTGTGCTTCATATTCTCAGAAATTGGGAGGGAGGGGGGGGGTTCCCTCTTTAAAAGTCACTGGCCTGATAACATGGAACCTATGTAACATTTTTCAGCAAACAGAAAAGCACAATGACTGACGTTTAGCCTTAGTTTTTGAACTGTGTCATCATTTTCATGTGTCTCGTTTTTTCTAACCGAGAATCATAATCAGGAATACTTTTTCAAATAAAAATATAGTAACGAGGCTCCCTTTAGTATGATGTCACACACAATCTCCAGGCTATTTTACCATAGCTGCTTCCACAAGGGGAGCATGCTGCTTCCACAAGGGGAGGGGAAGGGAAGGAAGGGGAGGGGAGGGGAGGAGAAGGGAAGGCAAGTAGAGAATAATTTTCAATGGCCTTAAAAGACAAAATGTTTCGTGCCAAGTCTAGGCCTACCCATTTTTATACAAGAAAAGTGAAAAAAGCTATACAAATGGCATATGAGCTGGGGTGGCGCAGCAGGTAGAGTGCTGTACTGCAGGCCACTGAAGCTGACTGTAGATCTGTAGGTCAGCAGTTCAAATCTCATCACCGGCTCAAGGTTGACTCAGCCTTCCATCCTTCCGAGATGGGTAAAAGGAGGACCCGGATTGTGGGGGCAATATGCTGGCTCTGTTAAAAACTGCTATTGCTAACATGTTGTAAGCCGTCCTGAGTCTAAGGAGAAGGGTGGCATAAAAATTGAATAAATAAATAAAATAAATAAATAAATTGCAAACCCATGACTGAATTACCATAAATTATATTTTGAACACCTGGAGAGGAATTCCTTTCTCCTTGGAGGGAGGAGTCGAAAGTCAGGATGGGTTGTACTCACTCGTCAGAGGCATGTTCGAGTCAGAGAAGTATAAAAATGTTGGACCCGCCCATAGGCCCAGTTTTTCTGACTCGCTTTAACAGAGACACACTTGTGCCAGCACAACCATCCTAACTGATTGACTTCTACCTCCTGAGAATTTCCCTTTTATAAATTAGTAAGGTAATTGGTCTTTTTCTAAATTTTAAAATTGGATTTTGACCTTCATTCCCAGTCCTGAGGGAGCAGTTGGGGCGTTGCGATCCCGTGGTCCAGCCCCTCTGCTGGGGAGGTAGGGCCCTAGGCCTTCCCCTTCCCCCAGCTCTGCTCTCCTATGTGGGCAAACATTTCCAATACGGGGCCCTTCCCTTTGGCCTCTATTCAGCCCCCCGTGTCTTCACAAAGGTATTGTCTGTTTTAGCAGCCCACTTCAGGTCTATACCCATCTGAGTTCAATTTCATTTAGATGATATTTTGGTATTAGCCAACTCCTTCAACCAAGCTCAGGCCCACCTGAGATTCACGGCTGAGGTTCTATCAGCGCAGGGCTTTTCAATTAATCTTCAGAAAAGCCAACTCACTCCTTCCACTTCTATCCTTTATCTAGGCACAATTATCACCTCCTCTGAAGGACTAGTAAACCTTTCCCCTGAGCGGATAAACAACATTAAGGAGTTGACCTCTCAGGTCCAGGATGATCCTTCTCCCACCCTCTTTTCCCTCTCCTTGCTAGGGAAGATGGTATCCAGCATTTCCATAGTTCCCTGGGCAAGACTCCATTCCCGAGACCTTCAGTGGTTTCAAAAGCTGGGTCAGGCCCACCTGGCAAGACAATCCCATCTCCCTCCACAGGTCCGAAGATCCCTGACGTGGTGGAGGTCCAAAGCCATCGAAGAGGGCACCTTTTATCAAGTCTCCCCAACAATAACCATCACCACGAGGTCCCACTGCAACAACCAACAAGCCTAGGGCCTCTGGAATCCGAACTAGGTCTCCTGTTCCATCAACTGGCTAGAACTACACACAGTCTTTCTAGCCCTCGAGACTTTCCAACACCTCATTGCCAACTGGGATGTTCTTGTCAGAACTAACAATATGGCCACCAAGACTCATATCAACCGACAGGGGGAGCATCTGTTCCAGGACCCTTATGTCAGAGGCCAAGAAAATTGGCCTCTGGGCAGAGAGGAACTTGGCCTCTCTCCGATCAGAACACATTTCAGGAACAGACAACATACAGGCGGATGCCCTCAGCAGAACAACAGTGAACCAGGCGGAGTGGAAGCTGGAACCAAGAGTCTTCTGTCAAATCTCGAACAGGTTCGGCTATCCACTAGTGGATCTGTTTGCTTCCCTCACAATACCCAGATTCCATGTTTCTTTTCCCGCTTCCCCTCCCAGGAAGCGGAGAATTATGATGCTCTCCACTGCCCCTGGCCGAAGGGCCTACTGTATGCCTTCCCTCCACTTCCAATCTTTCCCCAGGTCATCCACAAGATCCTGGAAGAACAAGCGGAGGTGATACTGATAGCTCCTTTCTGGCCCAGACAACCATGGTTTGCCGACTTAAAATTTTTGTTTGTAGCGGAGCCATGGCAACTACCAATAGATCCACACCTTCTCTCCCAGGGGCCTCTGCTCCATCCGGACCTGGGCAAGTGCCACTTGACCGCCTGGCTTTTGAGCAGAGTGTCCTGAGGAGCCAGGATTTTGACAACAATGTCATTGACTATATCCATAAGGCTCGGAAACCTTCCACAGAGCATATCTACTCCTCAACATGGAAGATTTTCTGTTCCTGGTGCAATTCGCAAGGATTGTCCCCTATCCACATTAGTCTCTCCAAAGTCCTCAGATTCCTGAAATGGGCTAGACAAGGGGTTATCCCCGAACACCATTTGAGGACAGATGTCAGCCCTCTCATCCATCATCGCTTGTGACAACTGGGTCTCCCTTACTCACATTCCTCTGCTATCCAGATTCCTCAGCGGCATCTCCAATGCTCACCCATCTGTCATTCATCGTTTCCCCACATGGGATCTCCCAAAAGTACTACACTCCTTAATAGAGCATCCCTACGAGCCCCTGTGAGGAGCCTCTCTCCGATACCTCTCATTCAAGGTAGCTTTCCTAATAGCTATTATAACAGCCAAACGAATCTCCAAACTGGCAGCCCTATTGGTCAGGGAGGACCTATGCTGTTTCCACCAAGACAAGGTAGTTCTCCGTCTTGATCCATCATTTATTCCTAAGATCAATTCTGTCTTCCATAGAAGCCAGGACATCATCTTACCGACTTTCTGTTCTTGGCCATTTCACCCTTCAGAACACAGATGGCATACACTCGACGCGAGGAGAGCCCTCTACTTGAAACGAACACAGCCCATCAGACGAACTGAGGCCCTGTCCATTTTCTTCTCGCCTCAAAAAATCAGGCTCAAATTATCCTCCACCATTGGATGATGGTTCCATGGGACCATTGCCAAGGCCTATGATGTGGAAAGCATCCAGAGACCTCTGGGCATCACCTCCCACTCCACTAGGAATGCAGCCGCATCAGCGGCCTGGGCCACTCAATGCCCCTTGGATGAACTATGCAGGGCAGCTACCTGGACCTCCCTCACTCCATTCATTCGCCATTATTGAATTGACAAATTCGCTTCAGCTCAAGTGGCCTTTGGTTGGAGGGTCCTACAACGAGTAGTGGAACATGTGGGGTAATCCTTCCCTCGGAACAATAACTTTGACATGTCCCATCCTGACTGTTGACTCCTCCCTCCAAGGAGAATGAGCATTTACTCACCTGATACGCGCTTTCTCCTGGTTGAGGAGTAGACAGTCAGGTCCCTCCCTATTCTATCCATTACCTGTTTCCCATTTTTCCAGCATGTTCATTTAACCCCCACTCAACATTAAGCGATGATAGTTCCTGTATATAGTTCAGGTTTTTACCCTTTTTGAATCTTTAAAACTTTAAGTTTGTGCTGCCACTCCGAGTCACTGTTTTCAGTTACGTCATCAAAACTGGGCCTATGGGCAGGTCCAGCATTTTTATACTTCTCTGACTCAGATACGCCTCTGACGAGCGAGTACAACCCATCCTGACTGTCGACTCCTCAACTAAGAGAAAGAGCGTATCAGGTGAGTCAACTCTCATTCTGAAACAGAAAACGCCTTGGCTCAATGGGTTTTAGATTTTCCATCACTTAGTTGTATGAACTTGAAGATTTATTTCCTTTAAAAATACTTCCTTAAAGGGATCCACAGTGAGAAAGTGAACACAGCTAGGCAGTCGTAGTCAAGCAGGCGGCCAGGACATGCTCATGAATTATGGGGAGGAATGCCCCAAGATCTCCCATCAGACTCCACTGCAATTTACAAGAAACTGCTACACTCACACCTTGCAGTGTACTGCACCGAACACCCATAACTGAATCCAACCAGCATGTCCACAGTGAGGCTTGTGTTCTGCATATCAGTCTGACCCGGAGGCGAGGGGAGAAGTGGAGAGGAGAGGATAAAGAAAGGCAAGCAAGTAGAGAAGAATTTTCAATGGCCTTAAAAGACAAAATGTTTTCTGCCAAGACTATTTTATACAAGAAAAGTGTGTGTGTGTGTGGGGGGGGAGCTATATAAATGTTATTCCGTGTGATCTTTATGGTTAAATATAAATATATTATTTATGTTTAATTGACCCTCTAACTATCTCAGTATTGACTGTGTAGTCTCAGGGGAAATAGCTATCAGGTGAAATTACTTCTGTACACAATTAATGACAAAGAATCATTTGTAGTGAATGAAATATACTGTAGGTTTTCAAACATAACTATCAAGCTAATTTAAAGAGATACGAGTATTCTGAAAATTGGGAAAAACTAGGGCTAGCATGTCTATCTCTAAATCTCATATGTCTATATTGTTCACATCAATGGTAGTGAACTTTAAATGAAAAGGTATTAGTTAACACCCACTTTTAAATAGTATCTTTATGAATATATTACAGCAGTTCACCATTTAACAGATGTAAAAATCAATGAGTTTCAGATATTACTTTAAAATGTATATAAACATTTGCTCATCTCATAATACCCTAAGATGGAGCTAAGGCACCACTTGACAACATTTTAAATATGATTAAAAGCCCAGAGTAGCCAGTTTATCAGTAAATGGTCCTTCATTTTAAAGGAAGAAAACTTTAACCTTTAAACCTTGTGACTGTTAGCTCGGCCCGCTTCCTGTGTCTGGGTGGCAAACATTAGTTGGGATAATATAAGCCTTAGTTTCTCTTTACATTGTGAAAAATATAGTATGTACTGCTACTCCTTTCAACTATAAGCTACCCACAGTGCAAAATTATTTGTGACAACAGTATAATATCATATCCTATCTAGCAGGAGATAAAAAGTAATATTTTTAAATTTTGTAGGCAGAAATCTATATATGTACAGCGGTTAACTTGCTCAATTAACTTTAACAAACATGTTGTCACTAGAATAATTTGGATATATCAACTATATCCAGTCAATTCAATATCTGCATTTTTGAAGCATTAAATATATTTGTTTGCCTTATCTTAACATTTAAAGCAATACTGAATGAATCACATAAAGAACAGTATGTATTCCACCAGATTCAGATTTCTGTGGTTAACTAGCGTCAGGAAAAAAGTCTACAAATGAAACTACTGTATATGTTCTTAATTTTAATAAAATTGTTTTCTAGCCCTCAAAATACATTAATAGAAAGAACAACAATATAAACCCAGCACAGTATAACATACAAATAAAAATGCATGGAAAGTTTGAACATGATGTCATATTAGATCAAAATTTAAACAAATAAACTTGTAAGACTTGTAAAGTGAAAAAACATCCTTCCTACAAAATCAGGTCAATGTATATTTATAAATGTTTATATTTATAATGTTTTTATAATAATAATCCACATAAATGAAGAAAAAGTGAATTATTCAGTTTCTGTCTCAAAATGTTGTAGTCAATTAGGTTAAATTGACTACAACTTTTTAAATCAGAAACTGCATCATTTGGACAGATACATTCATGAAAAGGGCAGTAATAATACTGGTAAAGTAATAAAATTGGTAGCAGTAACAAGCTTTGCAGGCTTTGCAATTACAAAACATGCTACCTAAGCAGCTTATGCATGAATATTACAGTCATACTGCATGAATAGGAAGAAACAAGTCTACTAAGCAAAAGCGGCTTCATTTTTTGTCATTCAGTTCATTGCAAAAGTGACAGCTTTCTCTTTCTCTGATGTCAAGGTGGAAAACCTATCATTTCTGAACTTGTTTCTCATGGTATCCCAGATAAACTGATATTGTCTGTCTTCCAATACATGGTTTATTACATCTTGACCTAAATTCTACCAAATCTTTAAATATAATGTAAAGAAAGAAAAGAAGAAATAGAGGAAGGGAAGGTAAAAGAGAGAAAGAAAAAGAGCAAGAAAGAAAGCAAGAAAGAGAAAGAAAGAAAGAAAGAAAGAAAGAAAGGCAACTTCAAAGAAAGGCTCACTGAGCATCTCTCACTCTCTCTCTCTTTCTATCCCTCTTTCTTTCTCTTCCTTTCTCTCTCTCCTCTTTCTTTATCTCCTCTCTCTCTCCCTCTCTCTTTCTCTCCCCCCTCTCTCCCCTTTCCCTCTCTCTTTCTCTCTCTCCCTCTCTTGCTATCTCTCCCCCCTTTCCCTCTCTCTTTCTCTCTCTCCCTCTCTTGCTATCTCTTCCCCTCTCCCTCTCTCTTTCTCCCTCTCTTTCTCTCTCTCTCCCCCTCTTTCTCTCTCTTCTTCTCACTTTCTCTCTCTTGTTTTCTTTCTGTCTCTTTTGCTTTCTCTCTCTCTCACTCTTTCTTGTTTTCTTTCTCACGCTCTTTCTCTCTCTTGTTCTCTCTCTTGCTATCTCTTTCTCCCCCCCCTTTCTCTCACTCTCTCTTTCTCACTTTCTCTCTATCTTGCTGTCTGTTGCTATCACTCACTCTCGTTCTCCATTCTTCTCAGCGGTGACGCGCGCACGCCCTGCCCGCCTCACCTTTGCGAGAGCACTTTCGCCCTGGGCTCTCAGCAAGGGGGTTTGCAGGAGAGGTGGGGCCGGCGAAGGTGATATTCAATGTCGGGGGCGCACAGGCGGTTGCACGCGCTCCCTATCTCCCTGCTAGCCCACTCGGAATATTCAAAATAAGAAAAGCCTTCGCCGGCAAAGGTTTTTCTTATTTTGAATACTCCGAGTGGGCTAGCAGGGAGATAGGGAGCGCGTGCAACCGCCCGTGCGCCCCCGACATTGAAGACCTCCGCTGAGAAAAGCCTTTGCCGGCATTTCCTCTCGGCGTCAAGGAGGGGCAGCGGCGGGCGGAGAGAGGGAAGGGGGGGCAGCGGCGTCCCTCCTGGCCTTGGCGGGCCGCCCGACCCTCCCCACCTGCAAACGCGGCGGGCGGCGGGGGGAGAGCGAGGAGCCGGTTCCGGCGGGCGCGGGGCTTGGCTGGCTGGCGGGGGGAGCGCCGCTGGTGGTGCGGAAAGGCCGAGGGGGCCCTGGCGCCGCGGACCGGCTGAAAACCCCCAACGGCCCGGTGCCGGTCCGTGGACCGGCGGTTGGGGACCTCTGGCCTAGAACATCTCTTTCTATTTCTGACATTCTTCTATTTGGGGATTTTATGCACTCTATAATTCAAAATACTCTGCATACTGATATAATTTGAAATTTGGAAAAGACAAGCTCAGTTATGTAAATCTTGCAAAATTTTAAAATTTACACATGGTTTTTCTAGTCGATACCATACAATCTATTTACTTTGTCAATCTTTCAAATTCATCTGGGATTAAAATTTATGTTATTTGGAAAGAAAGATGATAGGCAATGTTCATTTGGATGATTCTAACTAGGAGGGTTTTAATTTTTCAACCTTTTAATATATTTTTATTATTTCGCTCCATAATTGTAATTACTTTGAAATATGTCTTTATTGCTACCAGTCTAATTCAAGCCCAGATATTTAAATGAATCCTTTCTTATTTGACAAAGACTGCTATCTGGCACTGATATCACTTCTCTGAATTACAGTGTAATGTGAAAATTGCATTTGGGAGCCGCCTTCATTTGCTCAATTTTTGATAATACAAAATTCTTCATGTATATACAAAAATGAAAGAAAATTGCACTGCAATCATAGGCAGTACCCAGTTAAGAATTCCCTGTGTTCAGTCCTGATCATCCCATGCTCAGATTACTGCAATATGCTCTACATGGGGATATCCGTGGGGAGCATTCAGAACCTTCAAGCGGTACAGAGTGTGGCAGTTCAGGCAGCCTTTGTCACCCCTAGAGTGGCCCATGTTACACTGTTGTTCTGCAAACTGCACTGCACTGCTTGCTTTCAGGGTCACATTAAGATGTTTTTAAAACCTACATGGCATGAATCCATGTTACTTGACCTTGGGCCCAATGGGAAAGTATCACACTGGACATGTTAATGGACTAATGGTATATTCCACCAACCCACTGTGCATCTTGCTCTCTCTCCTTTCATTTTTTCAGTTATCATTTTGCATTCATATTCACACACACGCGCGCACACACACATATACTGTGCTTCCCCAAAAACATGATATGTCCTAAAAATAAGGCCAAGGCTGATTTTTGAGGTGGGCGTAAATACTGTATATTTCCTCCCCTGAAAATAAGTCATTGTGAAGGGATGGCCATGGCCAGCACAGGAGGCAGTCCTTCCCTTCCCTGGTCACATCAAGGCTGCTGGGTCCCTTAGCCTGCTATTCAGCTGATAAAGTGAGGGCTGGAAATTCTGTTTCCAAGTGCATTCTTGCTAGCCCCAGCTCTGCCCACACTACTAGGTAACATTACAGCTAAGGGCCCCTTTTTTCCACCACTCACCTTGTGGCTATGGAGTAAGCAATGACCACTCTTGGACCGCTCCATGGATGTTGCTTAGGCACTGCTACAATGAGTCAGAAAGCCATGCAGCCAATCAGAATCACCACCCAGCTGCTGCTGCTTGAGAGAGAGAGAGAGAGGACAAAGGGAAATAACAATAAATTGCAGACAAAACTGTTTGACAGAGTTTCCTCTCTGCCATTTGCATTGCTCTCTCTCTCTCTCTCTCTCTCACACACACACACACACACACACACACACTTGATGAAAACAGTAAAGGGCAGAGTAATAAGTAGCAGGAGTGGTGACCCAGTCCTGGGTAGAGGGGGGAGAGAGGCAGAGGCGAGAGTGCCAGTGGCAGTAGGAGTGGCAGAGCTGCAGTGCAAGAAATATGTTTCCCCTTCTGTTCCAAGAAGCTACGCAGCACTATGAGTCTCAGAAAGGAGAAAAAGATTTCTTGTGTGCAACATGCAACATGCAGCCAAAAGATCACATGTTCTGATGCTGTGTCTCCGTCACCAGCCACTTCTGCTTGGTAGGGATGGCTGAGAAACTGAATATATTGCTGCTGCCCTCACCACTACCACCAATGGAGACGCCAGTCACCCCCTCTGCAGGACAAGCTTAGCTACAGGCAGGGAGCATGGCTGGGCCAGCTGAGTTGGGCCTGTTGGGGCTGCATTCAGCATGGCTGCCTGATGTCTCGCTGCCCAAACGCTTGTGGAAGTGGAAGTGGGACCTGCAGAAAGAAGGGAGTACAGGCAAGGATCCTCTTCCAAGGAAGAGTCTGGCTCAGTTGCTGTCTCTTCTGGTGACTCCCAAGGTGGAGGGACTTCGCAGGCATGCTGGTGGGTGCTCCAGTCAGTCAATGCTCAGGTGGGAGGACTGTGGGGAGATTGGAGCAGAGAGGAACTGAGGGGGAAGGGGAGGCCTCCAATGACCATTACTCTACTCACAGAGCAACCGCTGCCCTGACTGGGGTTTCTTTCCTTCTTTCCTTCCTTGTGCCAAAAGCAGAAGCAGCAGATGTCTTTCTCTCCCAGAAACTCCAGCTTTGCAGCTTCCAAACCCCACCCAGGGCAGCGGCCACTCTGCAAGTGTGCTTCCTGCTTATGCTTATGGCTGGATTTGGAACTAGAACTAAACAGACTGGCCTAGAGACGTTGTGATGGCTTCTAAATCTCAGTACTACCAGTTCGTGCTCGCACATGATGCTTCTGTGCAGAAACATCCGGGGTGGTTGACGGAGTCTTTCATAAAACCGGATAGTAAGGCTGTAAGCTACCCAGGGCCACCTTGCAGTAAAATAGGTAGTAAACATCTCAGACAAGACTCTCCTTAGTTCTCAAAGAAAAATAAGGTGGGGGAGAGAAAGGTACATTCAGACTTGTAAGATTCTGTTATTTATTATTTAGAATAAAAATAAATATTGTTAATAAAAACAGTAATATGCATGCATGATTTTCATTTCTCACCTGATCTACCCTAAAAGTCTGACAGGGAGAGAAACATTGATCACTGTCCTTGATGAACTGGATGCTGGAATGTGTATTACTTGGATGAATAGTGTACCCTCAGCGATGTTGATTTATTTATTTATTTATTTATTTATTTATTTATTCATTCATTTGTCCAATACACAAATACATAGGAAGAAAAATAGGCATGTGGTAATATATATAAGGGTAAAAGTGAACTTAGAGGAGAGGATATATGAAAGGAAGAGAATATATATGATAGGTGAAAGAAAGGAAAGACAATTGGACAGGGGATGATAGGCACATCAGTGCACTTATGTACGCCCCTTACTGGCCTTTTAGGAACCTGGAGAGGACAATCGTGGAGAGTCTAAGGGAGAAATGTTGGGGGTTAGGGATTGACACAATTGAGTCCGGTAATGAGTTCCACACTTCGATAACTCGATTGTTGAAATCATACTTTTCACAGTCAAGTTTGGAGCGGTTCGTATTAAGTTTGAATCTGTTGCGTGCTCTTGTGTTATTGCGGTTGAAGCTGAAGTAGTCATTGACCGGTAGGATGTTGTAGCATATGATCTTGTGGGCAATACTCAAATCGTGTTTTAGGCGCTGTAGTTCTAGGCTTTCTAGGCCCAGGATTGTTAGTCTACTAACCACAGAATTTTACTTGACCATTTATAAGGATTGGGAATTGGAACCACTATTTTGCTTATTCTTTCACTATCAGTTTAGAATAGAAGAAGGAATGTTAGGAGTGCTTGCAGGTCAGTTCTCCCCCTCTCTTGATTTTTAACATCTGATTGAAACTGCTGAGAAAAATCATCCATATTGTTCACAGCACAATATAGTCAATATGCTGATTTTACATAATCTTAGTTTAGTTCAAATTATAGGAGAGCAGATAGAAAATTGAAATTCCTCCTTCTAAATTAAATACATCTATATGTACTGTATTTTATTACTATAATAATAATAATAATAATAATAATAATAATAATAATAATTTAGATTTGTATTCCGCCCCTCTCCAAAGACTTGAAGAATATATTTTTCGGTTTATAAGACACACTTTTTTTACTTCAAAAAGGTGTGACAAAAATGGGTGCTTCTTATACACCGAACGTTGGGTGGTGGTCAGTGGGGTGGCGGCTGTCCCTGAGGCCGCCAGGCAGTCCTTGGCTGGAGCCGGTGGCTCGGCCCTGGGGATGAGTGGGGCGCGTGGCAGCAGCTTCAGAGAAGCGGGCGGGCATCCCCTTAATGCATCCAGCCAGCGGATGAGCCTGCCGGGCAGCTTCAATCTTCCAGCGAGACAGGGCTTAGCTCCATCAACCCCCACCCCAATCTCCCGCATTTGGGGGTGCCTTTGGGAGGTTGCAGAGGTCGGCAAATGGGCTCCAAACAAGGCTGCCTCAGCTCGGGAATTCCGGAGCTGGTGCCCTCTGTCCCATTTTATTTCCTCAAAGTTTTAGGGAGGGGAGCCATTATTTCTCTGCAACCCTCCATCCCCTTCCCCATTTTTTGCCCTTCTTGGGAAACTTTTTCATGCGGGAGGAAAAGTGAGCTACACACACACACACACACACACACACACATCTCTGGCAACCTTTTCCAACCTCAGCAAGCGGCGTGTGTGTGTGTAGCTCACTTTTCCTCCCACATGAAAAAGTTTTCCAAGAGGGGCAAGAAAGAAAAACTTTGAGGAAACAAAATGCCTGCCTGATCCAACAGAGGTGGGTAAGATGCAGCTCAGCACTTGCAACTCTTTTTTGAGGCATTTGAGTTTGCTTCAAGATGGGAAAAGATTTGCAAGGGCCGAGCTGCTGTGCTGCTCTCCTCGGCGTCTCTCTCCCTTGGTAGGTTAGTCACGCCCACCTTTCCTTCCCCCTCCCACCGCCCCCACTCCCGCCATGGAAAGGCAGCCGACGGGAAAGATGCAAATAGATAAGAATAGATAAGGGGGGGGGGTAAGATGTGTTCCCAGTTTATAATTTCCTGGTAAATCTTGCAGCTTCTTAACCCTGTTGTCCTGTTGTCCTGTTCGAGTCTGTGCAACACGAAATTGAAGTTTGAGACCCTGTAAAAAAATTTCCATGCATTTCTGAAACTTGAAATTTCATGACTTCATCATTTCAAATTCTATGAGAATTTTTTTTGGGGGGGGGGGCTTAGTTTTTGCTGGGCAAAAAAAGTCACACTTGTACTGTTTATGAGTCTGTGTGACTCGCACTGAAAATTCTTTAATTTAAGTGCTTATATTTGGTCAATTTGAAAACTTCTTTCCCTTGGAAACTAGGTTGAACATTTCTGCACACAATGAAATGAAAATTGAAATAAAAAAATAATGCTTATTGGTTTATTTTGTTCATAAAATCCCGCCCACCCCTTTTTTTGTGAATTCTTTTTCAATTTATAGATAGTTTAGCCTGCAAAATGTGTACACTTTTACTAAATATGGTGTGGGATTACTAGTTTGAACATTCCTGATTACACGAAAAATATAAAGGAAAAATATAAAGGAAAAAAAATGATGCTTATTGGTTTTTTAAAATCAGAAATAAGCCCCCCCCCCCCGGCTGCTTATTTATTTGTTTGTTTATTTATTAGATTTGTTTGCCACCCCTCTCCGTAGACTCGGGGCGGCTCACAACACAATAAAAACAGTTCCTGAAAAATCTAATAATTTACAATTTAAAATTTAAAATAGTTAAAAAATAACCCCTATTTTTAAGCAGACATACCTACAAACATACCATACATAAATTATATAGGCCGGGGGGAGATATCTCAGTTCCCCCATGCCTGACGACAAAGGTGGATTTTAAGGAGTTTGCGAAAGGCAAGGAGGGTAGGGGCAGTTCTACTCTCTGGGGGGAGCTGGTTCTAGAGAGTTGGGGCCGGTATTGAGCATGCGTGAGTGAGTGAAGACGATCTGCTGAACGCTCTTCAAATGAGAAAGTAAACATTGGATTTTAAACCCTTTCGAACCACCCTAAGTCTCAAATAAATTGAACTAAGCAATAAAGCCATAAATTTGGAACCCGGATATACCTTGGGCTAATTGAAGGAGAGAGAAACAACTAGGAAACAGTCTGCTTTCCACTCGTAACTGTGAGTAAACAATAAAGTTAAGAGGAGAGATGGCGGAGAAAGTGGGGGAGGAGCTCACAGAGAGAATGGATGCCTTGGTAAAAGCTTTTGTTGTGGTCGGTCAGCAGTTAAAAGAGATGCAAGATGTGGTTACTAAGACCGCAACTGATTTACAAACAGTGAAAACAGAGCAAAAAGCTCAAGGTAACAGGGTTTCCAAACTGGAAGAAGAAAGAGAACAAGATCGTCAACGCATAAGTATGTTAGAAGACAGATTAAGAAGAGCAAATTTACGCCTGAGGGGCTTCAAAGCTGATTTTGCTGATAGCAGATACATGATCCAAAATATCCAGCTGTGGTTTAAGGAGAATAAAATTGAAGTGTTGGACCATGAAATAGAGAGAGCACACTGGGTTTTTGGAGCAAGAAAAGACCCAAATCAACGAGACATTATAATTAAATTTCTTTCAGAAAGAACGGCTGAAAAAGTTTATAAAGAATTAAGAAAAATCACTAACCTTACTTCTAAAGGAGCCACGATTTGGGTGTTAAAAGATTTGTCAGTGTCAACCCTACAATTAAGAAGTCAAATGCGCCCGATAACGGAGGCCCTGTTCAAAGGAAATATGCGTTTCAGTTGGCAGTATCCCGCCATTATCGTCGTGTTTCATGAAGGCAGGATGTATCGAACAAAAACATTCCAAGAAGGAAAAGAAATGCTGGCGAAACTCGGCTTGAATCCAGATCTACAGCAACAGGCAGGAAGAACAGCAGAAGTGCTGGAAGAAGGGGGGGCAACAGGAGGAGGGGGGAGTAAAGATCTTATGGAACTTTTACAATCAACATTCCTTGGCAAACAAGCTCTTTTGGGGAAGGAAGCACCGGATTCCCAAGGCGGAAGCAAGAGTCACAAGGCAAAAAAAGAAATGAAATGTTTGTAAAAATCTCTCTTAATTGTTTTAATGGTTTTACATATTAAGGGGAAAAGTTGAGGTCTGTTTCAATTTAATATCTGCTTTAACTTTAATCAAATTAAGGGAGACTTGGGGAGGGGAGTGTGGGGTTTTATTTCCAACTTTAAAAGGGTGTTTGGGGGGGGCACTAGGTTCGGTGGAACCATGCCCCTTATGGTGCCTAGCCAAAGCAGCGGATTTCCCCCCTGCTTTTCTCTCCTTGTGAGAGAGATTCGGGGGGAGGCACCTGGGTGGGGAGAACCTTTAATAAAAATGAAAAAATTAACAGAACTCTGGGTTGCAAGAGGGAGAAAGGTTAAATGGAAATACTATGGGTGATCGAATAATTATGGCGTTGAATATAAATGGTTTAGCATCACTGGTGAAAAGGTATAGATTATTGAAATTAGCGAAAGAAAACTATGTGGATTTCTTATTTCTTACTGAAACTCATAAGGGAAGGAAAAAAACGGATAAACTGATTGAGAGTAAAGAATGGAAATATATTTTTGAGAATAGAGGAGGAACAAATTGTAAAGGAGTGGCCATATTAATAAATCAAAGAAATGTTTTTCAGGTGATACAAACAAAAGGGGATAAAGAATAAAGATTATTATTTGTAAAAGGAAAAATGAATCAAAAGATGATAACGTTAGCGGTATTATACGCTCCAAATGTAAATGCTAAACAATTTATTGTGAATGCAAAACGTAAACTGGATTTATTTTCAGAGGGGACGGTGATATTTGCTGGGGATCTCAATGTAGAAATAACAGCTAATAACAAAGAAAAGAAGCAATTAAATTTGAATAAGTTAAATATGATAGATTTACACACTGATAATTCAAATAGAGGGACATATTATTCAGCAAGGCATAATAAGTTTAGTTGTATTGATTATGTATTCATGAACAAAACAGGAAATATTCAAGTTAAAAAGGCAGAAATCAAAAGTAATTGGATATCTGATCATGCAGCTATAACGGCAGTTATAAAGATAGACCCTACTGGTAGACAAAGAATTTGGAGATACAATACAATTGTCTCAGTAAGTGAAGAAAATAAGGAAAAAATTCAGAAAGATATTCAGGAATGTTATGAAATAAATCAAAATGACGGGATGAGACAATCAGTTATCTGGGACACGAAGAAGGCAGTTATTAGAGGTAATCTAATTAGTATGGAGTCTTATATCAGAAAAAGTTGGGGGATGGAAAGGGAAAAAAGAATAAGGGAAATAGAATCAATAAGAGAAAATTTGAGAATAACCAGAAATAGAGAATGGAATGACTTGTTAAAACTTAAACAAAGACAATTAAAGGACATAGAGGAAGAAAATTGGAATAACATGAGAATAGCAGTGAAACAGAGAATTGAAATATGGGGGGGGGATCAGCATTACAAATGGCAAAATACCTTAAAAAAAGAAAAGAAAAATTAACAATAAATGGTTTGAAGGATAAGGACGGAGTAATGAAATATGGTAACAGAGAATTAGAAAATGTAATAAGAGAATTTTATGCAAAACTATATGAAAAAGAACATGTTATGTTACAAGAAATAGAGGTTAAAGAAAGGCTGAATGGGGAAGAAAGACAAATATTAAATGCAAATATAACAAGGGATGAAATAATTAAAGTGGTAAAAGGGTTAAAACCCGGTAAAGCACCAGGCCCTGATGGATTTACAGGTGAATATTATAAAACGTATATAGAAA
The DNA here is from genome assembly GCF_031021105.1 of Erythrolamprus reginae. Taxonomy (NCBI): domain Eukaryota; kingdom Metazoa; phylum Chordata; class Lepidosauria; order Squamata; family Dipsadidae; genus Erythrolamprus; species Erythrolamprus reginae. Next base: position 50,426,785 of record NC_091956.1, read on the forward strand.
TTCTATTACCGCATTTGGAGAAATTGTATAACAATATCTTCATAACATTAGATGTTCCATAAACATGGAAGGTGTCTGAAATTGTAACAATTCCTAAACCAGGTCGAGACTTAAAAGAACCAGGTTCCTACCGCCCAATTAGTCTGCTAAATCAAGATTATAAAATTTTTATGAAAATTTTAGCAAATAGGTTGGAAAATATATTGCCAAGGATAATTGGGAAAGACCAGTATGGTTTTATAAAAGGGAGAAGAATATATGAGCCAATTAGAAATATAGTGAATGTGCTGCACCATGCTACTAAAACTAAAAGGAAAATGGGATTACTAAAGTTAGATGTTTACAAAGCTTTTGACAAAATAAATCATGAGTATTTGTTCCAATTATGCAATAGTTTGAATATGGGGAAAGGGTTTTGTCAAATAATAAAAGAAATATATAAGGACAATACAGCCTTCATCAGAGTGAACGGAAATAGAATGGAGAAGATAGGAATAAATAATGGGACTAAGCAGGGACGTCCCCTATCCCCAATGCTTTTTGCAATGGCAATTGAAACATTGGCAAATAAAATTAGAAAAGATATACAATGGAAAGGATATCAAATAGGAAGTATGGAATTAAAATTAAATTTATTTGCAGACGATGCTATAATAGTTACAGAAACACCAATAGATATGATTAAAAGAATGATCATAAAACTTCAGGAGTTTAAAAACTAATCAGGGTTAAGAGTGAATATGGAAAAATCAGAAATCATTTGTTTAAATACAGGGCCTAAAGAGCAAATTGAAATAAGGAAGGTATCGGGTTTAAAACTGGGTAGCAAGAAAATGAAATATTTAGGAGTATGGTTATTAAAGAATCCGGAAAAAATGGTGGAATTTAATTATAATTTAATATGGAAAAAAAATCAGGAACAAATTAAGAACTGGAAAAATAAAAATTTGAGAAGATAGGCTAAAGTAAGAGCTTTAAAGATGATGATTACCCCAAAAATGCTATATATTTTACAGGTAATGCATGGAACCTTCCCAATAAGAAAGATAAGAGAATGGGACACTAAATTGAATGTGTGGATAGAAAGTAATAAAAGACCAAGGATTAAAAAAAATGGCTGATAGCAACGGAGGACGCGGGAGGCTGGGGAAATCCAAGCTTGGAGTATTATAGGGACGCATATCATATTGATAGGCTAATGGAATTACAATTATTAGAGGAAAAACCATGGGTAGAATTAGAGAAAGAAATTAATGATATTAAGGATCAGGAATTATTATTTAGGAAATGGAATAAGGTAGAAATAAATAGACTATTAGACCCTACTAAAGCGATAATAGAGAGTTGGATGAAATGGCAAGATAAATTGAAAATGACAAACTCTAAATTAGCAACGCTGCATGTGATAAATACAAAGAAAGAAAGTAACCTCACAAAGATAATATGGGAACTAAGGAGGAAAGGTATACAGAGAATAGAACAGTTATATGAAAGGGACGGAAGAATTAATAGAAATGAAATAGAGAGGTGCCTGGGACAACAAAACTGGTTACAAATCAATGCGATAAACACATATTTAAGTAAAAGGGAAAATAAAGAAATATTTATGAGACAAGAAATAAATTTAGAAAAGATACTAAGGGATAAGTGTAAGAATATAAAAGCACAAACAGGTAACATATATAGAGAATTATTACAAGCGGAAGAACAAGTAGTAAAAGGACAGATGAGATATTGGAAGGACGAATTAGAAATTGATGAATGGGATATGGAAGGTATAATTGAAAATATTAAAAAAAATTAAAAACACAAGAATAAGAGAGATGAGAAGAAAAATACTACATAAATGGTATTATACACCAGTACAATTAGCACGTTTTCAAACAACGAAGAAAGGAAATTGTTGGCATGGGTGCAAGGAAAAAGGAGTATTTATGCATATGTTTTGGGAATGTAATAAAGTTCAAAAATTCTGGAAACAAATACAAATGGAAGTGAATAAAATTACGAATGGTAATTGGAAAATAACTAAGGAAGCAGCATTATTGATAAAAAACACTGAGGTAAAAGAATACGAAGAAATCAAAATTGCAGCGATAGAAAGTGCCCAGGCAACTATACTGCTTGGGTGGAAAGATGATAATAAATGGACGATAAAAAATTGGTGCAAATACATGGCAGATCACATTCACTATGAAATTATGGAAATTATACTAAATAATTATAATGAAGGAAAATTGGCAGCAACAATGAGGCGGTGGGAGAAGGTTAAAAATTATATATTAACAACATCAGTAAGCGATGCAAATATAAGAAATAAAATTCAATCACTCTATAAAGAATGAACAATGTAACCCAGAGACAAAGCAAATGAAGGATACAAAATGGATTCTTCCCTGGTGAAGGGATTTTTTTTTCTGTATGGTGAAGGTACATTTTATGCTTTCTGTTTTGTTTTTTGTAAAAATTTTAAAAAATCAATAAAAATATATTTAAAAAAAAAGAAAGTTGGGGCCGCCACAGAGAAGGCTCTTCCCCTGGGGCCCACCAACCGACATTGTTTAGTTGACGGGACCCGGAGAAGGCCCACTCTGTGGGACCTAATCGGTCGCTGGGATTCGTGCAGCAGAAGGCGGTCTCGGAGATTTTCTGGTCCGATGCCATGAAGGGCTTTATAGGTCATAACCAACACTTTGAATTGTGACCAGAAATTGATGGGCAACCAATGCAGACTGCGGAGTGTTGGTGTAACATGGGCATACCTGGGGAAGCCCATGACTGCTCTTGCAGCTGCATTCTGCACGATCTGAAGTTTCCGAACACTTTTCAAAGGTAGCCCCATGTAGAGAGCGTTACAGTAGTCGAACCTCGAGGTGATGAGGGCATGAGTGACTGTGAGCAGTGAGTCCCGGTCCAAATAGGGCCGCAACTGGTGCACCAGGCGAACCTGGGCAAACGCCCCCCTCGCCACAGCTGAAAGATGGTTCTCTAATGTGAGCTGTGGATCGAGGAGGACACCCAAGTTGCGGACCCTCTCTGAGGGGGGTCAATAATTCCCCCACCCAGGGTGATGGACGGACAGATAGAATTGTCCTTGGGAGGCAAAACCCACAGCCACTCCGTCTTATCCAGGTTGAGCTTGAGTCTTGCAACCATTTTCACTTTAATTTTTTTTTAGGCTCCAAATCCGAAATATTTTTAATATCTTAGGCATTTATTTAATCAATTTAACATTGCTGATCATCATAAAAATATTTTGGGGGGTGGGAGCTAACTTTTTTCTGGGCAAAAAAACCCGTCACGTTGAGTTTGTTTCTGGTTGTATATGATCCAGAAAAAAAAGTTTGTTTAGGTACTTAAATTTTGTCTTTTTGAAAACCTTTTTCACTGGGAAACTAGTTTGAACATTTCTGAACATAATGATATGAAAACTGAACTGAAAAAATTAATGTTTATATTTTTATTTTGATCAAAAAGGCCACCACACCAAATTTAGTAAAATTGTACGTTGTTTGCAGGCAAAACTATCTATAAATTGAAAAAGAAAATTCACAAAAAGGGGGCAGCTTTTATGAGCAAAATAAACCAATAAGCATTATTTTTTATTTCAATTTTCATTTCATTGTGTGCAGAAATGTTCAACCTAGTTTCCAAGGGAAAGAAGTTTTCAAACTGACCAAATATAAGCATTTAAAATAAAGAATTTTCGGTGCGAGTCACACAGACTTGTAAACAGTACAAGTATATAGGGGTCTTGAACAGAGCAGCAGGGTTAAAGCCTTCTCTCTCGAGGAAAATGGGGGTTTAGCTGAATCTTTAATGCTCTAAAACGGGGTCTCCAACTTTGGCAACTTTAAGACTTGTGGACTTCAACTTCCAAAGTTCATCAGACAGTAAAGGTGGCTAAGGAACTCTAGGAGTTGTAGTCCACAACTCTTAAAAGTTGCCAATGTTGGAGACCCTTGCTCTAGAAACACTCCTTTTAAAGAGTATTTCGGGTTTATCATCATCACCATATGTTTCCATGCACTTCATTTGTGAAAATTGGAGTAGTCAAGAGAGGGGTCTTTGAAAACTTCATGGTATAGTAGTAATAAGGCAACCTCAGCAGGGAACTGTAATTGTAAATGATTCTATCACTAGCCATTTCTGTGACTAAAGGAACAACTAACAAAATGAATTGTCCTCGTTTGTTTGGTTTGTTTGTTTGAGTTAGGGGTTAGGAGTGCAAGAGTCTTCAAATCTTGGCTTGTGGACTTCAATTCCCATTTCTGAGCTAGCATGACTACTGGAGGAATTCTGGGAATTGAAGTCCACAAGTCCTAAAGCTGTCAAGTTTGAGGACACCTGAGTTAGAGGTTAGGAGTGCAATGGTCTTCAAACCTGCAAGTGTAAGGCTTGTGGACTTCAATTCCCATTTCTGAGCTAGAATGACTAGTGGAGGAATTCTGGGAATTGAAGTCTACAAGTCTTGAAGTTGTCAAGTATGAAGTTTGTAAAAAGTGTACATGGTTTTTAAAAGTGTACATGTTTTTTAAAAGTATACATGGTTGTAAAAAGTATTCTGCTACACTGGTATTTTATTAAACAATATAATACTACACCATTTGGTTCAGAATACTTTTTTCCTTGTTTTCCCCCTCTAAAATCTAGGTGCGTCTTATACACCGGTGTGTTTTATACAGCGAAAAATACAGTATCTAGTACATAATCTTCATTATATTCTATAAAACATTTTGATGCTATCTCTAATTAGATACTTCTTTGTTGTCTATCACATATTTACTAATCCAAATCACTCTAATCAATGACGATGGCCTCTTAATTAATGGTTATTCCCTTTTATCTACCATTCTGGGCCAGTACAAGTTAGAAAATAGATGTTTTAATTTCCCAGTCCAGGCTAAGAGTGAATGGATAAACTAAAGGAAAAGTGCAAATCTGAATATTTACACTATCTGAGAAAGAGAAAAAGAGAAAGAAAAAAAGATGCATGCATATTATTTATCTTTTGTTTTTTACTAATGCAAAAATTAGGAATTTTAAGCTTTGAGAATATATTTAAACTTAATTGGTTATGTTTAATTGGACTGAAAGCTGCAGATATTGCCTTAAAATTAGATACATATAACTTTTAAGACTATTAAGGTTTTTTAATCTTTATGAGTGACATTAGTATGGACCCAATTAGCACAGTTTGCAGCCACTTCATAATTCAAAAGAATGCGATCATTCAGCTGGAATCCTGTTTGACAGAAACTCCATAGTCATGAAGGTAAAAGCTTGCAAAATCACCCACTACGATGGAGAAGCTGTCATTCTTCCATCAATGCTGTTGAATACTAATGTCAAGGTCACAATAGTGTAATTTTAGGCTGTCAAAATATTGCTGAATCTGATACAGTAGTAAATGTTAAAGAAAGTTAAGTTTGATAAACTTTGATATGGTAAACTACAAGGTTAACTATTAATTAATCTACACTTTTATTGCCATACCTACATAGAATATAAAATGAGTAAAGCCTTTTGCATCATTTATGCATAGCTATTTAAGCATGATGCAATATAGTTAACAAGTTAACAGTTTGTTTTATTCCCATACATGGACTCCAAGGTGTCTTCTTCATTAGTCAAGTTTTAAAACTTCCTGAACAGAACAGTATAACTATTTTTTTAAATGACATATGCAAATATGTGTTTGTGTGTGTGTGTATCACATTTTTTTTGCTGAATTTTTAAAATTAAGGGAGAATAGGATAGCGATATATATATATATATATATATATATATATATATATATATATGTTAAAATGTTTTCAGCTTAAGCTTTCGACTTAAGAAAAACATATATATATATATATATATATATGTGTGTCAAATGTGTATATATATATGTGTGTGTGTGTGTGTGTGTGTGTGTGTGTGTCACATGTTTAAGCTGAATTTGAAAATTAAGGGAGACTAGGATAGATCTATTTCGGCCTTATTTTGGCCTCATCAACTAGCCATACCCACTGGGACTTGAACCTGCAACCTTTGCCTTGTAAGGCAGAGAATTATCTTCTAGGCTACAGTATCCAATCCCTTCAGCTCTGTACCAGGGAAGGGTTACATTTTGTGTCGAATCACCCTGGTATATATATATATATATATATATAATTTTAAAAAAACAACAACACCTGGTTACGTTTTTGTGATTGCATTGTTGTTGACTTTAGTATATATCATACATTAGGCATTTATGTGTTGGATTTTGCAATTACTTTTATAAATTGTTTCTCAATTTTTTATGATATGGTATTACAGTATAATGGAATTTTACATTACTTTAAAGAGCAAAAGCAATTGTAATTTCTGCTTTTATTATCTCTATCCTGTACTTGACGTAATAAAAAGAAAAAAGAAAAGTTTATCTGAGCAATACAGCTATGAAAGGCTTAATATTCCAATTGTGGAATAAACATTTTGATCCAATCAAAATCTTCCTGTAGCACATAATCCCAATCAGATTGATATCAAAGTGTGTGTAGGATTTCAGTATTAGCATATCCTTTACTAGATCTCTTCCCAAACCAAATCCATAGATTCAGAAACATACACATATTATGTACCATCTGCATATAAGACAAGGGATCATCTACACATATTAGACCTGGGAGTATAACGGCAAATGTTCCGTACAAATGGATAAGGTTGAATTGAAATATGGAATACAATCTTAACATATAAGTAATATTCCATTTTAAGCCTTCCATAAGTTATTTCTATATAAAATAGATATTGTTTTATGTTTGTTATCTTTTATAAAGACTGTTCCATATACTATTGACTGGGAAATTTTCTAGTAATGACTATTACTTTCTGTAGAACAAACAAAACAATATATATGGATGGATATTCAAATTTTTATCAGAAGAAAACAAAAGAAGGAGATTTATACAAATTAAACCATGAAGGTGAAGGAGTTTTTTGGTGGGAATGTTTTCTATTCCGTTCCACCAAAAAATGCTCCTTTAGCTTGTGATTGATTTTACATTGCATGAATATGTCAATGAGAAGTTTCAAGGAATACTTCAGCAGGATTGATTTTCATATTCACATACAGCTTTGAAAGATGTCTAAAATGACATGTTTGCAGTAAAATATACATGGCCGGGTGAACTTTCCTGGTTTTATCTTGCGCCTCAGTAATTTTAAAACAGATTTGAAGTCTTTGTTCAGATATTTTATGTGTCTGTCTGTCTGTGTGTGTGTGTGTGTGTGTATGTACATGTGCGTGTGCGTATATGTGTAAAGAACACTGTTCTTTTCAAGACACTAGAAATTTTAATCATATAATCCCGTGGCCATCCTATGAAAAATATCATATCATCCCATCATTGAAAAATATTGTATTCTATTGCTTAATTGAAAATGAAAATAGTAAATGACTGAATTTAGAAAATCTGAACAATTTTTTAAATTTGGTTTGTAATTAGAGGCTGGAAACAATTGTTTGCTCAGAGATCCAAGCTCAGCCTCATGCCATAGCTATTAAATAAGCATTTCACATTGCCACCTTTAATTTTTTTTCTTATTATGAGTAACCTTATTCCTACTACCACCTTTGCCTTTCAGATGGTAAAAAGCTGACAAAGTAACATAAAGCTGACAGCTGAGCGGCAATTTTGGTGAAAATTATTTCCTCAGCTGGGAAATGTGGAAAAGAGAATGTGGCAATGGTTGTAATTATAAAAATTGTATGCATTGCTCCAGAATGTAAGTGTGAACAGGACATATAAAGTTTTCTCAGCACATCATTACTGGATTGAACCAGTATTTTTCAAAATTGGCTACTTTAAGATGTGTGGACCTCAACTCCCAAAAATTGTAAACTTTGAATAACAGTGAGTTAAAAGGAAATTATAACTCAATTGGTTACAATTTTCCCCACAATGAAATTCTATAAAACCATAGTCCTAATCATGAGGAGAATGTACTTGCTGAAATAAATTCAATTATAAGGCTCTTGTACAGCACCCAAATCTTCGTTTCAAACTTTTTTTTACTCATAGTTGTAATTTGCCCATGTAAATTTAAAAAAATAATTTATATGGCCATTCAGATCTCAAATTACAACTCTATGCTACTAACAGGATTCTAAGCAAAAAAAGACATGTCAAAAAAACTAACAGAGGACTAATATAATCAAGCCCAAGCTACAATCATTCAGGATTCCACCATTAAAGATAGGTTCATCTTAGACCCTGCCAAGGATAAAAGTCAGTTCTTATGGAAGGCCAGCAGGGCCAGGATGGTCCAAAACATGTAAGATATATGTTATAAAGAGTAGACACTGCAACAGTTTTCTCATACATGAATTAAAGGCTATGGAAAAAATAATTCCCCATAATTAACCATCACTGTGGTTAAAATACTAAATGATCTCTTGAGTGGATAAAGTTGTGTAAATCAGTGCTTTTCTGCTTTAGTTTATGGGTTATCATTTTCCTTAAAAATAATTTCTGAAATTTGAAAATATTGAGTAAATTAGAAGATACTTTCAATCATATATATTGAAGAGTTGTGGCCTCTTGACAAGTTTGTATTGATGTATTTTCTATGCATTTTAATTACCTGCTATCAATGATACCATGCTTCACAAAAAATATGACCTACTCTGAAAGTCTTTGTTTGATTTTTACACATAGGCCCAATATATATTATATATAGTTTGTTGGCTATAAAATTAACTGCCTTGATATGGCCCTGGGTTGAGCCTAGAGGCAAAAAGGAGCTGTGACGTTCCTTCAATATACCAGGGTTATCAAACAGAAAAAATAATAATAATAATAATAATAATAATAATTTATTGGATTTGTATGCCGCCCCTCTCCGTAGACTCCGTACACACATACATACATACATACATACATACATACATACATACATACATACATATTTGTTTTCATAGATTTTCACGGGTGTATGTATGCAGATTGTTCTGAGTTCGGGTTTTACCACGTGTAATATAACTGCTATACATTGTTACAATACAATACAATTTACACGGGGTAAAACCCAAACTCAGAACAATCTACATACACACACACACACACACGCACGCACGCACACACACACACATATATAACGTATCCCAGCCATAGAAACCAGACTCAGAACACACATTGTAAAACAATCAAGTAGCCTGCAAGTTCCAACTACTCAGGATATCACGCCTAATCTACAACCATTAACTAATCAGCACACCTCAGCTACATCAACGACCCCAATTGTTACCCCACTGACTCACCAGGAAGTTTCTACACAGCAGGCAATTGCTGAGCCATCAAACCACACCCAGCCACCAGTATTTATAGAAGGAAGGCAGCTCAGGTCTCGCAGTGTTCGCCTGAGAACAAGGACAGAAACACCAGCCTGAAGATGACGAGTTATATACACACACACACACACACACACACACACACACACAGAGAGAGAGAGTAGTACCTTGACATACGAGTTTAATTCGTTCCGGACCTGGGCTCGTAAGTTGATCAACTCGTATCTCGAATGACTTTTCCCCATAGGAATTAATGTAAATAATTCTAATTGGTTCCAGCCCTCAAAAAAGTCACAAAGTTAGTCTAAATTATGCAGAAAGACATGTTTTTAATGAAGAAATGTACATGTACATATAAATGAATAATAAAGTTTCTTACACTTAACTTGTAAACTTTCTTAAACTTTTACATTTACATATGTACACAGTAGCCTAATCATCTGTTTTTGCCTTTTTGGCTGCACTTTCACTTGGAGCAGCTCTTTTCATAAGAAATTTATCCAATGACATCTGCTTTTGCCTGCTTTTCAAAATGTTGCGAAAGTGAGTCAATGAGGTGTCATTGAAAAGTGCTGCTGAACGACTCGTGGCTACTTTCTCTGGGTGATTTTTTTCGATGAAACCAACAACGTTCTCCCACTGCGCTAGCATCGCTTTTATTTCACTGGTAGGAATAACTTCCTGTGGTTCCTGTACCTCTTCCTCACTACTGCTCATCTCTTGGGTCATCTCCGTCTGTTGCATCTCATGGAGCGCCTTCAGGTCCTCTGTAGAGAGCGGTTCTTCATGCTCTTCCACAAGCTCATTGATGTCACCCTCGTCTACCTCCAGACCCATACACTTACCGAGTGACACAATCTCCTCCAACGGGGTGTCAGTCTCGGTGACGTCCTCGGTCTCGCCCTCGGGCCAGCAGAGTCCCTTGGTGCAACAGCAGCAGGCCACAACTTCTTCCACGCCGAGTTCAAGTTTCGCCTTGACACTTCTTGCCAAGCAAGGTCAATGATGCTAAGGCAAGAAACGATGTTAAAATGATCCTTCCAAAACTCACCCAGTGTCAAGTTGGTGTTCTCTGTTACGTCGAAACATCGGAGGAACAGATGCTTTGTGTTCAGCCTCTTGAAGTTAGCTATGACCTGCTGATCCATTGGTTGCAGGATTGAAGTCGTGTTGGGTGGGAGGAAGAAACCTTTACAAACTGAAATTCTTGAAGGATGTCCTCTTGAAGATGGGGTGGGTGGCCTGGAGCATTGTCGAGCAGCAGTAAGGCATGTAGGGGGAGTTTATTACTCAAAAGATATTTCTTCACCGTAGGACCAAAAACAAGATTTACCCAGTCCACGAAGAACTGCCTTGTTACCCATGCCCTTGCAATGGAGCGCCACATGACATGGAGTTTTTCCTTTAGGATTTTGTGCGTCTTGAATGCGCGAGGATTCTCAGAATGGTACACGAGAAGTGGCTTTACTTTACAGTCACACGACACGTTTGCACACAATGCAAGGGTTAGACGGTCCTTCATGGGCTTATATCCTGGCATGCGCTTTTCCTCGGCTGTAATGAAAGTCCTACGGGGCATTTTCTTCCAAAACAGCCCAGTCTCATCACAGTTAAATATCTGTTGAGAGACATAGCCTTCTTTTTCAACCAGGCTAGCAAAACGCATAACAAACTCCTCCGCTGCCTTGATGTCTGCACTCGCTGCCTTCCCATGCCGAACTACTGAGTGAATGCCACTTCTTTTTCTGAACTTGTCAAACCACCCATGACTTGCCTTGAACTCATCTGGATCTCCCGACGAGGATGGTTCATTTTTGTTTAGGTCAGAGAATATCGCATGAGCCTTCTCGCTGATGATCGCCTCTGTTATTGTATCTCTGGCCAGCTCCTTTTCTTTTATCCAAATTAACAATAACCTCTCCATCTCTTCATGAACAGACGTCCTAAGTTGGGAAATTATCATCGCAACTTTTGCTGCTTTAACACCTTTAAGGATGTCCTTCTGCTTCAGGATCGTACAAATGGTGGATGTACTGCATTTGAACATCCTCGCAAGTTCAATAATACGAGTCCCTTTATCGTGCAAATTAATTATCTCCTGCTTCGCTTCTATGGATATCATCATCTTCTTCTTCTTCTCAGGGCCTTTGCACTACCGGACACTTTTTTGGGAGCCATGATGCACAAAAATCTATACTCGCTCTAAACACCAACACCACTGAGACGAGACTTTTTTTTGTGCCGAGAAAACCGGAAAGCCAACTAGAGCGGAAGCTCGGCTCGTATTCCGAATTTGAGCTCGGGTGTCGAACAGAAATTTCGCTCTCATCATGGCTCGTATCTTGGAATACTCGCATGTGGAGCAGCTCGTATGTCGAGGTACTACTGTATATATATATATATATATATATATATTTGTTTTCGTAAATTTTCACGGGTATATGTATGTAGATTGTTCTGAGTTCGGGTTTTGCCCTGTGTAATGTTTTGCATGTCTATGCGACGTTTCGGCGAAATCACATTCACCATCATCAGGCTGAAGTTCCAATCTTTGTGTTGTTGTAAAAATGGAATGTTAGCAACTGTCATTTCTTCCTAGTATATAGTGTGGGGGTGGAGATTTGTTTTGAATGTAGCAAATAGATTGGGTGATTATGTTTCAGTGATCTGATTGGTTGGTGTAATCATAGTTATTAGAAGGAATGACATGGAGATTTTTATGAAGTGTTTTGTTTAAGGCTGATTTCCAAATATAAAATTCTAAAATCATAATTATTAGAAGGATTGACATGCTGATTATTATGAAGTGTTTTTTTTGTTTAAGGCTGGTTTCCAAATCTCTGGCAGGCGGGAGGTATCATCTCTTTTATTTATACAAAGGGGTCTCCTCTCAATTTCTATAGCTTCTAGAGAAAGAGAAATTCTTCTATATAAATTCTCTGTTTTGTGGAGTAATTTAGTTTTTTCAAAGTCAATTTCGTGCCCTGTTGACTTTGAAAAAAGTCTCCCCACTCTCTCTGTATCTCTCTATCTGTATCTCTCTGTCTTTCCCTTTCTATCTTCCACCTCTCTTTCTCTCTCCCCCTCTTTGTATTTGTGTCTCTATGTCTCTCTCCCCCCCCTCTCTATATCTCTATCTTTTCTCCCTCTCTCCTCCCTCTCTCTGTATCTCTATCTTTTTCCCTCTCCCTCCCTCTGCATCTCTCTAGAGTGCTCTCACCCTTTCACTCTCTATCTTATCCCTCTGTGTATCTCTCTCCCCCTCTTTGTATCTCTGTGCCTCTATGTTTCTTTCTCCCCCACTCTCTGTATCTATGTGTACCTCTCTCTCACCGTCTCTCCCCTGTCTCTCTTTCTCCCTCTCTCTGCATTTCTCTGTGGCTCTCTCCCATTTCCCCTCTCTATATCCACCCTTTCTCTGTATCTCTCTCCCCCTCTTTATATCTCTGTTATGTCTCTCCCCTCACTTTGTATTTCCCTCTCTCTCCCCCTCTGTATATCTCCCCCCCCTCTATCTCTGTTCAAGTCACTTCTCCTCACCAGACAGTGTGTTGTGTAAATCCAGCATGAAGAGGGGCGCAGAGTGTAGCCTATCGGTGGAGGCACTGATTGCTGCTGCCGCTATTGGCATTGCTGAAGGAAAGGAGCTTCAGGATTTCCCAGCTGCTGCAGCTGAAGCTCATGTGAGAGCCAGAGCCAGTGAGGCAAGCCCAGCACAGACAGGATTTCCTTCTGTATCGTGGGACTTGAGGTGATGGTAGAGAAGCCCACCAGGGAGAAAGAGATGGAGACAGCTGCCTGAGGCTGAGCTTTATTGCTCCTGGCGCCGAAGCCCACAGCACTCTTGCTGCCCAAGAGAAGTGCCCCAGTGGTGGGCAGAAGAGGCAGCCCAGGCAGGGTGCAGCAATAACAGCTGCCACACACCATTGCCCATCACCAAAACCAGCACAGCCTCAATGGCATCACTTTCTCCGCTTCTGTTCTCCTTCTTTTACATTAACTTAAGAGCTAAGTCTTGCTGCAGGAGCTGGATTGCCTTCACCTTCTGCTTTCACGCTCCCCCGCTTGCCCCGCCCTTTCCCTTGTGGATGGTCATGGTACTAATTCATAGGAGGGAAAGATAAGCACTCATAGCTTCCCTCCTTCTCAACGACTCCATCCCTCGCTTTCATCCAGCTCCTGAGGACTGGGGACACAAGTGCAAAGACGTCTGACCTACTGGTTCCTACTGGAGTCTTGCAAACTTCTGAGTTACATCTCCCACTATTCCTGCATGGGATGTTAGACTGGTCAGACAAGTTTGGTGATCTAATTCCCATGTTCTCTCTCTTTTTTTCCACCGAATCAAGTAGCTGGCAGCTTTTTGCGCCTCTCCCACACCAAAACCAAGTGAAAACAGCCCGTGCAACCCCTTTTCCCCTCACAGGAATGAGGTTCTCAGAAGAGGGGAGGCAGATAAAAAGATGAAAGCTCTCAAAGAGACCGGGCGGGAAAGGACTAGAGAAACAGAACAAAACAAAATCCCCAAATCCCAAACTCCTAATCATCAAACTCATCCCTTTCTTTCTTCCCCCACTCCGCCCTGGGGAAAAAAAGTGTGGCAAATTCCGCAGATGGTTCCCCTCTCCCCTACCAAAGTTTGCCCCAAAGATGAGGCAGCTTTCAAGACAAATCCTAACAGCACGCGTGCTATTCTGGCATCAGTCCAAGCAGCTCTTTTAAGGCTGACCATTCTGCGAGCATGGCTGCCAAGCCTCACAGTTGGCCTGCACATGGTATTTTGTGGAAGAGCCACACTCAAGGGGCCAAAGAGCCACATGTGGCTCGCGAGCTGTGGTTTGCTGGCCTATCCACTTCCTGTGATCAAGCATCTGCTGCACACACAAGCTGTAGTTTGCCGACCCCTGGCCTATCCAGTTCCTGTGATCCAGCATCTGCTGCACTTCCTAGGCCCAAGAACGATTTTTGCAAAACTCAATCTTGTGCAGGCCTACCAGCAGCTGCCTATAGATGGTGCCACTGCAGAGGCCCAGACTATTGTGACACACAGGGATGCGTTTAAATCTATGGGGCTTCAGTTTGGAGTTAGTGTAGCCCCCAGATTGTTCCAGAGTCTTATAGAATGTCTGTTCGAGGGAATTTTGGGGATTGTACCATATTTCAATGATATTCTAATTTCAGCCAAAGACAAAAAATCAATTATTTCAAAGCCTGAGGACAGTGCTGACTCAAATTTATGACAAGCGTCTGCGGCTTAAAAGGGGGAAATGCCAAATTGGAGTGGACAGGGTAGAGTTCCTAGGGCACATGATTGACAGCTCTGGGATCCACCCCACAAATTGAAAAATTAAGGCAATTCAGGATGCCTCTACCCCTCGGAATTAGACTGAAATATAAGCGTTCCTCAGGCTCCTTATATAGCATTTTTCTCAAACAGAAAAGGCTATGGTAGTCAAGCTATTCCACAAGCTACTGGGGAAAAAGACAAAATGGACCTTGAAAAGGACTTAGGAAGCTGCTTTTACTGCTGTCAGACTCCTACTTTCTGTGGATAGCCTCCTGATCCAGTATAATCGGACCTTGCCACTTGTGTTGACCTGCAATATTTCATCCTTTATTCTTGGGGCTCAGCCATCCTCAGCCATCACCTATCCAACAGCATCAAGGGTCCCATTGCCTTCTATTCTAGGACTCTGACCACCATGGAGCACAATTACAGTCACCTGGACAGAGAAGTTCTGGCTGCGGTGGCCGGAGTCAGGCACTTTCATGATTATTTGTATGGGAGGCAATTTGACTTGATCACTGATCACAAGCCACTTTTGGGACTCATTGCAGGTGACTGCCTCCTGCCTGCTTCACTATCACCCAGGATAATTAGGTGGGCCATTTTTCTGGCCGCCTATAATTACTGACTTATCCACTGGCGTGGACAGATTTTGGGGCATTTCGACACCCTCAACCACTGTTCCTTGCCAGAGCTACCAGAAGACCTCACATCTGAGACATCTGTGCTTCTTATTAACTGCCTGGACTTTGGCCCAATAACCTCATTTGAGGTTGCATGCCACTCTATCAATGACAAAATAATAGTTCAAGTTTTGCACTGGTGTTGAGGGGGTGGCCAAAGAGGTCTGTTGGGACCAAATTTAAAATATTTATGACCAAACAAAATAAACTGACAGTATTGTGGGGTTGCCTTTTCTGGGGGAACCAAGTGGTTGTTACACAGAAATTGCACGTTGCAGTATTGGAAACATTGCATGTCGGCCATTCAAGGACTGTCTGGATAAAAGCCTTGGCTAGAAACTATGCCTGGTGGCCTAACATAAACCAGGACATTATTGAATGGGTGGCCACTTGCTGTCCATGTCAGGAATACAGACCAGTTCCCCAGAGGCGCCCACACGTGAATGGGAACGGCCGAACGCATACTGGTCAGAGTGCACCTTGACTTTACTAGTCCTACTTATGGGCAAACTTCCCTCATAATCATGGACACATACTCAAAGTGGTTAAAGTTAGCCCTCATGACCACCACCATGGCAGAGGCAGTCATCAAGTGCTACAGAGACTTTTCCCCACACACAGGGCCTGCCTGATCTCCTGGTTTCAGACAACGGGCCCCAATTCATGGCCTTGCAATTTGAAACATGTTTGCTTGTTTGTTTGTTTGTTTATTTATTTGATTTTTTTTAATGCTGCCCTTCTCATTAGACACAGGGCGGCTTACATGTTAGCAATAGCACTTTTTTAACACAGCCCCCACAATCTGGGTCCTCATTTTACCCAACTTAGAAGGATGGAAGCCTGAGTCAATCTGGAGCTGGTGATGAGATTTGAACTGCTGACCTGCAGATCTAGCAGTCAGCTTTAGTGCCCTGCAGTACTGTACTCTACCCACTGTGTCACCTCAGCTCATTTAGCAGAACAGGGGATCAGACACATCCTTTGCTCACCATTCCATCCCTGCAGTAATGGTCAAGCGGAGAGAATGGTGAGATCAGCAAAAAAGTCCTTTCACGCATGATTACCAAACTTGAATTGATATATTTTTACTAGTGCAGCATCTCCCTTCTAGTGCCACCATTGGTAGAAGTCCTTCTGAACTTCTTAAGGGGTTGCCGACTATGCTCTCACCTAGATCGGCTATACACTGACTACTCTACTAATCAGCTCCCACACTTTCACATAGGGGATCGTATACATCCACAACTATGCTGGGAGTCCTCTCAGGGTTCGTGCCACGGTCACAGAGATCACCGACCCTCGCTCTTATCAAGTGGAACTCAAAGATGGTAGAAGCTAGAAGTGGCATGTTGACCAACTCTGAGGCTGATTCAGCCACTCTACTCTTAAGCTACTAGAACTAACTTCTGACCCAACACCTAACCAACAGGAGCAATCACTCACTCCTAACATAGAGAACTCAAGCCAACCATGTCTGGAAGACTTACCTAGTGCTGTTCAATATTATTATTGTTATTGTTATTATTATTATTTATTAGATTTGTATGCCGCCCTCCTCCGAAGACCTTCATGCCGGGGGGGGGAGCTCTGAGGAACTGGCCCTCAAAACTCCAGCCATGTCCTAGGGTGAAATCCAGAAGCTTCCATTGGCCAAGGCCAGGAGCAACAGACACTTGTCCGACCTGACCACTCACGCAGATTTGACTGAGCTGCGCAGGTCTGAAAGACTAACTAAATGCCTTGCCTATCTGCATGACTATATCACACATTGGCTTAGCCCAACTAAGAGGACAGAGGTGTTACATTCTCAGACTGAAGAATATAGGCTTCATTCAGGTCCTCCATTCTGGAGGGAAACTACTGCCTGCTGATTTCTAGACTGTCTGGCAGCTCTCTATAAAAGGGCTGTCTGTCAGACAGAGCCTTTGCTGGTTTTTAAATAGTTGCCAATTAAGAAACTATTGTTTTGAAACCACTTCTGACTGTTTCTTCCATTCACCCTATCTAACATTACCTTTGGATAGTTGCAGCCAGGCTTCCCATACCTTGGCCCATTTCTTTTGCTGCAGCTATCAAGGCCTTTCCTGAAGGCCTCTGATATCATAGCTCTGGATCAATCCGGAGCTCTGTTAGTGGCTGAAGAGGAAAGCCTTGTTGGCCTTGCCAAATGTAAAAATTCCTGAAGGCTTCTAATAGCATAAGAGGGGGTGACACACGCAAGTGGGGTAAGTCAGTGGACGATATTCTCCCCTCTGAAAGACCTGATGTTACCATATATATAGTCTCCCTTCCTTTTCATTATACTGTATTTTCAGGAAAACGCACTATGTTGAAATTATAATAAATTTCATGTATCAGACTCATTTACTAAATTCTCAAAATGCTTTGAAGTAATTTACTAGACTGAAAATTTATAGAGTTTTATGAATGGTACTACTGAGAGATTGCTATAATACCATAGACATATTAAATTCTACAATTATTTAAATAAAACCATGTAGGAACAATGAGTTTCTACATTTCATATCAAATCCAAATTTAAGGCATGGGAACTATTAGTGCCATCTTATTAGTTTTTCAAATGTTTTTCTCAATTCTTTTTCTGATTGTACTGTTCCAAAACCTCCTCTGCAGTGTATAGCCTGTAGCCTTTGTTGGACTATATTGGAGATTCTGCAGTAAATTTTTGTTGGAAAAAAATAAATTTGGTTCAAAGTCACTTAAAAACACACATGTACAGTATAGGTACACTTATAAACTCTACAGTTACAGTCTATAAGAGCCAGAACAGATGATACATACAAAACAGAATTATCCAATAATTGAGTCAGAATCATATCTTTGAATAAGCAATAATGGTAATAAACCAAGTTTGATTCCTACCAGATTTAAAGATATTTCTGATTTACCTCACTGTGTTGGATAGTTACCCATGCATTCTTTTATATAATGAGATGTAACACATGTATGCTGCTAATACAGTGATACCTCGTCTTACAAACCCCTCTTCATACGAACTTTTCGTGATACAACCCAGTGTTTAAGATTTTTTTGCCTCTTCTTCCGAACTATTTTCACCTTACGAACTTGAGCCACCGCTGCTGGGATGCCCCAAATGCTAGGATTTCCAGACTTCCATTGCCAGCCAAAGCGTCCCTCCCCCCACTCCATTCACCTCAGCTTCATCTGCCTTGGCTTTTTTTTTTAAAGCCTTAATGTTTTGGATTTTTCTAATGGGCTTGCACGCATTATTTGCTTTTACATTGATTCTTATGAGAAACATTGTTTCATCTTACAAACATTTCTTCTTAGGAACCTCATCACGGAACGAATTAAGTTCGTAAGACGAGGTGCCACTGTATTTCGCTTTTGCAAGTGTATTAGATCTACCTAACCTATCATATTATATGCAAATTCAGCTGCTTAGATTGGATATATAAGTAGAAGACTGTTGTACTTTTAAAGCTACATGTTGTGATTCAAGTTTAAAATGTCCAGTGATTGATTTCCATTAAGTCTTTTCTTCAGATTAAATTGGTAAACATTGTTATATGGATGGATGCTTGTTTACATGTAGAGAATAAAATCCTGATCAGTCTGACAGTACAAACTTCCTGCTGTTTGGAAATTTGTACTGTAATAGCAATTCTATGTTTCCCCCCACTATCCCCTACTTCAAGGCTTCAGCTTCCTGTTTTACAAGTGCATAGCAAATTAAGGAAAGCAAATGGACATTACAGAAGGTACTATTTGACAATTTATATATTATTTTATCCTGCATCCAGCAGATGCCTAATTAGTTGTTTCGGTTGGAAACAATTTGTGTGCTATAACTAATTTTTTTTCATGTATAGCTAGTGTATAACTAATAACACAGCTGAATACAATTAAGGAAATATTGACCTTTTCCCCTCTCACCTCCAATACAGTCCCAGAGGTTGCAGAAACTTTTTTCTTATGCTGGTTGAATTTCATAATGAAAATTTGATCTCATCTTATTAGGGAGGATTGGTTGAATTCAAACATATATAACAGTTTCATGATGTAGTCACTTAGAGACTTTTGTTCAATTATATAAATCAAATAAATAACTGAGGTGAAATTATAGCTGATTCGTTGAGACATGTATAGCATTAAATGTTTTTGAGAAATATTTTAACTATTCATTTTTATTGGGGTAATCAATTCCCCATGTAATAATTTATAAAAAGAAAGAATACAGAAACATTAATTTTTAAGGTAATGGCAAATTGGCAAACCCACAAATGTAAGGTGCACAGATTATAACTTCCATGGGAGGGGGTGGAATGGACGACGGACAACTGAAAAATCTCTACAGATTTTTACCTCAATGTTTGTTTTTGTGTATTGCTTCCCAGTCTGGTATTTCTATCAATTTATTTTCTTTCCCATTTTTGAAAAGTATAAAAACAGTAAGACAAGGGAAGAGAGCAAAATAGCTTGCCTGTTCTGCTTTCAGGCTGCTTCTTATACTGGAAGCAGCACTCTTCCCCCACCCCACCTCCAACGCTGGAGAGGTGCACATTCGGTCTCTTCTCCAACCCTCTGATATCTCTCTCTCTCTCTCTCTCTCTCTGTCTCTCTCTGTCTCTCTCTCTCTCTCACTGTTGGGCATGAACAAAGTAACCCATAGCCTTGACTTTATTCGCTCTGGACTGCCCAGAGCAAATAAAGCATTTCCTTTGTCTAGGTGCTGGAAGGAGGAAGCTTCTCCCAGTGCCCCGAGAAAGGAAATGCTTTATTCGCTCTGGGCAGTCCAGAAAAAGAAAAATCGGGACTTTTTAAAAACCCCATGGGACGCGGGACTAATTATTAAAAAGTGGGAGTGTCCTGCCAAAAGCGGGACATCTGGTCACCTTACACAAATGCCTTGTAGACAGAATGACAGTGAGGCAAGAGAAGCCTTCCACAATAACACACTGTCTAAGATGTTTTAGGTTTGCAATAACTAGAAAATATTAGGTTTAGGGAAACTTTTGTTTTCTTTCCTTTCAATTACTGTATTTCAAGTTCTCAGAGACTGCCTGGACAAATCGCTGTAGGGTTTTTGGCAAGATTATTCAGAAGTGAAGAACCTTCCTTCCAAGGGCTGAGAGAAAGTGACAGGCCTGTGGTCACCCAGATGGCTTTGTACCTAGGGACTATAACTCAGAGCCTCCTAGTACCTTAACCAAACACCAAACAGACACTTCTGAGGGGAGCTAACAAATAATTATTTTCAGTTATATATTTTTTCTTTGTAACAAATTGACAAAAGACTTGAAGAACTATTATAGAATGTAAACTTTACCGTAAGCCAAAAAGATCACTGTGGTTTGTATTTTTGTTCCAAATATTAAATTTTAAATCCACTTGGTATCTGCCAGGAAAAAGGAGGCATGCTTAGATGGCTATAGTAGCCATTTTTATCATCTTTTTGCCCAGGGTATACGTAGTACTTTTATAATATTTATATTTTAATGCAGAATCTGTGTTTTTATGTTTGTTGCATTATCCTATTGTTTTACATTGCCCAGAGTTGCTTTTAGTGAGATAAGCAGCTATAACAATTTGATAAGTAAATAAATAATAAATAAAAATGCTTCTTGCATCTGAAATAATGGTTTAAAAGAATTATTGATAAAAAATTCTATCATCCTTTCTGAAAAATAAGGTGATATTTTATTTTCCTTATACACAGGGTCATCAAACGAGGTTTCAACTTGTTCTCTGAGGAATTTAGGAATTCTGCTCTATCTGCCATCACTGAGTAACAGTGGACAATTGCTAACTTGTTTATGGTTAGGTTAATTGTGTTATCCTTGAAGTGTCAAACATTTCTTCTCTGAAGCATTTCAGATTGTAATCAATGAATTTTGAGACTGTAAGTCAGTATTGGTGGATCTTTTTTCCCGTGGGACCAAAAGTGTTTACACACATGGTATTGCACACTCCCGAGTGCCCACACCCATAATTCAATGCTGCCCCACACTCCAAGTATGTCCACATGATCCCTCCGCTCTCCCATTTCCAAACTTCAGTGGGCCCGGTATGTCCATTTTTTCCCTTCCCTAGATTCCAGAGTCTTCCCTAGAGCCTGGGGATGGCAAAAATGCCCTTCCCCCCAGGCTCTCCAGAAGCCGAAAACATCCTCCCAGAGCCTACATGTGAGCCAAAAATCAGCTGGCTGGTGTATACATGCATGCTAGAGCTAAACTACGGCAACGACTCACATGCCAGCAGATATGGCTCCGCGTACCACCTGTGGCACCTGTGCCATAGGTTCACCATCACTGCTGTAAGTGGTCTTTCAATTTTGGAATGACAGTTTTTATATATGTTTTGTTTTTTCTGTTTATTCTATTAATTATTCTATCGCCTAATTTAATGTTTTTGTAATTTTATGTTGTTTTGTATCCATCCTATAAACATACAGATTTTTGCAATTCAGTAGCTATGTATAAATTATTATGGTTTATGTAGCTGCACCAAAAAAACCTCAATATCCAGGTCACTTTATAGTAACACAACTGATTATTGGTGTATCTACAGAGAAGATACAACTACATTAAATTAATGTTTTGAAGTTCTGCAATATTAACCTGATGCTTCCATCAAATGGCATTGCTTTCCTCACTCCTGTTTAACCAGTGTTTTGTTACAACCCAAGTTTATCTTGGCATTTCTCAGGCTTGTATTCCGTGTCCAAGACTCCTGGGAAGAAAATTTAGATGTTCAAGTAGAGTTTTTCTCTGAGAAACACAGCTATGAAATTCCTTTCAGACTTGCTTATTGTTGCAGAGACAGCCTTTGCAATTACCAAGGGATTAGGGCAGAATATGAAAAGCCTCAAAGAAAACAGCTTTCTTGCAGATCAGGAATGTATGCTGCACAAACTCTGAAACAATCACCCGAGTTAGTGAGGCAGAAGTGTATTAAAATGTTGAGAGTTCAAGAAGGAGGTCCTTGAAAACTTCTAATTAAAGAAATAAAAAAGAAGGTTGCTAAAGAATGTCATTTGATTTCTCGGGGACAAAAAGGGGTCTTTTGAGGATTGCAAATGAGATGACAGTGCTGCACCAATACAATGTACTCATCCACTTTCTACAATAAAAGTAATGAAAACTGAGCTTAATGGTACATAAATAAAAATAATTAAATAGAAGATAGTGGTAGTGGTACATTACCTGAATTAATATACAAGATTAAGAGGCCAATAACCCAGAAACAACTTACTTACTTTGATCTTTTATATAAATTAGTATACCCTTTTAGACATCAATGTGGTATAAAATAGCACTCACTGTTTCAGTTTATAATTCTTAAGTCCTTTTGTGTTTCATATTAACTATATTTCATTTTTTCTTGAATTCTTTGAGTTTACAAGAAAAAATGATAATTTTCTTATAGTTTCTTATATATTTTTCTAGCAAATAAATATGATAAACTGGCTTTGATGTGCATTTGCCATTTGTTTTCAATAAAACACTGTACTAGCATTGTTTAAGAGTATAAGCAACAAGTAGACGTTGATAACCTCAGATGCTCTGTTTACAGGCACTCTTTCTCTGATACCTGGGTAACACCTCCTATACTAAGACACACACTGACAAAGTTTCCATCTGCTAAATAATAGCAGTGTTGATTGAGTTCACTGCAACACAAAGCCTTTAACAAATAATCCTGTTCCATTGCTTGTTTGGCAGACTGGGAGAATCATGAGGTCATATGGTGCCAATTTCATGCAGGCATACTGGCACAATATGGATTTCAAATAGATTATTTCCCAATGATTTAAACTTCACTTCATGATTGCTAAGATGCTGACATTTTGGCAACTTTCTTGTTAGGTTTTGTGAATATGAAATAGATTTGCCACATAGGTAACTGTGCATATACAGTATATATCAACATTTAACTGAATGCATGTTTGTGTCTCCTTAACAACCACCAATTGAATGGTGAATCTTGAATGGAAAAATTATAAAAAATAAATTCAATATAAGTTATATTATAATATATGAATGTGTTAAAATGATATAAATAAAACAGTTACTAGATAAGGGGGGTGTATACCCTGTTTTCCCAAAAATAAGACATTCCCTGATAATAAGCACAATTGGGCTTTTGAATGCATGGCAATAAGGGCAAGCGCTTATTTCAGGGTTCAAAAAAATGTAAGACAGGGTCTTATTTTTAGAGAAACGTGGTATATATGTATGTATGTATGCATGTAGGTATGTATGTATAATTGTATGGTATAATTATATGTATGTATGTATGTATGTATGTATGTATGCATAATAGAGCGCTATCCTAGTCTCCCTTAATTTTAAAAATTCAGCAAAATCATGTGATACGTATGTATAATTTCATATACAGTGATGCCTCATCTTACGAACCCCTTGTCACACAACCTTTTCGAGATACAAACCCGGGGTTTAAGATTTCTTTGCCTCGTCTTAAAAACTCTTTCCTTCTTATGACCCCGAGCCCAGGTGCATGGGCTCTCTTACTGCGCGTGCGCTCGCTTACTGCCGAAGGGATTCCCCTGCCTTGTGACTGTCACCCCCAGGATTTCCCATTTGCTTCCTGCCCCACCAGATTTCCCACCTCCGGACGTGCATAAGAAGACAAGCCAGCTGGGTGGGGAGGGGGGCTGAGAGAGAGGGAAGCCACCGCTGAGGAAGCCCTTGGGGGGATGTCCAGCTGGGGGAGGGAGTCACCCCTCTCGGCAGCCCCAAGCCCAGGAGGGCGGCTCCCTGCTTCTCTGACCTTCTCCTGAGAAACCCAGGATCTCAGAACGAAAGAAACCTCAGAAGGAAAGATGAGGCAGCTGGGGGGGAGCAGCTGAAAAAGAGGGAAACCACCACTGAGGAAGCCCTTGGGAGAATGTCCAGCTGGGGGAGGGAGTCACCCCTCAGCACCCCCAAGCTCAGGAGGGTGGCTCCCTGTTTTTCTGACCCTCCCCTGAGAAACCCAGGATCTCAGAACAAAAGAAATCTCAGAAGGAAAGACAAGCCAGGTGGGTGCGGGTTCATCTGCGGTGGCTTGACTCTCTTTCAGCTGCCCCCACCCACCCCCACTCAGCTGGCTTGTCTTTCCTTCTGAGATTTCTTTCGTTCTGAGATCCTGGGTTTCTCAGGGGAGGGTCAGAGAAATAGGGAGCTGCCCTCCTGGGCTTGGGGGTGCCGAGAGGGTTGACTCCCTCCCCCAGCTGGACATTCCCCCAAGCGCTTTGTCTGCGGTGGCTTGCCTCTCTCTCACCTCCCCTCCCTCCCCACCCGGCTGGCTTGACATTCCTTCAGAGAGCCAGCAGCCGGGAACGGAGCACAGGTCCCGGCTTTGGGGTTTCTGAGGGGTGGGTTCCCCCACAAGGCTCCCTCTGGGCAGCCTGTGCTGTCTTCCACCCACCCCCGAACAAGGATTCGAATGCCAGGAGTAATGAGGCAAAAGGGGTGAGTTTTGGGATTGCATGCATTATTCGCTTTTACATTGATTCCTATGGGAAACAATGTTTTGTCTTATGAACTTTTCACCTTACGTACCTCGTCCCGGAACCAATTAAGTTCGTAAGACAAGGTATCACTGTATACACTGGTACGCATACACACACACACACACATATGCATGTGTATGTGTGTGTGTATATATATATATATATTTGTTTTCGTAGATTTTCACGGGTACAGGTATGACGGTCTTGGTATATTCGGGTTTCTTCCCGTGTAGGATTTGGAAATTTCTGGTGACGTTTTGACGAGGTCTCACTCGTCATCTTCAGGCTGGTGTTTCTGTCCTTGTTCTCAGGCGAAACCCGAATATAACAAGACCGTCATACCTGTACCCGTGAAAATCTACGAAAACAAATATATATAACTATACAGTGAACCCTCGAGTTTCGCGTCCTCAAGGATCGCGAAAGGGCTATTTCGCTAGTTTTCAACCCGGAAGTAAACTCCACCATCTGTGCATGCGTGCCCTTCCACGCATGCGTAGATGGTGGAGTTTCCCCGCCGGGCAGAGGCTTCCCTGGGTCTTCCCCCTCTTGCCCCGGTAAGACCCCAGCGGCGGTGGGCTGGAGCGCGAGCTTGGGGCACCCTAGCTCCGCTTCCCAGCTGGGAAGCGGAGCCGGCAACAGCGTGGGCAGGCGGGCGGCGCGCGCGAGCTTGGGGCAGCCTAGCTCCGCTCCCCAGCTGGGAAGCGGATCTAGGGAGTCCCCACCGCGCGCGCGTTGCTGGGGAAAGCGCGCGCGCTTGGGAACATCCCAGCTCTGCTCCCCAGCTGGGAAGCGGATCTAGGGAGTCCCCACCGCGCGCGCGTTGCTGGGGAAAGCGCGCGCGCTTGGGGACTCCCTAGATCCGCTTCCCAGCTGGGGAGCGGAGCTGGGATGTTCCCAAGCGCGCGCGCTTTCCCCAGCAACGCGCGCGCGGTGGGGACTCCCTAGATCCGCTTCCCAGCTGGGGAGCAGAGCTGGGATGTTCCCAAGCGCGCGCGCTTTCCCCAGCAACGCGCGCGCGGTGGGGACTCCCTAGATCCGCTTCCCAGCTGGGGAGCAGAGCTGGGATGTTCCCAAGCGCGCGCGCTTTCCCCAGCAACGCGCGCGCGGTGGGGACTCCCTAGATCCGCTTCCCAGCTGGGGAGCAGAGCTGGGATGTTCCCAAGCGCGCGCGCTTTCCCCAGCAACGCGCGCGCGGTGGGGACTCCCTAGATCCGCTTCCCAGCTGGGGAGCAGAGCTGGGATGTTCCCAAGCGCGCGCGCTTTCCCCAGCAACGCGCGCGCGGTGGGGACTCCCTAGATCCGCTTCCCAGCTGGGGAGCGGAGCTGGGATGTTCCCAAGCGAGCGGGCACCCAGGGAAGCCGTTGCGCGAGCAACGGGGTGGGCGGGCGAAGGGCGGGCGGCAGTAGAAGCAAAAACACCATCTGCGCACGCGCAGATGGTGTTTTTACTTCCGCACCGCTACTTCGCTAAAAATCGATCATCGCGTGGGGTCCTGGAACGGAACCCTCGCGATGATCGAGGGTTCACTGTATATATAACTATATAACTATATCTATCTATCTATCTATCTATCTATCTATCTATCTATCTATCTATCTATATATATATATATATATATATATATATATACAGATAAATACAAACTAATCTATTCCTTTTTATTAGTTCCCTGAGTACAAAATAAATAAATATTTCCTTATTGGTTTATATTACAAGACACTCTCCTACATTGCATTCTGTGATTATGAAACAGAGATCACTCTTTCATGAAATAAATTATCTGTCTGGTGCATTAAATCTTAACTTGCAGAGTGTCAGACAAAGGGCACCTGAGCCATTTCAGTACCAGTACTCGCTGTTTAAAACACTTCTTTTGACACCAGAGTGCTTTAATTGTTCATGGATCTCTACCCTTTTCAATGTTGCTTTAAGGCATTCTGGCTCAGCTTAGAATCAGTCAAGCAAAATTAGAGCATCTGGTTGCTGTGTCAAAATAGCATGGGCAACTTCA
This sequence comes from Erythrolamprus reginae, assembly GCF_031021105.1. Taxonomy (NCBI): domain Eukaryota; kingdom Metazoa; phylum Chordata; class Lepidosauria; order Squamata; family Dipsadidae; genus Erythrolamprus; species Erythrolamprus reginae. The sequence goes on from NC_091956.1 coordinate 50,453,591, forward strand.
ATGCAGCACCCTAGTGGATAATTTCAACTCAAAATACAAGCAATACATTAGCAATGGCCAGGAGGCTACAGTGTCTCTTCCTTTGAAATATTTTGAGAAAAAGTGTGAGAAAAAAAAATTTCAGTAAAGTGAAGGTTTTCCTCCTGTCTACCTTCACATAATGTCTTTGCAAATCATGCAAAATACTTGACCATAACTTGCTTGTAAAGTTAATTTCAGTCCACTGTTTCTCAATGAAGTTATCTGTTAGAATGCCATTTATTTTTTTGTAAGATATGACTCTTGGTTATGGAGCAGATATAATAAGTAACAATCAAAGATTAAATAAATTGTATAAAGTCTTATTGTGAATAATATTTGTAGTGATAGTTCTGTTGCTTTGTGAGTATCACGCAGTTACATTTCTTTATTTTTTCTTATAGGTCACCTATAAAATTTCGTCTGACTTAATGATTTATACTAAGTGACCGGTAAGCATTTTTAATAATAGATTCAGATCGTACTTATTTTTATTTTATTGCCTTTTCTGGGGTAATTATGAAAAATTTAACTATAAAGTGCCTATCACTTAGTTTCATTGAGGGGAAAATTTGAATTCGTTGACTCTAGCTTCTAAAATGGATGCAAAATAATACTGTCAGAGGAACACATGTGACATGAGACAGAAGATTGAGACCTAACCCCTGGGCTGATTACTCCTGCCCCAGGCAGGAACGTTTATGCATGGCATCAGGTCAACAGGTCAGACAGTTAAATGCTTCATGATTCTACAGATTTATTCTTCATATCTGTCTTGCCTAGAAGTACAACTTTCTGCATTTCTGACAAGTCATCTCCAGAGTGCACGCCTATTTTCTAAGGGGAACATTTTATTTTATTTTACTCTAACGTCCAGAATATGATATATATGGGGTGTGTGTGTGTGTTTGTGTGTTTGTGTGTGTGTGTGTGTGTGTATTCATATTCTCTATATATTCATACTATACATATTATCATATTACACATATTGTCATATTGCATTGATAGAATCATTGAGAATGTTTTTCATACATTTATGAAAAAAATAGTTAACTTATTTAGAAATTTAGTTACAATTTATTTAATTTAGTTTACAATTTGTACTCTACTAGTTTAATTTACAGAATTAGATTTTAATAGGCTCCTTTATTTTTATTGATATATACCAAATTAATTTATATTGTATGAGTTAAGAACTTGCCAAAATCTGATACATCTCAGTTATGCTGGATTTCAGCTCATAGTTCTGAACTTTTTATCTTACATATATGAGAGGACCATTTTTTTTTTTAAAAAAAGGTGTAATTAAATGGTTTCTTATTAGTTAAACTCATATGTGATAAAGAATGTCAACAAGCTAGAGGTTCTGCTAGGCTTCTTCGCAATGTCTTTCTATCAATAGAAAAACATGCTGTTACTGAAATGGGCTGTGAAGGATGATCAATGTAGCAGTAAATAGAATTTGATAAATAAATGAAAAAGATTCAGACAGGGAGAAACTATGAAGAACAATAGCTAAGAATCTATATACAAAGGAATAATGAGGATTTGGTGAATCAGAAGCCTAGTTTTACAGATCTAAGTGCAAAAATAGAGGAAATAAAATCTCTGTTACATGTTATCCATTTTTATATAAAAGAAACTGAGAAATATTTAGTTGTCTTAAGTATTACAGAAATGATAAATATATTGTTAAGTTCCCATCATACATATTTTTGTCTATTTACAATAAATAAATTGAGAAGAAACTTTTCACTAATATGTACAACTACTGCTAGCAGAATTATGAATTGTAATAAACAAATAGGTCTGTCAACAGTATGTATTCTTTTTAAGAGCTTTACTTAATTCCAAAAAAGGTGTGTGTTTATATTTATATTTACATTAAATACTTCTGTCCAAAACTTAAATATGCTTCAAGTTCCTAAATGTGTCATTTTCTGGAATCACTAAAGTGCTATATAGGAAATGTTTTTCTAAGCCTGAAAAGATAGCCAATAAATAAATAAATGCTATCAAACTATGCAGTAATCTTCACAAGTTTGGATTAAATGATACTCAAATGTAGTTGATAGTGTAGCAAAGCTGACATGGCAGAAAAATTGAGAAAGGAGATACAACAACCTGACTCAGGTCTATATAATAGTATTCTGTTATTGCTATAACTGTTTCTGCTCCATTGGACTCTTATACTCACTGCTGCAGTTGCCACTGATGGAAAATTGGTATGTTCATAAACATATTCTGCAGTCACAGTTTATAAATTCATATATAAATCCCACCCCTGTCAAGAGCATCATTGCCACCAACAAAAAAAGAATGTTAGCCTAACATGTTGAGAAAAAACACATTTAAGAGAGAACTATCACAATCAATGCCTCGCTGATTTAAGTTAGTTATTTTAATTAGATCTAAAATTGAGTTCTCGTTCTGTGTTTAATAGCAGCATAAATATATATTGTGTATATATCATAGCTAAAAGCTGTGAAGTCCCATGGATTAAATTTATATTGTGAAACAAACCAATGCTCATGTTAAAAACATGAAGTAATGACACATTTGGGGTCTAATAACATAATCAAATCTTATACATATACCTTTCTTGATAACTGGTGTGCAACATTTTTTCACTGGCGTCAAGTAGAGAGACACATTTTTTCTAATTTTGTAAATGACATGTTGGGGTTGCATAAATTTTAATTGATGGAATTATTTCTACACATATTTCTATCATAATCTATTTTATGTGGAAAACAGGTCGGTCTAGTACTTGTCAGTTAGGATTAGCTCTAGAAAAAGCCTTTGGATTTTGAGTATTAAAGATCCTTTTCTTTCTATTCAACTACTTACATATTTCCAAATACATATGTTTTTTCCACACTTTTTCTCTTCTTATCAATAAAATGAGTAAAAGGATACATGTTTAAAATTTATTTTATGCTTAAATGTAAAGTGCTTATTCAGGATTATGTATAAATAAATATATTTCATTATTACTACTAAAACACATGAATCTCTTGGGTAAAAACATGGCAACTTTTAATTGCCCACAGCAGGACCACACAAGTGTTTCAGGACAGCATGTGAGAGAGGATATTAATGTAACTGAAATTGCCAGGAGAACTTGGTGTATTTTCAAGTGCCATATGATCATTTCTCCTGAGAGTCATTTGGGAAATTCAGTGAGTTAAATAACTCCCTTTTGTAATGTAATTGGACTAAAGCTTTTCTCTTCTGAAAAAACCTGAGGAACAGCAATATAATATGTACGTAAATTGTAGCTGTGTACTGTATATTAAAATGTAAGCTTGTTCTGTCTAAGCAGAGGTAAGAAAGTGATTCTGTCTAAGTAGTTTAGATTTCAATTGTTACAATGGCCAAACAAGATTTATTAATGAAATCATCCTGGACAGAATGACTATTTCATGTTGCTTATAACTAGATCAGATGGTTAAGGCACACTGAACACAAAATACAAAGTATGGCATTAAACCAATAATCATGTCACAGGTACTGATAAGGCTCTTATGCTTTGTAGTAGGTAACCATATGTATAATACTGGCATTAATTTGTTAATCTTCTGCTGAAATTTTTATCTCCAAGACCTGGACATAATAAAAGCTCGGCACTGCTGCTCATTCCAATTACATCCACAGGAAAATCAGGCAGAAAATTTAGTACATCAAACATGCTATTTTAGTAAAAAAAATCAGTTCTGTCTGGTTTGGCACAGCAATCAAACATGACAGGTATAGACTCCAACAGATAGTTAGGACTGCAGAAAGAACAATTGCAACCATCCTGTCTTCCATAGAAGACCTGTATCTTGAGCCAGTCAGAAGGAGGTCTGAGCAAATATTTACAGAAACCTTACATAAACTGTTTCAATTCCTCTCTTTGGGACATCTATTCTATTCTATTCCATTCTATTCTATTCTATTCTAATAAAGCATTAGTCCTCAACTGTTTGGGCTCCGTGGACTGGCGGCAATGGCAACAGTGTGGGGGGAGATGGATTCATATGTGCAGTCTAGATCCCATACATGTGCAAATTCTTGCCTGCTGCTTGCACAAGTACTGGCCCATGGACCAGAGTTTGGGAACCCCATAATCAAGAATTCTGTTCACTGTGGTTTTGTATGGGTACTTCACTGTCCTTATCTTTTAAAAAAATTTTTTTTTAAATTATTTTTCAAAGACAGACATGACACACACAACATATAACATTAAATGGAGCTACAGTCGCTCCGCTCAAAATAGAAGTGTTCATTGTACAGAAAAAAGAAAGAACTTATTATTGTTTAGAACCATCCAGAGAATATATGAAAATATCTTACAACTCACTGCATAAAAACACATTTAATAGTATATTAAAGTATATTAAAAATATCTTAATTTATGAGTTAAATCAAATCCAAATAGAAAAGAAAAAAGAGAGAGAAAAGAATATTACATTGTATTATAAAAGATCACAATCTAGTATACTTTTTCTATTAAATTCAATTTTTAAGCTAATATTTCAACAAGGTTATATCTTTTTTGTTTAATCCCACCAGATGTATACCCTCTGCCAAATGTCATAAAATTCCGAATCTTCTTGATTGTTTAACTGCCTTGTCATCATATCAAGCTCTGCACATTCTAAAACTTTCTTAAGTATTTCTTCTTCTTTTGGAATCTCCGTTTCCTTCCATCTTTGTGCAAAAACAATCCTAGCAGCTGTTAATACATGGACTATTAAGTAATATATGTCTTTTTTATATTTGCTATTTGAAATACCTAATAAATTCTGATGTTTTCTTAATTTCTTGCTGTGTTATTTCTCTTAACCATCTTTCTATCAAATTCCAGTACTCTTTTGCTTTTGAGCAAGTCCACCATGTATGATAATAAGTACATATTTATGTTTTACATTTCCAACAATTAGGTGATTTAGTTGGGAACATTTTTGAAATTCTATTGGGTGGTAAATGTCATCTATAAAACATTTTAATTTGGTTTTCTTTAAAAGATGATGACTTTGTTATTTTCCAATTGTATGTCCACACCCTTTCCCATGTGTTTAAGTCTATCTCTTTACTTAAGTTTCTGCACCAGCTAATCATATTATCCTTTAATATCTAATCTAAAGTTTTGCAGTTAATTAAGAATTTATATGTTTTCCCAATCAATTTTCCTTGGTTTATTGTTAATAATTTGCCTAAGATATTATTATGTTTTCTAAGTATATATGGTTTTTTGTCTTTATGAAATCTAGACTTTATCTGTGCGTATTGCCACCAATCTATTATAGCGCCTGCATCCAATAGTTCCTGTCTCATTTTTAAATTCCACTGGTTATCTACTAGGTCCCTATATTTCCATATTTTACCTTCTTGTATTAAGTTTGGGGGACTTATAGCTTCAATTGGAGATATCCATTCTGGCATAACTACGAAGTGGTCTTTTTTTTATATCGTTCCAGACTTCCATAAGTGCCTTTCTAATTATATGTCTCTTAAAATAGGAATGTGTTTTGTACTTTTCATACCATTCAAAGACATGCCAACCACCGTTCCCCGTAAGCTGCGTGCATGCATGTGCGCGTGCTCCAAAATACCCCCCATGCACCCTTTTCCTCGGGCGTGCGCTCCCCATCCCCCTGCCAGCCCGCGGGGGGTGGGCGGGGAGGCGTGGGCAGTAGAAGGGAGCCGCGGCCGCCCCTGCCTCTCCATGGTGCCTCCGGCCCCCTCGCACTCCTGGCCTCTCGGCCCTGCCCCCTGCCCGCCCGATCCGCTTCTCTTTCTCCTCCGCTGCAAGAGAGACGGGGCAGGCATTCTCCGGAGGCTGGCGAAAGTGATTTACAATGTCGGGCACGCGGGCCGGCGCGTGCTCTCCCCATCCCCCTGCCAGCTCGCCCGGAACATTCAAAGTAAGAGCGAAGGATTTTCTTATTTTGAATGTTCCTGGCGGGCTGGCAGGGAGATGGGGAGAGCGCATGCCAGCCCACGTGCCCGACATTGTAAATCACTTTCGCCAGCCTCCGGAGAACGAGAGTGAGAGCGACAGAGCAAGATAGAGAGAAAGTGAGAAAGAGAGAGAGAGAGAAAGAGGGGGAGAGAAAGAGATAGCAAGAGAGAGAGAATGAGAGAGAGAAAGAGTGAGAGAAAGAAAACAAGACAGGGAAAGTGAGAAAAAGAGAGAGAGCAAGAGGGGAGAGATAGAGAAAGAGAGAGAAGGAAAGAAAGAAAGAGAGAGAGAGATGAGAGAGGAAGGAAGAGAGTGAGAGAGAGGAAGAAAGCAAGATAGAGAAAGAGAGAGAGGGAGAGAAAGAAAGAAAGAGAGAAAGAGAGAGATGAGACAGGAAGGAAGCAAGATAGAGAAAGAGAGAAAGAAAGAGACGAGAGAGGAAGGAAGAGAGTGAGAGAGAGGAAGAAAGCAAGAGAGAGAAAGAGAGAGAGAAAGAAATAAAGAAAGAGAGAGAGAGATGAGAGAGGAAGGAAGAGAGTGTGAGAGAGGAAGGAAGCAAGAGAGAGAAAGAAAGAAAGAAAGATGAGAGAGGAAGGAAGAGAGTGAGAGAGAGGAAGAAAGAGAGAGAGAGAAGAGTGGAAGGAAGAGAGAGAGAGAAATGATAGAAAAAAGGGGAGAAAAAAAGAGAAATGAGAAAATGATTGAGGCAGAGAATGACAGGAAAGAGAGAGAAACAGAGAGAGAAGTGACTCTTGATTTAAAGCATATAGTAAAAGCACTTAAAAAATAACAGAGAAAAAAACCCATCCCTCACCTGTTTTTATTTTGCTGGTTGTTTTAGTTTTAATAGTAATGGATTTTGGTTTTTTTAAATTATTAATTTCTTTTAATAAAAAAGAAAAGATTTATTTATTTATTTATTTATTTATGTATTTATGTATTTATTTATTTATTTATTTATTTATTTATACTTCTATGCCGCCCAGTCCCAAAGGGACTGTCGCTCAGACACTATGCTTTTCCGCGCACGCCGAAAAAAAATTAGAGGGAACATTGATGCCAACCTAGCATTAAATCAAGACCTTCTAAATTTAATAACCTTCTATTTTGCAAAGTAAGCCACTCTTTAATCCAAGATAGGGCTGATGCTTGGTAATATAGCTTCCAATTTGGGAGGGCAAGGCCTCCTCTTTCCTTCATGTCTTCTAGTGCATTCTTTGAAAAAATCTCTTCCTGGGTTTATGGGAATTACCTGAAATAAAACCAGGACTTTGGGTAAAATGTTCATCTTAATTGTGGAGATTCTACCTAATCGTGATAACCGCAGATTATTCCAAGTCACTAAGTCCTTTTTAATTTGCTTTAAAAGTTTCGTGTAATTGTCTTCTTTTAATGACATGGATTTAGCTGATATCCAAATACCTAAGTATTTTACTTTCATTGTTATCTTCATTTTTGATTTTTTTTTTCTAGTTGTTTTATCTGAGGATCTGTCATATTTTTAGTTAATAATTGTGTCTTGTTTTTATTAATTTTCAAACCGGCTACTTTACTATATTCTTCTATTAAATTTTGATACAGAAATTAACGGGTCTTCTAATATGAAGACAACATCATCTGCAAAGGCCTGAAGTTTGTATGTTTCTTTTTAAAGTTCTAGACCTTTGATGTTTTTGTCTATTATTATTTTTGTCAATAGAGTTTCTAATGTTAGGATAAATAGCAGTGGTGAAATGGGACAGCCCTGTCTAACACCTCTTTGTATTTCAAACTTTTCTGTTTGTTAAGTTGCAATTTCATAAAGGACCAGTCAATATTATCAAATGCTTTTTTTGCATCTAAAAATATTAATGCCATTTGTTTTTCTGGATGTTGTTAATAGTATTCTAGTGTATTTATAATTGTCCTCAAGTTATTTTTAATCTTCCTATCCAGTAAAAAACCATTTTGGTCTTCCTGTATTATTCCATTCATAATATTTTTTAATCTATAAGCATATATTGAAACGAAGATTTTATAGTCTACATTTAATAAGGAAATTGGTATATAGTTTTGATTTTTTTCTTTCTCAGTGTCGGGTTTGTGTATTAAGGTTATTAAAGCTTCCGACCAAGTTTTAGGGATTTTACCATCTAGAATTATACAGTGGTACCTCGGTACTCGAACGCTTTGGTTCTCGTACATTTCGGATACCGAACAAAATTTTCGGCAAAAATTTGCTTCGGTATGTGAACAAAAATTCGGATACCGAACAGCCACAGAAAATTTTGTTTATTATCCGAAATGCTACAAGATCTGAGGGGACGGGGTGAGACGGAATGGGAGTCGGAATCCGACACACCCATCCTGGCCGCCCACTAAACAGCCTCCCATGTCTCTAGTCTAAACGCTCCAAGCTGTAGGAAGGGAACTGAGGCGACGTCAGACCCAACTTTTTTGCCTAACTTTTTTTTCCGCTCTCTTCCCCCGGCCGCGCTGCTCTCCGTTTCTGTTCCGAACTCGGCTTCTAGTCCGCCATGAGGCTGTGGCACGCGGCACGCGTTGCGCAGTAGTTAACTTGCCCCGCTTCCTAAGTCCGGACGGGCCACGGTGCCTCGAGCCCCTCATGGAGTACCTCACCATCTTCACGGGCAAGAGCGGCCGCCTGCTGAGGGGCACCGCCAACCATCTCTGGGGCGCCGTCCCCGGCGTGGGGAGCCTCCGCCAAGTCCACTTCCAGGATCCCCAACACGACGGGGTTCCCTCGCCGCCCGCTTGGCAAGATAACTTGGTCCCAGTTGGGCCGGCGGGTTTCGGGAGGGAGGGAGTAGAATATTTTCCTTCGTAGCTGGTCAGTCAGAGAGAAACAAAACGTCCGTCCCTCGCTCCCCCCTCCCTCGGGGGACCCAGAATGCGCGACTCCTAAAAAGTTGTGTTTCCCAGCCTTTTGTGGAGGGCACTCAGCAGCGCCGGGAACGTCAGCAGCTTCCCTTTCTCATGTGACGTTCCCGGCGCTGCTGCTGCTTGAAGGAAAGCCGCCCTCGCTGAGAAGGAGAAAGTTGGTGTAGCTGCTTAAAGGGAAGAAGGAGACCCCGAAACTGCCGGTATTGCAGCTGCCTCCACCCTTCCTCCACCTTTCCGCTGTAGGCAGTTTCGGGGGCTCCTTCTTCCCTTTAAGCAGCTACACCAACTTTCTCCTTCTCAGCGAGGGCGGCTTTCCTTCAAGCAGCAGCAGCGCCGGGAACGTCAGCAGCTTCCCTTTCTCATGTGACGTTCCCGGCGCTGCTGCTGCTCGAAGGAAAGCCACCCTCGCCGAGAAGGAGAAAGTTGGTGTAGCTGCTTAAAGGGAAGAAGGAGCCCCCAAAACTGCCTACAGCTTGGAGCGGAAAGTTGGAGGAAGGGTAGAGGCAGCTGCAATACCGGCAGTTTCGGGGGCTCCTTCTTCCCTTTAAGCAGCTACGCCAACGTTCTCCTTCTTGGCAAGGGTGGCTTTCCTTCGAGCAGCAGCAGCGCCGGGAATGTCACATGAGAAAGGGAAGCTGCTGACGTTCCCGGCGCTGCTGCTGCTTGAAGGAAAGCCGCCCTCGCTGAGAAGGAGAAAGTTGGTGTAGCTGCTTAAAGGGAAGAAGGAGCCCCCGAAACTGCCGGTATTGCAGCTGCCCCCACCCTTCCTCAGATCTTTATCCCTTAGGAAATAAAGGAAATAGGGGCTGGAAACCAATTAAACCCATTTCCATTATTTCCTATGGGATAAATTAATTCGGTACTCGACCAAATCGGTTCTCGACCACACTTCTGGAACGAATTGTGGTCGAGAACCGAGGTACCACTGTATTATTAAAGATCTCTAACATATTTGTTGTAAGTATGTTACTATTTAACGTATAGAATTCCGCTGGTATGGCATCAGGGCCGGTAGATTTATTTATTTTTTTACTTTTAAGTACTTGTTGTAATTCAACCATTGTAAAAGGTGCATTAAGTTTTTGTTGTTATTCTTCTGTTAGTATAGGTAAATCTATTGAACTTAAAAATTCAAAGGCCTTCTCTTCACTTATATCTTCTTTTTGGTATAGTTTTTTTTATAAAATTCCAAAACTATCTCCTTCTTTTCATCAGTTTTATATCTAAGTACAGTAATACCCCGGTTATTGCGTCCCCGACCATTGCGAACAGGGTAATTTGCGATTTTTCAACCCGGAAGTCAAAACACCATCTGTGCATGTGTGCCCTTTTTTTCTATGGGCACGCATGCGTAGATGGCGCCCGGCAGATCAGCTGCTGGGCGGCTTCCCTGGGTCTTTCCCCTCTTGCTGGCGGGAGGGCGAGCAGCGGGCATCAGCAAGGAGTTTCCCCACCGCCCACGCAAACTCCTCGCTGCCGCCCGCCCTTCGCCCGCCCACGCCGTTCATTCTCGCCGCTTTCGAGCTGAGTCCTGAAGCGAATTCACTCCAGGACTCAGCTGGAAAGTGGCGAGAGCGAGCGCGGACAAGCCGTTCGCTGGCGCTGGCTCTCGCCGCTTTCGAGCTGAGTCCTGAAGCGAATTCGCTCCAGGACTCAGCTCGAAAGCGGCGAGAGCCAGCGCGGACAAGCCGTTCGCTGGCGCTGGCTCTCGCCGCTTTCGAGCTGAGTCCTGAAGCGAATTCGCTCCAGGACTCAGCTCGAAAGCGGCGAGAGCCAGCGCGGACAAGCCGTTCGCTGGCGCTGGCTCTCGCCGCTTTCGAGCTGAGTCCTGAAGCGAATTCGCTCCAGGACTCAGCTCGAAAGCGGCGAGAGCCAACGCGGACAAGCCGTTCGCTGGCACTGGCTCTTGCCGCTTTCCGGGCAAAGCGGCTGCCTTCCGTAACTGAGCCTGGCTCGCCCGGAAGATCGTAGCGCGCGTTGGCTGCAGCGGCGAGGGAAGCCAAGCCGGCAGCAATGTCGCCGCCGCTGCAGCCAACGCGCGCTACGATCTTCCGGGCGAGCCAGGCTCAGTCACGGAAGGCAGCCGCTTGGCCCAGGATGCTGGTCCGAGAGGAGCCGGGCTTGATCCGCTGAGCCTGGCTGGCCCGGAAGATGGCAGCGCGTGTTGCCTGCGCCGGTGAGGGAAGCCAAGCCGGCCAGGCTCAGCGGATCAAGCCCGGCTCCTCTCGGCCCAGCATCCCGGGCCAAGCGGCTGCCTTCCGTGACTGAGCCTGGCTCGCCCGGAAGATCGTAGCGCGCGTTGGCTGCAGCGGCGAGGGAAGCCAAGCCGGCAGCAATGTCGCCGCCGCTGCAGCCAACGCGCGCTACGATCTTCCGGGCGAGCCAGGCTCAGTCACAGAAGGCAGCCGCTTGGCCCGGGATGCTGGTCCGAGAGGAGCCCGGCTTGATCCGCTGAGCCTGGCTGGCCCGGAAGATGGCAGCGCGTGTTGCCTGCGCCAGGGCGAACTTCTGCGCTTGGCTTGAGGGCTCAGTTGGGAAGGCGCGCGGGTGTTTTAAAACATCCCCGCCGACATGGGGGGCTCGCTAGCACCCCCCCGAACCCCCAACCCGGGTTTGGGGGGGTGCTAGCGAGCCCCCCATGTCGGCGGGGACGTTTTAAAACACCCGCGCCGCCGCCAATCTTCGGCTGCTCGCTAGCGCTGCGGAAGTAAAAACACCATCTGCACATGCGCAGATGGTGTTTTTACTTCCGCAGCGCTACTTCGCGAAAACCCGCTCGTTGCGGGAGGTCCTGGAACGGAACCCTCGCAACGAGCGGGGGATCACTGTATACCTTTACTATCTTCTAATTTTTTAATTATTCTAGACTCTCTTTGATTCCTTAATTTAAATGCTAGCCAGCAGCCTGGTTTGTTAGCATGTTCAAAGTATTCCTGTTTGGCCCATTTAATTTTTTCTGCTAACTGTTCTTGTTCTATTAAGTTTATTTTATGTTTTACTAACTCCCTTTTCTTTTTGTTTGTATTATCACCCTGATTACTTTGTGATGCTACTTCTAAAGTTCTTAATTCTGCCTCTAATTGTTGAATAGATAATATCAGTAAAATATCATGATCATGTGTAAGATATTTGGATATAGAGAAATGACTGTTCTTGCTAATGTTTTATATTGCTTGAGCACTTGTAGTGCAAGCTTACTGGAAATAATAATGTAATATCTGGGCTAAACTTTTCGTGTCAAAATTAACTCAGGTGTAGCAAGGGATCTCAGCACAAACAATGCACTAACAATTCAAAATGAAAAGTAGTTATCATGGATCTGTTCCCACATAATTTAATTCTGGCTAAATATTGAGGTTTCTTGATAGCCCATCTCTAGGTCTATGCTGTTGGAGTGCTAACTTCAATATACCATTTTTGGGCAATGTAAATGACAGCTGTTAAAGGGCTCTTTATACTAGAACCCTAAACAGGTTCTAGATTAAATCCTGGTAAATTCTCCCTCACTCTCCACTATAATTTTATTTTGCTTTAGAATAAACAAGAAAATATATAAATGCTTGATATTTCAAAATGAAATCATAGACTGTTCCAAATATATAATAATAAAAAACAATCAAATGAAAGATTCTCCACATAGCCCTATAAGCATTGTCCATTTTCTCACTATCTTAATTATAATATTAGTGTTTTAGATACCCATGGTAAATAAATAGTTGAGTATGTCTAAATATAATCTCTCTATAATATTATTCTTTAGAACTCTACTATGCTGCAGAAAAAAATGATAAAAATAGCATAGTATCTATAGCTGTGATGGCGAACCTATGGCACGTGTGCCACAAGTGGCACATGGAGCCATATTAGTGGGTATATGAGCTCAGGTGTGGCATACATGCGCGCACCACCAGCTGATTTTTGGGCCTTCTGGGCCCACTGGGAGTCAGAAAACAGTTTTTAGTCTCCAGAGGGGGTGGGGAAGGCCTGTTTTTTGCTCTCCCCAAACTCCAGAGCCTTTCTAGGAGTCTGGACAGGGAGAAAACAGCTTGCCCCATCCCCCACCCCAAAGGTCTTCCAGAAACTGGAAATGTTCCATTTCCCAACTTTGGCTATTTCTGGCCTCCAGATGGCCTCTGCGGAGGGTGGGAAAGGCCATTTTCATCACCCCTAGGCTCCTAGAAAGTCTCTGAAGCCTGCAGAGAATGAAAAACAGGTGAGCCATCATGTGATGGAAGCGGGGGGGAGTCACACACTCGTGCATTGGGAGCTACATGGAATTATGGGTGTGGGCATGCAAGTATGTGACCCACTCTGCCAAGCTTCCTTTCTTTTGACACATGAACCAAAAAAGGTTCACCATCACTGATCTATAGTATATTTTGGGCTTTGAATTATGGTGCTGGAGAAAACTCCTGCAAGTCCCTTGGACTGCAAGGCGATCAAAATGGTCAGTCCTAGAGGAGATCAGCCCTGACTGCTCTTTAGAAGGCCAGATCCTGAAGATGAAACTCAAATACTTTGACTACTTAATGAGAAGGAAAAAGTCACTGGAGAAGAGCCTAAAGCTGGGATTGAGGTCAAAAGAAGAAAGGGATGACAGAGTATGAGGTGGCTGGATGGAGTCACTGAACAATAGGTGTGAACTTGTGGACTCTAGAGGATGATAAATAACAGGAAGGCTTGGAGGAACATTGTCCATGGAGTCATGATGGGTCGGACATGCCTTTGTAACTAACAGCAACAACAAATGATATTTTAACACTAATATATTTTTCATAAAATGGCATTGTGTAGCCACATATGCATATGCGCATGTGCAAGAGCATGAAGCATAACATATATGTAATTTCTATTAAATATTGTTCTTTAAAAAGATAATTTTACCAAGCCACTTGTAGAATTATTCTTTTCATTCCTATGTGCAGTCATAACTTTTTTGTTGCATAAAATCTCTTCTGTAATTATGTCACAATATTACACAGTAAAACATTAACCCAACCAGAAATGAAGCAATAATGAGCTTAAAATCTGATATGTCAACTTAGCTGTCTCACCAGTACCTTTGTGTCTTTCTCTAATATTAAAAATATTAAATAAACCATTGAATCATAACAATGGCAGCATTTCCGTTTCCATTTCCAATCTTCAAGGATATGGAAAAAATATTTATGAATAGAGTGCTGACATCTGCTTCATTTATAATGCTAAATTGATGATCTAGTGAATATCACCATATGTGTTTTCCTTCACTTAATTCAGTATAGCTCTTTTCTTTGAAAAGCTCGATTTACAGAACATTAGTTTATAAGTGCCAGCAATATTGTATATATATAGTATATGAAACACCTCTATTTTAAAGGGTGAATAATTCTTACTGTATATTTAGTATTCAGTTGTGTTGGAGCCATTTCTACTTCAGTTGATTGTTAAACACAAGCATGGTTTCAGCTATCTATAGTTTCAGGGATATTCCAGAATGTGGAGGTTTTCAGTGAAATGTGACATTTGAGCATCCAACTCAACCTTTATCTATTTTTTCCCAGTTTCAATGGTATACGTTTGTTTCTTATTCCCTATATTGGAGAACTTTTCGGCACTGAGTGCCAAAATGGAAGTGTGGGGGGAGGGAGTGCCAGAAATTGGAAGAGCAGGTCCCCAGCATGCATGCACTGGGAAACTGAGCTTCCAGTTTCCTGTGTTCCCATGCATGCAAAGACCAGCTGGCTAGTCTGGCCAGAAGAGGCCATGCAAAAACCAGTTGGCCAGAAGAGCATGTGCATGCCGGAACGTAAGAGCAACTGGCAATTGTTGGCATGCCCAAAGAGATGGCTTTGTGTGTCACATCTGGCACGTGTGCCATAGATTCCCATCATGGCCCTATATACTTCTCATAAAAGGTTGACCAGACCAGACCATGAAATAGAATGGAAGTCTTCATGGAAGATTAGAAACTATTTTATTTTGATTGGCTATAATAACCTAATGTTGAAAGTCTGGTTGTTTTCCTTCTTCTCTCTTTTATATTTATATTAATCAAGTGATGTCTAGTAGAAACATTTTTGCAATATTTCCTCATTGTTTGCACCTTTGCTGCTTTGGTAACCAATCTTTTCTTTTTACAGCACTATCATTCCTTTTTCTCCTTATTAAGCCTACTTAAAATCATTTCAGTGGAAATCCAATTTTCTTTCTACCCTTCCTACATATATTCCTCCATGTCGTGTGCCATTCATGCTTTATGAAAAGAGGAGACAGTAAAATGAGACAAAGAGAAAAGGGCATGGGACATTTTCCTATTGGAACGCAACAGAATCTGTCAGGCATGGGCAACAAATTGTAGTCTCTGACAGGCTCCTCCTGGGCCATAGTTGTACAACGATCACTTAGGATGGCTAATGTGGATATTTAGAACATAGAAAGCATAATAAAGTCTATCCATGTTAAGGAATCCTTTGCCCTTCATAATCCTGTTGCAACTGCTGAGACACTTTTCTAAGCAGTATGACTACACTTTCCATAGAATTTAATTCAAAAGCATAACTTCAAAATCTTTGAAAGGAAAGCTTAAATAATTATTGTAAAAAGATACAAGCTGGGGGAGGGAGAATTATGGATGATCCTAACACCTCTTCTTTTCATTTTATTTATTTCCATTTCAATGGCAATGTTTGAATTATTGAATTTTTAAAAACCTGGTGTGTAAGCATAATATAAATTCTAATTCATATGGTTTTGCTATTATTGTTCCAGTACTACTCTTGAATTTTAATTACTAATTGATAACTTATCCTTAAAAATGAATATTTCGAATAGATGTTGCAAGTTAGACACCATGGATTTCTCAGAAATGTATCCTTTTGTTTACTTTTAAGGAGTACTTAAGTGAAAGAGACTTTCTTATGAAATGCCTAAGAGTCACATGTTCATATTTCATCTTACAAAAATAGATAATCAGGCACTCGATCAAAGTAGATTCAATTTTACGATTTAAGCATTGTATTGAGTTCATAATGTAGCATTTCGACAACCACTTTATTATTAGCTACACTCAAGAAAATCCGAGATCATATTTTGAACATTGTCTGAATTTTGTATTATACTTTGATAATTAGACTGAAAAAATGGTATTGAAAAAATCATAATGAAGTATGATTAGTCTTGAGTTTAGTTTGTCTTTATTGCAGTTAGTACAGGGAATTTACCAATATTATGAACTATAGTGTGAGCCATGAACTTCCCAATTCAAATTCTTCCTCACCTATTTCTCATTATGTTATTCTTAAAAAGTTGTTGTATCTATTTTGCCTTCTTATAATAAGCAGGTATTTCTTCCTGCATTGAGACCTATCTGCAGTTTAGAAGTTACCCCTTGATGACTCAAATGCTCTTTTATAGAAAAAAAGTCAGACATAGAAAACATCTTAGTTTCCCTTTTCTTGCCTTTAAATCTTGTATTTAAATAATAATAATTTTATTTAAAATTTTATTTTGTTTTTGTGGTTTGAGTTGTTTCACTCAGGTGTCTCAGAATCTATAAATCTTAACTTTTATATTTCATAATTTTTAAATAACTGTATATTGATTGAATGTTCATTATATGCTTTTTACCGTATCTGTGTATATTGCTAAGTAGCAATGTGGGTGTAACCAAAAAAAATGTGGCTGTGAACAACAACTTGTGCATATAATAATATTGGGATTTTTTTCATACATCAAGGTGTTGGTTAGAGAATTCCCATATTTAATTGCAGCTTTAAACTAGGATATCTTGAGTACACGTTGTATAACATTAGATATATTGGTATTTGGTAAATTCGGAAAGGCAGGACATGTCCTGACAGCTCCCAAAACAAAGAATTGTAAAAAGAGTAACCTTAGCATTTAAAAGTGCTACTTATGAGTGATTACAGTGATCCCCCGTTTATTGCGTCCCCAACCATTGCGAACAGGGTACTTCGCTATTTTTCAACCCGGAAGTCAAAAATACCATCTACGCATGCGTGCCGGGCACGCATGCGTAGATGGCAGCGGCTTCCCTGGGTCTTCCCCCTCTTGCTGGCGTCAGCGAGGAGTTTCCCCACCGCCCACGCAAACTCCTCGCTGCCGCCCGCCCTTCGCCCGCCCACGCCGTTCATTCTCGCTGCTTTTGAGCTGAGTCCGGGAGCGAATTCGCTTCCGGACTCAGCTCAAAACCGCCGATAGCAAGCGGCAAGGAACGGCTTGTCTCGGCGCTTTCGAGCTGTCAGCTCGAAAGCGCCGAGACAAGCCGTTCCTTGCCGCTTGCTATCGGCGGTTTTGAGCTGAGTCCGGAAGCGAATTCGCTTCCGGACAGCTCAAAATCGCCGATAGCAAGCGGCAAGGAACGGCTTGTCTCGGCGCTTTCGAGCTGTCAGCTCGAAAGCGCCGAGACAAGCCGTTCCTTGCCGCTTGCTATCGGCGGTTTTGAGCTGAGTCCGGAAGCGAATTCGCTTCCGGACAGCTCAAAAGCGCCGAGAGCCAGCGCCCCCCGGACCCCCAACCCGGGTTTGGGGGGCTGCTAGGAAGCCCTCCATGCCGGCGGCAAACAGCCGCCCCGCCCCCAATCTTCGGCTCCTCGCTAGCGCTGTGGGAGTAAAAACACCGTCTGCACATGCGCAGACGGTGTTTTTACTTCCGCATCGCTACTTCGCGAAAACCCGCTCGTTGCGGGGTCTCCTGGAACGGAACCCTCGCAACGAGCGGGGGATCACTGTATATTCCATAATATGAAATAAACAGATTTTTCCTCTTTATATTCTCAAACTTTAGCAGGGCTGTTGCATTCACTCATTGGCGTATTGTAATTAAGTTACAAACGTAATAAATTTTGTTTTCAAATTTGATTCTGTTTTCATTCTGACAGGGATTTAAAATGGAAGGTAAGCCATTTTTCAATTTCATATTACCAGCATTAGACAAAGGAAGTCCCAAGTAAAAGTGAATTATGTGAGAACAAATAAAGTTGCAACTTTTCTTCAGTGTAAGGTCCACTTTTAAAATTTCACTTATCTAATCTGAACTTGAAGCTTAAATGTAATTTGTTCCAAAATGTACTCCAAAACCTGATCTGGATCTGAACTCTTCTCTCTTGTCAAATAAAGACATACATAACTTCATTTTGAGAGAATGGCCAGATGTTCACAGTGCTTTTTTACTTTATATAAGCAAGTTCACCACTCTCTAACTGCAATCTGGAACTTTATTATCTGTCCTGTATATACATGTGCATATGAAGCATTTTGGTTTGTTGTTGTTGTTTTAAAAAACCATGATTACTTTTCATGTTTTGCTGATAGTTGTGAATATAGAGCATGTGATCCACAAGGACAAAGTCAAACTAAGAGATCCAGAGCAATTTATATACTTACATCTAAATCATGTCTATCCTATGTTGATTCTTCATGTAGCACCATTGCACAAACACAAAATAACTGTAAAGTTTTATGCTTTCATGTTAATCTGCTTGAAGTTGGACTGGGAGGCACTGTATTACTTAATAACCGTACTTAATAACTATTGTCCAGTCTCCAACATTCCCTTTATGGGGAAGGCTGTTGAGAAGGTGGTGGTGGCGCTCCAGCTCCAGCGGTCCTTGGAAGAAGCTGATTATCTAGGTCCCCAACAGTCGGGTTTCAGGCCCGATTACAGCACGGAAACTGCTTTGGTCGCGTTGATGGATGATCTCTGGCGGGCCCGGGACAAAGGTTTATCCTCTGTCCTGGTGCTTCTTGACCTCTCAGCGGCTTTCGATACCATCGACCATGGTATCCTTCTGCGCCGGCTGGAGGGGTTGGGAGTGGGAGGCACTGTTCTTCAGTGGTTCTCCTCCTACCTCTCCGGTCGGTCGCAGTCGCTGTTAGTGGGGGGTCAGAGGTCGACCCCGAGGTTTCTCCCTTGTGGGGTGCCTCAGGGATCGGTCCTCTCCCCCCACTATTCAATATCTACATGAAACCGCTGGGTGAGATCATCCAAGGGCATGGGGTGAGGTATCATCAGTACGCTGATGATACCCAGCTTTACATCTCCACCTCATGTCCAATCAACGAAGCAGTGGAAGTGATGTGCCGGTGTCTGGAGGCTGTTGGGGCCTGGATGGATGTCAACAGACTCAAACTCAACCCTGATAAGACGGAGTGGCTGTGGGTTTTGCCTCCCAAGGACAATTCCATCTGTCCGTCCATTACCCGGGGGGGATTATTGACCCACTCAGAGAAGGTCCGCAACTTGAGTGTCATCCTCGATCCACAGCTCACATTAGAGAACCATCTTTCAGCTGTGGCAAGGGGGGCGTTTGTCCAGGTTCGCCTGGTGCACCAGTTGCGGCTCTATTTGGACCGGGACTCACTGCTCACAGTCACTCATGCCCTCATCACCTCGAGGTTCGACTACTGTAATGCTCTTTACATGGAGCTAGCCTTGAAAAGTGTTCGGAAACTTCAGATCGTGCAGAATGCAGCTGCGAGAGCAGTCATGGGCTTACCCAGGTATGCCCATGTTACACCAACACTCCGCAGTCTGCATTGGTTGCCGATCAGTTTCCAGTCACAATTCAAAGTGTTGGTTATGACCTATAAAGCCCTTCCTGGCATCGGACCAGAATATCTCCGAGACCGCCTTCTGCTGCACGAATCCCAGCGACCGATTAGGTCCTACAGAGTGGGCTTTCTCCGGGTCCCGTCAACTAAACAATGTCAGTTGGCGGGCCTCAGGGGAAGAGCCTTCTCTGTGGTGGCCCCGACTCTCTGGAACCAGCTCCCCCCAGAGATTAGAACTGCCCCTACCCTCCTTGCCTTTCGTAAACTTCTCAAAACCCACCTTTGTCGTCAGGCATGCGGGAACTGAGATATTTCCCCAGGGCCTATATAATTTATGTATGGTATGCTTGTATGTATGTCTTTTTAATAATGGGTTTTTAAAAAATATTTTAAATTGTAAATTATTAGATTTATCATGAACTGTTTTATTGTATTGTGAGCCGCCCCGAGTCTACGGAGAGGGGCGGCATGCAAATCAAACAAACAAACAAACAAATAAATAAATAAATAAATTACGGTGGTTCTCCTCCAATCTTTCTGGCAGGTCACAGTCGGTGTTGGTAGGAGGACAGAGATCGGCCTCCAGATCCCTCATTTGCAGGGTACCTCAGGGTTTGGTCCTCTCTCCTTTTCTATTTAACATCTTGGTGAGATCATCTGATGATACGGGATGAGGTATCAGCAATATGCTGATGACACCTAGTTATATATCTCCACCCCGCATCAGTTCAGTGAAGCAGTAGATAGGATGTGCCAGTCCCTGGAGGCTGTAAGAGTCAATTCCCTTCTAGATACAGGGGGAGTGGATGAGCCCTTAGAGGGCAGAGCTGAAGAGTTTAATCAGTTTCTGGGCAGTATTGCAGAGATGACTGGGCTGAGTCTTAGTCCGGTTGTGTGGGATGAGTTTGATCTGGCGACACCGATAAAGTGGGCAAGGCCATGGGAGCTGTGAGCTCCTCCACCTGTTGATTGGACCCATATCCCTCCTGGCTGGTCTTGGCCAGCAGGGAGGTGACACAAGGCTGGATCCAGGTGGTGACCAATGTTTCCTAGAGGGAGGGGCCCTTTCCACCTCCATTAAAGGAAACCTTCCCTGGATCCAGATATTTTGAATATCATCCCATCTCCAACCTTCCATTTCTAAGAAAGGTTGTTGAGAAAGTGGTGGGGCTCCAGCTCCTGCAGTCCTTGGATGAAGCCAATTATCTAGACCCTTATCAGTCTGGTTTCAGGCCTGGTTATAGCACTGAAACTGCTTTGGTCGCACTGATAGATGATCTCTGGTGGGCCCCGGATAGAGGATATTCTTCTATCTTGGTGCTTCTTGACCTCTCAGAAGCTTTCAATACCATCAACTATGGTATCATTCTGCACCAACTGGAGGGGCTGGGAGTGGTGGTCAGTCACAGTCAGTGTTAGTGGGGGGACAGACATCGACTCCAAGACCCCTTTTATGTAGAGTGCCTCAGGGGTTGGTTCTCTCCTTTCTACTTTTAATATCTACATGAAACTGCTGAGTGAGATCATCCATTATTGCTGGATGACACCCAGCTGTACATTTCCACCCTGTGTCAATTCAATGAAGCAGTGGAAGTGATGTGCCAGTGCCTGGAGGCTGTGAGGGTCTGGATGGGTGTCAACCGTCTCAAGCTTAACCCCGACAAGATGGAGTGTTGTGGATTTCACCTCCCAAGGACTATTCCATCTGTCAATCCATTACTCAGAGTGAGGGGGGTTGATGTCCTCAGAGAGGGTCTACAACTTGGGAGTCCTTCTTGATCCACAGCTGAGGATAGAACAACATCTCTTAGCTGTGGCCAGGGGGACTTTTGCACAGGTTTGCCTGGTTTGGATAGTGAGTCTCTTCTCACAATCACTCATGCCCTCACTACCTCGAGGCACTGTACAGGGACTACTCTTACAGAACGTTTGGAGATTTCAGTTAGTCCAGAATGCAGCTATGTGAGCTGTTATGGGTTTACGCAGATACACCCATATAACTCCATCGCTCCATGAGCTGCACTGGCTTCCGATCATTCTCTGAACATAATTTAAATTGTTGGTTATTACTTGTAAATCCCTACATGGCTTAGAACCAGATTATTTACGGGACTATCTTCTGCCTCACATGTCCCAGTGACCAATTTGATCCACAGAATTGGCATTCTCTGGGTCCTGTCAGCCAAGTAATGCTGATTGGTGGGGTGACAGGGAAGAGCCTTCTCTGTGGCAGCTCTGGTCCTCTGGAACCAACTCCTGCCCAGAGATTCGCACTGCCCCACCCTCCTAGCCTTCCAAAAGGCTTTAAAAATATGGTTTTGCCAGCAAGCCTGGGGCCTTTGAGCAACAACATTCTACTCTGACCAGTAACAATAAATTATTGATGGATCAATCATTTGTTTATTGTGGTTTTAAATTTTGTATTTCTGTTTTATTTTTGTATGCCACCCAAGTCTGTCAAGAGATGGTTGGCCTATAAATTGAAGTGTGAGTAAGTAAGTATGTATGTATGTAAGTAAGTAAGTAAGTAAGTAAGTAAGTAAGTAAGTAAGTAAGTAAGTAAATAGCTAGCAACCCTACTTGGATCAGGAGGCTCTTCTCACAGTCACTCATGCCCAGGGCCGCCAATAGACTGGTATTACTGGGAGTGGCATCACGGGCCCGGCCAAATTGGAAAATGGGGGGGCCCGGCGCCCGGCAAAAACTCTCCAACCCCGATTGAGACAAACTCTGCCTCTGCGGAGCTTCTCCGACCGCGGCCCGCACCTTCTTCCCACCCCTGCGAAGAAAGAAGGCAGGGAGGCCAGCAGACAGGATGATGGAAACTCATTCTTACACGCGCGTTCCCTCACCTCAACGGAGATATTTATAATATATACCGGTATGTGTGCGTTGGATCAATTCACATCCAACCCACACCAACTTAATTCGGACAAAGAAGCTCCGGACTGACCTCCACCCCACCCACCCCGGCTGGGATTCCCCATGGACACTCGGGCATGCAAGACAACAAAAGAGCCAGGGCTTGCATGACCGGTGAAGTGGGGGGGGACTCCCTTCCGAAGCTCCCAGGGGATCCCCTTCCCTCCCACGGCCGGGAGGGGAATGAAGAAGGGGGAAGCGAAGAGAGAAGGCTGGCAGGCGCCGGTTTTTGTATGGCCTGAACGAGCCGCCTCTCTCTCTCTCTCTCTCTCTCCGTCTCTCCCCGCCCGGCTGCAGACAAAGGAGCCGCTCGGTGCCATCCTGCAAGGCGCAGGGAAGGTGGAAAGGGTGGGAGGTGGTCAGATCTCTCCCCCCGGGGCAGGGGAGGGAAAGTGGGGGCGAGGCAAGAGAGAGGGGGGAGGCCGGAAGGAGGGGAGAAAGCGGGGAGGCTTGGCCGCCGGGCAGCTGAAAAGGAAGAAGCCGGTTTTGGAGCTTCCCCCTTAAAACGCGAAGCGCGGAGCTGGTAACGAGGGAAGCAAGCATCTGCTCGTGGTAAGACTTTGCCCAAAGTGGCTTAAACAAGAGGTGGTGATGATTGTGTGTGTGTGTGTTTGTTTGTTTGTGCTTGCAAGCGCGCTGGAGATTGCGGGAGCTTGGAGACGCGCGCTCTGGACGGTCCCGGGCGCATAAAGATGCAAACTTTTTAAAAAAAATTTAACGAAATGATTTCCCCCCCTTTAAAGCGCTTTGCTGCTCTTCTCGCCCACGCGCACCTAATCCGGGGGAAGTTTAGTAGAGTTTTCTAGGTCATTCGGGTCCTTGGTTGACCCAAAGGTGCTTTTTTCTGGAGGCCACTGGACTTTCCGCTTTGTCTTTTTGGAGACGTTTGGCTTCTCATCACTCCAAGAAATACAATCCTGGCCATCCAATGTCCTCGCTTTGCCAAGCCAACATCTGCATGTGCTCAGGAACCCCCTTGTCCCATCAACCTGCTCGGGAGATGAAAAAAAGAACCTAAGAAGAGCCATGCTGAATCAGGCCAAAGCCCATCGAGTCCAACATTTTGTGTCACACAGTGCCCCACCAATTGTCCATGGGGATCTTGAGTAGAAAGAGAAGGCAAAACCCTCCCTTTCCATTGACCCCAACAAATGGTACTCAAGGGAATCCTGCCTGCCTCAACGAACATAGAGGTGGCACATGGACATCCATTTCAATAACCGCCGATACACTTGGCATCCATGAATCTGTCTAATCCTGCCTTGAAGCTATCAAGGCTGACATAGATGAGAAGTGAAAGGTCTTCAAAAACAACCATCACCACCATCACCAGAAAGTCCAGTTGCCTCTTGGGGAAAACCCCCCACACTTTTGGGACAATGGTGACCTGGATCAGGTGTCTACAACCTTGGCAACTTTAAGCCTGGAGGACTTCAACTCCCAGAATTCCCTGGCCAGCAAATGCAATCCCTGAGATATTGGAACACTGCTATCATGTCTCCCTTGGCCCTTCTTTTCATTAAACTAGCCATGCCCAGTTCCTGAAATAGCCTATGGCAGTGCTTCCCAACCTTGACAACTTGAAGATATCTGGACTTCAACTCCCAGAATTCCCCATCCAGCGTTTGCTGGCTGGGGAATTCTGGGAGTTGAAGTCCAGATATCTTCAAGTTGCCAAGGTTGGGAAACACTGGCCTATGGGACCGCCTCGCTTGGCGTGAAGCGGGAAATGATCCACGGGGGATGGAGTGGCTTGGCGACTTAAAATAGTTTTAAAATGGCGGGGGGGCAGACACTTAGGCTGTATGGGGCCCCAAAATTCCTGATGGTGGCCCTGCTCATGCCCTTGTAATCTCATGGTTAGATTATTGCAACGTGCAGTAATGGGGCTATCCTTGAAGAGTGTTTGGAGACTACAGTTGGTCCAGAATACAACCATGTGAGTTGTTGTGGGTGCACCTAGGTACACCCACATTACACCAATCCTCCGTGAACTGCACTGGCTGCTGATTGGTCTCCGGACACAATTCAAGGTGTTGGTCATTACCTTTAAAGCCCTACATGGCTTAGGGCCAGAGTATCTTTGAGACCGCCTTCTACTACATACTGTAGCTCCCAGTGATCAGTATGGGCTGATATGGATTCCATCAGCTAAAAAGTGTCAGCCAGTGGGTCCAGGTGGGATGGCATTCTCTGTGGTTGCCCCGGCTCTCTAAAACCAGCTACCTCCTGAGATCTGAATCATCCCCATCCTATTGGCCTTCCAGAAAGCTGTAAAGACCTGGCTTTTCCCACAGGGCTGGGACCGCTGATCTTATGGGGGAACTTGTTTTTAAATGGTTTTTAGAGGTTTTATATTACTATTGTTGTTTTGTGTTCTTTTTGTGAGCCACCTAGAGTTCCTGGGAAGTTGTGTGGCATAGAAATTGGATAAATAAATTAAATAAATAAAGGAACTTTGTAAAACATGTTGTGGTAGCTGCAGTGCTGTTTTTTACTTTGTTTTGTCGTCCATACATTAATGTAAAAATATGTGAAGTTGAAACAAAATTTTATACTGTTATTGTGCAGTAAGACTGGATAAAATAAGTTCTGCATGTTATTTACCTATAAATGCAGCTGTCAACACTCAAATTATTTTCCAAATCCCAAGATGTTAAAACTTATGGGATTTAATTATGAAAAAGACAGATGTTGTAACATCTTTTGATTCCCAATCAAGTAGTTCCCAGATTTAAATTTATTTTCTAGAGGACATGCACCAACACTAATCTGTTTACTTTTTCCAAGTCTGAATTAGTAGATTATTGAGAATATATAGTTTACTTTTGTGTTGCTTTTGCTGTTTTTAATTTCTTTGGAATTTATGGAAAACTATGTTTTAAGTCATACCAATTGTTAATTTTTGCACATTCCATTGGATGTCCTGTTAAAATTTTGTACTTGATTATATGATTGTCATCATAAACATTCAATTATTTTTATTAGCATTATCTCTCATAATTTCAGTCTTTATTATTAGATATTAACAATAACTGAATACATTAATTTAGAGATAAAATGAAATAATCAATGTCCAGAAATGGGAAACATAGTTATGCTTGGCATTTAAAATGAATAGAAGTAGACCAGATGACATATTGTTTTTTTAAAGTAACCATATAAAAGTTTGTGCTTCAAAGTAAACTTAGTCCTGATGCTATTTATTAGGTAGTTTATAATATTTCACATAATGTTTATACTTCCAAATCAGTATGGGCTGTAGAAATGTCTACAAGTTCTGTTTGACTTTGCAGAACAATTTGTTGTATATTTATTATACAATCATTCAAATCAAAATACCGTAACCAATGCTATATTATTAGTCTTGCTATTAGTTCAGCCAGAAGATATAATAAGAACAATAAGCAGAGGTGGGCTGCAGCTGGTTTGCACCGGTTCAGGCAAACTGGTTGTTAATTTTTTTACCAGTTCAGAGAACTGGCTAATCCCATCTCTGGCTGGCCC
Source organism: Erythrolamprus reginae (assembly GCF_031021105.1). Taxonomy (NCBI): domain Eukaryota; kingdom Metazoa; phylum Chordata; class Lepidosauria; order Squamata; family Dipsadidae; genus Erythrolamprus; species Erythrolamprus reginae. The sequence continues at coordinate 50,479,424 of NC_091956.1, forward strand.
TGCCTTACTCTTACCAGGAGTCCTTCTGCATGCCCCATTTTGACTTCCAGGTGGTACAGGAGGCCGTCCAGGACCAAACGGAGTCAAAGGGGGCATCACACAGCCTCCCTGCCCTTTTTTGGCTTTCAGGATGGTACAGAAGCCCTATCAGCATAGTTGCCTCTAAGCTGAGCAGTGAGCAATCACTTACTTAAAAATCATCATCAAGTCAGAGTTTTCCAAACCTGCCCAGAAGCCGAGAGGGAAAGAGTGAGAGGGAAGAAGAGAGAGAGGAAGAGAGGAAGAGAGAGAAACAGATAGAAAAAAGAGAGGAAGGAAAAGAGAAAGAAAAAGAATGGGAGTAAGGAAGAGAGAAAGAAAATCAAAATCTAGTTTGAAACTAGCTCAACTATTTAAGTGGCATTTTGATATTGATAGAGTTGCCCTATTATGAGCTCACTTTTATAGACACACAGTACAGTATTTTATTTTGAAATTCTCTGAGGCAAAACAGGGTGGGTTTTTTATTTGTTTGTTTGTTTGTTTGTTTACTTACTTACTTACTTACTTACTTATTTACTTACTTATTTATTATTTCTATGCCGCCCAGTCCCGAAGGGACTGCTGCTCAGACACTATACTTTTCCACTCACCCCCCCAAAAAAAAATTAGAGGGAACACTGCCTATCAGGCCCAAAATGGGGCATGGGGGGCATTGTGCATCCCTCCCATGCCCCATTTTGGCTTCCAGGGTGGTGCAGGAAAATAGTTGTTCTACCCTCAGGTGCTTTGCAGAATAGGTTGACTCCCTCTTCTTTGTGGCAACCCTTGAGATATTGGAACATTGCTACCATGTCTTCCCCAGTCCTTCTTTTCATTAAACTAGACATAACCAGTTCCTTTATATGTTTTAGCATCCAATCTCCTAATCATTTTTGTTGCTCTTCTCTGCATTTTTTCTAGAGTGTCAACATCCTTTTTTGCATCATGGTAACCAAAACTGAAAGCAGTATTCCAAGTGTGGCCTTACCAATACATTATAAAGTAGTAGTAATACTTCGTGTGATCTTGATTCTATCCTTCTGTTAATGAGCTTAGAACTGAGTTGGCTTTTTTGGCAGCTGCTGCGCACTGCTGGCTCATATTTAAATTGTTATCCACTAGGACTCCAAGATCCCTCTCACAGTTACTACTGTTGAGCCATGTACCACATATACTATTCCTGTGTATTTTGTTTTTGTTGCCTAAATGTAGAACCTTACTTTTTTCACCATTGAATTTCATTTTGATTGATAGCACCCAATGTTCAAGTCTGTCAAGATCCTTCTGTATCTTGAGCCTATCTTTCCAAAATCAGTTCTTCATCTCGGATCATGATCCCTGGTTATTTGAGTTATCATTATCACAACTACCTTGACTTGCCAGTGGAAACGGAATGGCTGAATTTGGCACCTGATTTCTGCTTGCAGAGCACATATTCGCGATTCTAGATAGATAATCTGTCCACGTAGAGTAGTAATTTGTTTACAAAAAGGACAGTATCTAAATTTAAAAAGAGTACTTCGAAACATAACTGTAAAACAACTATTTTCTTTGTGTATCTTTGTGCTTTTGTGTGTACATATATACATATGTAAGTCTATGTTTTTCAGTTATTCCACTATTCATCTTTATAGTAAAATAGTATGCTTTTAGGCTTTTATTCATGGAAAAATAATACTTGTGACATTGTTCCTGAATTATCAATGTTCCTGAATTATCCTCACAATTAATGCATTATATTTATTATAATTATGCATATATCATTTTTCGGCTTCTTTATTCTAGTAAAATGTGTTAGTTTTCTTTGTTTTCGTTTCATTATTTCCCCTTTTTTAATTTGTTTACAATTCATTTGATTAGGCAGCTTTCTCAGGTATAAATGCTTGAGAACAACCTACACTCACTGGCAAAATTATCTGTATAACTCATCTTTCATATACTGTCTGAATTATCTACTCTGCTTAGCTATGGTAGTGAGCATTGTTTTATTAAAAGTATTGAATAAACTTTGAATTCCAGAATGGTTGGGCCATGACCCATAATTTCTCTGTAAATGTTCCATACAATATATTTTTGCTTTCAAAATATATTTTTATATTTTTTTCTTCCTAAATACAAAATGTAACTTATGTCTTACAAAGAGAACTTACTGTATGATAGACTAAATAGCAAAACTATTGTTAATGACATGCCTCAGAGAATATTATAATACATTTTTTGATACATTAAATAGATTTAGGCATTCTTGGCTTATGTTCTTTTTTCTAGAGTATGCAAAATATTCTTTACACATTTTCCCACTGTACCTGAAAATAAATGGCTCTGCCACAATTTGCAACAGTGCCATCCATACTTAAAAGAGAGGTATTGAATTGCCTGGCTAACTAGCATAATTTACAAAATGTTAAGCTTCGTTGCATAATATATTCCATGTTTGTCTTCAATTTCAAGCAGAATGAAACAGTTTGCACTAAGCTATGTATTTTCACAACTGAGATACATTTTACTCTGTGTTGGTTATCCACTATGATTTGTTATGTATTGTTACAAAGGATTGGTTTCAATTTAATTTTATGCAACCATTTCATTTTGCCCACATATTGTTTCAAAGCTTAATTATGTGTAAAGAAATATCGATTTCACAATTGTTATTCAATATGTTTTGTGAACATAAAAGAATAATTTTAGTTATAATTCCTAATTGATGAATTTCAAACATGGTGAAGAAATAAGTGGACATTTCTGGACATTTTCTACATTAAATAAGAATTTAGTAAAAATTTAAAATGTAGCATAAATCTTTTTTAACTAAAAGACAAAATATTTATACAATCTGAAGGTTTACCTGAGATTACCTGTGATGACCGGGTAATGGTAGTATTAAAATGTAACTGACCATTTAAAGATAATGTATATTATGGTTATCTGTTGCATATATCTATAACTTGTTTTTTCTGTTTTTAGGTCAAAAAAGCACTATTTCATTATATGTTAAATGATATTGATTTATTTATGTATATTAGAGGTGAGTCGCATTTATTAGTATTTTATTTGTTTGTTTGTTTGTTTGTTTATTTATTTATTTAATTGGATTTGTATGCCGCCCCCCTCCGAGAACTTGAGGCGGCTCACAGCATATATAAAAACAGAACAATAATGTAAATCCAATTAATACTACAATTTCAAAACAATTAAAAGTAAAACATATCGACCAAACATTCAGCAATCATATTTAAAGCATTCAGTGGTCAGGGGGAAGATCTAAAAGTCCCAAGCCTGGTGGCAAAGATGGTTTTTAAGCTCTTTTGGAAGGTAAGGAGAGTGAGGCAGTGTGAATCTCTGGGGGGGAGTTGATTCCAGAGGGTCGGGGCTCCCACAGGGAAGGCTCTTTCCCTAGGTCCCACCAGCCGACATTGCTTGGTCGACAGGACCCTAAGGAGACCCACTCTGTGGGACTTCAACGGTCGCTGGGATTCGTGCGGCAGAACACGGTCTCGGAGATAATCTGGTCCTGTGCCATGTAGTGCTTTATAGGTCATAGCCAACATTTTGAATTGTGCCCGGAAACTGATTGGTAGCCAATGCAGTCTGCGGAGTGATGGCGAGATATGGACATTTCTTGGAAGGCCCAAGACTTCTTGCACGGCTGCATTTTGAACAAGTTGAAGTTTCCGAACACTCTTCAAAGGTAGTCCCATGTAGAGAGCATTGCAGTAGTCGAAACTCGATATGATAAGGGCATGAGTGACTGTGAGCGAAGACTCCCTGTCCAAATAGGACCACAACTTGTGCACCAGGCAAACCCGGGCAAACACCCCCCTCGCCACAGCTGAAAGATGGTGTTCTAAAGTTAGCTGTGGATCGAGGAGGAGTTGCCCAAGTTGCGAACCCTCTCTGAGGGAGTCAATAATTCCCCCCCAGGGTGATGGATGGACAGATGGACGTGTCCTTGGAAGGCAATACCCACAACCACTCCGTCTTGTCTGGATGGAGCCTGTTGGCACCCATCCAGACCCTGACAGCCTCAAGACACCAGCACATCACTTCCACTGCTTCGCTGAGTGGACATGGGGTGGAGATGTACAGCTGAGTGTTGTCATCGTACTGATGGTAACTCACCCCATGCCCTTGGATGATCTCACCCAGCAGTTTCATGTAGATATTAAACAGCAGAGGGGAGAGAACCAACCCCTGAGGAACCCCACAAGTTAGGGACCTAGGAGTCGACCTCTGCCCTCCCACTAACACCGACTGTGATCAACCAGAGAGGTAGTAGGAGAAGCACCGTAAAACAGTGCCTCTCACTCCCAACCCCTCCAATCAGTGCAGAAGGATACCATGATCTATGGTATTGAAAGCCGCTGAGAGGTCAAGAAGCACCAGGACAGAGGATAAACCCCTGTCCCGGGCCCGCCAGAGATCATCCATCCGCGCGACCAAAGCAGTTTCCGTGCTGTAGCCGGCTCAGAATCCTGACTGCCGAGGGCCTAGATAATTGGCTTCTTCCAAGGACCACTGGAGCTGGAGCGACACCACCTTCTCAACAATCTTCTCCATAAAGGGAAGGTTGGAGACAGGACGATAGTTATTAAATATGGCTGGGTCCAGGGAGGGCTTCTTGGGGGGGCACACAAGTGCCTCCTTGTACGGAGTGGGAAAGGACCCCTCCTCAGAGAAGCATTGGTAATCTCCTGGACCCAGCTCTGTGTCACCTCCCTGCTGGCCGAGACCAGCCAGGAGGGACACGGGTTTGACAAACAGGTGGCGGAACTCACAACACCAATGGCCTTGTCCACTTCATCAGGTGTCACCAGGTCAAACTCGCTCCAAACAGATGGACTAAGACGGGCCTCTGTCACCTTGACTAACTCGTTGTCAGCCGACTCTGCACTCCAATTGGAGTCAAGGTCAGTCCGGATCTGAGCAATTTTGTCTGTGAAAAATTTATTTAAAGCCTTGGCACTACCCTGCAAGGGTTCCCCAACTCCCCCCTCATTAAGAAGGGAGCGAATCACCCTAAACAGGGCGGCCGGGTGAGATTCCGCAGACCCAATCATGCCGATATTGTATGCACACCTTTTCGACCTGACTGCCACTTTGTAAATCTCAATATGAGCTTTTACAAGTGTTCGGTCAGATTCGGATCTGGTCTTTCTCCAACGCTTCTCTAGGGTTCTCTTCTGGCGTTTCATTTCCCCAAGCTACTCGGTAAACCAAGAAGACCTCCAGGGTGTGTTGCCAGAGAAAAGTCGCAAAGGCGCAATTCGGTCTAGAACCTCTGTCACAGCCGTATTCCAGGCTGCAGCAAGCGACTCCGCCTAACTGTGGACAAGTGAATCCGGCAAAACCCCAAGAGTTCTTTGAAAATCTTCTGGATCCATCAGACGTCTGGGGCGGAACCTCTTAATCAGTTCTGCCTCCCTGCAGGGAAGTATTGGAGCCTTAAAATCAAGCCGCAGTACAAAATGATCTGACCATGACAATGGCAAAGTTTCTAAGCCCCTTAATATCAGATCATTACTCAACTGTCCTGAGAGGAAAACCATGTTGAGAGTGTGTCCCTCCTGAACTACTTGGGTCAGGTCCATGGTTGCCATGGTGGCCATGAACTCCTGCACCATCCCTGAGGGTTCACCGAGTGACGGCAGATTAAAATCCCCCCAAGACTATAAGTCTGGGGGACTTCACCACCAGTTCGGCTACCTCCTCGAGCAGCACAGGCAGGGCTGTTGACGCGTACCTGCCTCCCAGGTCCAACCTCATAAGAAGGGACTCGCAACCTGCAATCTCAGGAGCAGTGAGCCTACACAGCTTGAAGGTCTTCTTGGGTATAATTGCAACTCTTCCTCCCCTTCCCGGGGGTCATGGCTGGTGCCACACCTGAAACCCGGCTGGGCACATTTCCGAGAGAGGAACTCCCCCCTCTGAGCCCAGCCAGGTCTTAGTCACACACGCCAGGTCTGTCTCCTCCAGAAGTAAATCCTGGATGAGGGAAGCTTTATTTATAGCAAACCTGGCATTGAGCAGCAACAGCCTGAGTCCAGGGTCTGGATTTCACTTGTCACCAGTTCCCTGGGTTGAGTCCATGGGGCCGGAACAAGAGACTGCTTTCAAGCAGCGGCCCCTTGTTCCCGTGAACGGCCTACCCCATGTCTCCTGCCATATCTGCCTCTCCCCAGCATGACCAGAATATTCAAGCCCTCCACCACCCAAGAGATAGGCACCCCCACTCCTCCTGCCTCCAAGCATTATTAATATTTATTAGACTTGTATGCCACCCTTCTCCGAAGACTCGGGCCGGCTCACGGGACGGCTCACATTTATAAACAATCCCTTGATTCTAAAGTGTAACTTTGAATACTTATGATTGAAGATTTTAGTGCAGGGTCAGAACTGGGTTAGTGCCTGGAAAATTAACTTAGTGGACTTACTTGAATGTGAGGAGCATGAAAGCAGAGAATGCCAGCAAGATCTGTTAAAATTTTGTGTTAGAAAAAATGAAAGGAACACCAGATCATTCAATTAAAAAAAAAAAGAATCCAAATGCTTCTTTTCTGAAGAATGCAAATGCTTTGAAAACAAATGGTAAATTCCAAGTGACCATTCCTGCTCAATCAGCAAATGGCTATCATTTCCCTAGAATATAGAATAAATATTGTATAATTCCTAATAATGTTTATTCTTGCCTTTATGGGAGCCAAATAAGAATTTAGAACAACTTTTTGAAGGCTGAACCCATATGTTTTAATATTGGAAGGTAATGGAATGAAAAATCTGATGCTCAGGCCATAGAGAGACAATTCTGATGAGCACAGATAGAACCAACTTAATGACACATAATCAGTCAATTAGCTGTGCCCCTACAATAGCTGTTAACAGTAATAATTTTGATTGGATCATTTTAAAATTGATAAATACAAAATAATACAGATAAACTAGGTATTACAGTAAGAAAAAAGCTCTTATGATCAATATATAATAAACACAAGAGGGTTTACACAGTAAGATATCAGGTCTATAACATTGCTGTGAAAGGAAATTTCCAAATGTGATATAAGCTGCTGTACAGAGTCCTATGGAGCTGCAAAATTGCACTCATTTTAATGATTATAAGGTATTAGTAGTTATTTTCAACTTACCTTTCTATTTGCAGCAATATTTTGTTGTTTTACAGCAGTCTACAACATAGAAAGTGTTCTCAAAAACTATTTTTTTCTAAATGAATGCAAAACTATTTTAATTTGCAAAACCTCTCTCCTCACTCATAGTCTCTTCTAAGAATTTTAGACTGCAATTTTTGATATAGTCTGGTTTTTGTAATAATGTATGGTAAGATTTTATTTCAGAGTATGAATAGTACAAGCTCTTTTAAACCAAGCACATACTAAAGTTTAACAAAAATATATGTTACCTGATTTATACTTGAAAGAAACAGTATATCCCATATTATATATATAAAGCCTCTTGTAATTTCAAAAGGTTATCAGTTATTTTCTGCATAATTCCTTTTGGAGACCCATTGTCCATGACACACCATTGTTTATATTAATATTTCACTTATGTGTCAAATCAATTTAATAATAATGTCCAAGGATGTGACCTTATTTAACTTTAGGTATGATGCCACACTAAATTGGCTACCAGAGATTGTCAAATTAATTATACAATCTAAACATGAAGCAGCAGAAACAGATTTAGTCTCAGGAGAACTACTTTGGTCTAGTTAGATATTATTAATAGTCTATCCAGAACACATATTTTCTGAAAACATAAAATCTGTTGCATCTTTACCCTTTACATTTAATTAATTGAAAGCAAAACATGAATGGTTACAAAAAAAAATCAAAGTAGTAATGCCTTTATTTGGCTTCAATTAATTGAATGTACCTAGAGATACAGAATATTGTAACACCAAATAATATACCACATAAGTTGCATGGTTAGAAAAATTCTACAATTACAATAAATACAAAAGAGTTTTGTTCTTCTATCCTCTCTGATGATTTATCTACTACACTTTTATTTCTATTTTTTTAATTTGCAAAATTGCAATTTTGAAAAAAAAAGTGCTTCTGTATCATTCATCTTCCACTGGTGAAGAAAAATATTGTGGATCATGGGAGATGGACTTTACTATTACCAAAATCTCATCATAATATTAAAAATAATTTTAAAAGGAAAGAGAAATTGGCTTCACTTTGCTGGAAAAGAAAAGAAAAAGAGAGAAAAAGGAAAGGAAAGGAAAGACTATGGGTGACATGATAGCAATGTTTCACTATTTGATGGTGCCACAAAGAAGAGCTATTAAACTATTTTCCAAAGTACCAGAAGGCAAAACAACAAACAATGGATGGAAACTAATCAAGGGAAAAGAAATCTAGAACTAAGAAGAAATTTTCTAACAGTGAGAACAATTAGCCAGTGAAATGGCTTCCTACAGACATTATGGGTACTTCATCACTGTAGGCTTTAAAAAGAGACTAGGCAGCCATTTGCTTGAAATGGTATAGGGTCCCTTGCTTGAGCAGAAACTTTGACTACATAGAGTTGGAAGAGACCTTGTAAGTCATCCAGTCCAAACCCTGCCAGAGCAGGAGACCCTACACCATCCCCAACAAATGACAGTCCAATCTCTCCTTGAAAGCCTCCAGTGTTGAAGCACCCACGACTTCTGAAGGCAAGTTGTTCCATTGTTTGATTGTTCTCATTGTCAGAAATTTTCTCCTTATTTCTAGGTTGTGTTCTGGTTTTTGACTAGAGCCTCTGTTAATTGGAATAAAGGCTTACTGAATGCAGAGATTTATAAAGCAAAAAACATCATCTTTATTTCTCTCTCTTCTGTTACAAAACTGCGTCGTCATCGGCAGGCAATCACTTTTATCTCAGTGTTTAATAAATCAACAAGAACATTCTCTAAATATTTCTTCCTTCATTTTAAGATTTATGGCTAGGGAGCATTAGCTCAGGGTAGTTGCAGTTAAAAGACACATAAAAACAAAGCTTACTTCAGAGCTGCGGAAGGACACCTCCATATTGATTTATGGCAGAATTGAAAACTCCGCCCTTCTTCTCCACTGACACCTGGACGTGATGAATTAATTACTTAATTAACCCATTCCTCTCCTTAATATTTCTTCCCTGACACCTGTTCTCTCCATCTCTGTAATCTTCTGAAATGAAGATTTAACCATCTATTATCTGTTTCTTCTTCACTGGAGTCTGAACTCATAGAAACATTCTATGCTTGGTCTGTCCCTTGTTCTTATGCCTGTAAATCAAGACCTTCCACTAATTCATAAACACTATCTGAATCAGAATCTTCAAAATCTTCAAACTGAACAGGAGTATTCACAACAGGTTGTACCTCTCCTTGTCTGAATTACTTTATCATATCATCCTTGTTAGCTTTGGATAATAGTTTGATTTTGTTGCAATTAAATTAATTCGCACTAAACAAAAGAGGGTGGGTGTCCTTGATTCTGTATATTTGTACAATGCAGCCTTTAATCTGAAATAATATATATAGTTGTCCCTGATATACCTAACAAAATTGGTACACCATCTGGACATTTGCCAACCATTACTTAATAAATCATAATAATTCGAAGAGTTGAAAAAGACAGTAATCTCTGTGGAAAAATAAATATCTAACATTATTACTGATAAGGCATAGCCCCTTAAAATTATCAGTGCAGTGGTCAGTTCATGTGCATAAAAAAAGAGGCTATATCATTAAACAGATGATTAGAAAATAGGATTGAATAGGATTACAGACAATAAGCTAAATTCATTTAATAAATCAATTTTTGTAAACTTCCTGACCTTTTCTTAGATATGTGCCAACTTCTTAATCATACATAAGCCTTCGCATATGAAAATGCTTAGTGAAGAATGAAACAGCAAAGAATAATTTTGTGTGGTTGACCCACACTTAATGCAGTACAGGTGCCATGAAAAAAGCTAACATTTTCTTTGTGTCTCAGTACATTAAATGCTATGGTACAATGAGTCAGTTGCCTTTGTATATTGTGCTTAAACTATACCAACAACCTTTCACAGGCATGCCTGTTAAAATTGATGCTGCCAAGTAAACAGGGTTTTTTTAGCCATTTTTAATGTAAATTTAAACCAATTATAAAGAAGCCAGATACAAACCTCCTGAAAACTGTTCTAGGGCTTGAATTTATGTATTTTTACCAAGAAGTATAAGATATACTTTTGTATCTATTGTTTAGAGAAGCAAGTTTTTGCTGTTCAATTTATTTGGAAATGCATTTGAAAATCAAAATAAAACTTTATTGTAGAATAGTTATATTCTTGTATAATGTACTTAAGATTCAGAATTAGAAATTATTACCTAGTCACATCAGGTAATTCTTTAATATATTTCATGATGATTTGCTATATAAGCATTGCAATGTATAAATAATAGTAATTAATAATATTTCTAGCTGATTTCTCAACTTTTTGAAACTAACAATGTTGCTTGTAATCCCAAAATCTTTATTATAAAATAGTGTAAACAAAGAAATGCACTGATATATATTATTTTAGGTATATCCAGATATGATAATTAAACTCATAAAAACCAGTTATTGGTTTAATAAAATTAATCATTATTTCTTTTCTAGTCATATTAGAAAAGATTGGTTTTTTTTAAAAATGTTGCATTTAAAATGTAAAATATGTTTGGTTTTTATTATGAGAGCAGTGGAAGAAGTCAATTAAATTACATCATAATTGGGAGTCTTTCAGGAAAATGGATAAAAGAATAGCCAGATCTAGGCTTATAGATCAGGCAAATATTAGATAGCAGGCAAAATGTTGGAGATTGATTGATTGATTGATTGATTGATTTATTGATTGATTGATGCTGGCTTCTAGTGCTCCAACACTGGAGGTTTTAGATTCAAAATAAATGAACTTCACTGAAGAAAATACGACTTTAGCAATTGAGTGATCAATGCCTGGAATGCACTACCTAACTCTGTGGTATCTTCTCCAAAGCCCAAAAACTTTAACCTTAGAATGGTTACAGTCCATCTCTCCCCGTTTCTAAGAGTTCGTAAGGGGCATGCATAAGCGCACCACTGTGTCTACCATCCCTGTCCTACTCTCCTGTTGTCCTCTTTTATCATAACTTTTTGTTTGTGTTATATTTATAAATACTACTATCCTATACTTGTTCGACAAATTAAATAAATAAATAAATAAACAAACAAAACATAAATAAGCAAAACATAAGCAGAGGAGTCTCAGTTTCCCTTTTGCTTTCATAGTAGCCAAAAGCTTTACAACAGAGTCCACACACACTCCTTGCTCATGCAGCAAATATTATTTGAGTTTCCAAACATCCTTCAACTCTGTCACACACACTAATAGGATGCTAGCCAGATAAATTCCAATGTAAGCAGAGACAGATTTTTTCCCTCTTATTTTCCTCCTCAGTTCAGACAAATCTGTTCCTTCTAATGTAACACCAGTTAAAGGGAAAAAAGGGAAAAAAGGGAAAAAATGCAGGAAAAGATTTACAGATGTGATTAGGAAAACACAAGTATGAGAAGCTGCCTATTTCTCCCATGGCCAGTTCTATGTGGCATGCTCCAGAGTCAGTTTACCTGAGAGCCTGGTCATCCTGCAGCCAGACAGCAAAACCAGGAATGTTGTTTACAAGGAGGTCCTGAGTAATTCATCTGACGGACGAATTGAAAGTCTATGCTCTGCTGTACAATCATTTGGACGTCAGGGACCACCAAGATCATACTTTTAAATTCTGCGGACAACCATATTCATAATTTTAAGTCCCACAGACCACTAATACGATTTTTTAAAAGCTAATACATTTGTAAAATAGTGATCAGAAAACTTCCATCTATTTAACATAACAAAATTATAAATCCCAGCGGCTGATTAGGTCCCACAGAGTTGGCTGTCAACTAAACAATATTGGTTGGTGGGGCCCAGGGGAAGAGCCTTCTCTGTGGTGGCCCCGGTCCTCTGGAATCAACTGCCTCCACCCTCCTTGCCTTCCATAAAATGCTGAAGACCCACCTCTGTTGCCAGGCGTGGAGATGATTACCTCCCCCCTTCATTTTTTCTCTGACCTCTGTAGTATGATTTATTGGGTTGAGTGTGTACGAGTGCATAGTTGTGATTTTATGATATTGATTATTTTATATTAATGTTTTTTAATTGACTTTTTAAATTTTAATATTAGATTTGTAATGTAATGTACTACTATTACATTGTGAGCTGCCCCGAGTCTTCGGACAGGGGCGGCATACAAATCTAATAAATTATTATTATTATTATTATTATTATTATTATTATTATTATTATTATTATTATAAATGCTTATTTAATTATAACAAAATCATAAATGTTTATTTAATTGTAACAAATTTTTTAAAGGTTGTTTAATTCTAACAGAATTATTAAATCTGATATTGTTGGGAATGTCAGTCCCATATTCCAGAGCTATAGCTGTAGTCCCATTCCTTCCCTCTCCTCCCCTTCCTCCTTTCCTTTCCTTTCCTCTTCCTGGATTGGATTAATTGCTCTCAACCATATCTGGGCCAGAGACCAAGATTTCTCCACAGATCACCAAATTTTTCTCATGGAACACCAATAGGACCACGGACCACAAGTTGGCGACCTGTGATCTAGACCAGTGTTTCCCAACCGGTGTGCCGCGAAGAAAGAAGCGCAGCTTCTGGTCTCACAACTTTTTGCTGAGAGTGCGAAGAGCAAAAAGTTGTGAGACCGGAAGCTGAGCTTCCTTCTTTGCGCCTTCCAAGTTTTCCGGCAGCTGCAGCACCCCGCCCGGCTGGAGCTTCCCTGCCAGCGGCAGCAGGTGAGCTTTGGGGCCTGGTGGGAGGGCGGCGGTAGCGGGAGGGTGGTGGCAGCGGCAGCGGGCAGTAGCCATGGGGCGGCGGCAGGGTAGTCAACTGTGAGGCGGAGCTCCGGAACAGAGGCACCGACGGCGGCGGCTGGACATGGTGGAATTGCGTGGCTGGCACTTGCCTGCTGGCTGGGTCGGGACGGAGGCTCCAGCCCCACGTCCATGCCCAGCGCAACGCCAGCATGTATGGCATCTAGCAACACGTCCAGCCGCTGTCGTCGGTGCCTCCGTTCCAGAGCTCTGCCTCACAGCTGACCATCCTGCTGCCGCCCCACGGCTACTGCCCAATGCCACTGCTGCGGCGTGGTATACGAGAAAGAGAAAGAAAAAGAAAGAGAGAGATAGCAAGAGAGAGAAAGAAAGAGAGAGAAAGAGATAGCAAGAGAGGGAGAGAGAGAAAGAGAGAGGGGGGAGAGAAAGAGATAGCAAGAGAGAGAGAGAGAGGGAGAGAGGGGGGAGAGAAAGAGACAGAAAGCAAAAAAGAGAGAGAAAGCCAGAGATAGCAAGAGAGAGAAAGAGCAAGAGAGGGAGAGAGAGGGGAGATAGAAAGCAAAAAAGAGAGAGAGAGAAAGAGAGATAGCAAGAGAAAGAGAGAGGGGGAGAGAGAAAAAGAGAAAGACAGCAAGAGAGAGAGAGAAAGCAAGAGAGAAAAAGGAGGAAGGAGGGTGAGGGAAAGACATAGAGGGAGGGAAGGAGGGAGAGAGAAGGAGAGCAAAAAAGAGAGGAAGGAAGGGAGTAAAAAAGAGGGATGGAGAGAGAGGGGTAAAGAAAGAGGAAGGAAGGGAGAGAGAGAAAGAGGGAGAGAGAGAGAAATGGAGCGAAAGGGAGGAAGAGAGAGGGTTTTTTGTCCAAACTTTTTTTAACACCCCCCCCCCCCCAAATGTTCCCCAGGATTTTGTAAATGTGAATAATGTGCCGTGGCTCAAAAAAGGTTGGGAAACACTGATCTAGACTATGGGTGTGAAACTCACCCATCACGTTGCCATCATGTGACATTTCACAACATTTTTCCCATTCACGGAGCTGCGGTGGACATGGCCTGCAGGTGATGTATCCAGCCCACAGACCTCGAGTTTGACACTCTGATCTAGACAGTCATCTCCAATCCAGAGCCTATCACACAGGGAAGGCCAAACCATTTATTTCTGTCTATGAATAATTAATACTGCTTCCATTCCATCAGGAAAACTGCTGTCTTATTACCAAAATGGTAGAAAAGATATTGCACAATAGAGAGGTAAGAAGGTTAACCCTGCTGCATTAGCATGGCTGATACAAAAACAGAAATACCAACACAACCTCCTACTCTTGTCCACTGAAGTGAACAAGGCCATAGGAGTTGTGAATTCCTCCACCTGTTTATTAGACTCATGTCCCCCCTGACTGGTTTCGGCCAGCAGGTACATGACATGAGGTTGGATCCAGGTGATTGTCAACGCTTCTTTGAGAGAGGGATACTTCCCACCACCATTAAAGGACCTCTACTAAAGAAGCTTTCCCTGAATCTAACTATTTTAAACAACTATTGTTCTGTCTCCAACCTTTCCTTTCTAGGGAGAAGGTGGTGGCGTTCCAGTTCCCATGGTCCTTGAATGAAGCCGATTATCTAGACCAGTGATGGCGAACCTATGGCATGAGTGCCACAGGTGGCACATGAAGCCATATGTGCTGGCATGCTAGCCGTTGCCCTAGGTCAGCTCCAACATGCAAGTGTGTGCTGGCCAGCTGATTTTTGGCTCACACAGAGGCTCTGGGAGGGTGTTTTTGGCTTCCAGAGAGCCTCCTGAGGGGATGGGTGAGGGCATTTTTACCCTCTCCTGGCTCCAGGGAAGCCTTTGGAGCTGGGGGTTTGGGTAAAACACGAGTCTACTGGGCCCACCAGCACTTGGAAAAGAGGGGCTTCCAGAGGGCCTCTGGAGAGTGGGGGAAGCTGTTTTTGCCCTCTCGAGGCATTGAATTATGGGTGTGGGCACTCGCACATGTGTGAGAGCACACGCACATGCTCTTTTGGCACTTTTGAGGAAGAAAAGGTTCGCCATCACTGATCTAGATCCTTATCAGTCTGACTTCAGGCCCAGTTACAGCACAGAAACTGCTTTGGTCATGCTGATGAATGATCTCTGTTAGGACCAGGATAGGGGATTTTCCTCTCTCCTGGTGGTACTGACATAGAAATCAAATAAACAAACAAACAAACTTGACCTCTCAGTAGCATTTGATACCATTGACTATGGTATCCTTCTGCACCGACTGGAAAGGTTTGGAGGCACTGTTCTGCAGTGGTTCTCCTCCTACCCCTCCAGTCGGTAGCAGTTGGTGTTAGTGGGGCGACAGTGATCATCTCCTAGGGTCCTCAGGGGTCAGTTCTCTCCCCACTACTGTTTAATATCTACATGAAACGACTGGGTGAGATCATCCATTAGCCCGGGGTGAGTTTCCATCAGTATGCTGATGATACTCAGCTATACATCTCCATCTCATGCTAATTCAGTTAAGCAGTTGAAGTGATCTGCCAGTGCCTGGAGGCTGTAAGGGCCTGGATGGGCCTCAACAGGCTCAAGTTCAACCCTGACAAGAGTGAGTGGCTGTGGATTTTACCTCCCAATGATAATCGCAGCTGTCCTGGACTTTCTATTTTTTCTTTGAAGACATTTCAGTTCTCATCCAAGAAGCTTCATGGATGATAAGCAAAATGTTTTCAAAGAAAGACCAAAAAGTCCTGTGGTCTCTTAAATAGTACCTTTGAGATTTTTATGATTTATATAACTTTAATGAAATTATTGATTAATCTTAGTGGATTGGTTGCTTTATTTTCTTTCTGGATAAAAGTAATTGAATTGGGCTCTTTTTGGGACGTTATTGTTCTACCTAACTTTTTTCTTCTTTAGTATATTCTTTTCCAGTATATATGAGTTCTCTAGCAAAGGATTAGCATTGTTAAGAGAATTTCAACCCTTTATATAAGAGAGTTTTGAGAGCCTCAGGCAACAACTCTATGCCTTTACTTAAACACTTTTCCATTTTTACTGCTATTTTATCAATCCAAAACTGCCAAACTTGGAATGTGTGCATTTTGCAGTTTAGGAATTATTTTAACAGCTAACAAGGTTGGTGGCTTGGGTATATCTGACTTCAGTTTAACATTCATTCATGGTTTGGGAATTGGATTTGAATTTACTGGCTTTTAAATGCATTCAGTACCACTCTCTCTATTTCTGTGTTATGAGACAGAATGAAACAATGGCACTGACCACTTGCCCTTCATAATTTAGAATATATTAACTATGTTCCCTTGATACTCTTCAGTTTTTCAGCCTATATTAAGATGTAATTCGTAGTGCACTTCTGCTTGTTTTCATTGGCCTGCAGTGAATTTTATAAAATTAAAACATTGTGTTTCCAAACTAATTTTCTCCCTGGGGCACTATGCATTATTATAGATCTAATCCAATCTTAGTACAGAATAATTTCTATGTTTATGATTGGTACAATATAGCAATCTGTGGAGACTCTTTTCCTTGACTGCTACTATCATCTCACCTTCCATTTTCATCTGAGTAATAATTACACTGATTAGAATAATTTCATTAGGTTTTTTTATAATGAAAGTAATGTGTAGATTGAAATGACATTTTATATCTTTACCAATATATTTTTTGGAGATTCTTTATAAGTTTAAAGATATTGGCTGTAAACTTGTTCCTTCAAATCTCCAAGTACTTCTAGATTTTATCACAATAATAATTTATCATTTATTTGATCACATGCATAGCTGCATTTCCAACCCTGCTTGTTGTGCATGTGATTACAAGCCAGATGGAACACCAAACTAAGTTCAGATATCCTTACAATTGCCGCTGTATTTCTTAGAAAGATTTGAAAATGCTAGTTTGTGTTTTATATTTTTTTAATTATCCAGATCAGATTTAATCCTATGAAAATGGACCATAATTGCTCTAGGCAATAAGAAACAACTGTCTAAAGTAGCTCAACCATTTTATTTTGAAATCTGCTGTAAATTTGCTATCATAAAATTATTTATCAGTTAAGTATGTTAATAATGCTTCTTTATTCTATCTTTCTGTCTTTTGCTAGTGTAAAACATTCATGGTTATGATCTAGGTATTCAACTAAATAACAAATTGCATCCTAAGGGCTTCTTTTGCTACTGTTAATAGTTATATGCATATTAATTATTAGTGTTCTACTTTTTTATGTGCCTGTAGGGCAGAATGGGTACATTGAATAATATTAATTGTCTAAAAAACAATCTATATTTTCATTCATTAATCAATACCATTACAGTTTAAGGGCACAATCTCCTTTAAATTGACTTGTCAAAGCTTCAGTGAAACAATGGTAATTCTATGCAACTGTAGTTTGTTTTTAATTTCATTTGTATTGCGTGAGAAACTTTCTGCAAAATTATACCGTAGAAATTTCAAGGTACAGAAGATTAACTTGAAATGTAAGTTAATGTAATAAAGAAAGTTTAATGTTTGATTTCATTGTGAATGGAACTAGAATTTTGTGGACAATTATTATAAAAAGTTTATATGCTATATCTTTGTATATGTGATCTCTGATGACTAGTATAGTTGGAAAGGTAGAAATTCAAGCTTAAAATTTATTCTGAAAAAAACCGGATAAAACCAAAAGTAACTTTACATTTTCTCATTACTGATTTAAATAATGATAATTAGATTGAAATGTGATTCCCCGAAGTTTCCATCATTTCAATGCATATCCATCTTAAACTATAAGTTGCCTGAATCCTGAAGCATTAGATCTTTTCAACTGAGTCTAGTCTTGTTTGTTTGAAATGGTACAACAATGTCTGGGGCTTCAGGAGTAATGCCTTACATCAGTACTTGACTACTACAAAACGCATCAAATTTAGTACTCAATGAATTTTGAAGTGAAAATGTTGTCTCAGTGCTTCTCTTTCCCCCAGTATTCAATAAGTAGAGTAGAACTTGATGGAATAGGCTGCCTAATGACTCACTATTCCTTCCTGCTGGAATAAAGGGCCATGTGGTAAATCATGTGATTTTCTCACTAATTCATCATTTTTAGTAATCATTGTGCCCCTCAGAAGGAATTAATGATGAATATTGAGATAGCACTGTATTTGTTTCCAATTCATGAAAGAAATATTCAGTTGTTCTTCTTGATCCCTCATGGTTACTTTAACTTTGGTTTATGTCTGCTTTATTCTACTTCCTAATATCATTGTCATTACAGAGTTTTTCCTCCTCCTTCTTTCAAATACTGCCCAATATCTCAGAAAATTTCTTGTCGAAAAACACTTTAACTGATAGAATTGGAGTATTCAGATTGAAACAGATTTCAGTAACAATTCTATATACAGTATTATTTTTACAACTCATTCTTTCAAATTGTTTTAATTAATGTGGCTGAATGCACAGTTTCTGTGTCTGCTTATGAAATCTTTGTTTGATGATTTAAAAAATGGGAGAACATCTTATTATAATGTTATTTTTAAAACTTTTCTAAACTAATCGATATAAGGTTGCATAAATTTTAAAAACAGCTTACTTACCTTTCTTTCTTTCTTTCTTTCTTTCTTTCTTTTTTTCTAATTAGTCATTTTTCCACTAGATCTTGTCATTCAGAATATCTATCATCTCTCTTTCTCTTTTTTTCTTTCACACATACACACATACGCCATCCATTCATCTGATTTTTATCCTGCCTTTATTACTTTATAGAAAACTCAAGGCAGCAAACATACAGTACAAAATCCTGGAAAGTGGGTTAGTGTGAGAGAGATTGATAGGCCCAAAGGCTGGTTTCTAAGACGGTACCTTAACCACTACAGGAAATCCTTAACTTCTAACCATTAGTAACTGTTTGAAGTTACAATTGCACTGAAGTTAGCTATGGCTGGCCTTTGGAATTATCTTCCTGGGCAATGTGTCTTACACATTCTCGCTTTACAAACATATTAATTAGTGACAAGAATTCTGATTTCAATATTAAGCTGATAACTACCTATACACCAAAGCACTATCTATTTGGCTTTCTTCAACAGCTGTTTTTGAATGATGCCTAAAGAAATCAAAGCTTTGATATATTTTAATAAAGATTCTTTAAAAGCTTGATAATGATATTAAATATAAATAGAATTATATTTTAACTCATATTTTCTGTAGCAAATAATTATAAACAAATCATTTTTATAACTTTTTCTCTCTGCTTGCTTCTCTTTTACTAGTACTATGCAATTTAGCTATCCAATATTAATGTTCCTGTAGTATTTGAAATGATCCAGTTTTGTTTATATTTGAATTCATTGTGTCAATTCATATGCTAGGTTGGTGAAAAAAATATTTAGTGGCAGAAGCCACACTTTGGGATATATTAGTATTTATGGAAGCATGAGTAAAAATTTGAAAACTAATTTTACTTTTTTACAGTAAAATATATTGGCTTACACTTTGGTCTTGTTTCATATCCAAGGAAATGTCTAACTGCATTTGGACAGCAAGATTTCAGTGATTGGCTGCATACATTCAAGTTGGGTACTTACTGCTAGAATTAAGTTTCTTATATTAGGAACAGACATATTAACTGGTATATTTTTTATTTTATATATCCGTTTTTTCTTGCTGTATATGTGTGTATATATGTGATGCCTTATGTGTGTTAAGAATTCTTTCTTATGTTAGGACTCACTTTGTTTTTCAATAAAAAAAGGAACAAGGGACAACAATCATAATAAGTGTTAATGCAAATATGTCAAATATTGTTCAGTCAGTTGGGGTTTTATTAAGGCTGTGCTGCAGGGAATCTTGCAGGTAGTATAATCTTCCTTTCATCAAAAAGTAGTCTATGCCTCTTGTTGTTATTACAATTTTTTTTAAAGGAGAAATAATGCTGTTATTGAAATTCAACTCTATGAGTTGAAATATATGAAAGCCTTCATAGATTATTATATGTATAAATTTTGCAATACTTAAAAATATTTAAATTTTGTATAATATTATTATTATTCATTTTCATAAGTTTAATGCATTTTGATTTTACAGGTGATCACAGTGACAATTGCTTTGTAATCCTCTTACAAAAACACAAACCTATATTATGGTTTTCAGGCAAACAGCTGGATTTATGGCTTATCCATGGCTTCTATTCCTCCGTGGGTATCCTTTCCCAATTTTACAAAACATTTGTCAGTTTATAAATTTCCTACACCAGCAATAGAGAGTTGATCTTTTTGACCACTAATATAAAAGTACATTCAAATATTCTGCAATTTATTAAGTGTTTAGAATGGTTATGTAAGATAACTTATGGTATAGAGATTCAGGAGTTTGCCCAGAAAGCAGGAGACTATGAGTTCTCTCATATGCATAAAAGCTCACTGAGGGACAGTGGATCAGTTACTCTCTCATCTCAATCCCACTCACAGTCATTGTTGTGAAGAAAATAGGAGGAGGAAAGAATATTAGGTAAGTTTGCCACATTGAGTTGACATAGTTAGATAGAAAAATAGAGAGAATTCAAAACATATAATAATATACAAAAATCCTAATCTTCATAGGTACAGATGCTTAATATATTTTCCTCTTTTTTTTGGTATATTTTTACTGAACATTTAAAAATGAGTAAAAAAAGAAGAAAATGGTTTTACAAATTAGGTTACAGGTGAGTAAACAGATAATTTACAAATATAATAGAAATGAGGTTTTTCATTTACTTTAATTGTAAATAATTGAGTACATTGTATTATTTCAAAACATGGAAAATTAATATTGTTGTAAACAGAATATAAGGAAGAATATATATAGTTAGGAATAATTGTGGATAAATGTATATCTATATATCTATGTATAGATAAACACATGTTGTATGTATGTATGTATGTGTGTGTGTGTATGTATATGTATATGTATATATGTGTGTGTGTGTGTGTGTGTGTGTGTGTGTGTGTGTGTGTGTGTGTAGATTGTTCTGAGTTCGGGTTTTGCCCCGTGTAATATTTTGAGTGTCTATGCAACGTTTTGGTGAAATCACATTCACCATCATCAGGCTGAAGTTTCAAGCTTCGTGCTGTTGTAAATATCCATACAGACACACACTATGTATATACACACACATAAATACAACAAACAAGAGAAAGGTGGAACTGATAGAATGCTGCTATAACAGCACACCCAATGACAGGGAATATATGAATTAGATAAAGGAACTATGGATAGACAGAAGATCTGTACTACATTAACTGAGAAATAGCTAGTTACCCAGTAATTCAACACAGAGGAAATTATTATCACAGCTAGAAATATACCAACTACATACTCAACAAGATCTGAAAGAACAACTAGATGTGTGACCAACCTGAAGATATTCAACCACCTGAAGCTGAAATGTCATTACCACCCTCTCCATTACAGAATTCAGCTTTTGATATAAGTCGTAAGATCATGGACAAAATAATTACAATAAACCCTTGAGAGCAATTGCCAAGATTTTAGCAGAGAAGTACCATCAGACAAGACATACACAAGAAAAGCAGAGGTAAAGAAGAGAATTGTGCTATTTTCCAAACCACCAAGGTATACTCCCAGATGCAATGAAATAACACTGTAGCAGCAGAGATCAGGTTTAACCTGACCATCTCCAACAGTCACTTGAAGTGTAGCCAGATGGTCAAGAGAGGGGAAATAGTGAAGACTGATGGGTGTAGCTATTAGTGGGTCACCTAGAAAGCATGCAGGTCAGTTATGATTATCTTGATAATCATACAGTCATATGGGAAATAAATGACGCAATTAAGAGAGGAACATGCAGCTCATGGGAAAAACAAGATCCATGCCATCAATATGTATGCTCTGCCAATCATCAGATATCTTGCATGTTTAAAGAATTGATCAATGAAGGATATGGAAACTGGAAATGTGAAGACTGGAAACACCTCACAGTCAGTAAAGGGCTACCAAAACTTTTACTACCACACTGTGGGCGTGGCTTATGCAGGATGCCCTGAATTTTCTTTCATCTTTGAGTGCAAACTGGGTGCTCTGGAATGCAGCTCCATTTTCGCTACCACACTGCGTTCCCCTCCATCCGGGCAGCAGCCAACCCCTGCTCACAGTGTATGAAGGTCTTCATCCCAGAGACAATACATCAGATGTAAAGAGGGAGGTCGGAGTCTATTAAGTGTCAATATCACTGTAATGGATGAAAACCCGGAGTATCAAGTAGTTCAGGACATTAACAAAATGGTGCCTAAGGATATGCTGTTGAGAGGCTATCTGTGGCAGCAGATTGGGAAAAAGATCAAACAGAGAAAGTGCCATGTCAATACAAGATCCTACATGGGATATACCATTAACAGATACTGTAATTGAAACGGCAGGCATTGGAATTACCAGTGTCTCACTTCTGGTGAAAAGATGGCCCACTGACGAAATGCACAGTGACCTAAGTGACTTACAAAAAAGCTACTCTTTGACTAAAAAGGAAGCTAAGAAGATGGCAAATCAAATCATTTGAGATATACAGTATTTGAAAAATAATAAAATACATCTGTTCATAGAAGAGCTATGCTCCAAGGATGTTAAAAGGACTAAAACTATTTTAGAAATGCAAATATGTGTAAAAACTTACCAAACCACTGAGGCAAGTAGCTAACAATGCAGAAGAGACAATACTTTCAGACAGATAGCCTTCCACTTCCGAATGTAATAGAACATGCCATTTACATTAATAACCCAAGGAAATCATTAATGGAATTATGTTAATTGAATGTGACCCCTCCCTCATTTACCTAATGCATTTGCTAATTAAATGCTAAGGTCACAAAGTACACACGAGGTGTCTCAAAGTGGGGAAGACCATGGAGAGGCCTAGTGCTTCTGACAACCCAATGCCTTCCTCCAACCCACTGAGACATTTCATGCTTCCCCCCATTCTGCCCCACTGGATCTCCACAGGCACTAGGCCTGTGAAGACTCACTTTTTGAAGATCTAGATCAATTTATAATAAACGATTTCACTGAGGCTTCCCTCGCTGGGAAACCCCATCTCCGGACTTCCGTTGCCAGCCGAAGCACCCGTTTTCGTACTGGTGGGATTCCCCTGAGGCTCCCCTCCATGGGAAACCCCACCTCCAGATTTTGTGATGCTGCAGGGGAATCCCAGCAGGGGAATCCCACCAGCGTGAAAACGGGCGCTTCGGCTGGTAACGGAAGTCCGGAGGCGGGGCATCCCAGCAGTGGCGGGTTTGTAAGGTGAAAATAGTTTGGAAGAAGAGGCAAAAAAATCTTAAACAGTGTAGCATTGGATTACCCTTGGAGATCTTTTAAAAGCATGTTGTATTATTTGTGAATGGCCAGGGAAGTTTCCAATTGGAGATCTTTTGGAAGAATGTTGTACTATTCATGGATTGCCACGAGTGCAGTTTCCAATTTTAAGACACAAGACATATAAGCCTTTAAATACATTTGTAAATAGACTATATAGGATTTTTATTTTTTTATTAAAAGAGTTGAAAGGGACCGTTAGGTCATCGAGTCCAACCCCCTGCCTGAGCAAGAAACCCTACAGCACCCCATCCAAATGGAAGTCCAATCTCCTCTTGAAGGTGTCCAGAGTTGGGGAATTCACCACCTCCCCTGGCAGGCAGTTCCATTGGTTGATCGCTCTGACCGTCAGGAAGTTCTTCCTTATTTCCAGGTTGAATCTCTCCTTGGTCAGCTTCCAACCATTGTTCCTCGTCCGGCCATCTGGTGCCCTCGGGAATAAAGAGACCCCCTCCTCACCGTGGCAACCCCTCAAGTATCTGTAAACTGCTATCATGTCCCCTCTAGACCTTCTTTTTTCTAGGCTGTCCATGCCCAGTTCTCTCAATCTCTCTTCGTAAGTCTTGGTTTCGAGTCCCCTAATCATTTTGGTTGCTCTTTTTTGCACCTTCTCCAGTGTTTCGATGTCTTTTTTGTAGTGAGGTGACCAAAATTGGATGCAGTACTCCAGGTGGGGTCTGACCAGGGCATAGTAGAGTGGTATTAGTACTTCCCTGGTCTTGGAGCGTATTCCTCTGTTGATGCAGCTTAGGATTGAGTTGGCTTTTTTGGCTGCTGCTGCACATTGCTGACTCATGTTTAGTTGATTGTCCACCAAGACTCCAAGATCTCTTTCGCAGTCACTACTGCTGAGTGGGTATCTCCCAGGCTGTATGTATGTCTAGGGTTCTTTTTGCCGAGGTGGAGGACTCTGCATTTGTCGGTGTTGAACCTCATTTTGTTGGTATGGGCCCACTGTGATAGTCTGTCTAGGTCTTCTTGTACTCTGAGCCTGTCCTCAAGGGTGTTGGCTACCCCCGCCAGCTTGGTGTCATCTGCAAATTTTATTAGTTCCCCTTTTATTCCCTCGTCCAGGTCGTTGATGAAGATGTTAAAGAGTACAGGACCCAGGACAGAGCCCTGTAGTACTCCACTGTCTACTTTTTTCCATGTGGATTTGGTGCCGTTGAGGACAACTCATTGGGTGCGGTTGGTCAGCCAACTGTTTATCCATCTACATGTGTAGTAATCTACTCCATTTTTTTCTAGTTTGTGGATTAGGAGATTGTGGTCGACTTTATCGAAAGCCTTACTGAAGTCCAAGTATATGAGGTCCACTGAGTTGCGTTGGTCAACTGACTTGGTTATGGTGTTGAAAAATGATATGAGATTGGTTTGGCATGATTTGTTTCTGATGAATCCGTGCTGGCTATTGGATATGATCTTGTTTGTTTCTAGGAAGTGAGTAAGTTGTTTTTTGATTATTTTCTCCAGTATTTTTCCAGGTATAGAGGTCAGACTGATTGGTCTGTAGTTACCTGGGTCGGTCTTTTTGCCTTTTTTGTGGATGGGGACTACGTCAGCTCGCTTCCAGTCTTCCGGTAGGTCTCCAGTGATCCAGGATATTTGGTAGATGAAGAGGAGTGGTTCCGCTATGGTGTCTGCCAATTCTTTTAGGACTTTGGGATGAAGTCCGTCTGGCCCTGGTGATTTGTATTCGTTGAGTTCCCTCAGGTAGTCCCTCACTGTGCTTTTGTCTATGTTGAGTTCGATTCTGGGGCAGTTTGTTGCAGTTAAATTGCAGATTGGTTGGAGGGTGGTTCCCTTTTGTGTGAAGACTGATGCAAAGTAGGCGTTGAGTAGCTGTGCTTGGTCATTGCTGTCTGTGATTTCTCTACCCTCTTCGTTTTTTAGTGTGACGATTGTTTCTTTGATTTTCTTCTTATTGTTGATGTGTTGGAAGAATCTTTTTTTGTTGTCTTTGACTTCCGCTGCAAGGTGTTGTTCATATTGTGCCTTTGCTGTTTTTATTTTTTGTTTGCAGGAACTGGCTGTTTGCCGATATTCCGCTTTGGTTATGAGTCCTTCTTTCCATTGTTTGTACTTAGCTGTTTTTCCTTTTATGTTATCTGCGAGGGCTTTGTTTAGCCATGCAGGTTTAGTTTTGGTTTTCCTGTTTTTCCTTTTCATGGGGATTGCGTTGTTTTGGGCGTCTATGATGCTGTTTTTTAGGATCACCCAGGCTTCCTGAGTGGTTTTTCCTTCTAAGAGTTCGTTCCAGGGGCATTGTTCAAGGTTCGCTCTGAGCTTGTTAAAGTCCGCTTTTCTGAAGTCTGGGACTGTAGTGGTGTTGGGTATAGTAGCTAGTGATTGCACTATGTTGAATTTGAGGATGACGTGGTCACTCTCTCCCAGTTTCCCTTCTTCTTCTGTTCCCTCTATTGTTTCTTCCCTGTTTGTTAGTATTAGGTCTAATATAGCATTCTCTCTGGTTCCTGTTTCAACTTTTTGGGTTAGAAAGTTGTCAGCTAGACTGGAAAGAAATTTGGCAGACTTTCCGCTTGGTGCTGAGTTAGTTTTCCAGTTGATGTCTGGGTAGTTGAAGTCCCCCATTATTGTTGTGCTGTGTTTGTTGCATATGTCTGTTAGTTGGCATGTGAAGAGGTCGTCCATTGTGTCTGTTTGATTGGGTGGTCTGTAGTATACTCCAATTGTGGTGTTGCTCTTTTTTCCTTTTATGTTGACCCATATGATTTCTAGGGGGTTATCATCTTTGGTTGGATGTAGTTCTGTGGCAGTGTAGTGGTCTTTGATGTATAGTGCAACACCTCCTCCTTTCTTGTTTGACCTGTTCTTCTTGAAGAGGTTGTAACCCATTATCTGTGTGTTCCAGGCGTGTGTTTCGTCCCACCAGGTTTCTGTGATTCCAATTAGATCGTATTGGCCCTTGTGTATTAATAATTCCAGTTCATCCTGTTTGTTTCCCAAGCTTTGTGCGTTCGTGTACAGGCATTTGAGATGTTTGTGTTTGTTTGCAGGTAGAAATTTTTTATTCTCAGGTTTGTTTGTAGGCTTGTCCCGTTCCCCTTCCTTGTTTTGTTCAGTGTTTTGTCGTATAGTTTGGTCACCCTCCCCTCTCAGAGCTAGTTTAAAGCCCTCCTAATGAGTTGGGCTAGTCGGTTGCCTAGGAGGTTCTTCCCCGCTCTAGTGAGGTGTAGCCTGTCACTTGCTAGAAGCCCTTCTTGGAGATAGTGCAGGCCATGGTCGAGAAAGCCGAAGTTCTTATGGCGACACCATCCTTTAAGCCAGTGATTTATCTGCTGGATTTTGCGTTCTCTGGCGGGGTGTCATCCTCTAGTGGGGAGGATGGAAGAAAAAACAACCTGAGCACCTGTTTTTCTGATTGTGTTGCCCAAGTGGTCATAGTCTTTCATAATTTGGTTCATGTCTTTCCCTGTGTCGTTGGTTCCCACATGAATCACCAATAGTGGGTAGTAGTCCGTGGGTTTGAGTATTTTGGTGAGGTTTTCAGTTATGTCAGAGATTTTAGCTCCAGGGAGGCAGCACACCTCTCTAGATTGGTTGTCTGGTCTGCAGATGGGAGGCTCAGTTCCCCTGAGGATTGAGTCTCCAATTACCAGTACTCTCCTTTTCTTTTTGGCTGGCTTGGGGTGAGGGAGGTTAGCTTCTGTTGTTAGCTTTTGGTGGAGTTGTGTTGTGCTTGGTTCTTGGTGGTTCTTTGTCAGATGTTTGCAGGTTTTCTTGTTCCGAGAGTACTGAATATTTGTTGCTTGTAGGCAGTGGGGTTGGGAGGAGGAGGGTTGGAGTTGGTGGAGGCTTGTTTTTTCGTCTTAGGGTGATGTGTGTCCAGCTATTTACTGCTTCTGGGGCGTGGATTCGGCTTAGCTCCTCTGGGGTGTTGGTTTTGTTGGGAGTCTGATGGATTTTCTCATTGTGATGTTGGTGCTTCAGGGTTGTTAGGTTTTTCTCTAGGTTTTTGATTTTTTCCTCAAGTAGCTGGATGAGTTTGCATTTGTTGCAGGTAAAGTTTTGGAGGTTTGAGGGGAGGAGTGAGTACATGGAGCACAAACTGCAGCACACCATGGATTCAGTTCCGTCTTCATCTATGCTTGTTCGGGGAATGACTTCTGTGTGCATGGTTGGTGTATCTTCTCTCTCTCTCTCTCTGTTGTTCTTTATATGTGTGGTAGGTTGCAGGGTGGGTGCGGGAGAGTGCAGAGGTGACATGTCTGCTCTTGTTGCTGGATTGGTGATTTCCTCTGCTTCCCTGGTCAGCAAACCCGGTGTTCTTTTGCCTCGCGGTGAGCTTTTAGCTTCTTCTCAGCATGCACCAGGAGTATGCAAATTACCCCCTGAAGCTCAGATTCCAGATTTAACTATTGCAGGAAATATAATGTTGCTTTTACCATCAGCAAACAATACTTTGTGTCACAGAGCACATATTTCAGGGGTGGGTTCCAATTTGTTTTACTGCTGCTCTGTGGGTGTGGCTTATTTTGTGTGCATGGATTGAATGTCATGTGATGGTGGGTGTGCCTTTGTGGGCATATGACTGGATGGGTTGTCTTCATTCTTTCTCTTCCTTCCTCTTTTTCTCTTTCCTTCCTTTCTTTCTTTCTTCTCTCTCTCTCTCTCTCTCTTTCTCTCTCTCCCCCTCCCTCCCTCCCTTTCTCCCTTTCTGTGAAGAACCCCAGAAAGTCTTTGGTAGCAGGAAAAAGAAAAACAGATGTTGTGAAACTGAGAATATGCCGACTGATCTTCTGACATTCTTAGAGCTCCACTGTTGATTAGCTTAGAAGGATAGCTTAGCAGCTCTCAATTCAAACTCAGTGCACTTGGGAAATCCCCAAACAATTAGGGTTTCTTTCTTTCCCTTTGAAGTCCCACCCCCATCCCTTTTGGGCCTAGCAAGCTCCCTACAACCCCCTGGGAGCTAAAGTGGGCATGGGGGTTGCTACACCTCTTGTGCCCCACTTTGGGCCTAGCAAGCCTCCCTACATCACCCTGGGAACCAAAGGGAGTGAATATATGGATATATACCTAGCTGCCAGTTCATTTCCTTCCGTGCTCTGACGTTTTAAAACACGCGCGCCACTTCGCAGCTGTCTTCTGAAGCCGGAACGCTAACTTCCGCGTTCGCTGCGCTAAACAGTAAAAAAGACGTTTGGCTACGGGGTGGATTCTCCCTTCTTAACCGGGCAGTTGCAGCTTCTTTCTGTTTAGCGCAGCGTTCGAGCGCTAAACAGAAAGAAGCTGCAACTGCCCGGTTAAGAAGGGAGAATCCACCCCGTAGCCAAACGGCTTTTTTACTGTTTAGCGCAGCGTTCCAGCGCTAAACAGTAAAAAAAGCCGTTTGGCTACGGGGTGGATTCTCCCGTCTTAACCGGACAGTTGCAGCTTCTTTCTGTTTAGCGCAGCGTTCGAGCGCTAAACAGAAAGAAGCTGCAACTGCCCGGTTAAGAAGGGAGAATCCACCCCGTAGCCAAACGGCTTTTTTACTGTTTAGCGCAGCGTTCCAGCGCTAAACAGTAAAAAAAGCCGTTTGGCTACGGGGTGGATTCTCCCTTCCTAACCGGACAGTTGCAGCTTCTTTCTGTTTAGCGCAGCGTTCGAGCGCTAAACAGAAAGAAGCTGCAACTGCCCGGTTAAGAAGGGAGAATCCACCCCGTAGCCAAACGGCTTTTTTACTGTTTAGCGCAGCGTTCTAGCGCTAAACAGTAAAAAAAGCCGTTTGGCTATGGGGTGGATTCCCCCTTCTTAACTGGGCAGTTGCAGCTTCTTTCTGTTTAGCGCTCGAACGCTGCGCTAAACAGAAAGAAGCTGCAACTGCCCGGTTAAGAAGGGAGAATCCACCCCATAGCCAAATGGCTTTTTTACTGTTTAGCGCAGCGTTCGAGCGCTAAACAGAAAGAAGCTGCAACTGCCCGGTTAAGAAGGGAGAATCCACCCCGTAGCCAAACGGCTTTTTTACTGTTTAGCGCACCGTTCCAGCGCTAAACAGTAAAAAAAGCCGTTTGGCTACGGGGTGGATTTTCCCTTCTTAACCGGGCAGTTGCAGCTTCTTTCTGTTTAGCGCTCGAACGCTGCACTAAACAGAAAGAAGCTGCAACTGCCCGGTTAAGAAGGGAGAATCCACCCCGTAGCCAAACGGCTTTTTTACTGTCTAGCGCAGCGTTCTAGCGCTAAACAGTAAAAAAAGCCGTTTGGCTACGGGGTGGATTCTCCCTTCTTAACCGGGCAGTTGCAGCTTCTTTCTGTTTAGCGCTCGAACGCTGCGCTAAACAGAAAGAAGCTGCAACTGCCCGGTTAAGAAGGGAGAATCCACCCCGTAGCCAAACGGCTTTTTTACTGCGTTCGGCTTCAGGAGACAGCTGCAAAGCGGCGCGCGTGTTTTAAAACGTCACAGCCGGCCTGGGGGGCTCGGGGGGAAGCCCCTGAGCCCCCCAGGCTGGCTGCCACGTTTTAAAACACGCGCGCCGCTTCGCAGCTGTCTCTGAACGCTAACTTCCGTGTTCGGCGGCAGCGGGTTTTTTTGTTGTTGCACGGATTAATTGACTTTACATTGTTTCCTATGGGAAACAATGTTTCGTCATACGAGCGTTCTGACTTACGAGCCTCCTTCCGGAACCAATTAGTCTCGTAAGTCGGGGTTCTACTGTAGTTGTAAATAGTTTGTCTAGTCTGCAAACAATTCCAATTTGCAAATTAAAACTATTGAAAATTATGCATTTTTGTTGCAAGACTATTTTTAACTATAGCTCTATTTCTAAATAGCTTTGGTATCCTTTAAATTAAGGATTTATTATTTTTAAACTTGATATTATGAAACTTTTTGGTGATGTTGCATTATATTCAGAAATTACCAGTGAATTGGGCTGAAAACTATTTCTTCTGTTCTCCTAACCTCTATAGCCAATGCTATGTCAGTATTTTTGTTTAAATTAAGCAAACTATTCTATCTCTTTTTTTTACATGTATCTTATTTAGGTCATCAGAGATAAAATGGAAATTCTATCTTATACTCCATAGTTTGGTCCACAAGGGAAATGAAGAGTTGATAAGCACACATTCCGTTCACTTAAGTGATAATTAAAAAGAGAAGAAGCAAAACACAAAGGGCTCCATGAAATGAAATTGTCATTGAGAAAATACAGACAGAATTACATACAGATATAGGTTTAATAGATAACATCCTCACTTTTGGATTCAATTTAGAACTGAAAAAGAAAAAAAAGTCTTATATATGAATATTTTTTCATTTTAGCCCCAATTACATTAATTTGGTATTATTGCTTTCTTTACTGTTTTCATCGCAATTTTTTTTTACTTTCTTGAAATGTTTAGTCCCTGTTGCTGTTATTTTGTTGCTCTTTTAATATTACTTAGATATTAAGGAAAATTAGTTTAGATTTATCAAACTAAATATTAGTGGATTATGCTCATTACTTTTTTTCAAATTAGCAATCATTATAAGACTACCACTTTTACGTTTCATTTGTCATTTCTTAAATGTACAAATCACCTGAGCACAATGTTAAAAACCATCAGCTAAAGTTCCAGTTATTATCAGGACATAAAACAAGAATAACTAATTCTACTTTCTACTTGTGAGGTTACATTAACAGATTGTAGCAAGTCTGAAAGTATACACTTTCCATTGCCACTTTCAATGGATCAGGCAGTTAAAAGTGGTGGTGGGAAGTTTCTATTTTCAGACTTGCAAGATTCTGCTAATGTAGCCTTAAAATATAATAGAATTATTTGGCTTAAATTAGTTTTTTCAAAAAACAACTAGGCCGTTTTTTCTTTAAGAAGTAGAAAAGGTTTCGCTTCTTATCTAAGATGTTTCATCAACTAAGACTGGATGATGAGGTGGTGGAAGGATAGATTCAGGCAGGTTGTGGAGGGCGGGGAATGGAAGGATTGTATTTTCGTTGCAGTCATTTGGTTATTAGCTTGCTTTATGAGAGCCATTGAGACAACGTTGGATTTTATCTGTGCCCTCTGGGTCACCTGAACCAGATTACAAATGGTTATGGAATCTTCTTGGAACTGCTGAAACAATTACATTGTAGACAAGCGATAGGTGATATCATATTCTTCCATTGAAGGAGGGGACTGTTCAAGTCTAACATAAATGGACTCTTTTATCCCACTTTCAAGCCAATGGTCCTCTGTGTCCACAATGGGGACATTGCTGTCTTCAAAAGAGTGACATTTGTCTTGCAAATATGGATGGACCACTGAATCCTGTTCTCCAGGGAGGTTGCAAGATAGTCCAGGAATAGGTGGTGACTTAGTCCTTCTGCCTGGAGATCGAGTCTTAATTTTTTAGCCATGCCACATTGCTTCTCTCTCTGGCATTGCCTCTCTCTCTGCTCTAGTTATCAACTCAGTCCTTGCCAGAGAGACACACTTCGCTTAGTGGCTGAACACCTCTAGGCAGAACAATGAGTCATTTCCATTCCAAATTGTCTTGCAACCTCCAGAGACTGTAATAAGTGAATTTAACATTGAGAAGGTTTGAATTTGGTGCTCTGCACCTGTGGGCTTTCGAAAGCTGACCTTGCCATTGTGGTGCCTTGAACTGCATTCCTAGTCAGACTTAGTGATGGCCTTATACTCTTTGAGAGCCTAAGCTTACCTCTTTGGAGCAGGCTACCCTGGGTTCATCCTAGCCACCACCCACTTAGGAAATGCCTTGATTTTATTGCTTGCCGATCGATTTGACTCTGTCAGTGAGCCTTATTTGCCTCCAATCATTCCATCTCCATCAGCAAGCCTCCATTTTAAGGAACAGGCTACCCTGGGTCCGCCCCATCTGCTACCCGCATGAGAGCTTTTTTTACATTTACTCTCTTGATGATGACTTCGCTTCCTTAGTCAGTCTTATTTCCAAGTGGTGTGCTAACAATCTTTTAGTTCCCACACACACTGTGTTGGACTTCCTCCAAGAGGGACTGGATGTAGGCCTCGTCCAGGGGTGAAATGCATCTGATTCAGATGGGCCGCTTAGTCATTGTAGAGCCGGTACTGATCACAGGAAAGACATAAAAATAATTGTTGAGTGGTGGGTGTATTTAATAGGACATACCCTTCAGAATCTTTCTTTAGAAATGCTGTCACAAGTTTAATTAAAGATTTAGTTAAATTTCCTTTATTTATGTTACTTTTACTCTGTTCCATCACACATTCTTGTCATCTTGATGGCCTTCTTGTTACTGAATCAAGTAAATTTCATCATTTTTTCTTCTAGCTCAATATACAAAACCATAGTTTCAGGCATAACAAATATATAATATTGCACAAAATAGTAAACATAGCACTGATTTCTAATTATAGTTCATCATATGAAATTGTTTCTTCTAAGAAGATTCACAAATAACATTTAACACATATTTAATATATTTTTATCTAGGCAAGCAAGTAGCGGGTTGCTAACAGTACGGTAAAGGATGCCGCACCGGTAGTGATCACTGTGCTTTGCACGCAGCATCAGTTATCTTGCATGCACATACATGCATCCCAGTGTGTTTTTGCTTCTGTGCATGCACTGGAAGCAAAATTTCATGAGGGGACATGTGCGAGAGAGATTCCAGTGCTTTTTTGCTTCTGTGCATACTGTTTTTCATGAAGAGTTTCAGAAAAGGAACAGAAAAAAATAGCGTTTGGGAGGAAAAGTCTATATTTATTTATTTATTTTATTGGACTTGTATGCCATCCCTCTCCGAGGACTCGGTGCGGCTCACAACATTTATAAAGAGACAATAATAAAATCAATCCAATTAATACAAACTCAACTTTAAAAACTTTCATTACCATTCATTCAACAATCGTACTAAAAACATTCATTGGTCAGGAGGAAGATCTAATAACCCCAGGCCTGGCAACAAAAATAGGTTTTTAGGCTCTTTCGGAAGGCAAGGAGGGTGGGGGCAGTGCAAATCTCCGAGGGGAGCTGATTCCAGAGGGCCGGAGCCCCCACAGAGAAGGCTCTTTCCCTGGGTCCCACCAGCCGAAATTATTTGGTCAACGGGACCCTGAGGAGACCCACTCATCGGTCACTGGGATTCGTGCTGTAGAAGGTGGTCTCGGAGATAGTCTGGTCCTATGCCATGTAGGTCTTTATAGGTCACAACCAACACTTTGAATTGTGCCTGTAAACGTATTGGTAGCCAATGCAGTCTGCGGAGTGATGGCGAGATGTGGACATTTCTTGGAAGGCCCAGGACTTCTCGCACGGCTGCATTTTGGACAAGTTGAAGTTTCCAAACACTCTTCAAAGGTAGCCCCATGTACAGAGCATTGCAGTAGTCGAACCTCGAGGTAATAAGGGCATGAGTGACTGTGAGCTGTCCAAGTAGGGCCGCAACTGTTGCACCAGTTGCCCCCCTCATCACAGCCAAAAGATGGTGTTCTAAAGTCAGCTGTGAATTGAGGATGATGCCCAAGTTGTCAATAATTCCCCCCCCCAGGGTGATGGACATGTCCTTGGTTGGCAGTACCCACAGCCACTCTGTCTTGTCTGGATTGAGTCTGAGGCTGTTGGCACCAACCCAGACCCTGACAGCCTCCAGACACCAGCACAGGGTGGAGATGTACAGCTGAGTATCTCACCCAACGGTTTCATGTAGATATTAAACAGCAGGGGTGAGAGGACCGAACCCTGAGGAACCTGACAAGGTAGGAACCTAGGTGTCAACCTCTGACCCCCCGCTAACACCGACTGCGACCGACCGGAGAGGTAGGAGACAAACCACCTCAAAAGGGTGACTCCCACTCCCAACCCCTTCCGTCAACAGATAAACCCGTGTCCCAGGCCTGCCAGAGATCATCCATCAGAGCAACCAAAGCAGTTTCCGTACAGTAGCCGGGTCTGAATCCTGACTGCTGAGGGCCTAGATAATCAGATCCTTCCAAGGACCGGTGGAGCGACACCAACTTCTCAACAACCTTCCCCATAAAGGGAAGGTTGGAGACAGACCAATAGTTGTTAAATACAGCCAGGCCCAGGGAGGGATTCTTGAGGAGGGGGCGCACAAGTGCCTCCTTGTAGGGAGCAGGGAAGGACCCCACCCTCAAAGAAGCATTGGTAATTTCCTGGATCCAGCTTCATGTCGCCTCCCTGCTGGCCAAAACCAGCCAGGAGGGACACAGGTCCAACAAACAGGTGGTGGAACTCCAGCTCCAGTGGCCTTGTTCACTTCATCAGGTGTCACCAGGTCAAACTTGTTCCAAACAGGTGGACTAAGACGAACCCCTGTCACCTCGACTGACCATTGGCAGCTGACTCTGCACTCAAATTGGACTCAAGATAAGTCTGGATCTGAGCAATTTTATCTGCGAAAAACTTGTTAATTTGTTAAACAAGTGAATCCACTACCCTGTAAGGGTTCCTCAAATCCCCCCTGATTAAGGAAGAAGCGAGTCACCCTAAACAAGGCGGCGGGTTAGATTCCGCAGACGTAATCAGGCTGACATTGTAATCACGGCTTGTCGACCTGATTGCCACTTTGAAAATCTTAATATGAGCTTTTATAAGTGTTCGGTCACATTCGAATCTGGTCTTTTTCCCATGCTACTCCAGACTTTCTCTTTTGGTGTTTCATTCCCCGGAGCTCCTCGGTAAACCAAGGAGATCTCCAGGGTCTGTTGCCATAGAGAGGTCACAAAGGCGCAATTCAATCTAGAGCTTCCGTCACAGCTGTATTCCAGGCTGCAGCAAGAGACTCTGCCGAACTATATACAAGTAAATCCAGCAAAACCCCAAGCGCCCTTTGAAAATCTTCTGCAGCCATCAGGCATATGGGGCGGAACCTCTTAATTGGTTCCGCCTCCCTGCAGGGAAGGATTGGGGCCTTAAAATCAAGCTACAATAGAAAATGATCTGACCATGACAAAAGCAACGTCTCTAAGCCCCTTATAACAGCAACCACAGCACTGAAATGCAAAACTCATCCAGAAATGCATCATCCTACAACATGCCTTTCTAATGAATAATACATTCCTAAAAATGGTGGAATAATTATGAATATAGCAGGAAGAAAGCTATACTATTACTTTGGACATTTTCTATTTGTGCCTTGGTACAGATTTCCCCAGTTAATACGAGATTGAAAAACACTGAGATAACACTGAGATAAGAAAGAGAGTCACTAGGTGTCAGCATTCCAACTAACAGCTAAGTTTAAATCAGAGCCCAAGGCAAATACTTCCTCAAAGTTGCAATTTATTCTTAGGCCTATCTTGTCATGTCTCTGGGGAAACCCAGATCTGATTTCCCCAGGATTTCTACTTCCTAATTACCGTTCATTCTCCTGATCCGCACCCATAGTTTTGTCATGTGGACCACTAATCATCTCCCACCAGGTCCGTACACGCCCATCTTTTTCCGTCCCGTTGCTGAATTTATTTTGTCTACTTCTAACTCCTCATGCAACCATCCCTCCCCTCTGCCTACAGCAAGAACATTCAAAAAGAACATAGCATAATGTGGCAGGCCAATAGCTCCAAGCATTCTGGCTTTGGCCTTATACTAGGTGTTGTGGTGAAAGCTTTCAGGTTCGAAATCTGATTTCTACTTTTGCTTTAAGAGTCAACCTAGATGTTTGACCAATCACACTCTCTCCCAACCTTAGAAACAAGGCAATGGAAAACCACTTCCAAAAACATTACAAGGAAAACTACATGTATTTGCTCAGGCGAACACTAGGAGCCAAGACTTATGTAAAGATACCCAAACAAGAAGAATTTTAACCTGAAAATTATGGCTTTGTTACATTCCCTTAGTAAATGTACCTTCCATTTCTTCTTCTATCACTTCCATTTTCCTTTCTTCCCTTTTGTATTAATTGACAATCATTATGTAAGAAACATTTAAAAGAGCCTATCTTCTTGACCAGTGGAATAAATATAATTTTCTGCATCAATTTTATTGTTGATTTTTTAATATCTGTACATTTGATTTACAAATTTATAACTAAGTCCTGAAGTTTTCATTGTGTTGTTCAGGTCCAATTAATGTCCAAATGAATAAACAGTACACATAGTTTAATGATGGGCATGAAGGAATATATTTATTTATTGGAGACTACATGGCTAATTACAGTTAGTTTAAAATTCATGACAATAATCTTATTTTAATACAATTCAATTACACATGCATGGCTTTACAGTATGAAAACAGAACTTCACTAACCTAAAAAAAATCATAATCCTTGCCAGAGCCTGTATTTAGTTTTAATTATAACTCTTGTCGGTTAGAATTGTCCATTTGGCCATACAGCTTATGCTCAGGATTACTAGTCTTTGCTAGGTTCAATTTTTTTCTCCTGCCCAGGTTACAGGATGGGGTTTATTTTTTATCTGTTGCAGATGGGTATAAATCCTTCTTCCTATGCAAAGGGAAGAAAAACATTGAAGTTAAACATTCTGGCTCTTGACGAAAGGCTAATGCATATCTAATGTGAAATATAGTAGAGCTCAGTCCTGTTTCCTTTTTCATTTATTCTGTCCCCTTCAACTGTGCTGTTTGTTTCACTTAAGCAGATAGAACTGTAGCGTGTGATTTTGTGTGAATATGTGACGCTCTATGTGAAAATGTTAGAAGACTAATTCTTTGTTTTGATCTTAGTCAGACGGCAGCACTAAAATACAGTTTGGAAAGTTGTTCATCACTAGAAATATTCATATCATAAGAACATTGTGTTAAATCCTGGTATATTAATTTCTTTTACTTTAAGTGTCATATTCAGGATGGGAAAATCAGTGAATTGGTTTGGTTGCAAATGACAATGATTCAGTTTTATAGATTGTTACATCCCCCACCTCCACCTCAAGTTAGGTAGAACACTACTAGCTGGAGAAAAATATCAGTTGATATTCTTACAGAATCATGTGGTAAAATGTCTCTGACAATCTGCTATATATAACTCTGTCACATGGAAGAGTAAAATTCCTAAGTCTATCTTTTTTATTTTTGCATTGATGTGATAGCTTTATGTGTAATTTATATATCTTTCATTTTAATTTAAAATAGTATAATGGAAATATGATACTGTTTATATATGTAATAACTATTATAAATTGACTGGTGTTTTTTCCTTACATACATGGGGGGGAAATCATCATTTTTTAAAAATAAAACTTTTTATTATATTTTATTTTATTTATTTATTTGTTTATTTATTTGTTTGTTTATTTATTGGATTTATATGCTTCCCCTCTGTAGTTATCTGACCATTAACTTATTATCATTATCATGTTATGTACAATATACAATATTGTAAACATATATATAATACAAATTACATAAGCATGCAAAATAAATACATGTACAAAATTATGGAATTACATGATATAACGACTTCATTCATGATATGTAGTAATATCATATAGTACATGAAAATAAAGATGCATATATCTTATAAAGATGTAAAAAAATCTGTATTTTTGTATATTATTCTATAATAATATGAAAATGTCTTTGCTATGATAGTAAGTGCTAATTTGCCTTTATACATGTTAGCTTTTAGCATAATACTGTAAAATTAGGTTCATATGCAAAAACAATTAATTATAATAGAAACATAGAAACAGAAGATTGACGGCAGAAAAAGACCTCATGGTCCATCTAGTCTGTCCTTATACTTTTTCCTGTATTTTATCTTAGGATGGATATATGTTTAGCCCAGGCATGTTTAAATTCAGTTACTGTGGATTTACCAACCACGTCTGCTGGAAGTTTGTTCCAAGCATCTACTACTCTTTAAGTAAAATAATATTTTCTCACATTGCTTCTGATCTTTCCCCCAACTAACCTCAGATTGTGCCCCCTTGTTCTTGTATTCACTTTCCTATTAAAAACACTTCCCTCCTGAACCTTATTTAACCCTTTAACATATTTAAATGTTTCGATCATGTCCCCCCTTTCCCTTCTGTCCTCAGACTATACAGATTGAGTTCATTAAATCATATGCTACAATATCTTTCCTATCACTTTAGCTTCAACCACAACAACACATGAGCACATAAAAGATACAAATTTAATGTAAACCGTTCCAAACTTGACTGCAGCAAATAAGATTTTAGTAATCAAGTACAGTAGTTGATGCATGGAACTCACTACCTGACTCTGTAGTATCATCTCCTAACTCCCAAAACTTTACCCTTAGACTATCTATCCACTGTTGACCTCTCCTGATCCCTAAGAGGTCAGTAAGGAGCATGCATAAGTGCACCAGAGTGCCTTCCATCCCCTGTCCTAATGTTTCTTTTATTTTTTACTAGTACAATGCATATGAATATTATTATATCTAATGTTTCTTCTTATTTTTTTCTTATTACTAGTATCATGTATTATTATATATTTACATACCTCCAATATGTATTTGACAAAACAAATAAATAAATAAAAATTTAAGTCTTTCCTGATAAGTTTTATACTTAAGATCTTCCACCATTTTGGACCCGTAATCTAGTTACTGGAATGATTTTGTTAAATCTGTTAAAATTAGATTTAACTGGAAGCAAAATAAGTCACTATTATTTTTCCTTAGTCAGAAGCTTATAGGAATATATCTTTCAGGGCTGTTATGTGACAAACAAGGTTATAAGTATTTGAGTAATTGAAAAATGTATGTACAACCCAATAAAATTAGAGTAGATAAAGTCTTAAGGATTAAAGACAGACTTTCTGTATTTAGCATATAACATACACATACAGGAACTTTTTAAATCTTCACTTAATTGCAAGGCAGTCATTAATTTTATTGACTAATTAAATTAGTGGCCTAATGGTTGACCATTTTAAAACACTAAGGGGAAATTAGCCTTTTAGTGGCATTGTGTGAATTCTGTTATTACTAATCTAAAAACATGCAACCTAGAAGGCAGCTTCAGCAAAACATCTTTGTTCTCTATTTTCTCTTCTTGATTGCATCTCTGAGTACCAACTTAAGAATGTAGGAAGCTTATGAATATCACTAGCAATAGCAATAGCACTTGAACTTATAGACTACTTCATAGTACTTTGAATCCCTCTGTAAGCAGTTTCCAGAATCAGCATATTGTTCCCAATAGTCTCGCTCCTCATTTTACTGACCTTGGAATGATGGAAGGCTGAATCAGCCTTGAACTCTTGAGAACCAAAATGCTGGCAGTTGGCACAATTAGCCCGAAATGCTGTCTTTTTACGTCAGGACCACCATGGGTCTTTATAGCATGATATAATGCAGTATTGTATAGAAGACTTGAAATATGACAGAGAAAACTTATGTAAAAAGCAGTCTGCTGAATAAAGTGCATTGTTTTATAAAAGCTACTAAAGAGAAGTATCAGATATTCCAGTTGTAAGAAGATGGGTGAGTTACATAAAAAGTGATTTGGTAAAATACAGGAAGTACCTTATATCTTGTCAGTGTAGTACAGGAAGCAGTCATGCAGCAGATTCTTGGACTAGCACAGTTGAACAGTTCTTTGTCTTTAAATGTAACAGATTGCCTTCTAAGAAATACAGTAATTGAAGCATATACAATATAACTGGACACACCAAAATAACTTAGGTCTCTGAGTAGCAACAGACTCTCCTATACTGTTTATCATCAATTAAAATCTTATTGTAAGTTTATTTCTTGACTTTCCACACAAAAGGAGGCATCAAAAATAGCTAACAGTCATAAAATACACATAATTAAAGCAATGAAAACTTCACATTTTAGTGAATTAGCAAAAAATAAAACTCAGAAATAAAAATAAATAAATGTAAACATTCCAAATCAGTTCAACAAAGGAACAGCTCCATGTGTCCTTGCAAATGAATAAACAACCAAAAGAAAATTAACCCCATCTCCCTTAGCCAAGAAGTAAAATAATAATAATATTTTTTCTCACATTCCGGTTCAACAATCCTTGATTAGTGTCGGCAAAGATGGGAGATGCTTTCAAGGGTTGAATAATATAGGTGGGTTGGTTTTTTTCAAATAAGGCTTTTCTAAACCTTATACAGCTTCTATATCATTAACCCACAGTTTGAATTTCATGTGGTAATGGTTATTTATCAGTAGAATATTTCTTACAAAGATAATGTACTTCCTGTAACCCTGGTGAATATTCCATTCCTTGTTCTGAAGCAGCTGAAATTTCCAACCAATTTTCAAAAGCAGCCTCACATAGTGCATATAATACTAATATAATTTGATATAATTAAGACATATGTCAGTAGAGCTTCATTTGAGATGGATGGATACAGATGGTGCTCTAGCCTCAGCTGTGCAAATGTACTCCTGGGTACTGTACATGCAAAAACTAAATGTTTAGTTCAGGGATGACTTTAGGAATACATCCAAATTACAAACCAAAATCTTCAAAGGAATTGTAACAATATTCAGCACAGGAAGATTGTCTCTGATCTGTTTTGTCTTTAGTGGCATTTATCTGGATTACCTTTCAAGTTGTTTACTCTTTAGCAACTCTTTAGTCACACTAGAAATATAACAGGATCATTGACTTAAAAGTTAAATAGTTTCCTTGGATTTGGATAAAATAGATGTAATTAATCTATCCAAATTCTAAAAACCTTACCTAATACGTTTGTATATGTATAAAATAGTTCAGGAAACAAAATAAAAGCTTGAAAGTCACCTATAATTATTGTCTTATTTTGTAATAACTATTATATAGATAGGATTCTCTGGGAAAATATAGAATATGGGGTGAAATGAATGAATTATGATGACTGGAATTATGCATATGTTTTAAAAGAAGCCCCCCCCCCTTGTTAGGAACAGCCACACAAACCTGCTTTAATTATTCAAAAAAAAAGATGATTTATTCAGTCTCATATGTTCTCTCAAATTTACTTCTGCAGGCCTATATATTTACTGGGAATTATACTGGGAATGGCATTTTCAGGCAATTTACTTTCCAGCAACAGTATATTGTATTTGTGACTACACAATTTTTTGTTCATGTACTGTTAATACAGGACAATACTTGGTAACATTCAGCACATATCATTTGTTTGTTTGCCTATCTTTCAGAAAATGATAGCCTTGAGGTACATTCTACATTGTTTTATCTATATAGAAGCATGTATAGAAGCTCAATCCAGGAAGGAACACAAAAATGCTACCATTAATTACCACTCAGAGTTACCATGAGTTAAGATGGGCTGCCAAATTTGACATATAAATAATAATAAAAACTACCACTTCAATGGTAAAAATTGGACTAAATAACTAGAATTAAATTACTTATCTTTGAATAGAAAGCACCAAAATAATGATACACACACACACACACACACATATATATATATATATATTGTAGATTTTCACGGGTATATGTATGTAGATTGTTCTGAGTTCAGGTTTTGCCCCGTGTAATAATTTGAGTGTCTATGCGACGTTTCGGTGAAATCACATTCACCATCATCAGGCTGAAGTTTCAAGTACAACAGCACGAAGCTTGAAACTTCAGCCTATTTGTTTTCGTAGATTTTCGTAGAAACTTCAGCCTATTTGTTTTCGTAGATTTTCACGGGTACAGGTATGACGGTCTTGGTATATTCGGGTTTCTTCCCGTGTAGGATTTGGAAATTTCTGGTGACGTTTCGACGAGGTCTCACTCGTCACGAGTGAGACCTCGTCGAAACGTCACCAGAAATTTCCAAATCCTACACGGGAAGAAACCCGAATATACCAAGACCGTCATATATATATATACAAAACCCGAACTCAGAACAATCTACATACATATACCCGTGAAAACCTACGAAAACATATATATATATATATATATATATATATATACACACACACACACACGTCACGTGTTTTTTTTGCTGAATTTGAAAATTAAGGGAGACTAGGATAGATCTATTTCGGCCTTATTTTGGCCTCATCAGCTAGCCATACCCACTGGGACTTGAACCTGCAACCTTTGCCTTGTATAAGTCCATATATATAATGAATAGAATATATATGTACCTAAAGTATAATTTCTCTTAAGAAGTGAAAGTTTAGTAATTGAGAGTGTTAATAAATTCATACTATAAGTTTTTAATAATACCAAAATAAATAAATGTATAGTATCAATATATTTATATGAAAGAAGTGATTTGTATAAGACTGCCTAAAATATTGTGTTCCAGAAATCTAAT
This sequence comes from Erythrolamprus reginae, assembly GCF_031021105.1. Lineage (NCBI taxonomy): Eukaryota > Metazoa > Chordata > Lepidosauria > Squamata > Dipsadidae > Erythrolamprus > Erythrolamprus reginae. The sequence continues at coordinate 50,521,836 of NC_091956.1, forward strand.
ATCAGCAATAGATCTAAGTAAATTGGAAGCAATCTATTTTAATTTATTCAAAAGTTATTTGAGGCAAACATGCATTTTGTAGGACTTACCTTTGGAAGTTTTCATCTGGTAGCATCTTAAACTAAGCATTCCTATGAATATTATGCAACACTTGCATTATTACCTTTTTCTAAGGCCTTTCAGAAATTACGTCAGCAGTTTTTGTTAAATAATCTCAATCTTGTTCAGAATTCTTCTTCCATATTTCCTATATTCATTAGAATAATTTACCTGTGCTTTCTTTAACTTTTAAAGACCTTTCTAATGTCCTTTCAGTAAAAGTTCTATGCAGTTATGTGAATCAAAATAGACAAAAAACAGAGCATATATTAATATGAATAATTTATAAAAGTTCAAATGTCTATTAACTTTTAATGAATAGGGCATTTCTAGTTTTCCATTGTCACTTTGTTAAAATTGTGGTTGTACTTAGCACACTGGAATTTTATTATTGACTTCACTAATTTAGAATAGACTACATTATTCATCAGAAAAAAGTACATTTCTGTTCTTTTTATTTCAAAAGCATTTTGCTTTCATGTGTAAAAATGGTATTGTTAATAAGAAAAGAATGAATAAGCTTCTTCACACTTCAGCGAACTTCTTAACCACTACCATATTGTAATTTATTATGTATTTATAAAATACAATTATTATATCTGAATTATTTAAAAATATTTTTACAAAAGATATGGGCATGACTTTAATGAAACTATATTTAACCTCATAAATAGTTCTACATGCATATAGTCAATATAACATATTACTGTACTTTATATTACTTCTTTATTTGTACATATTTATTATGTATTATACATAAACATATGTATTTCACTTCCGTGACAAAAAAAATCCAAATAAATTTATAGTTATGGTTATAATTCTAAAATATTTAACATTTAAAGGGGATGGCATACTGCGGAGAGGGTCGGCATATAAATCTAATAAAGAAATAGTAAATACTATGTTGTATCACATTATATAAAATGTATATTATATATTTTTATGTTTCCCGTGCATTTTCAGCTATAATTGACCTATTTATCCTTCGGGTTTTCTTAAAGCAGGCAGATTATATAGCTAAATTATATAACTTTAGTTAAAGAAGCATCTAAAGTTGGACTGCTGAGGAAACAACTGATTTTACTTGAGTAATCATTAGTATCTCTTCTCCAGGTAGTGCTTCAAAGCAAAACTGTTTTCCTTTTCTTTTATTTTCTTTTAGTTTCTTTCAAAACAAAACTGTTTCTTCGGCATGGCTAGTTTAATGAAAAGAAGAACAGGGAGAGATGTGATAGCAGTATTCCAATATCTCAGCGGTTGCCACACAGAAGAAGGAATCAACCTATTCTCCAAAGCACCTGAGGGTAGAACAAGAAGCAATGGGTGGAAACTAAACAAGGAGAGAAGTAACTTGGAACTAAGGAGAAATTTCCTGACAGTCAGAATAGTTAATCAGTGGAACAGCTTGCCTCCAGAAGTTGTGAATGCCCCAACACTGGAAGTTTTTAAGCAGATGTTGGATAACCATCTGTCTGAAGTAGTGTAAGGTTTCCTGCCTAAGCAGGGGTTTGTACTAGAAGACCTTCAAGGTCCCTTGCAACTCTGTTTTTTTTTTGGTTGTTGTTGTTGTTGTTATCTGTTGTTGTTGTTGTTATTATTATTTTTATTATTATTATTATTATTATTCCTTATAGTTCAGGTGCAGAACTCCATGCAGTCTACAAAGGACATTTTTAAAAATGTAGTCCTGTTTGAAATAATTTCAAGATGCTAAGAAACAATCTGTGGACCTAATAACTGGGAGATATGAGTTATGGCTCCCCAAAAAAAGTTTTCAAAGAAAAAAAAAATGCCAACCTACAATAGCTGTAATTTAAATGTGGGCTCTGATTTTTAATATTTGCAATCAACATTATAAATTATTAAATATTACAAAATGGCAGCATGTTCAAATAATTTTGTTACGCTAAACTTTCTTTTTCAAAATATAGCATAATATAGTGGTGGGATATTTATGTAAAGCAAATTTAAATGCATGTGCACTTTTTCCTCCCCCCCCCCCCTTATTTGTTAGACAAAGACTTTATTTCTTCCAGTGGTTAAAGAACCCTTTCACAACGTTCTGTGTTTCCCCTATAATAACCTTCAAGGAAGTGCAACTTGATAAGGAATTACCGTATGAAATTAATCCACTGAGCAACCATTCTAAATGCTAGACTTGAACCTGTAATTCACTGCCTAATAAATTAACTTCTACAATATTATTCTTCCTTATTAGAAGGTAGTTAACTTTCAGAATGAGTTATCAAAGCATTATTGATAGGCAAACATTTCTATAAAATAAAATTAGAACAAAAATGGGAATTATGTAGAAAAATTGAACTTGGGGGTTTTTTTTTAAAAAAATCACAAATTAATGTAAAGACAGGTTAGTAAAAAATGAATTTGTAAAATTAGCTAGGACTGAAAAATGTCTCCTCTGGAATTCAGTAATAATTTTGAATTAAAATTAATGTCCTATAGTAGTCAGTTAAATCATAGACATTAACCAAATATCTGTTATTACAGATTTTAAAAGCCTACAGCAGATCAAAATAGGTTACTTATGTAGACCAATCATAATAAACTAAATATTGTACATATAAATTTATAACTTTGGATTCACTCTATAATAAATACAGCTTTTGAGAGGGGAATCTAAATATCAAATTGAGCTTATATACAGTATTTCATCACTATTACTTCATTATTCACACTATATTGCTCTTGCTGAAAATATTTTTTCCCTTTTTGAATACCTGACAAATATGCAATTGGTTTTATCCTAAATCCACAATTTATTAAAAGTTTCCAGGCTTTTGTTGACAGTTGAGATTAAATGTAGCTCGGTAAATAAACAAAACATTGTAATGCAAACAGTTCATTCAGATAAGCCATGGAAAATAAAACTTCTGTATAAAGTTTTGTTCTGCGTATTAAAGCTTTAAGCAAATTTTAGTGGCTTCAGTTGTAAAGATTTATACAGTATACAGTAGTATATAAAAGTTGAGGACTATTTTCATTTTAAAACATTTAGATTATGTGTTAACATGCAAGATTTGCATGTTATAATGGGCACAATAAAATAAGTTATCATGTACAATAATAAAATTTCAATATTTTAAAAGTGTGCTTAAGTTGATATCATGATAGTATCTTATTTTTTTCTTTATGTCTTTATGCCTTTATTATGATTTTTTTTGTTCAGATAGATTACTTATTAAATTATTGGGTAATATTTTTAAAAGTAAAAATATTTTTTTAAAAAAATCTACTTATTTTATCTGTGGAAAAAGTTTAATCTGAACTTATAATTACATTTTCTATAACTTTATACATCAGTTTTACTTTCTATATTCAAAGATATATATTGCTATTGCTAAAATGAAGAAACCTGATTTATCTTTCACAGAGAATAATGTTAGTCATGATAGCAGGATCAAATGGGCAAAAGCAGATCATTTCTGTAGAAAAAAAATAATGTGGTTTGATTTTTTTTCCCAGGGTGCTTTGCAATTTTCCAGTTTTAAAGGTAATTTAAGTTGTGTGCTTCTGCTGCCTCAGGCCTGCCTATCCCCTACTGTGCTGAATCAGCATTTAAGAAATCAGAATTTCTTGTTCTATATGTGAAATCAGCAGTCCTTTGCTTAAGAGGAGGTCCTGTTTGCTGGAGTGTTAGTTCAGCACAGTGAGAGAAATAGCCAGGCACTTTTGGAAATAATAATTAAAACTTACTAAAGTCAGCTCTGTATTATTTAAAAACATAAAGGTGGGGAATATAAGAAAGAAAATAATATTTTGGAAAGAATGGTGACTTTCAAATGCAATTTATAATAAATCTCTAAAACTGCATCAGGAACATTCTTGGAAGAAAGCTTTCTTTTACAAGTTGGCTAGGATTACTCTTGAATAGCCTTGAGTAAACTATGCCATCTATCAATGATTTTATAATACTTTCCAGTAATAATTTTGAAGATTTATTGATGGTCTTGCTATATAGGTTTTATAATTAACTGGGGAAACTCTATCACAAAATAAGTCCCAGGTACTTCTCTGTTATATTTGTAGAGACACTCATTTTCTTAACTATAATTAATTGAAAATCAATGACACTCCTACAGGCTGCCATAGCAGGATAATATGGCTTTGTGTTTTAATGAATCCTGGATCCATTTATTGCTTTAAAACCCCAGATTATAAAACCCATGACACAAACAATCCAATCAACACACATACATACCATTCAACACAATTTGACCATTACAAATGTAAATGTTCACGGCCCTAGGCCTGACGGCAAAGCTAGGTCTTTTAGAATGCTAGTAGGATGGGAGCAGTACGTACATCAGGGGGGACGACATTTGTTTCCATAGAGCCAGGGCAGCCACAGAGAAGGCCTTCCTCCATGGTTCCGCCAACCTGTATTGCTTAGTTGATGGGATCTGGAGAAGTCCAATCCTATGTGATCTTATTGGTCTCTGAGAGGTATGCAGCAGGAAACGGTCCTATAAATAGTTTGGTCCTGTTTGGGATTCCATCAAGCACCCATCAAATCTTTAGTCAAGCTTTATAGTAACACATGCAGGTAACTTTAGCAGGAACACATATCGGTGACTTTAGCAGGAATTCAAAGAAAGCTTATTTCCAACTCAACATTTATTATAGATCTATTTGGTATTCTGAAAGCACATCTTAAGCATTCAAAGAAAGCAGTTGCCATGAATTATTTCACAATTCAGAAAATGGCAGTTGAGTTGACACAAAACATCACTACAATTTAGTATTTTGACAAACTAAATGGATAAGGTTACAGTATATTTTTTCTTTCTTAGAAAGCATGTTTCAGATATTTTTAACTGTTATTTGTTTGATTCATATCTTACTTCACAAATAGATTACATATAGCATGCTTTTCTACAATGTACAATATATTACAAGCTAGAATATACGTAAAGGTATAAATATTACAATACTCCTCACAAAGAATCTGAAAGAAAAGAAAAAAGAGGGGAAAGTGATAATATAGAGAAAAGCAATCTATACGCAAACTTATTTAGCATTAATTTAAAGACACAAGATTAAAAATATTTAAGGCTAAATGAGAATATTATAGAAAATAACCAAACATATCTAAATTATTGATGGTAATGCACTGAAGTTTTTAAACCAAAGCTAATAGAAATAGGAAGAAATCCCAAATGTTTCAGACTACAATCTATAACATTCAGGATTTTATTATATCAAATCAAAATCTCTCTCTCTCTCTCTCTCTCTAATTTATATGGCCACGTATGTCAACAAGTGATACTAAAGGGTGAATAGAATTATACTATAATGAAAACAATAATGGAACAAATGTTGTAGATATTAAAATACAGGCAGCTGAAAAACAACCCCAATCACTAACATATGGTAATAAATCACTATATATTTTGTTAATCATGAACTAAATAATGTTTATATCCCAAGAACTATGCACCAAACTAAGTATAAATTTTCTTATATATTTTTGTAACTAAATTCATAAACTGATGCCAAATTTATGCCAAATAAAATTTGCTATTAGTTAAATAAGGAACCAAATAATTCTTTTTCCCAAGTCAAATTAGTTATTTTTGTCCACTTGTTATATCTCATTTAAAAAAAAACCTATTTTAAATTAATGTTGAAATTGCAATCAGCAATAAAACATAGTTCCATATAGAATGGCAGGAATTCTTTATATACTGTAAATTAATCATGTCTGCTGCAGGATCAGGATAAGTTAGGCCATTTCATTAAGACAGTCTTAATGTTTCCAGTCTGTAGGAGTTATAAAGGGCAGGGGTCATATGACCCTGTTGCCTCCACTGTTCCTTCTAAGGTGCATGGCTGTGCGGCTGCGCAGCTGCGCACCCAACTAGAATTTCCCGTGCAGCATTTTCCAAGGCTGCGCAGTTGGGATACAAATGGTTGGGAGGAGAGGAAATTTCAAAGCTCTGGCAACACGAGGCTTTTACTTGGACAGACGCTTCTGCTCTTGCTAGAGCCTGGCCGGCCACACCCTCAGCCACCCAATTGGCAGCAGGCTGAACCAATCATGGCTCTTCCTCTATGCAGAAATGAGGCACCAAGAGAACGGGCGGGAGGGTCTTTCGGAAGGAAGATAAAGTGAATGAAAACGTGATCTTTATCCAAGGGGAGCCGCTTCAAGTGACTGTGGCTTTCTCTCCTGCTCAGAAGTAGAAGCCCCTTCCAGCAAGCCAGCAACATATTTTACGAGTAAAATAAACTTATCTATTTAAATTTGATTCATTTCTAGTAACAGAAGAGGTCGTTTTATAATAAAATGTTACTTCAAATGGGAACATATTTAACACTGTGTAATTAAACTTTTTCTTCCAACTACAGTGATCCCCCGATCATTGCGAGGGTTCCGTTCCAGGACCCCCCGCAATGAGCGGGTTTTCGCGAAGTAGCACTGCGGAAGTAAAAACACCATCTGCGCATGTGCAGATGGTGTTTTTACTTTCGCCGCAGCAGCGAGGCTTCTCCGCTGACTCCTGGCGAACTTCCCCGCTTTAGGAGTCAGCGGAGAAGCGGCGCACCTGTTTTAAAATGATCGGAGCCGGCCTGGTGCGCCGCTTCTCCGCTGACTCCTAAAGCGGGGAAGTTCGCCAGGAGACAGCTGCGAAGCGGCGCGGGTGTTTTAAAACATCGCAGCCGGCCTGGGGGGCTCGGGGGCTTGTCCCCGAGCCCCCCAGGCCGGCTGCGACATTTTAAAACACCCGCGCCGCTTCGCAGCTGTCTCCTGAAGCCGAACGCTAACTTCCGCGTTCGGCTTCAGGAGACAGCTGCGAAGTGGCGCGCGTGTTTTAAAACGTCGCAGCTGGCCTGGGGGGCTCGGGGGCAAGCCCCCGAGCCCCCCAGGCTGGCTGCGACGTTTTAAAACACCCGGGTTGGGGGCTCGGGGGTTGCTGGAAAGCCCCCCCAGGCCGGCTCCGATCGTTTTAAAACAGGCGCGCGGCTTCTCCGCTGACTCCTGGCGAACTTCCCGGGCGAAGGGCGAAGGGCGGGCGAGCGGCGAAGGGCGGGCGAACGGCGGGTGGACGGGCGAACGGCGGGTGAGCGGGTGCTGGGGGGGCTTCGCCCTCCCGCCAGCAAGAGGGGGAAGACCCAGGGAAGCCGCCCAGCAGCTGATCTGCCCGGCGCCAACTACGCATGCGTGCCCATAGAAAAAAGGGCACGCATGCGCAGATGGTGTTTTGACTTCCGGTTGAAAAATCGCAAATTAGCCTGTTCGTAATAGTCGGGAACGCAATAACCGGGGGATCACTGTATACTTATTATCACACCCTAGAGGATTGTTAATGTGAGTCCTGCTGACTTTTTAAAACAACACAAAGGTTAGGATAATATTATAATAGTATGAATTTTGACATTAATCATTTGTTCTACATAATTAATATGAATATAAAATTGAACATTAAGCAATATGCTAATTTACATTTCCAAACTTTGAACTGAAGGAATCAGCAAATGTATGATACTTTAGTGACCAGATAGATATTTAGCAAGATATTTAATATATGCCACTGCTAGTTGGCATTTATAGCCAAAGAAACATGCAAACAATTGTAGCCTTCCGTTAAAATGAAGCCTTCTGTGAACATAATATACTAGTTGGGAGCAAATATATCTTTTAAATGTATTATTTCCACTAATAAATTAGTTTAGTTAACAAATAAGATATAAGCAAGCTTAACATGGTTTCTACCCATGCACAATGGCTGATCTAAGTTTGCCTATTTGTAGTCTTCTGTTCTTTAAATTATTGATCATGATAATTTCAATTGGAATCTTTATATGCTAGTGATGTCAATAATTAGGCAACCAGTAAAACAGAATAACATAGTGGGAAGGGACCTTATTCTTTCCCAGCACCAAACCCAAAATAATTATGCAACAAGTTGTCTTGGGTGACATCTGTGGAAAAAAATCAGGTGCTCAGGCATGAAAATGTGCCGTTCAGACACTATACTTTTCCGCCCACACCGGGGGGGAAAATTAGAGGGAAAATTGGTTGCCGCCTAGCTCTTTCACCAGCTTTTAACATACACAACCACAGTATTCCTCTGAACTCATAACTCATAAAAATTGGGAGTTGGGGATGCAACTCTGTTGTAGTTTCCCTTCTACCTTAATCAGGACTTTCTAAACATTTTTGTATTATACCTCCCTTTAGTGTAAACTTAATAATGTACACATCTCTCCTAAAAAATTCAAACATCCAAATAAACACAAATTTACAATAAAAAATAATGTAATGAAACTCTGAGAAAGTTTTAAGTATTTTGTAACAATGTAACTAAAAGTTTCTTCTCACACCTCTGGACACTGTCTGTAACTCCTAAAGGGAGGAACACAGTGTGGTTGGAAATCATGATCTAAAGCAGTGATGCGAACATTTTTGTATGTAGAGAATTCTATAAATTCCAAACAGATATATAAGGATAATGATGGTAGAATATTGATTGTACAAGTTGATATTGAACCTAGACCTATAGTGGTTGTTTCTATTTATGCTCCCAATGAAGACCAAATGATATTTTATAAAAATTTACATCAAATAATAATAGACTTAGCTATTGAGAATGTATTAATAATAGGTGATTTTAATGCTATTGTGAATAGGCAATTAGACCATTCAGGGGGAGGGAGCCATAATAAAAGGAAAAAAACAAAAAGAAATCTACTACCTAGTACTTTCCAAAAAATGAAAACAGAATTATTGCTAAATGATATATGGAGGGAAAGACACCCCCATAAAAGACAATTTACGTTTTATTCTAATCCCCACAAAATCTGGACAAGAATAGACATGGTATGGACATCAAAAATGGTTGCAGAAGAAATAAGGGAAGTAGAGATAGATGTTAATACATGGGCTGACCACAACCCAATAGTGGTCTATATAAGAAGGAACAACAAACAGAATATTTGGCGGATGAATAGAATTATACTAAATGATAAGAAATATAAAGATTGGATCGAAAAGGAATTAAAAATATTTCTTGAGATTAATAAAACCCCAGACACCACTCCACAGAATATATGGGATACACTCAAAGCTTATATAAGAGGGTTAACAATATCTTACACAGCAAAATATAATAAGGAAAATAAATTAAAGTACGTACAACTAATAAATGCATTAAAACAATTGGAATTTGCATCGCAGCAACACACCAAGAACAGAGACTTTAAAACAGAAATAAATGTAATTAAACATAAAATTAGAATTATAGAACAAAATCAAATAACTGAAAAAATTAAAAGAGCAAAACAACATTATTTTGAACATGCAAATAAACCAGGCAGATGGTTAGCATATAAACTTAGAAAGCAGAGTCAATCCAAATTGATAAAAAAATTAGAAGACAAAGATGGTACAATAAAATATGATACAGAAGGAAAGGCGGACATTGTTTATAACTTTTATAAAGATCTTTATGCCAAAGACAATGTTAGTGAAGATGAGGTTTTTAATTACTTACAGGCTTCAAAATTACCACAAATAACAGAAGATCAACAGACTATGTTGGATGGTCCAATAACAATGGAAGAACTCCTAACTATAATTAAAAAACAGAAAAACAATAAGGCCACTGGTCCGGATGCTATACCGGCAGAATGGTATAAGATAGACAATGAAATAGTAAGAAACTATATGTTAGAAATTTTTAATTCATGTAGACTTGAGGGTAAAATTCCGAAATCTTGGTCAGAATCGCTGACAACTTTAATACACAAATCCGGCACTGACCCACTAAAAATCAAAAATTATAGACCCATATCTTTATTAAATGTAGATTATAAAATATTTATTGCCATTTATGCAGATAGACTTAAAAGAATTATAAATGGAATAATACATCAAGACCAAAATGGATTTCTACCAGGGCGACAAATTAAAAATAACCTTAGAACAGTAATAAATACATTAGAATACTATGAACAACATCCAGATAAGACAGCATCCTTAATGTTCTTAGATGCTCAAAAGGCCTTTGACAACGTTAACTGGACATTTATAAAAATGCAATTAAACAAAATGAGATTTGGCTCAAAATTTGTTAATTTAATAGATACTATATACTCAAAACAAACGACTAAAATAATATTAAATAATAACCATTTACAAGCACTTGATATAAACAAGGGAGTTCGTCAAGGATGTCCTATATCACCATTGTTATTTATTATGACACTTGAAACTTTATTAATTAAAATAAGAGCGGATTCCGAAATAAAAGGTTTAACTATAGGAGACGAAACTTACAAACTCCAAGCTTTTGCAGATGACTTAACGTTTATAATTGAAGAACCGATAACAACTGTCCCTTCTTTATTGCAAACTATTGAACAATTCGGAAAGGTAGCAGGTTTAAAGATAAATAAAAGTAAAACTTCTTTCTTAACCAAAAATATGAATAAAATACAAGAAACTAAATTAGAAAATATTTCTGGAATAAAAACCGTAAAGAAAGTAAAATATTTAGGAATAAATTTAACAGCGAAAACAATAACTTTAAAAAATGATAATTATATAAAATTATTATCAGAAATTAAAAAAGATTTAGAAACATGGAACAACCTGAAAATATCATTTTTAGGAAGAATTGCCACAATCAAGATGAATATTTTGCCTAAGGTTTTATTTCTCTTTCAGGTAATTCCAATAAACCCAGGGGGAACTTTCTTTAAAACTTTGACAAACTTAGTTAAAAAATTTATATGGCAAGGGAAAAAAGCAAGGATAAAAATAAACTGTTTGGAAGACATTAAAGAAAGAGGAGGATTTGGTCTTCCAAACTGGAAATTATATTATCAGGCCGCCGCCTTAACATGGATTAAAGATTGGATAACCTTAGAGAATAAAAGAATATTAAATTTAGAAGGACATGATCTTATGCTGGGTTGGCATGCATTTATATGGTATGACAAGGAAAAAAATCACTCATATTTTAAAAGACACACATTAAGGAAGTATTTACTAGAGGTTTGGAAGGACATAAAGAAAAATCACTTCTTAAATGTTCCAGAATGGATAGCCCCCCTAGAAGCAATAACACATCCAAAATCTATAAAAGACACGAAAATATTTTATAGATATAAAGAATTATTAAATGATCAGATGAAGCTAAAGCTTAGGAATAAACTACAAGAAGAAGGGATAATAATAGATTGGTGGCATTATGCCCAGATTCGATCCAGATACCAGAAGGATATAACTCTTTATACTTTTAATAAAAGTAAGAATTTGCTAAGTCATTTAATTATTAATAATTCAGTAAAAATGATAGGGAAAATATATAAATTTCTTATCGCTCACAAAAATATAGAGTTGACTCTAAAAGATACCATGATAAGATGGTGCAGAAATATAGGCAAGGAAATAGATATAGATACTTGGGAAAAAGTCTGGATTAATAATTGGAAAATGACCAAGTCAGTTTCATTAAAAGAAAACCAAATTAAAATGTTTTATAGATGGCACCTTCCACCTAACAGGATAGCTAAAATGTTTCCTAAAACATCCCCACTGTGTTGGAAATGCAAGAAAGATATAGGAACTTATTACCATCAATGGTGGACATGTAGCAAAGCTAAAACTTATTGGAAGATGATTGAGAAGATATTAAAAGAAATATTAAAATATGACATAGATAACACCCCGGAATTTTACTTATTAGGAATTACTAATCAGACTTATAAGAAGGAAACTCTTTACTTAATTATACACATATTAACTGCGGCTAGAATAATATACGCGCAAAACTGGAAGGGGGAGGAAATCCCCAAGAAAGAAGAAGTTATAGCTAAAATATTAGATTGCGCTGAAATGGATATGATGACAAGACGATTAAACGATCAAGAAGATACAAAATTTTATGAAACATGGAACAACATATATAAATGGTTAGATAAGAAAAAATAAGAGATAGATCTGTTTTTATTTAGGTAATAACAATATTAGATGTATTTGTTGATGATTTTGACATAGTTGTTTACTCACAAGCGATATATTAAAAATTTTGTTTTATGTATGCTTAGTAATTGAGATTAGTTTGAATGTTTGATTAGATGAATATATTACACTTAAATAACATATTAAGCATTTTTACTTATACTGTACTAATATTGCATTTAAGATTTGAAAATTTTTTACTAGACCTTTTAACATTCAACAAATGTTTGATTATGTATTCTTTTCTCTATTTGAATGTATACTTTCAAAAGAAGCGGGGAAATACATCCCCATTTTATGTTTAATGTTTGTACGTCTGTATGTCTGTTTTATGAAAAATAATAAAAAAATTGGAAAAAAAAAAAGCAAGAGGGGGAAGACCCAGGGAAGCCGCCCAGCAGCTGATCTGCCCGGCGCCAACTACGCATGCGTGCCCATAGAAAAAAGGGCACGCATGCGCAGATGGTGTTTTGACTTCCGGTTGAAAAATCGCAAATTAGCCTGTTCGTAATAGTCGGGAACGCAATAACCGGGGGATCACTGTATACTTATTATCACACCCTAGAGGATTGTTAATGTGAGTCCTGCTGACTTTTTAAAACAACACAAAGGTTAGGATAATATTATAATAGTATGAATTTTGACATTAATCATTTGTTCTACATAATTAATATGAATATAAAATTGAACATTAAGCAATATGCTAATTTACATTTCCAAACTTTGAACTGAAGGAATCAGCAAATGTATGATACTTTAGTGACCAGATAGATATTTAGCAAGATATTTAATATATGCCACTGCTAGTTGGCATTTATAGCCAAAGAAACATGCAAACAATTGTAGCCTTCCGTTAAAATGAAGCCTTCTGTGAACATAATATACTAGTTGGGAGCAAATATATCTTTTAAATGTATTATTTCCACTAATAAATTAGTTTAGTTAACAAATAAGATATAAGCAAGCTTAACATGGTTTCTACCCATGCACAATGGCTGATCTAAGTTTGCCTATTTGTAGTCTTCTGTTCTTTAAATTATTGATCATGATAATTTCAATTGGAATCTTTATATGCTAGTGATGTCAATAATTAGGCAACCAGTAAAACAGAATAACATAGTGGGAAGGGACCTTATTCTTTCCCAGCACCAAACCCAAAATAATTATGCAACAAGTTGTCTTGGGTGACATCTGTGGAAAAAAATCAGGTGCTCAGGCATGAAAATGTGCCGTTCAGACACTATACTTTTCCGCCCACACCGGGGGGGAAAATTAGAGGGAAAATTGGTTGCCGCCTAGCTCTTTCACCAGCTTTTAACATACACAACCACAGTATTCCTCTGAACTCATAACTCATAAAAATTGGGAGTTGGGGATGCAACTCTGTTGTAGTTTCCCTTCTACCTTAATCAGGACTTTCTAAACATTTTTGTATTATACCTCCCTTTAGTGTAAACTTAATAATGTACACATCTCTCCTAAAAAATTCAAACATCCAAATAAACACAAATTTACAATAAAAAATAATGTAATGAAACTCTGAGAAAGTTTTAAGTATTTTGTAACAATGTAACTAAAAGTTTCTTCTCACACCTCTGGACACTGTCTGTAACTCCTAAAGGGAGGAACACAGTGTGGTTGGAAATCATGATCTAAAGCAGTGATGCGAACATTTTTCCCCTCAGGTCTGAAAGAGCATGTGCATGCACTATTGCGCCTGCCCACATCCATAATTCAATGTCTGGGGAAGGCAAAAACAACTTCCCTTGCCCACCAGAGGCCCTCTGGAGGCTAGAAATGGCCTGTTTCCCTACTTCTGGTGGGCCCAGTAGATTCGTGTTTCACCCTTCCTCAGCTCCAAAGGCTTCTCTGGAGCCAGGGGAGGGTAAAAATGCCCTCCGCCATCCCCCCAGAGGTTCTCTGGAAACCAAAAACACCCTCCCAGAGCCTCTGTGTGAGCCAAAAATCAGCTGGACGGCACACACATGCACATTGGAGCTGAGCTAGGGCAATGGCTCACGTGCCAGCAGATATAGCTCTGTGTGCCACCTGTATGCCATCACTGATCTAAAGGGTAGATCAATTTTCCAACTGGAATATTGTACCCCATCCTGTAGCCTTTATGTTGTGTGGTGTCAAAGGCTTTTTCCCCTTGTTCCTTAACCTGTTCAGTGTTTAAATGAAGCCAATGGGAAAAAAACCCTCTGTTCTCTTTATGTCTGCTTCTGCTTTCCTTTCCAAAGAAGCTTTCCACTTTAGATTGGCCTGTGGATTGTATGGAATACAGCGGGTAAAAATTGATACCCAAAAATCTATCCACCAAAGAGTAGTCATTTTGAAAAGTCACACCCACTCACACACATACACATATACATATATTACACCATCCCATTGTGTACAAAAGAATATGTTACAGGAAAAGAATAAGAAGCAATATCTATATGCAAGTTTTCGTTTAAAGAATAAAGTACCATATTTCAAGAAACTCCATTAACAAAATAGTTACATGTTTACAGATAGTACTTGACTTATAATCATTCATTTAGTGATAATTCATAATTATGGCAGCACTAAAAAGAGAGACCTATGAGCATTTTTCACATTTACAACCATTAAAGCATCCCCATGGTCACATGATCAAAATTCAAGAAATTTTTGAAATGCCTCTGTTATTCACATGCAGTCCAAGAAATCTATATGCAGCATGGTCATTCAGTTCAAATATTTGTTTTATTATGTTGCTTTCCATGAAAATTATTTTGATTTTACATTTATTGTAAACAACCAAAGGAATGTTTAACTGCCTCCAAGTGGGAAAGCAAGCAGGTTTTATTAAATGAATTAAAATAGGGTTTCTCTTCAGCATTCGTTCTTCCTAACCTGTATTTTCATTGAAGTTTAGAGTTTCTGAATTATTTAGTCTCTATGGAATTAATTAACTCTATTTCTGGAAGGAAAAAAAGGACAATTTAAATGTAGCCGTTTGTAATTCTCATTTTGAACAAAATCTCTAATCAACAACTGCAGTCTAGATGTGTATTAGTTTACTCTGCATGCTACCTAGCAAATATAGTCTAATGATGCTTTTGATAGAGTAAACATTTTAAATGGGGAATTTGATTGCATACATTATGTGTGCTATATAAACAAACCAAAAAGTTCAATGTGTGACTTTCTTCAGATTATATTAGAAAACATATTTTCAGGTGTATTTTATAACCACAGCAAGATTTGTTGGATTTGTACATTCAAAAACAATTGGTTGTCCCTATTGTGCTTCAAAACCAAAACACTTTTTGCCATGCTGTTTAGTCAGCTTTCTGACATATGTCCAGTTAAGTAGCTATTACTAAGGAGTCTACTAGGGCTGTGCACAATTCTTTGGAAGTTCTTTGAGCACAGGTATCCTTCTGGTATTCATTAACTTTTTCTAACCAGCTTTGAAAAGTTATTATTTAGCATTTCTTGCAAATTATGTTTGAAGTACACATAGCTGTAGAGGCAAGATACACATTCATATGTTTGCAACATGCTCACACATTGCATACATATAACATTTTCATGTACCCTTCAAAATTGAGGTAAAGTCTGGCTTTTTAATGATCCCTAATGTATGTGAGACTTCCCCTCCTTTCTTCTTTCTTTTAGAATGTAGATTCATTATTTTCCTACAATAGACATTGCCTTTCCCATTGTATGCTCAGAAGGAGAGCAACTTAACAAAAAGCATTAGAAAGAAGTATCAGAATTAGAAGTATCCTCATTATTAGTTCAAATTTATTTATTTATCATATTTTTATTTCCTTTCTCTATGTGGAAATTCTTTTTTATTTACTTGTACAGTAAAAGTACACAATAAAAATATGTATTAAAAGTACTTTTCAATTATGTATTGTCATACCTATTAATATGTCACAATCTTGAAAAAGGAACATAGGTAGCACACACACCCTCAATTCTCACCCTAATCATAAAATTATGTTTTTTTCTCTTTATTAAATTTTATCAAACATAAAATAATTATGCTATAAAAGGGCAATGAAAATTGTTTAGTTTCTCTCTTCATTCAGAAAACTGTCTTTTGAGAGGGTATAGAAGTAGCCACACACCAAACCTTGAAGAACAAATCACTTCAGTTCTTAGAAAAATTAGGAAGCAGCAGCAGATATACAGGCAAGCTTGGCTATTTCTATGTTTGCCTTAAAGTGTAGTCCATAGGCATTTACTATAATATAGAAGTATGGTGCAGTAAGGAGATAAGCTGATGTATCTAACCTGAACGAAAGGATCAGAATACTGTACAGCAATCCTGTGAGAAGGAAACAAAGGGTGATTTTATTGGGTGGGGGGAGGAACCAGTGTGCCTGGGAAAAAGTTACTCATGAATGAAAGCAAATATATATAAGGTTGGAAATTCCCAAAATTTATTTTTTCAAGCTTTCAGACTTGTCCTGGAGCCCATCATCAGGAGACTTTTTCTCTCTCCAGATATTTTGCAAAGAGAGATGTTCCTTGATGATGGGGTCCAGCACGAGCCCAAAAGCTTGGAAGAATAAATCTTTGGTCCTGGTAAACCAACTCTACTGGGATCCTGCAGAACATGTTCTATTGCTGGTCAAGAATGAATAAAATATTAGAAGAGAATGGGTAATGTGGCATATACATGAATGCTTATTATACACTGTACATCATAAACATATATCCTAAGATCCTAAGATAAAATACAGGAAATAGTATAAGGGCAGACTAGATGGACCATGAGATCTTTTTCTGCCATCAATCTTCTATGTTTCTATCTACAGAATGTTGGCATGATTCATATGCAGCATATGAATCCAGCTGCCAAATTCTGCGGGGGGGGGGGGAGGAATCTCATCTGTTCCTTTCATCCCTGTGCTCTTGGCAGTCTCTGTAATTTCCTCCAAACCTCTTTTAAAAAAAAAAGTCTACCTCCCCTTGCCAGCAGTGCTATTGTCCTTTCTTTCCAGAGCAGTCTCACTTTTTCTCATACTTTCAAATAGTGTCATACTATGTGGTCCTGTAGAGAGGGCCCTGTAGGGAAATGAGCAGTGTGACATAAACTGAGCTTGAAACACTGTTCTTTTGAACTTCCTCTTCACTTTAGTACATGGAGAATTGATACAGGTACACACTGGTATCAGTTCTCTCCTTATTGAAAACAAGGATTATGTAAAATATTCCAAGTTAATTATTAAGTATCACATATGCAATCAACCATGTAATATTATTACACTGAGCATGCTTACTCATAGATTAAGTATGGTCTTGTTCTACTATTGTCCTGCTTTAGTTCAATATTCATATGGTTTATGCAGTTTTATCAAAGTAGTTTACAGTTGAAAGATGCAAATATACTTTTGTGGGATATATAAAAACTTCTCATTACAAAGTGTTTGTACAATTTATTTCTTAAGCTTGAGAGACAACCACCACCACACCAACAACAAAGCTCTGATCCCTGTTGGAAAGCCAGTGCAATCTCAGATTTACTAGGTTGGATCCCTGAGCTGTTTTCTTTATGAACTAGCTGACAGTATAATAGAAAAACTGATTAAGTATTGTTCATTGTTGTCAGAGTTTAATGCTGTAAGGTATATTTTGTAGTTTGCCTTTCACTTTTGTTCCATGTTAAAATGATAAAAGTTTAAAAATCATAGCCCTAAGAAATCATATAATACAAAGTATCCTAAAAAGGTGACAATTTTTACTTTAACAGGGACAGACTATTAAAAATAGTCTTATGAAAATAAAATATTAAAGATTAAAATAACATTTTTAATTGATGGCAGAAAAATCAATAGTACTACAGTATCAATTGTGTTAATTACTGATTATCAAAAGCAAAGTTCAGTGCTGAACTATGTATATTTGGTATTATAAAAATGGAAGTGCTGTCCTAAAGTATAGTAAACATTAAATTATATTCAAAATGCTTTAAAAATAAAACATAAATAAGATATTAGTAGAATAAAAATAATATTTATATATGAACCTTTTTCTTCTTCAATTTGCTCCATAATTTGAATGTTTCCTTTCATTAGCAGGTAAGCAAACTAAAGGTTTATTATTCAGGTTCATTTTTTCTAATTTTTCTTAATACCCATAGATAAGTTTAGCACTTGCACATAATCACCTTTTAAAATCTGTCCTGCAGGTTTGCCTTTCCCTAAAAGAAATTAGAGTAACTACACATACCTCAAAGATTTAGGGCAGGCTGCTTCCACACACCATTCAGAACTGATTGCCATATACAGCTTAATCTCTTTATTTCATCATTTCCTTGTTTAGATAAGCATTTATTTTCTTTTAAAATTCTTAGCTACACTAATTTTTTTAAAGGGAACTAACATTTATATGAATGGAAAATACAAATTTTCTGCTATAGACAGACACTTATTTTTACTTACTCTTGACGTATATGACTTCAAACAAAAATTGTTTTGAAGATAAAATAAGAAAAAAATACTAAAAAATACTTTCTATACTAATGAAAATATTCCAAGAAAGTATGCTACAGTTGTCTTTTTACAATAAATAATGATTGGGAGAAAAAGTCTCTGCTGTCCACCATTTCTTTGAAAATTATGATGGTTCAGAAGATTTCCAGAAAAAAAACACCTGTTGTTCTTCAGTTCTTCATTCAACAAAGTCTATGATTTGGCATCTTCAAATTGGAAAAGATGTAGGTAAATATGTCTTAAAAACTGACTCAAAGAAGAACATATTTAATTGGAACTGTGGCAAATATTTAGTGCTAGAATATAAAAGGGCCACCAAACTTTTAATTTACCATTTGTATATAATATACAATTTTTTTCCTAGAGAGTAAATTTTTCTTTATAGCTTTATTTTACTTTTCAAAAAAGCAATCCTCTATTTATGAAATAGTGTGGAAAGATCCCTGACAATTTGCTACTCATAAAAAAGGAAACATGTTCAACTATTTTTAAAAATTTTCCACTTCTATATCTTCCTTCCTTCTAAATGATTACAAACTAATATTCTTCTAAAGCTACAGAAAATTTCTGATTTAAAAACTATATAATGCATATAATATTTTCTTTGAAAATATTAATGACTTTTTACAACTGAATTATGATAAAACTTTATTTCTAATGCCTGGCAACAGATGGAACTTTCATTTTTCTTTGTTGTTTGGGTGTTCCCAATTGTTTTCTTTGTCCTACAGCCTCAAATATCTCTTTACACATTATTCCTTTTTCATGACTATGGTAATGAATTATGATAGCATTTGGCTAGATATTGTCCATCTTCCCTGCTGCTTCATCAGCTTGATAATTATATTCCTAACCAGAAAGTGTGTCTTGTCTGACACTGTGATTCTATCAACATACATTTGCACTGAGCATCACTGCAGCTAAGCTTTTCATTATATAAAATCTATAATGGGCTGCTGTGATTGAATCATTACTAATCATAATCATATGTGTTTTTCCATTTTGTCTTTTGCCAATTTATACAATAAGATTTTCTACTACATGGCTAACTGTGCGGATTAGATATATGCAAACAGGGTAAGATTTACTTTCAACATTTAATATTTTTCCTATACAATCCTATGTCAAATATAAAGTTAATGTTTCATGAGGATTTGTAAATTTCTATTTTCAAAGATCATAAAACTACACTATCAAAGCACGTATTTAAAGACAGAAAAAAATGGTGTGGGATGAAGATGGACAACTTCAAAATTCACTTTATAAATACTAGTTCTTTTCCTTAACAAACGTTCCCTGAAAATTAGAATGATGCCACTAAGTTTCAACTGAATCCAAGAGGTTACTTGAAATCTTTCATACATAGTATTCCTTAAGTATGTCCAAGTATGCTTTACAATTATATGTGCTAAATTTTGCACAGAGCATTACAGACTATCATTTCATTTTTATAATTACAATCCTTATTTCAAAGAATTCAGTGAAATATGCAAATTTTGTCCTTTATTAATTTTATACTGTGATCCCTTTGAGTATCAATGTTTCTGATTCCCTTTCAATAAAAGCTATTTAGACTAACATGGTGTACCTAACCTCTTTAATATAACAATATAATATCTTGTATGTAGTCATTAATCAGGTACTTTCCCACTTTTCCCACAACTTAATTGATATCTAGCTCCGTATTTGCATTTTTCATTGTTGATGTTAGTATCAATAAGTACTGTACTTTTCGGAGTATAAGATGTGCTTCTCCCCCCAAAAGTGAGTTAAAATTGCAGTGTGTCTTACACGCTGAATGTTGCTGAAGCCCCCAGTCACCTGCTGGCGCCCACTCTTTAGCCGTTTTCAGCCTCTATGTGTCGCATTTTCATCCTATGCATGCCCCATTTTTGGCCTTCACATGTTGCATTTTTGGCTGGCTCCAGGCAAATGGGCTACCCTGAATGGGCCATAGCGGCAATGAACAGGTTGATAGCAAATGGGTGGTAGCAGTGAATGGGTTGCAGAAGAGCTGAACGGACCATGGCAAATGGGCCAAATGGATGCTGGATGGATGCTGGAAGCCAAAGGCTTTTTTTTTCTTGTTTCCCTCCCTAAAAAAAGATAGGGGCATCTTATAGTTCAGGCGTCTTATAGTCCAGGCATCTTATACTCTGAAAAATATGATATTTTCATAAGTTGATTTATTTGATCAAGGTTAAAATAAATATGATGTTACATCTGGTAACCCCAATGGACTTTCTGCTGACCCTACATTAAAAAGGAGATGCTTTATGGATTTGTTTATAGATAACATACAGGATATAGGATGACATATAATCTGCTGTAAACTAAAAAAAGATGAAGAATTACAAAAATGTAAATAGACGGCAATAAGAATAGCACTTATATTATACACTGCTCCATGGTGCTTTACAACCTTTTCTAAGCAATTTATAGTGTTAGCATAATGCCACCAACAATCTGGGTCATTTTATCAACCTCAGAAGTGTGTGTGTATGTATGTTCCATCTTTATTGTATTTTCCCTTAGTTTCTTTTTTTTCTCTAGATTTTACTGTTTAAATTTAAATCCTTAAAATTGGATTATATCCACAATTGTAAGGTGTCTAGTAACTAGTATGTAAACAAAACCGAAGATTGACCATCTTCTCAGAAGAGATTAGCATTCCACATGTTATACTTAAAGCAAGGGAAAGCTAGACTCCTGATAATTATTTTATATGGCCAATAAATAGTTTTACCTCTGTAGGAATTAAGTTCTGTAAGGATTCTTCTTTCAAGCCTTTTATTTTCTCTTTATCAGTGCTCCAGTGAAAAGCTGTCATAGCCCACCAATTAGCATAACTTTTAATGTGTCCTTCAGTTAATTACTGATGTTTTCATTTTTCAGGCATTTACATGAAATACTTTTAAAGCATGTGTCAGAGCCACAAAATTATGACATTTCTGTGGGACAGCATATTTCAGAAGCAATTGCTCCTTAGGTGATTTGGGATAGGTTACAGTACTAATCTCACAGCTGTCTCTCTTAGTAGCAGAACTCATAAATCATATGGTGTGTAATAAGAGGAGCAAGTTGGAGAGGTTAGAAATCTTAAGAAAAGGATGACAGAAGTGATAGATGATATGAAGTGACTTCATACTGTAGATATTTTGTTTTTTTTATAAACGGGAATATGTTGCATTTGATATAAGAGCTTTTAGCATTTCCCCCCTTTTGAGTATCAACTGTGGGAGCTACATAACATTGCTATAGTTAGTACTAAAGTATATATGGGTGGGGGGGAGACCAAATCGATACTTTAAAAACACCCTGAAGCTCTTGTATTACTCCAAAGCATTCTTTTGAATATTAACAGAGAACTTTGGCCTATGCAAAAATCACATTGCAATTAAATACTTTGAGAAAAACATAGAACAAATGAAATAAATTTATTTGAAATATTTAGCAAACATAACTGAGTAAATTTCCCTAAATATATCTTTTTTTTCTTAGTTTAATTGCTAATTGGACAATAACAAATAGCAAATGAGTTAACTATATTACATCAGTCATATAAGACACATAATTTTAGCAATGAACTGAGCTAACAGGAGCAGCTACAGATTGAATGGTGCAGTGGACAAAGTGTCTTCTGTAGTAAGCCTCCCCAACTTACTATAAGGTAGAGGTGGCAGGTGAGGAAGGGGGACAAGCAGCAAAGTGGTTTGATAAATATGCAGCTACACCTATCCTATAACCTTAAGCCATACTAGTACTATTCTGTTTATAGCACTGTGAAATTATCTTTGTGTATGTACCGTACGTATGTGGCTACAGGAGACTGTGGTAGATCCTGCTTACTGATGCAGAGCTTAGAAAGCTTTGTAAGTCCCAGACTTGACTTAATTGTGTTTTTTCCATTACCTTCATTGCCTTTCACTTAGTCCTAGCTGTAAATTATTGAATGGGACACTTCAGCTACCATCATCACTGACATTAGAACCACAGTGGGTTCTGAATAGGGCTTGCTGTTAAGCTTGGGAATAACCAAACTATTCTCCAGCTGTTTAGGAGAATAGCTTGGTTAGCCAAGCCCAGACTTAAAACAAGCCTAAAGGGATTTACCTCTTAGTAGTTTGGGAAATTACCTCCTGAAAAGCTTAAAGAAATGGTTTACTTGCAGTTTTGCAAGAAATTAAGCAAATGAATCATTTCTTTCCTAGATTCTATAACTATGATTGAACTAACCCTTTTGTACTGCTCTCTGTATAATTTCTATACTATTGAGATATTTTTTATTTATAAAAATCACATATGAATTGAGAAATATTTAATCATTCTTTATACTTTTCTATTTTGAGTCCAAATGTCTTTATAGCTTCCCAATCCTGCTTTGGGAAAAACAATGAGTTGTTCAGCTTTTCGTGTAGGTAATACGTTATCATAATAGTCTATGCTTTATATAATGTATATTCTCTCATTCTCTTCATGGAGAGGGAGAGAGATAATTAGTAATGAATTAATATGACCTCTGTTTTTTATTTTTTAAATGTTTTTTCCTTAATTCTAATGTCCCCAATATTTCAAACTTAAAAATAGACATGTTTTTCATATAAAGTATTCCTATTGTTTTCCTCTGAAACTATTATGTTTTGTTGATGGTTTTTCAATGCTTGAACTATTTGCTGAACTATCATTTAGGACCCAAGCTAACTACTATTGTTATTTGTTGAAGAACTTGTACAAAACATGCTTGCCTTAAAATGACATGTACCAGTATATGAGAAATGATGTGCTATCTTATAGATCAATCATTACACAACTATAAAGGAACATTTATTTGACCTTGTCATAGTGTACTCTGTGAGAGAGCAGAATATGTCCCAAAGGCCTTGCCTTGTGAAATCGGAGCAAGCCTTGCCATTCTCTCATCTTCTGGCCAAGCAGAGACAATTCTCTCAAATATTGTAAGGAACATTTCTGCATTTTCATCCTCTAAGATTTTGAATATTTTTATAATGGACAGCTTTAGATGATTGGAGACTACTTAATGGTTTTAGTCTAGGCAAGGTCTCTAGTAATCTAAACAAAGGTGAAACTATGCTATTGTTGTTATGATCATATTTCTCTAATATCTGAAGGCAGATTATTAAGGCAAATCAAAATTATACTCTTCAAACATATTCCCAGAAGCACACTGTACTTACCAGGTCTTCAAAATGACTATTGTCCAGTTTAGCATGATGGAAAAAGTCAGTTCAGATCCCAAAGCTTATTTGTTCTTTCTTAGTTGAATTTATCTTGCCTCAATTCACTTTGTGACCTTCAAGACATGGAGTAAAAAAATAACTGAATTTATTGCACTTCTTACTTCTTTCTTCATTCCAGCATCTTTTGCAGTTGCTTCTCTCATGCTGTCTGCCATGGATCGTTTTTCTTTTAGACTTGCTACATCTTGCAACAGAAGTTCCATATTATAATTTGGCCCAATTATTTCAGCCTAGCTTTATTACAATTATTAGAATCTGCCTTGCTATCTTTGGGGATGTGACTTTCTCATGCATGCAACAAGATGTGTTCTGCTTATATTAGAGTGTTTGAAACTATTCAGGCACAGAGAAGTAAAAATTTATATTAGAAAAGCTTTTGAATAATTGATCTGTTCTCACGTACATGTAATATTTTTCTGGCTTTCAACTAATAGTGACAGGTAGTTATTCAGTAACACCTGTTCAGTAGCTATTTCTGAAATCATATAGTTGTCACATTTTATAATAATCAATCTCTAAATCATTGATCAAATAATTTGCATCAGTTCACCAAAAGAAAATGTAGAGACACATTTTTTTCTAAAAATATGTGTCTCTTCAAAAATCAGAAATGCCTCAGTAGTCATTTCTGCCAATATGGAAATCTAATAGGTACTAGTATGGAATATGTAGTTGGTCTGTGTCAATCCATATGAATATTTTCCTGATCGTCAGAAGCAATTTTTGTCCATTTCAGAGGGAACTGAAGAAATCAGCAAATTCTATATAACATGAATGTCACAGCTTTTGTCAATTTACAAGTGAAATAAAGCAAAGAACCTTTGAATCACTGATGTGAAAACGTTGCCACACCATTTCAAATAAGACGCTAGACAGGGGAAATAATGTTGACTGGTTCAGCAGTAGAAAGAAAACCTTGCAAACAAAAAGTCTATATGTGAATGAAATGGGCATTCTAATGCCACAAGCTGCATTTTAAAGTCACAAATGAAACTAGATCACAATGTATTATTTCATTGATTGTTAAAGTTTGCTACTTCTGCTTCTTCTCTTTTTCTTCCACCATTACGTCTCCCAAATGCAAATAGGCACTCTCTGTGTTATTATTTCTCTTTTCTCTTTTTCTTACTTTTTCATGTGAAACATCTTTGTCTTTTTAGAAATTCTAAATCACCATAATTACTGGTGATCTCTGATTATTGACTAGTCATATTGGCCAAACAGGATCAGACTTGCTTAGTATTTGGATGAGAAACTGCCAGGACATTCCTTATCAAATGTGTGTGAAATATTTTTTCTTAATCGTGTACACTTTCTCTTTTAAGGTAATTTTATGAGGGATAGAAGAATTAAATGTGGCATTTATTCCTCCCTGAAAATTTTGATTTCTGAATTTCTCTCCAAAACACTGATCTCCTGAAGTCTGTCCATGAAGATTAATTTGAGATAAGCCGTACTGAGCTTAGGGGGAAAAATACTTCTATTTCAATATGCATAGGATCAGAGTGTTAATATTCTTTTTTTCTTTTACCACTCAGTCTCCCTTATTTGATGTCATCTTTAACTTCTGTTGAAAGATTACATGCATGGAGAAATAGAGTTGTTCTTATCAAACAGAAATGGCTTTGTTAAAAAAAAGCAATTCAAGTATGCATATATACACATTTATAAAGAAAAGATTATGCATAAGGACCTCCAAGCAAACCTTTTATGTTTGAAAGGTGTATTATTTGCACACATGCAAGTCCCTTTCTGTTTGTGTTTATAAGTGCCACTTCTTAGAGTTAATAAAATAGCTATAGCATACTCACTGCTTTCTATTCTTGTAATACCTACAAGTAGGTATAAATTTGCTTTGGTAATATAGAAATATACTCACATACTGCACAAGATTATAGGATTTGAAATACCAAGCTGCTTTGCAGATTCCTATCTTGCTTTGAATTTTTTGGGCAACTGCTATAGCATTGAAACAAATATCTACCATCTGTAAGAATAATGCAATATAGACTTCCTATCTTGCTACACCCTGCAACCAAGTAGCACCCATCCAGAACAAAGAGCAGAGATAATGTGATATAATAAGAACAATAAGCAGTCAAGATATGAAAAGTTTCTCTACTGCCTTATACATACATGAAACTGAATAAAATGGGGAAAACATTTTGGTCTTATCCTTATATAAACATATTTATTTATTTATTTATTTATTTATTTATTAAATACATAATATTAAATACATACTCTGTGACAATATCACAAGCAATTGTGTTCTCTTTGCTGGTGATGTTAAACTACCAATGACAATGGTCTAACAACTGGCAACTTCAAATCTCTACCAACAAATGCTCCGTCCTACACATTGATAAAAAGAATCCGAATACTAAATACATACTTGCTAAAACTGAACTAACAGAGGGCCCTCACTCAGTCAGTTGGAGTACTCATTTCCAATGACCTAAGTGCTAGAGATCACTGTAACAGCATTGTCAAAAAAGCATTAAGAATTGTAAACCTAATCTTACGTAGCTTCTTCTCTAGAAACACTGATTTATTAACCAGAGCATACAAAACAGGATAGCCAAAAATCTGAATGTGTGGAAAGCAAGGAAAGGGAAATGTAGTCTGCCATCAATCTTGCAGCAACCTCCAGTATGGAACTCCCACATTTCGTTCCCAACCAGCATAGCCAGGTCTTTAGGCTTTTGCAAAAGGATAGGAGATGGGAGCAGATCTTATCTTAGAGAGTAAGATGTTTCAAAGACTGGATGTACAGCAGAAAAGTTCTTCTTCTGAATCCTGATAGTTGGAGTTCTTTGATTGGTGGAATCCAAAATAGGTCCTCTTTGCTAGTGCAAGTAGGATGGGTTTATCCTAGCAGGATGAGGAGGCTCAACAGCTAGCCTGGACCTATCCTATTAAGGACTTTAAACATGATAACCAATGCCTTGAATGTACTTGGAAGCAGCCTGGTAGCAGGTGAAGTTCTCAGAGCAAAGCTATAATATTAGCCATAACAGGAGCTCCAAAGACAGTTCTCATTGCTGCACTTGAATCAGGTTGAAGCATCCAAATGCACTTTAAGGGTAGCCTTGTGCATAGAATGCACCCATACATAAGAAATTTCAACAGAACACTGTATACAGATATATTTCTATATCCTATAAATGAAACATAAAAACGTTTACAAATATTTAACAGACTTCTTGTATATTAGTTTACAGAATCTGCAAATGGCTTGACTTTCCTGAAATAAAAAGTGGCATTTGGGTTATGACAGATTGTTTTGTAGTACAATGGTGCTTTGTATGACTATGTTATTCAGAGTAATGTGCAATAGTAGTATTGTTTATGTTATTTATTTATTTATTTATTTATTTATTTATTTATTATTTAGATTTGAATGCCGCCCCTCTCCACAGAATTTATTACATTCATTCCCATTACAATTGATGAAATTATTTGTAGTTACAGTAATTAAGAGTAGATAAAAAGAGCAGATAAAAAATTAAAACATCCATGGTAAAGATAAAATTGCAATTAAGATCATAAAACTTTAAACATAAATTATAATAATATTATAATAATTTATTAGATTTGTATGCTTCCCCTCTCCGCAGACTCGGGGCGTCTCACAACAATAATAATAACAATATACAATGTAACAAATCTAATATTAAAAGAAAGTATTTTAAAAAAAAACCTTCATTTAAAAAATATACAACACAAGCATACCATACATAAAGTCTATAAGCCTGGGAGAGATGTCTCAATTCCCCCATGCCTGGTGATATAGGTGGGTCTTAAGCAATTTACATAAGGCAAATAGGGTGGGGGCAGTTCTGATTTCTGGGGGGGAGTTGATTCCAGAGGGCTGGGGCCGCCACAGAGAAGGCTTTTTCCCTGGGGCCCACCAGACGACATTGTTTAGTCCAGTGTTTCCCAACCTTTTTTGAGCCGCGGCACATTATTCATGTTTTCAAAATTCTGGGGAACACTGAAGGGGGGGGCGGGGGGGCTAAAGAAAAGTTTGGACCAAAAAAAATCTCTTCCTCCATTTCACTCTATTTCTCCCTCCCTCTTTCTCTCTCTTCCTTCCCTTCTTTCTCTCCATCCCTCTTTCTTTCTTTCTTCTTCTCTTTTTTGCTCTCTTTCTCTCTCCCTCCTTCCCTCCCTCTATGTCTTTCCCTCTCCCTCCTTCCCCCCTTTCTTTCTCTCTCTCTCTTGCTTTCTTTCCCTCTCTTTCTCTTGCTTTCTTTCTCTCATTCTCTCTCCCCTCCTTTTTCTCTCTCTCTCTTTCTCTCTCGTTCACCACGCCAGCAACAGAGAGAAAAAGAAAGAGCGAGAGAGAGCCAGAGAGAGAGTGGAGTGCGCAGCAGCCATCAGCCTCCTCACCCTCCCAGACGTCCCCAGCGCCCGGCCTCACGCCGCCTCCCGTTAGCCTGGCCGAAAGCCACACAGTCCCGGACTCCCGGATCGCTTGCTTCTCCGGCCAGCGCGGCGCTTTCCTGGGCAGATGGTTTTGCTGACCGGAGAAGCGAGCGATCCGGGAGTCCGGGACTGTGTGGCTTTGCGCCATGAAGAGAAAACGGCAGCAGGGAAAAGTCGGCCGTTTTCTCTTCATGGCGCAAAGCCACACAGTCCCGGACTCCCGGATCGCTCGCTTCTCCGGTCAGCAAAGCCATCTGCCCAGGAAAGCGCCGCGCTGGCCGGAGAAGCGAGCGATCCGGGAGTCCGGGACTGTGTGGCTTTGCGCCATGAAGAGAAAACGGCCGACTTTTCCCTGCTGCCATTTTCTCTTCATGGCGCAAAGCCACACAGTCCCGGACTCCCGGATCACTCGCTTCTCCGGCCAGCACGGCGCTTTCCTGGGCAGATGGCTTTGCTGACCAGAGAAGCAAGCGATCCGGGAGTCTGGAACTGTGTGGCTTTGCGCTATGAAGAGAAAACGGCAGCAGGGAAAAGTCGGCCGTTTTCTCTTCATGGCGCAAAGCCACACAGTCCCGGACTCCCGGATTGCTCGCCCCAAGGCAGGAGGCGGCGGCGGAGGAGAGTGGGCGGATCGGGCGGGCAATGGGGCAGGGCGGAGAAGCCAGGGGCGCGTTTGGCCGGAGGCACCATGGGGAGGCAGGGGCAGGGAGGTGCGGCAGTAGGTGCCTCCGGCCAAACGCGCCCCTGGCTTCTCCGCCCTGCCCCATTGCCCGCCCGATCCGCCCACTCTCCTCCGCCGCCTCTCGCCGCGGCACACCTGACGATGTCTCGCGGCACACTAGTGTGCCGCGGCACACCGGTTGGGAAACGCTGGTTTAGTCGACGGGACCCGGAGAAGGCCAACTCTGTGGGACCTTATCGGCCGCTGGGATTTGTGTGGCAGAAGACAGTCGCGGAGATATTCTGGTCCGATGTAGGGCTTTATAAGTCATTACCAATACTTTGAATTGTGATCGGAAACTGATCGGCAGCCAATGCAAGCCACGGAGTATTGGAGAGATGTGGGCGAACCTAGGTAACCCCACAATGGCTCTCACGGCCGCATTCTGCATGATCTGAACTTTCTGAACACTTTTCAAAGGTAGCCCCATGTAGAGAGCATTGCATTAGTCGAACCTCGAGGTGATGAGGGCATGAGCGACTGTGAGCAATGACTCCCTGTCCAGATAAGGCTGCAACTGGTGCACCAGGCAAACCTGTGCAAACGCCCTCCTCGCCACAGCCAAAAGATGATGTTCCAATGTCAGCTGTGGATTGAGAAGGATGCCCCAGTTGCGGACCCTCTCCAAGGGGGGACGTAATTCCCCCCCCCAGGGTAATGGACGGATAGATAGAATTGTCCTTGGGAGGCAAAACCCACAGCCACTCCATCTTGTCCGGGTTGAGCTTCAGCTTGTTGACACCCATCCAGATCCCAACAGCCTCCAGGCACCGGCACATCACTTCCACTGCTTCGCTGACTGGACATGGTGTGGAGATGTACATCTGGGTATCATCAGCATATGGATGATGCCTCACTCCATGCCCTTGGATGATCTCACCAGGCGGTTTCATGTAGATATTAAATAGCAGGGGGGAGAGGACTGACCCCTGAGGCACCCCACAGAGGAGAGACCTAGAGGTTGACCTCTGACCCCCCACTAACATTGACTGCGACCGACCAGAGAGGTAGGAGGAGAACCACTGAAGAACAGTGCCTCCCACTCCCAACCCCTCCAGCCAGCGCAGAAGTATACCATGGTCAATGGTATTGAAAGCCACTGAGAGGTCAAGAAGCACCAGGACAGAGGACAAGCCCAGCAGAGATCATCCATCAGTGTGACCAAAGCACTTTCTGTGCTGTAGCCGGGCATGAATCCTGACTGCTGAGGGCCTAGACAATCGGCTTCTTCCAAGGACTGCTGGAGTTGGAGCGCCACCACCTTCTCAACAACCTTCCCCATAAAGTGGAGGTTGAAGACTGGACGGTAGTTATTAAGCACGGCTGGGTCCAGGGAAGGCTTCTTGAGGGGGCGCACAAATGCCTCCTTGTAGGGAGCCAGGAAGGGTACCCTCCCCAAAGAAGCGTTGACAATTTCCTGGACCCAGCTTCGTGTCACCTCTCGGCTTGCCAAAACCAACCAAGAGGAACACGAATCCAGTAAGCAGGTGGCAGAACTCACAGCTCCAATGGCCTTGTCCACTTCATCAGGTGTCACCAAGTCAAACTCCTCCCAGACAGGCGGACAAGGATGGCCCCAGTCACCTCGACTGACTCATTGTCAGCCAACATTGCTGTCCTATCGGAGTCGAGGTCCGCCTAGATCCGAGCGACTTTCTCAGTGAAAAACAAGTTAAATTCCTCGGCACTGCTCTGCAAGGGCTTCCCAACTCCCCCCTGGTTCAGAAGGGAGCAGTTCACCCTAAACAGAGCATCTGGTCGGGATTGCGCTGATGCAATCAAGGCGGCATGATATGCGCATCTTGCCACCTTGAACGCCACTAAGTCTTTTTTTAAAAAAATTTTATTATTATTTTCAAAAAAGACAGACAAAGACATACAACATTAAACATTTAAGGAGCTACCATTGCTCCGCTTATCGTAGAAGTCTAGCTAATACAGAATATAAAAAACTCTAGCTGTTACCAGATCTGAGCAGAAATGCCACACTTGCAAATTACATTATCATTAAATTTGATTCTATGTTCTTAAGATTAAAATTATTAATTAAATTTCTTTATGTGTGTGTATATATATATATATATATATATATATATATATATATATATATGTCACATGTTTAAGCTGAATTTGAAAATTAAGGGAGACTAGGATAGATCTATTTTGGCCTTATTTTGGCCTCATCAGCTAGCCATACCCACTGGGACTTGAACCTGCAACCTTTGCCTTGTAAGGCAGAGAATTATCCTCTAGGCTACAGTATCCAATCCCTTCAGCTCTGTACCAGGGAAGGGTTACATTTTGTGTCGAATCACCCTGGTATATTGAAGGAACATCACAGCTCCTTTTTTGCCTCTCGGCCCAACCCAGGGCCATTTCCAAGGCAGTTAATTTTATTGATAGCCGACAATTCTATCTGTATGTGTCACATGTTTAAGCTGAATTTGAAAATTAAGGGAGACTAGGATAGATCTATTTCGGCCTTATTTTGGCCTCATCAGCTAGCCATACCCACTGGGACTTGAACATATATATATATGTGTGTGTGTGTGTGTGTGTGTGTGTGTGTGTAGATTGTTCTGAGTTCGGGTTTTGCCCTGTGTAATATTTTGCATGTCTATGCGACGTTGATGATGGTGAATGTGATTTCACCGAAACGTCGCATAGACATGCAAAATATTACACAGGGCAAAACCCGAACTCAGAACAATCTACATACATATACCCGTGAAAATTTACGAAAACACACACACACACACACACACACACACACACACACACACACATATATATATATATATATATATATATATATATATATATATTAAAGTAATACACTTGTATATATATAGAGAGAGCAATAAACAGATTATTAGTAATACAAAAAAAGAATAAAATAAACACTTCTAAATTGGTTATCATATAAACTATTTGATTCTATCTTATAATTTTTCAAATAATCATATATTCTTGCATATTTAATTTTTAATTCTATTTTTAACATTCCACCAATCATATACTTTATCCCATATTTTGTAAAATTCTGTTTCGGTTTGGTTATTCAAACGTTTAGTCATCATGTCTAATTCTGCACATTCTATAATTTTTTTAAATACCTCCGTATCTTTCGGTATCGTCTTTTCTTTCCATTTCTGTGCAAATACTATTCGTGCTGCCGCCAATATATGTATTATTAAATAGTAAATTTCTTTTTTATACTTCATATTTGGAATACCCAATAGGAAAAACTCAGGGGATTTTTTGATCTTCTCCTTAGTTATTTCATTTATCCAATTCTCTACTTTATTCCAGAATATTTTTGTCTCAGAACAGGTCCACCATGCATGGTAATATGTACCAACTTCTTTTTTACATTTCCAACAAATAGGCGATACAGATGGAAACATTTTAGAAATTCTATATGGTGGAAGGTGCCATCTATAAAACATCTTAATTTGATTTTCTTTAAAATAAATTGATTTTGTTATTTTCCAATTATACGTCCATATCTTTTCCCAAGTTTCTAAATTAATCTCTTTACCAAAATTTTTGCACCAACTGATCATATTATCTTTCAATATCCAACCTATCGTTCTATGGTTTAATAAATATTTATAAACATTTCCAATTGTCTTTGTTTGGTTTTGAAATAATAATTTACTCAATACATTATTTTCTTTTTTAAAAATATAAGTCTTTATGTCTATTTGATATCTAGAACTAATCTGCATATAATGCCACCAATCTAAATCTATACCTAACTCGTATAACTCTTGTTTTGTTCTTAATTTTAATTGATTATCTAACAAATCACTATATTTCCATATCTTACCTTTTCCTTTAAGATTCGGGTGTACAATGGCTTCAAAAGGTGAAACCCATTCTGGCATTACTAAAAAGTGATTTTTCTTTATTTCATTCCACACTTCTATCAATGCTTTTCTAATAACATTATTTTTAAAATATGAGTGGGTTTTTAATTTATCATACCATACAAATGCGTGCCAACCGACCATCAAGTCGTGATCTTCTAGGTTGAGCAATCTTTGATTTTCTAATGTCAGCTTTTCTTTTATCCATGTCAGGGCCGTGGCATGATAATATAGTTTCCAATTTGGGAGACCAAGGCCTCCCCTTTCCTTACGATCTTCTAATGAATTTTGTTTTATTCTTGATTTTTTACCTTGCCAAATAAATTTTCTTATTATCTTATTCAATTCGGCGAAGAATTTCGTTCCTGGATTTATTGGGATCACTTGAAAAAGAAACAATATTTTTGGAAGGATATTCATTTTAACTGTAGAAATTCTTCCTACAAATGATAATTGTAAATTACTCCATATTTCTACATCTTTTTTGATCTGACTTAATAATTTTAGATAATTGTCATTTTTTAAAGATACAGCTTTGGAAGTCATCCATATCCCTAAATATTTCACTTTTTTCGTGATCTTCATATTTGATAGATCTCCTAAATATTTTCTCTGTATTTCAGTCATATTTTTTGTTAATATCTGTGTCTTATCCTTATTTATTTTCAATCCTGCAACTTTCCCGTATTCTTCGATCGCATTTATTAAGTTTAAAATAGATTCTATTGGGTCGTCCAAAACAAACACTACGTCGTCTGCAAATGCTTGTGTTTTATAGGTTTCATTTCTGATTTTCAATCCTTTTATTTCCTTATCTGCTCTTATTTTTATCAACAATACTTCTAAGGTTAAAATAAATAACAATGGTGATATTGGGCAGCCTTGTCTTACTCCTCTTTGTATAACTACATTTTCTGTCTGTTCACTGTTTATAATAATTTTAGCAGTTTGTTCAGAGTATATGGCGTCTATTATATTAAAAAAAATTGTTCCTACTTCCATCTTATTTAATTGTATTTTCATAAAATTCCAATCCACATTGTCAAACGCTTTTTTGGCATCCAGAAATATAAGTGCCATTTGCTTTTCAGGATGCTGCTCATAATATTCCAAAGTATTAACTATTATTCTTAAATTATTTTTTATTTGTCTTCCTGGTAAAAATCCATTTTGATCACTATGTATCATATTATTTATAATACTTTTAAGTCTATTGGCAAATATTGATATAAAAATTTTATAATCGACATTCAACAATGAGATAGGTCTGTAATTTTCGATTTTTTCTTTCTTGGTATCAGCCTTATGTATTAAGGTTATTAAGGTTTCTGACCAGGTTTTTGGTAATTTACCTATTGTCAATATTTGATTATATATCTCAAGCATGTTAGAGAAAAAAAATTCTAATTCTAATTTATAAAGTTCAGCTGGTATTGCGTCTGGACCAGTCGCTTTGTTATTTTTTTGGTTCTTTATAGCTTGTTTTAATTCTATATCAGTAATAGGTCTATTTAATCTTTGCTGTTGTGTTTCGGTTAAAACTGGAAGTTCTATTTTTTCCAAATATTTAAAAATTAAATCCTCACTTATCTCTTCTTTCTTATATAATTGTTTATAAAATTCCAATACTATTTCCTTTTTATCTTCTATTCTATATTTTATTATACCTTTTGAATCTCAAATTTTTTATAATTTTATTTTCTCTCTCTTTTCTTAGTTTGTATGCCAGCCATCTTCCAGGTTTATTTGCATGCTCAAAGTGATCTTGTTTTGCTCTCTTTATCTTTTCTACAATTGGTTCTTGTTCTATTAATCTCAATTTATGTCTTATTAATTCTCTCTGATTTTTTAATTTATCATCCTTGTCCTCTTTTTGCATTAAAATTTCTAATTTTCTTAATTCTTCTACTAGTGTTCCTTGATATTTTTTCTTTTCTTTTCTTTTTTTCTATAAATGATATTGTTAGTCCATGTATATATGCTTTAGTTGTATCCCATAAATTTTGAGGAGTGGTATCTATATTTTTATTTATTTTTTAAAAAATCTCTAATTCCTTCTCTATCCATTTCTTATATTCAGGATCTTTTATTATAGTTCTGTTCATTGACCAATTCTTTATTCTTCTTTTACCTTTCCAATATATGGATAAAGGGTTGTGGTCCGCCCAAGTATTTGTCTCTATTTCTATTTCACTTATTTGTTCCATTATGTGAGTAGGGGCCCAAGCCATATCAATTCTAGACCATGTCTTATGCGGGTTAGAATAGAAAGTATACTGTTTATCTTTTAAATGCAGTTCTCGCCATACATCTTTTAGTAATAATTCTGAACTCATTTTCCAAAATGAGGCCGGTAGAATTACCTTTTTTTTCTTTTCTTTTCTTTTCTTTTCCCATTATAATCCATTTGGTCATCTGAGATTGCATTAAAATCTCCTATTATTATCATATTTTCAATTGATAACTCATTAATTTTTTCATGTAAATCTTTATAAAATTGTTTTTGATTATCATTTGGTGCATAAATTGAGACAATTGTTAGTGGTTTTGTTTCTAAATCTAATTGTACTATCAAAATCCTTCCATCCCCATCGTTATATATTTCTTTTGATTCAATTAGTTCATCAATATACATTGCTACACCTCTTTTCTTTTGATTAGCCAAGCTGGTGTATAATTTTCCCAGTTTTGAGTTTTTAAGGAGACTTCTTTTTGATTTTTTGATATGAACTTCTTGTAAAATATTTATCTGGGCTCTTTGTTTCGTAAGTTTAGTTAATACTTGGTTTCTCTTCCTTGGGTTGTTCAATCCATTTACGTTGACTGAAAATATTTTCAAGTCATGTGTCATCTTTATTTATAGTACCTTTTAGCTTCTTTTGGTTCTCGGAGTCGAGTATCCAAAATTAAATCCTGTGAAATCTGTAGTTGTTTCTGCTTCACCACCAATGCTTCTTCCCCTCCGCCACCTGTGGCCCCCATCATATCATCGCTAGGCTTTGGTTGAATCTGAATTTGAACGGTGCTGTCCAGTCCACTGCGTGCTAGGAAAGATCTTGCTTGTTCTACACTTTCTATTTTCACTCTCGTTGATTGCCATGTTAGAGTCAACCCTTCTGGTATCAGCCATCTGAAAACAATGTTCTTTCTGATTAAAATACTTGTAAGGAAATAATATTGTCTTCTACTCTCTCGGACTCTCCTCGGAACTTGTTTCAGAATCATGATTTCTTTCCCGTCGCATTGATAGGACTCGTTTTTTGTGTATCTCAGTATCTCGTCTTTGACGATTCTTCTTGTGAACTTAATGTGGACTTCTCTGGGTAAGTTATGGCGCCTTAAATAGCCAGTCTGGACTCGGTAGACTTCGTCGATTTCTTTTACCAGGTCTGCTGGGTCTAATTGCAAAATAGCTCCCATGACTTCTGCCATTTTTGAAGGCAAGTCCTCATCTCTTTCTTCTTCAATATTTTGGAACCTCAAACCATGTTGTGCGGAGTGGAGTTCTAAATTGGTTATTGCTATATCGAAGTCTCTACGGGCTGCATAGTTACGGTCTTCATATTCTTCTACTCTCTGTCCCGCCTCTTGGATTTTTTCTTCTGTCACTTGTATTCTCTTTTCACTATCTTGTAGTTTTTGTTGCATGACTTTTATATTTCCGTCCATTTTGACAACATTCCCTTTTACTTCGGTTAATTCAGTTTTAAGTTCCGCAATTTCTTTTTTAATTTCGTCTTTCATCTCCTTCATCTCTTGCCTCAGTTCTTGTAGGTAAGTTTTCATTTCTTCGTTGTTTGTGTCACTTTGAGTTTTTGCCTGGGTTTGTAGAGCCTTGATGTCTGCTAGTGCTTCTTGAATAATCTGGAAACTAGGATCCATCGTAGGCTTGTCTTTTTCTTTCTCTTTGGCCAACATTGTGGGTATGGTCCTTTGTTGTAACGGTGATGAAGTTGGGGAGACCCTGGGTGTAGAGGTTGGGGCAGGAGTAGTTGGTTGTTTGCGCGTTATTATTGTAGTCACTGAAGTCACACTCTGTGCCCTGTGGGAACCTTTCATAATCCAAAATCACTGTTATTATTTTATTTTAAAAATTATTTTAGTCTAAATCTTATATATTCTTGATAGGAAAATGGAAATGGAACAAAGAAAAAAAGAAAGGAAAAAAAATTAAATATAACAATTCAATTCAATTACTGCTATAATTAATTATTTGGTTTAATTAAAAAGGAAAATAGGAAAAAAGAATGAAGGGGGGAAAGGTAAAGAAATGTTTCAGTGAGTTTCTAGACTCCTTAAAGGGGGGATCAGGTGGGGGAAAGGAAGAAACCAATGTTCTAGCACATGGCTATTTAATACTGAAAAAAAGAAAAGATATAAATGTAATTTTGAGAGAGGGAAAAATTAATAATAATTAAAGATAAAAAATAGAAAGGGGAGAGGGAGAAAAAAAGAAAAAGGAAGATAAAAAGGTAGAGCGATTTCTTTAAAGAGAAGAAAATGATAGGGGGAAAAGAAAGGAAAGAAAACTGGAAGTGTTTTTCTTTAGAAGAGAAAAGGAAGAGAAAAAAATATAAAAAATATAAAAGAATATATATAAGAAGAATAAAGATCTAAAAAATCTAAAAAGTCTAAAGGAAATCTCCAGGAAGGAAAAAAAGGAAGCAAAAAATACTATTAAGTCCAAAAGTGCCAAATATAAGTTATGCTTTGATAAAAATCTCTAAAAAAAGAAAGAAAAATACTCCAAGCAAATGTCCAATATAATATCTAATATAATATCCAATTAAAATAAGTATCTTCTTATTGTATAAAAAAGGATTAAAAAAGGAAAACGAGGAGAGAAGAAACAAACACAAAAGATATCCTTATGCCTCCAAATTCATGTTGAAAGAAAAATAGTCCCACTTAATCCATAGAAAAAAGAAAAAAATCCAATAAAAAAAATTATGAAAATATAAAAATAAAATATACCGTCCAAAATTTACTCCAAGCAATTATGGTCTCAATAAAAATCCATTATAAAAAGATGATTTCGGTTCACTCCATATAGTCGTATATTCAATTCATTTAAACATTTTTACTTTATCTAATCAGGTAGCTGTCAAATCAGTCTTTAATTGTCAGGTAAAAATATGATTTTAAAGGAAAAACAATATTGAGGAATAAGCAACAAAGGCACCACACTATCCTAAGATTGTAAAAAAATTATAAAAGAAAAGGATTATACTTTTGAAGTTAACAAAGGCAAGTAGTTCCGGCTAGGCTTCTCCACCGCGTATGGATATGACTTACAATTTGTTTATTCACCCTCTGCCTGTGTTCGCCTTCGAAATCTCTTCTTTTTCTGAAAAAAAAATTCCTCCGATCCGAAAGATTCCGTGTGGTGCTGTAGATCTCCCTTATCTGCCGATCTGCTGGTTTGTAGACTTTTTAATCTTTCTTTAACTTCTGCTTTCGGCGATCGCTATGGCTGCGCCCAGACGGCCGTCTGGTTGCAGCTCTTCATTCCTGTAGCTGCGGGGCTGTCCCTAACCCCCGGGGTCGCGGCGATCCATCCCGGGGGGGTCCAGGAGACCCCCTGTCCTAGGCCGACCCCGTCCAGGTGTCGGCACAACGCAACGCGGCGTCCTACAGGGTGAAACGAAGGCCACGGAGCCGGAGCTTGGCTTCCGCACCTCCAGCGCGATCGAACTCCACCCGGAAGTCCACTTTGTAAGTCTTAATGTGAGCTCTTACAAGTGTTCGGTTGGATTCGGATTTACTCTTCCTCCATCGCTTCTCTAGACACCTCTTCTGGCGTTTCAACTCCTGGAGCTCCTTCATAAACCAAGGAGCCCTCCGGGGTGTAGTGCCACAGAGAGTTTGTAATGGCGCAATTCAGTCAATGGCCTCCGTCGCAGCCCTATTCCAGGCCACAGCAAGAGACTCTGTCGAGCTGTGGACGAGTGAATCTGGTAAAACCCCAAGCGCCCTTTGAAAGCCCCCAGGGTCCATCAGGCGTCTGGGATGGAACCACCTAGTCGGTTCTGCCTCCCTGCGGGGGAGGATTGGAGCCAGGAGATCAAGCTGCAGTAGAAAATGGTCTGACCATGACAAAGGCAAACTTCTAAGCTCCTTAGTCTCAGACCATTACTCAGTTGCTTTGAGAGGAATACCATGTCGGGTGCATGTCCCCCCTCGTGAGTCGGACCCTGAACTACTTGAGTCAGGTCCATGGCTGTCATGGTGGCCATGAACTCCTGTGCTAACCCAGAGGAACCGCCGAGTTATATTAAGGATATCAAGCATGCTAATATCTACTATATTCCTTCCAGAATAGTTCACTTTTCAAAAGTTTCCAGGAGTCAAGAGTTGTTCCTGACCATACTTGTAGGTGGATTATAAGATTTCTTACAGATAGAAAGCAGCAGGTTAAGCGAGGTAAAATTACATTGAATACATGTTCAATTAGCATAGGTGCTCCCCAGAGCTCTTTCCAATACTTTTTTTTTCTCTACACCAGTGGTGTCAAACTCGCAGCATCACATTGTCACAGTTTGTATCATGACTTTTCCCCCTTCATTTAACTGGGCCCAGATGTGGCCAGAGCATGAT
This sequence comes from Erythrolamprus reginae, assembly GCF_031021105.1. Classification (NCBI taxonomy): domain Eukaryota; kingdom Metazoa; phylum Chordata; class Lepidosauria; order Squamata; family Dipsadidae; genus Erythrolamprus; species Erythrolamprus reginae. Next base: position 50,561,285 of record NC_091956.1, read on the forward strand.
GCATTTGGCCCGCAGGCTGCAAGTTTGACACCCCTGCTCTTTACCAATGACTACATCACAAAGGATCCCGCTATAAAAGTTTTCATATGATACAATAGTCATTGGTCTAATTTGAGATGGTGATGAATGTGCATATAGACAGAAGGTTGAAAAACTAGCCCTGTAGTGCAGCTGGACCAATTTAGACCTGATCACACTGAAAACTGTAGAGATGAGAGTAGATTTTAGGAGAAGCCTTCCTATTCTACCACCTCTTAAAAATTAGGCAGTGCAGTATCAATAGTAAATACCTACAAGTTTCTGTATTCTATAATCTCCCAGAACTTGAAATGGACATCTAACATTAAAACCCTCATTAAAAAAGCACAACAAATAGTGTTGTTTGTGCACCAACTAAGAACGCTCAGACTGCCCAAGGAATGCTGATACAGTTCTACAGAGAAATTATATGGCCTGTCATTTTTACTCCTATAACTGTCTGCTTTGGTACAGCACTCAAACGGGACAGATATAGACTTCAACAGATAATTAAAACTGCAAAAAAACCAACTGTAATCAGCCTGTCTTCCACTGCATGAGCCAGAAAGTTTGCTGAGAAAATATCTACAGACCCCTTATATCCTGGACATACACTGTTTCAACTCCCCATTGAGGAAGGAGTTATATAGCATTGAATGCCAAAATAACTAGATGCAAAGACAATTCCCACACATGCCATCACTGTAGAAAACACATAATTCCCATCACCTAAGGCTATCTAACCATGTTTATTACTATTATCCTTCACATCTTTCATATTACCTAATCCTATAGGTATCTTATGATAGCACTTTGTTAGTAGCTAATTTTTTAAAAAGCTAATATATGAATTAGCTAATGAACCGGAGACAAATTCCTAGTGTGTCTAATCAATAAATAATATTTTATTCTATTATATTCATTTACTGACCAATTCAAAATACGTGTCAAGATCTAGAGACTCTCTGGATTTGCATGCAAAATAAAGAAGGTTCTGTCATTAGAATTGGGGTGATCTATAGGCCTCCAGGGCAATCCGAGGAATATGACAACAAGATGGTGGATGAAATTACCCAAATGGCAGTAAAGGGAGATATTGTGGTTATGGGTGATTTCAACATGCCTGATGTTGACTGGAATATCCCCAGTGCCCTTACATGCAAAAGTAAGAATATAGTAGAGGCCTTTACAGGAGCAGCTCTGGCACAGCTGGTTAAGACACCAACTAGAGGGGAGAATATTCTAGATTTAGTTTTTACGAATGGGAATTGGGTTTCAGATGTCAAGGTGGGAGAAAATTTAGGTTGCAGTGACCATCTATGTTTGTGGTTTGATGTAAAAACTCATTGTGAGCAATCCTATAATGCAACTAAAGTATTGGATTTCAGAAAAACAAATTTTAATGCAATGGGAGAATATTTAGATAATGAATTAAAGGGGAGGAATAAAATGGCAGGAGCAAGCATCCAGTGGACTGTATTAAAAAAGGCCATCTTAAAAGCCACTGGACTGTATGTAAGACAAATAACTAAAGGTAAAAGGAAGAAGAAACCGCTATGGTTTAGCAATGATGTAAGGGCTATAGTCAATGAAAAAAAGGCTGCCTATAGGAGGTATAAAGAGTCTGGAAGTATAGCTGATAGGGAGGTATATAAAATGAGACAGAAGGAGGCGAAACAGATAATATATGCTGCTAAAGCCTCAAAAGAGGAAGAAATTGCCAAATCTGTAAAGAAGGGGGATAAAACCTTCTTCAGATATATTAATGATAATAAGAAGAAAAACTGCGGCATCACGAAGCTTAGTACCGGGAATAATACATGCATTAATGGGAATAAGGAGATCGCTGACCATTTCAATAGCTACTTCTGTTCAGTTTTCTCAAAAGACACCTTACAAAATAAGACTATAGAGGGATATAGCATTGCTTCCAGCTGTACGGATTCAGCTCCAGTGATCTTAGAAGCCGATGTCTTAGAAGAACTTGAACGATTAAAGATAAATAAGGCAATGGGTCCAGATGGCATCCACCCCAGAGTTCTTAAAGAACTCAGATCTGTCATTACTACCCCGCTGACTGATTTGTTTAACCAATCCTTGTTAACAGGAGAAGTTCCTGAGGATTGGAGAATGGCCAGTGTTGTGCCTATTCACAAGAAGGGCAGTAGAGAAGAAGCTGGGAACTACAGGCCAGTTAGCTTGACATCAGTTGTAGTTAAAATGATGGAGACTCTACTCAAAAAGAGGATAAATCAGCACCTAAAAAACAATAACTTATTAGACCCAAATCAGCATGGCTTTACTGAAGGCAAATCATGTCAGACTAATCTCATTGATTTCTTTGACTATGTCACAAAGGTGTTGGATGAAGGTGGTGCCGTGGATATTGCCTACCTGGACTTCAGCAAAGCCTTTGATACGGTTCCACATAAAGAGCTGATAGATAAATTAGTGAAAATTGGACTTAATCCCTGGATAGTTCAATGGATTTGCAGCTGGCTGAAGCGTAGACATCAGAGAGTTATTGTTAATGGCGAGTATTCTGAGCAGAGTCAGGTTACAAGCGGTGTGCCACAAGGATCTGTTCTGGGTCCTATTCTTTTTAATATATTTGTGAGTGACATAGGGGAAGGTTTGGTAGGGAAGGTTTGCCTATTTGCCGATGACTCTAAAGTGTGCAATAGGGTTGATATTCCTGGAGGCGTCTGTAATATGGTAAATTATTTAGCTTTACTAGATAAATGGTCTAAGCAATGGAAACTGCAGTTTAATGTTTCCAAATGTAAAATAATGCACTTGGGGAAAAGGAATCCTCAATCTGAGTATTGTATTGGCAGTTCTGTGTTAGCAAATACTTCAGAAGAAAAGGATTTAGGGGTAGTGATTTCCGACAGTCTCAAAATGGGTGAACAGTGCAGTCAGGCGGTAGGGAAAGCAAGTAGGATGCTTGGCTGCATAGCTAGAGGTATAACAAGCAGGAAGAGGGAGATTATGATCCCACTATATAGAATGCTGGTGAGACCACATTTGGAATACTGTGTTCAGTTCTGGAGACCTCACCTACAAAAAGATATTGACAAAATTGAACGGGTCCAAAGACGGGCTACAAGAATGGTGGAAGGTCTTAAGCATAAAACGTATCAGGAAAGACTTAATGAACTCAATCTGTATAGTCTGGAGGACAGAAGGAAAAGGTGATCGAAACATTTAAATATATTAAAGGGTTAAATAAGGTCCAGGAGGGAAGTGTTTTTAATAGGAAAGTGAACACAAGAACAAGGGGACACAATCTGAAGTTAGTTGGGGGAAAGATCAAAAGCAACATGAGAAAATATTATTTTACTGAAAGAGTAGTAGATCCTTGGAACAAACTTCCAGCAGATGTGGTAGATAAATCCACAGTAACTGAATTTAAACATGCCTGGGATAAACATATATCCATCCTAAGATAAAATACAGAAAATAGTATAAGGGCAGACTAGATGGACCATGAGGTCTTTTTCTGCCGTCAGACTTCTATGTTTCTATGTTTCTATGTTTCTATGATCCATTACATGACAAGAGGGTTCTTATCCTTATGGTGTGTATGGTATGTCTGAGACCAGCCACTAATCTTTGCTTTATCTAGCTTACTAAAAAACATTATGTTAAATCCTCAACTGATTAAAGCTATGAAGTCAGTATTTTGGTCCTACCTGATGATAATCATGACATATGAAAGAATACAACTTAAAATGTAAGAGAATTAAATGGGAAGATCTGAAACTCATGAATAAACAATAATAAATAAAAGTAGAAATAAAAGTAGACACAGATGTCCTCATTATCCATATTCTCACATATTCATGACTTATTTAAATATGGTATATTGATATATACTCTAAGAAGAAAAGGAACTTAGGGATGGAAAGAAGGAAGGGAGGAAGGAAGGAAGGAAGGAAGGAAGGAGGGAGGGAGGGAGATTATAGGGTCTCAGAAAAGCCCTGCCTTGCACTTGACCACCACAGGTGCCCCTGACACAAGTCCCATGTCATGCTCACCATAGCCACCCCCACTATGTCCACCCCAACCCCCAGCTATGCCCACTATGACCATGCCTCCACTCCCATTCCTCCGAGGTCAAACCCGACACTGATGTGGCCATCAAAGAAATCAAGTTTTACACATCTGCCCTAGAACATAGAATATTAGATTTGGAAGAGACCTTGGAAGTCTTCTAGTCCAACCCCCAGCTGAAGAAAGAGAGCCTATATCCTTTTTTTAAAAAATGGTGGTTCATTCTCTTTTTGAAAGCCTCCAGTGATGAATCAATCACAACTTCTATTCCATTGGTTGATTACACTCACTGTTCAGAATTTTCTCTCCTTGATTAGTTTCCAACCATTATTTCTTGTCTTGCATTTTGGTGCTTTGGAAAATAGTTTGACCCCTCCTCATCTTTGTAAGAGCCCCTCAAATATTGAAACACTGCTATTATGTCTCCCCTAGACCTTCTAGGGGACTAAATATACCTAATTCCTGTAACCGTTCTTCATATTTTTTAGCCTCCAGCTCCCTAATAATTCTTGTTGTTTTTTTCTGCACTCATTTCAGAGCTTCAACATCCTTTTTATATTGCAATGACCTGAACTGGATACACTATTCCAAGTTCTTACTAAGGCTTTGTAAAATGGTACTAGAACTTCACATGATCTTGATTCTATCCTTCTATTAATGCAGCCTATTATTGTATCATATGAAAACCCTCATATTTAAGTGATTGTCTACAAGGACTCCAAGATCCCTCTCACAGTTTCTGGCATTAAGCCAAGGTTCACCTAGTTTGTACCTATACACTTGGTTTTTCTTGCCTATGTGTACAATCACTTAGTGGTATTCAGATAGTTCTGACTGGTTCTGGTGAACTGGTAGCGGACATTTTAAGTAATTTGAAGAACCAGAAAATACCATCTCTGGCTGGCCCTGCCCCACCTATTTGCTGCCTCCCAAGTCCCAGCTGATCAGCTGGGTCTTCTTTTGTTGCCCTGCATTGGAGAATAGAGCTAGAAAGCAGGTTAGTGGGGTGAGGAGGAAATTAGGATTTTGCAGTAATCTAATTTCCATCAGCAGTGGGGAGGGAATGGGGATTTTGTAGTATCCTTCCCCAGGAGTGGGGAGGGAATGAAGATTTTGCAGTATCTTTCCCCCAGGAGTGTGAATGGAGATTTTGCAGTATCCTTCTCACAGGAGTAGAGAGGGATTGTGGATTTTGCAGTATCCTTCTCCTGGAGTTGGGTGGGAATGGAGATTTTGAAGTATCCTTCCCTGGCCCTGCCATGGTGTATACTCCCACAAAGCCACACCATGCTTAACAAGCAGCGGTGGGCTACGAGCCGGAACGCTAAATTGTGCTTGCTGCCGCAGCTCATAAGTTCTTGCAGGGCCAGCGTGATTTTGCTGCTGTACCTGTGGAGGTAGCAAAATCGAGCACGTAGCCGCAGGTAAAAGCTCGCCGAAACACCTGCGGCTCCATGCACGATTTTGCTACCTCCCCAGGTGCAGTAGCAAAATCACGCTGGCCCCACAAGAACTTGTGAGCCATGGTGGTGAACACAATTCAACTTTCCGGCTCGTAGCCCAGCACTCTACACCACTGTGTAGAACCTTACTTTTACCTATACTGAAATTCATTTTTTATATTATTATTATTATTATTATTATTATTATATTATTATTGTTGTTATTATTATTATTATTATTATTATTATTATTATTATTATTATTATTATTATTATTTATTAGATTTGTATGCCGCCCCTCTCCGGAGGGCTAACAAAATTAACTAACTCTATTTATTTTGATGAAATTTTACCTTGTAATACTTGATGAATATAAATCACTGGGACCTGATGGATTATATCCCAGAGTTCTGAAGGAGCTGGCAAATGTTATTTCAGAACCATTGTACCTTATCTTTCAAAAATCCTGGAGCACCAGGGAACTTTCAGAAAATTGGAAAGGAGCTGATGTGGTTCCCATCTTCAAAAGGGGGGGGGGCAGACCAATCAGCCTAATATCAATACCTGGAAAGATATTGGAAAATATAATCAAAAACAAATCAGCAAACATCTAGAAACAAATAAAATTATAACTAGAAGCCAGTATGGGTTGGTTAAAACAAATACCAAACCAATCTTATTTCATTCTTTGACAAAATGACTAAATGAGTAGACCAGCAAAATCACATGTACATAATGTACTTAGAAGAATAGTTTACCATCAGAAGTTGTAGGTTCTTCATCATTGGAAGTTTTTAAGAAAAAAGTGGACAGCCACCTATCTGAAATGGGTAAAGGGTCTTTTGCTTGAGCAGGGAGTTCGATAAGACCTCCAGGTCCATTCTGATTCAAGAACCTTGCTGAATGCCCAACAATGTTGGGTGATTGTGAAATTAAAATAAAACAAAAGAATATAATAGATCTGGATAAGAATAAGTTAATCTTGTTTTATGCAATGAAATGATTCATGCAGAGAATTTAAGATTAAAATTTAATTACGAACCAAAAAGCTAGAATGTATGTCGTATAGTATAAACCGGTCTTACTGAGGCTGTTTGAAAACAGGAATCTCTAGGTTAATAATAATTGTGTTATACTCTAGTGTGTATTGATAATAGAAGAACCAGATATCTTTTTCAAGGAAAATTTTTATTTACTTTTTTTATTGATAAAGGAATAAAAATATTATGATCACAGTAAAAATGTATTAGGGATAGGAACATACACGTAATTGATATTATTCTGGGTTGTAGTTTGAGCATCCATATAATTCATGAAACGTATATGCATAATGAATAAAAAATAAAGGACCAAAGCAATTTAGTTGGACAATAAGAATGGAGTGAATACTTGCAAACTATACATAATGTAAATGGTGAAAAACAGAAACAAGTACCAGTATATGAAATCGTATGTGTTGTATGAATATTTACTAAATATGAACAAATGGATAGATAAATACTAATATCTGCAAATACTGATATAAAAGGTATAAGCATGGATGAGTGCTTATACTCATGTATAAGATGCCCTGGTGCAATACATTAATATTTGTTGAAATAAGTGAAAAAAGCTATATATAAGGGCATGATTCTATTTATTATATGGAAATGAGAGTTTGCATATAAAATATAAAATAAGCTAAAGGGCAGTGAAAATTGAATACTGATGGGTCAAGAATGAATGTGTGCTGAATGAATATAGTCAAGGCCTCTTCAGGGTACTGGAGAAGAAATGACAAAAAACATCATCATGCAATGATCTGATTTATGAATATCTGTCACACATTTGGAATACAAATACATACAATTCAAAATGTGTATGATGATATTGTTATACCCATGTTGTCATTTTAGCATCATTACAATCCAAAAGTTCGTAATTGATATGAAAAAGTAACACTGAGGTGTTTTGGTCATGTAGGGGAAATGAGCAGAAATTTAATTGCAAAACAAATGATTCCAGCATTTTTAAAATGCCTTCCCATTACAATGTCTTCCCAGTTAAAGAGTGCAATTTTCTGAATTTTTAAATATATATATTATTTTTCTCTCTGCATCCTTCCCTTCTGGTATGGTATTTTTTTTCCAGAATGCTTAAACACTGCTTTAACAATTCTGAGCAAATAGTTCTAAATTATTCCTTGGGAATTATTCCTTTAAGCAAAAAGGATTCCTCTCCCCCAGTTCCAGTCACTGTTCACCTGCTTCACTCCAACACCAGTGTTCATTGTTTCACAGTTGTCCCAGCTTTGTGACAGCCATCTTTAGGTTGGCTCTGGCCTAGGTCAGAAAGGAGAGCTGTTACTCATCGCGACCTCACAGGGCACTCCTCTTTGTTTCACCACCCCTACAGCGTGCCTTTGGCTCCTTTCGGAGTTCACCGACAGAGGAAACTCCGCACAGGAGTGTGGAGACCCATACCACATGTCCCATCCTGCCACAACATCAACCAGAAGACTGTGATAAATCCATCTTAACTTGAAGTAGATAGGAAAATTGCAAATTGTGTGTAATAATTTAAAATAACACAAAAAATGAAATCTGAAGGTAAAACATAAAGGAAAAAGGAGACAAATAAAAATTGTATTTATTATGTTTTGATTGCTCCATGTAAAGAGATTTTTTAAATCAATGCTCAGTTTTTGTATTATATTTTAATAGGTGTTAAATAATTTGTGAAAAAAGGGAATGAAGACAGAAAGAATAAGAACACACTGCTTTATTATTATAACATGCTATTGACTAATTGTTAACAATTCTTCACATAAATATTGCCTCACGGTTTAATATTATTATCATTGTCACATTTGTGAATAGAGATGTTTTAAGTGCATACTATTTGTGGGTATATTAAAACTATGTAGCTCTGTAATCACAAATATATATAATGTTTCTTTCATTGGAGGATAGATAATAATGATTTGCCACAACTAGACTTTTCAAATAGCTTTGTTCTTCTTTAATCGTTGGTTCTTCTTTTGCAATTTCAGTAAATTAAGAGTGCTATTCAAGAAAGCATAACTCCTGCTGAGATATTTAAGTTAGCACTATTTTCCTGGTGCACAACCACAATGAAAACAGAACAAAGCAAAACAAATTATTTGTTGGATTTTAATAAACCATTTTGATTTAGTTTTGAATCACCTTGAAGTAGTATAGCTTACCCAAAGCATTTTGGTATTATTGTTAACTAGAACCTGTTTTTGAAATTTATTGCATTCAATTACATTTTAGAAGAATTTTAATTATGTGCCTGTAAAGAATAAAGATGCTCCAGGCTCCATTTGTTTATCATGGAGGCCCTGGGAAAAAAATGAGGCCAGAGCTTCCCAGCTCATATAGGGGTTGCAGAAAGAGAGAGATGACTTTTAATTCGACAAGTTCAGAGAGATTTCTTAGTTTGACGCACACAGCAGGGGGTCTTTGAGCGCCTGGCAATACTTCAGCAGTCTGAGCTTTGAAAGACTTTCCCTGCAGCTGAAATTGTATCAAAAGCCAATGATAATATTCCCTGCAAGGTAAAGCACCCTATTGAAGATTTCTAGAGCTGTTTATTTATTCATCACAGTTTTTCCCCCCTTTTAGGACATATCAGGCATATAGGTAATAATTCACATGAGTGATATTAAAATGCAAATAAATAAAAGAATCTCTCATTAATGTTTTGCCTTGTTACATCTCTGTACTGGATGCATGCTTTTAAAAATACTGCCATCCATCCTTCTACCACTAGTACATGTATCTTCACTGCAAATGTCTCTTCTTGTAATTTTATTTAAATCATCATTGCTGTCTTCCCCTCTGCCTTCTGTGATGTGCAAAAAATGTTTATGGTCATTCCTTTCCAGAAAGGACATTCAATTTGCAGAAGTGTTTTTTTTAAAAAAAAAATCTCATTTTTCATGTAACGATTAGATATCAGTCTTTATAGCCTAGGTTAAAGTTAAAACATTTTAACGTATTTCTGGATTAGCGCTCGAGGAAAAAAATAACAATAGACATGGGGGTTTTTTTGCTTGGTTTTGTTTGGAAGAGCTGGGAATGTGATATTGCGACAACTTTTCCCTAGTGTAATGTCATTGTCGGTTATCACAGTGCAGAATCAGCCAGCTCAGTGAAGACAAAAAGTGTTGCTCTTCCTCTTTCTGTTTCAAGCACCACTGGTATTCAAAGTGACCTTGCTTTGTAAACATTGGTGAATGACCACAAGGGGAAAGACATTCCCTGCTGATAGAGAACTTGTTTAAAAAATGGTAATAGCCTAAGGGTACTGTGTTGCTTGAAACTGCATTAGAGATATGCAACAGAAAATATGTACATAATCTTCTTTCTCTATTTTTGTAAACATTTCATACATCATCTAACATTTTTATTTTAACTTAGAAACACATAGTAATGATGTCATTACAGATTAGAATATGTGTACACATATGTTTGTGTATGTGTATTGATTACAAATCTTTAGATTTACAAAAAAATCTCTCTCAAAAACAACTTACAGGTTTGCCATAGCCATTTGCTGACCAAAACACAAAGAGATAATAGATTGGGAAATATAATACTTGTAAATAGAATAGATAATTGGGTAGTTGAAAGTTCACATCCCTTGTCCTCCACCCACAACCTTGTCACGTTACTCACTCAGATTGTGCCAGCGTGGCAAGTCTTCCTTCTGCTTCCGCCCAGGTGGTGGGTGTTCTGGTCTGGCTGGCTACTCCAAGAATACTCTCTGTACAGGCTTGTATTTTCAAAATAATACTTCCTTATTTACTTTCTTCCACATTGGAATTCGTCAGTATACATCTGTGGCATACAAAATGCATTCCAAACTCGCGAAACTACAGAGTCAGAAATTCTTTATAAATGAGCAGGCTGTCGACTTCAAACATCTCCTTATCTCTGGGTCAGGTTCACACTACTTTAAAACAATTTTATCATGCAATATAAAAACTCACTTCTCTGGAGAAATGGTAAAAGCATCCATCTTGTCTATTTCACTTTGCAGAAAAGCATCCATCATTTTTGGTAAATTCTGGTTGTGAGGTAATTAATTAATTTATACACTCGGAATAGCATATTCAAAACCTCTTTGCAGGTGCCCCCGTGTTTCAGTGATGTTTTTTTGCCTCTGCGCATGCTGAAACACGAGTGCACCTGCAGCTCCGTGCACAATTTTGCTACCTCCACAGGTGCAGAAGCAAAATCACGCTGACCCAGCAAGCACTTTTGAGCCACCATGGCAAGCGCAATTTAGTGTTCTGGCTAGTAGCCCACCGCTGCCTGGACACCAGAGATTTATTCTTCTGAGCTTTTGGATTCATGCTGGAGCCCATCTTTAGAGAACTTCTCCCTACTGGAATATGTGCTTTAGGTTATAACTCCTTTAGGTCCTTCCTATTAGCTGATTGTTGTCTTGATATTGGGCAATTGTAGCCAAGGGCTTGGCAGCACAAAGAAACAACAGCTAATCATCAGCCATCAACACACCAATCAGCCAAAAGGAAGACTTCACATAAATATGACTTGATAATACAGAATAATCCAAGATATTTATTCCAGTAGAGAGGTTCCCTGAAGATGGGCTCCAAACATGGAGCTTGAAAAAGTAAATATCTGGTCCCGGTGACCAACCAAGATTCAATCTTGCAGCATTGCACTTGATTTCCCAAGTAACATAGATTTGAATAGCTGCTATTCAAAAGCATGTATCTGTTATCTGATGAAGGTAACAGACACACTCTTACATTTTCACATGGCATGTTACTTGAAAATCAGTGAGGAAGAATGTGTTGTCAACCCTGCTGTTCTGTTTAAGAAAAGTAACAAATCTTATGTTCCCGGGTCACCCTGACCCGGACCGAAAACTCTTCATTTGCAGTGCTTATGTTTGGTCTTTTTGAAAGCTTTTTTCACTTGGAAAGTAGTCTGAACATTTCTGCACACAATGATATGAAAATTGAAATGAAAAAAGTAAATCTTATTGGTTTATTTTGCGGATATAATGCACGCCCCCTCTGTTTTTGTGAAATTTTTTTCAATTTATGGATAGTTTTGCTTGCAAAATGCATTCTATTTTACTAAAGTTGGTATGGGATTGGTAGCTTGAACATTTCTGAACATAATGATATGAAAATTGAACTTTAAAAATTGATGCATATTGGTTTATTTTGTTGATGAAATGCACGCCCCCCCCGTTTTTTTAAATAGTCTTCACTTTATGGATAGTTTTGCTAGCAAAATACATTCTATTTTACTAAAGTTGGTGTGGGATTGGTAGCTTGAACATTTCTGAACATAATGATATGAAAATTGAACTGGAAAAATTGATGCATATTGGTTTATTTTGCACATAAAGTATGCCTCAATTATTTAAATTTATATAAAAATTATGCTGTTAATTTCAAACTTACATACTTTTTTTTAGTAAAATGGATTTGTTTCATAAAATTAGTTCTCTGGCTACAATGTGGTTGATTTTCAAAAGGATATTCCAAATATTTCTAGACAAATATGTATAAACAGTGACAATAATGGCACACAGCAAGGCCGAGGGGGGGTGGCCCTTTTGTGGTAAAAATAAACCAATAAGAACCATTTTTTTCAGTTCATTTATATTTTTCTTATATTCAGAAATGTTCAATTTAGTATATCAAACCTTTTGGGGGAAAATTCCTTAGGGATTTGTAGCCTTAAAAAATAGAAATTGACACGAAATTAAAAAAGGATGGGGGGAGGGGCTTTTTGATCAAAATAAAAATATAAGTCTCAATTTTTCCAGTTCAATTTTCATATCATTATGTTCATAAATGTTCAAACTAGTTTTCCAGTTGAAAAAGTTTTCAAAAAGATCAAATTCAAGTACCTAAAAAAAATATTCTTGGTCCGGTCACATACGAACAGAAACAGATTCAAAGTTATGATTTTTTTTTGCCCAGAAAACAATTAGCCACCACCCCAAAAATATTTTTTGATGATCAGCATTGTTAAATTGAGTAAATGAATGCCTAAGATTTTAAAGAATATTTCGGATTTGGAGTATAAAAAAATAAAAAGTGAAAATGGTTGCAAGCAGCCAAGGGGGGGGGGAGGCCTTATTTCTGATGTTAAAAAACCAATAAGAATCATTTTTTTCAGTTCCTTTATATTTTTCTTATATTCAGAAATGTTCAAGCTACCAATCCCACACCAACTTTAGTAAAATAGAATGCATTTTGCAAGCAAAACTATCCATAAATTGAAATTTTTTTCACAAAACCGGGGGGGGCGTGCATTATATCCGCAAAATAAACCAATAAGATTTACTTTTTTCATTTCAATTTTCATATCATTGTGTGCAGAAATGTTCAGACTACTTTCCAAGTGAAAAAAGCTTTCAAAAAGACCAAACATAAGCACTGCAAATGAAGAGTTTTCGGTCCGGGTCAGGGTGACCCAGGAACATAAGATTTGTAACTTTTTTTGCCCAGCAAAAACTAAGCCCCCCACCCCCCCAAAAAAAATTCTCATAGAGAGAACCCCTGAAATGATGAAACTACATGAAATTTCAAGTTTCAGATATGCAGGGAAATTTTTTTACAGGGACTCAAACTTGGCTTCGGGTCACATACGACCCGAACAGAACAGCAGGGGTTTAATGATTGTTTATGAGTTTGAGTGAATTCAATTGGGTATGGTTTAAAAAGAGAATTTATGGCAATACACAACAAAGAAAATCAGAGTGAAATGATTAGGGTAAAATATTAACCTAGCAGTAGTTCGCTGCAGTAAAATACAACTATTATAATGATGGATAATAACAAAATCATGCAAAATATTAGTCTGTGAAGTAAAAAATACACATTACCTAAAACAAAGCAACTAAAGCAATTATAAATCTGCATATTAATATATTAAAGAAGAAATAAGTCAAAAAAATTAAGCCTGAAGCAGTTACATTTTATTTTCATCATAGCCAAACATAATATATAAAATAATAGTGGGCTTTATATCTTCAAAGAGAAAATTCACCTACAAATCATTTGACTTTCTGGAAATGTGTTTTTAGAAGCAGAATATAAATAGACCTAGTATCTCTGTAAAATTTACAGTGTTATAATACATGCAATATGTTTTCAATCTCTGTCACCACAGGCAGATGCACTCAATTAATAGGATCTGCCTTGTAGCAAATGGCTTTAAAATGCAGTCCTGATCTTGTGGAAAGTTAGATTCTCTAACTAACTAGAGAATCTAATTAACTAGCTAGTTTTGAAAAATCTGAGTTTATTTAATGTCTGCCAAGTAGACACAACTTGTTAATTTGAGCTTGGACTGCTATATCTTTTATTCTTTGGGTGAATAGTTGTTTAGTTTGGTGATAGGCTATTGCCAGGGACAAAATAAGTTATGTTTGAAAATAAATTGGGTTAGTCTAACTGGAAAAATTGGATTTTTAACTGGTAGTTTTTCATGATATTGGGGAATAACTGTCCCAGTTAGGAGGAGGACTCAAATAATGAATGAGCTTGGATTCACTACAAAAACCCAAAAGGCAAGGTCTTGCATAAATTCCTACCATTCCTGTGCACCATGGAGAATGTGAACCAATGAGTTAGCTCAGTAATGGGTTTCACTTACTTTTGCTACCGGTTCAGAGATGTGCATACACACAATTTTTATAGCACTTTCATGACTAATATTCCAACAAACCCCATCTCAATAACTACCAGCCTTGCAGAAATTTAGATGCTGACCAAGATAAGCAGGAAGAGTTTGCTAAAAGTAGAATTATACCAAAAAATAATGGATGGATCAGTTCATGCCACATCAAACATATAGGACAGAAGGAAGGAGACTAACAAATTCCCAAGGGAGAGGAAGCTGCCACCTCAAAAGGAACAGATGATTTCCAGGATATTTTGTGGGAGGTACTTGGAGAAAAGGGAAATAACACAGCTACATTTTGTTCTTAAAACCTACAACCTGTTTCCCATAGGAATCTGGGAGGAAAGAATAACTCTGAAGGTGAGGTAATGACCTTGAGGCATGAGGGGAATAGATGCTACTTAAGGAAACAATCAGACAAGAGAAGCTTCTCTCCCAAAGGCTGAATGGTCAGGGAAGAAACTTAAGAAACCACTCTAATTAATTTGAGAGTTAAAAGTGGTCGTAGGAAGTTTATATTTTAAGACTAGCAAGACAACGTAGCCTTACAATAAAGTACAATTAACTCATCTTGTCCTGTTTTCTGCCTGGTTAAACCCAATAGGGCTGACAATATCATTAAGATCCTGAATTAAATTTCTTTGATCCTCCTGGAAAATGCATGCTGGAAAAGCTGTGCTGAATCAGATTTGCCCTTTTTATTCCAACTTCATGGATTTCTTCTGAAGCTAATTATGTGGAATAGCATTGTAAGAAACAGACCTTGGTATATCCTCCCACTCTGCACTCCAGCCTTTCCTGGCAGATTTCCCAGGAGTGAAAAGAGGGCAGATGCAGATATTTTGAAATACAGTACTCTGGTTGGCACTAATCCAAAACTCTGTAAAGAATGCTTGGATCTTAAGAGCATTTGTGGCAGTATCAGTTGTTGGAAAGACAAGATAAATCTCTTTAAAAACTTGACTGTGGAGAAATATATTATTTCTATTATCTCAGTATGGGTTATGTTGCACCTAGGTATCTGTGACAGAAATGTCAAAATAGTCCTTTTCATGTTTTTTGTAAATTACCAATTATTGTTGGTAATTTATTTTGGTTCATCTCGATACATAACATGGATTTCATTAGTTGTATGTGTGTTTATCTGATTGTTCAGTGCTAAGCTTTGTATTTTGATTATTTGCTTTAGCAAAATATGATATAGCAACCTCATTCTTAGAGGTTGTGACTATTTTAAAATTCACACCAGCTGCATCACTATCCTTGACTGGGCAAGGAAATATTTTTTCTATTAGCATTTTTAGTTCCTCTAGTTTGTTTTTGGCTTCTGAAGTTGATCAAAGATAGATATGATTAGATTAAAAAAAACTAATGGTACATCTGCATTGAATTCTAATGAATTACTGGATGAATCAACTTCTTAGCTCTTAAATTCTGTTCCAGCTACCTCACCTTTGCTTGCTTTTACAAGTAAATCCTTGTTAAATGGTAAAAACTTGTTAAGAGTCCCAGTCAAACAGATATGATGATTGTAACAATTTTCAAAAACATTTTTGTTCCCAGTTGTTAAGTGTGCTTTCCTGATTGTTTGTACCTTAAATGAATAGAAAAAAGTTATTATTCCCTGTAAATTTTGCTTTTGTGGTCAGCACAATAATATTTTGAAATTGATCTACTTTTAAGGATATTTGCAATATTTCAAGATACTTAAGAAACTTCTAGAATTGTGAGAACTATCAAGAAGTTTCTAGAACTGTCCAGAATTATCTAGAACTTTCTGGGACTGTACAGAATTGTAGGTAGTTGTATAACTACAGTTATATAGGGCCACTATAGCCCTTCTTGAGAGACGGAGAGACAGGATCTAATTGATTGGGATTGCATAGTAAGTGGGCAATGGCCATCACAGACAAAGGGGAATTGACCTAGACAGACAGGTGTGAATTCAATATCTATTCAGATTTTGATAATGATAGTATTCACACTTCACCCCACACCCATTATAGGAGGAGCTTAGGAATGTAAATGTATAAATTGTGTGTTACTCTGGTACCAGGTGATCAATCTTGCTCTGCTGAATCCTCAGTACACTCTTGTACTTTAATACTGCATGGAATAAAGACCATTTTTATCAAGTTTGGAGAGACATCCTTTTTTCTTACAGTACACAGCAACTTAATCAATTTAGATGGCATCAAGAGGTTGCGTACATCCAGCAGACACATTTTGCTACGTATGTGGCCAGTTTATAAAGACAAGAGTGAAAAAGTACTCTGCATCTGCTAAGATGTGTGAGGCCTACAAAGCATACTTCGGCATGCCTGTTGGTGACCAAGACAAACCATGGACTCCTCATTTCACGTGTGAGCACTGCAAGAAAACTCTTGAAGGTAAGTGGATAAATGCTACTCTCTTAAATAGCAGATTAAATGTGTTAATATTGTAAATATTGTAGTCATTAGTGTGAAATAGGCCTAAATAAAATTCTCAATCCAAATTTTATTTTGTTTGCTTATAGGTTGGTACAGGGGAGAGAAGAGAGCCATGCATTTTGCTATCCCAAGAATTTGGCGTGAACCAACTGATCACTCAACAAATTGCTACTTCGCATGGTGGACCCTTCCAAACATTGCACTGGCAAAAATGCACCACCTGTAACGTATCCTGACATTCCTTCATCTATTGGCCCAGTAATACACTGCCCTCAACTTCCTGTACCAGACAGAGCTACACCACCTTCAAAAGAAAGCAGCAGGTCAGACACCATGGAAGACGTTGAAGATCACGATTTCTCTTCATATGCAGATGAGGAGGGGAAGCCATACTACCCTAACCAAAAAGACCTCAACGATCTGATCAGAGACCTTGGTCTCACCAAGTCCAACGCTGAGCTTCTGACATCAAGGCTCAAGCAATGGAACGAATTAGATGAAAGCATCCAAGTCACAGATCAGAGGAAGTTCAGACTCTGATAAAGAACTCACAGATCAGAGGAAGTTCAGACTCTGATAAAGAACTATGCTGCAATGGGCTGCAGGATGTCACTCAAAATCCATATCCTTGATGCTCATCTTGAGATGAGAACATGGGAGCTTATTCAGAGGAGCAAGGCGAGCGCTTTTACGAGGACATTATGAACTTTGAACGCCATTACCAAGGACAATATAATGAAAACATGATGGGCGACCATATTTGGGGATTGATTCGTGAAACTGATTTGCAGTATAGTCGTAAATCTTGGAAAACTGCACACTTCTGAACAGTTTTTGGTAATCTGTGTAAATTTGCAATGCATATATTGTTCTTAGTCTGACTGTATAAATGTGAAGATGCAATATCGTCTGTTTCTATAGTAAAAATGCATAATTTTCATTGCCATGGTCACAAAAGCGAAGTTTATGATGAATGTAAGCAATTTTTAATTTGTTTTAGACATAAGCAATTGAAATATAACATTTAAAAGCTGGGAACAAAATTTGTGTTATCAATTGTTGACCAAAAATCTGAAGACACTTATGTGCCTTCTTTTCATTATTTTTTTTATTATTTTTGACTGCTTTCGATTATTACAGATTTCTTCTGCAATGTATTGATGCAGCTTCCTTATGCTGCCTTAGTGCCTTTGTTATAAGACATATCCTCCCTGTATCAGACATGTTGGTATTTTGAGTTAGAGTTAAGGTTATAGATCTCAGTAAAAGTCATAAAACATTTTAAGATTTAAAACATTCAAACACTATCTAAAAGTTAAAAACAAGAGAAATAAAATAGGACTGATAAAATTGAAACTAACTGCCTAATAATATAGAGAGCCATGAGTTCTATTAACTATTTCACCTATACCATCATGCCCCTGCCTTGGTACTGCATTTTCAATCTTTAACAATGGTCTCAAAGTAATAATGTCTTCCTTTTTAGTAGGGTGGGTTGTTAAAAGTTAAAAACAAAAGAGATAAAATAGGACTGATAAAATGGAAACTAACTGCCTAATAATATAGAGAGGCATGAGTTGTATTGACTATTTCACCTATAGCATCATGCCCCTGCCTTGGTATTGCATTTTCAATCTTTAACAATGGCCTCAATGTAATATTGTCTTCTGTTTAGTAGAGTGGGTTGTGTATAATATTGGATTCAAAGGGAACTGTGCATGTGGTTGCATCATTTGGCAATTCCTCAAATCAAATGAATTGGTCCACCGGATTAAAAAAGCAGTCACAAGAAAATTTGCAGCTGTTTTAAGAAAGAACTGGTAATTGCAATGTGAGCACTCTTGCATGCTCTGAAGTACCAGCTTTCCTTTGAATCTAAAGCACAACACAGTTATACAGGTTTATTCATGGGTGGAACTCTGTCAGGAAATCTCAGGGCTGTAAGCTAAATTAGAAAGCCAAAGGAAAAAAATAAATTCCAGAATTTTTTTAAAATGGCAAACTATCTCCATATTATTCACAGAAAACTAAATAGCGCATCCACGCAATCATGTTGTAAGCCGCCCTGAGTCTAAGGAGAAGGGCGGCATAAAAATCGAATAAATAAATAAATAAATAAATAAATAAATAAATAAATAAATAAATGAGACATTAATGTCAGTTTAAAGGAGTTTTTATTTTATGCTTTGCAGTTTCCATTTATATTTTTCAGGAATGAAATGCTCCCATTTCGCTTGTGCCTATCGTTGAAGAGCTGGTCGCAAAGGGGGAGCAAGGCTCCACCCACCTGTCCGGACCCCGCAATTTCTTTTACCCTATGTACATGTGCAAAGAGTTCTGTACATGCGCAGAGGGTAAAATAATACAAATAGTGGTGTTCAGGTGGGTGGGTGGAACCTCGTACTCCCTTTGTGGCTGGCTCTCTGATGACCGACAGCCATAAGCAAAACGGGAGCATTTCACCCCTGATATTTTTGTTTTACATATGATAACTCCATATTATTCCTGGAAAATGTCTTGAAAGATAGTATTACTACCATTAAAAGATCTGGAAATGATTAACAATTGTCTACTTGTAATTTATTGTGAGAAATTGTAATAAGTTAAAGTATAATAAATGTTGAGGTTGAATACATGAATTATTGGGAACAGTTGGTGTCAATTTATATACCATGGAGATGATTCCACAAAGTAATTGTTGTAATTGTCAGCGAAGCAGTGGAAGTCATGGAGGCTGTTGGGGCCTGGATGGGTGTCAACAGACTCAAACTCGACCCTGATAAGACGGAGTGGCTGTGGGTTTTGCCTCCCAAGGACAATTCTATCTGTCCATCCATCACCCTGGGGGGTAGTCATTGCCCCCCTCAAAGAGGGCCCGCAACTTGGGCATCCTCCTCGATCCACAGCTCACATTAGAGAAACATCTTTCGGCTGTGGCGAGGGGGACATTTGCCCAGGTTCGCCTGGTGCACCAGTTGCGGCCCTATTTGGACCGGGAGTCACTGCTCACAGTCACTCATGCCCTCATCACCTCAAGGCTCAACTACTGTAATGCTCTCTACATGGGGCTACCTTTGAAAAGTGTTTGGAAACTTCAGATCGTGCACAATGCAGCTGCGAGAGCAATCATGGGGGTTCCCAAAAATGCCCATGTAACACCAACACTCCGCAGTCTGCATTGGTTGCCGATCAGTTTCCGGTCACAATTCAAAGTGTTGGTTATGACCTATAAAGCCCTTCATGGCACCGGACCAGATTATCTCAGGGACCGCCTTCTGCTGCACGAATCCCAGCGACCAGTTAGATCCCACAGAGTGGGCCTTCTCCGGGTCCCATCAACTAAACAATGTCGTTTGGCGGGGCCCAGGGGAAGAGCCTTCTCTGTGGTGGCCCCAGCCCTCTGGAACCAACTCCCCCCGGAGATTAGAATTGCCCCTACCCTCCTCGCCTTTTATAAGCTCCTTAAAACCCACCTCTGCTGTCAGGCATGGGGGAACTGAGATATTCTTTCCCCCTAGGCCTTTACAATTGATGCATGGTATGTTTGTTTGTATGTATGTTTGGTTTTATAATAAGGGTTTTTTAGTTGTTTTAGTATTGGATTTACATGCTGCTTTTTATTACTGTTGTTAGCCGCCCTGAGTCTACGGAGAGGGGCGGCATACAAATCCAATAAATAAATAAATAAATAGATAGATATTTCATTGATTCCTTTGTTATAAGGTCCTCCTTTAATTCAACCTTTTAAAAAATTCTTTAAGTTTACCACAAATAACATTATCTTCACTCACTAGAAGAATGTAAATAATCCAACTATTTTAGGACTCCATTTCAATTTGCTTATGTTTTTCGTATTTGATTATGGTATAACAAATAAATATATATGGAATTAATTAACTTTTTAAAATTCAATATATAAAGTAGATAAGATTATTTTCCTTACAATATTTATCAAACTTTGTAATTATTAAAATGTAAATACATTTTAATCAATATACAGTTTAATGTATCACTACAAAAATAATTTTTTTTCTGATTTTGTTTTGTTTTGATTTCAAATTCATCACCTAACAGTTCTGAAATTTACCTAAACAATTTAATTACTAATAGTATTTATAATTTAATAAAATTAATACATCTGGAAACTAATATGCAACACACCCCACAGCAACAGAAGGAAAACTTCACAAAGGTCAGTAATGTTTTTAAAAGCCAGGTAAAATCAGCAATATACCAGCATACTAAATATATCCTAGTTATATGTAACTAAATGCAAGTTTATTATAAATACTATAAGGGGCTATTGTTATACTGGACCTTATATGATATGAAAGCACTTTCTTCCTGGCTTGCAAGCTCTTTCATTGTTACTCTCTCAGAATAAAAAAAAAATTAAGCCCTTATCCAGGGGATAAAATAATGGGCTGAAGCTGACCGGACTAAGGATGCTAGCTAGATGAATACCTGGTAAGTAGATTCTTTTTCCTATTTTCCTCCCCCCAAAATAAGGTGCGTCTTATATTCTGGTGCATCTTATACTACAAAAAATACAGCAATTTGGTTCCCTTCCAAGCTAATCCTTCCCTCAGTGTTATGATTTCCTTGTGGTTGTTGAACCATGGGTCGGTTGGCAAGCTGACTTCAGTTTGTTCTCCCACTCCTTTTCCCCTTGTGAGGGTTGTCTCCTAGTCTGATCTTGGGTGCGAACAGGTGCGCCCTTCTCTTTTCCTTCAGAAGACGTGGGGAAACACGGCATGATTGGATGGACTTCTTCCTCTCTTTGGCTGAAGCCATCATGTGAAGTTAGAGACTTTGGCCTGCCATAGTAGAATAGAATTATGGGAACTGAGAGGGGTAGTTGCATGAGAGGGAAAGTAACTAGCCACAACAAATTTCTTTCTTAGAGTCCAAGGTCATCTTTTGTTCTGCATCAATGATTGCAAGGAGGAGGTCGGTGACATCCCTGCACTTGGGTTGATCTTCATGAAGAATTTGTAAGTGTGGGGATGGGGAATGAACCTTAATCTGTGAGGTGGGGTACTGGAAGGAAGTTAGTATCGGAATAAATGTCAGCTCCCCAAATAGCATCTGGGAAATAAATCAGATTCCAGTCCAATTCTCTTATCCAAGGTTTGATTTATTAACAGAGCCATGTTGGTCATATTGTTGCCATCCCGATATTAACTGCCTTACAGTACATGTCATGTGGTGAGGGGGGCATTTGCCCAGTTTCACCTAAAACACTGGTTGTGGCCCTATTTGGACAGGGAGTTTCTACTCACAATCTCTCCTGCCTTTATCACCTCGAGATTCAACCACTACAATGCTTTCTACATGGGGTTTACATTTGAAGACTGTTCAGAAACTACAAATCGTGCAAAATGCAGCTGCACAAGCAGTCGTGGGTCCCCCTAGGTGCACCCATGTTTCTCCAACATTCCACGGGCTGTATTGGCTGCCGATTGGTTTCTGGACACAATTCAAAGTGTTGGTAATGACCAATAAAGCCCTACATGCAGGGGCACACTTCAGCCGGAATGCCCGGAATGGTCATTCAGCTGTGGAAAGCAGAGTGTGTAGGCCCGTTCTGGTTCCAGCTGCTTGTGCACAAGCAGCTGGAGAAGTTCCGGTAAAAATTACTGGGTTTTTTGCTTCTATGCATGCACAGAAGCAAAGAAGCCGGCAATTTTTGCTGCCAGAAAGATGCCCGCACGCCGTTCCAGCTGCTGCCCATCTCCAGCCGCACCATGCCTGCGGTGCCCCCGCAGGCAAGGTAAGAACAGGGCGGGATGCTTGCAGCGCGGCACGGTGGGCAGGAGTGGGTGGTGGTGGGGAGCCGCTGCCACAAAGAGGCGTGGGAGCTGGCAGGGCAAAAGGCAGGTGGCGGCTGCAGGCAGCCACTGCCATGAGAGGCACCAGGGACGGGCAGGGCAAAAGGTGGCAGCGAGCCGGCTAGACAGGTGTACGGGTGGGGGGGGGTGAAAGGTGGTGAGCGAGCATGTGCAGAAGCGAAAAAACCTGGAAATCCCATCCTCGCACAAGATTAGGCTTCTGCACATGCACAGAAGCCAAATCCTGCGTGGGGGCGCACACACGCAGGATGCAGGGCTGCACCGGGGGGGCGCGCTCCCAGCCCATTCCAGTAGGGCTGGGAGTGGTAGCCCACCCCTGTCTACATGGCATAGGACCAGATTACCTCCAGGACTGCCTTCTGCCGAATGAATCCCTGCGACTGGTTAGGTCCCACTGAAGTGGCCTTCTCTGTGGGGGCCCCGGCCCTCTGGAATCAGCTCTCCCCAGAGATTTGCACCACCCCTCCCCCTCCTTGCACCATTTCAGCTGCTGCCCATCTCTAGCCGCACCATGCCTGCGGTGCCCCTGCAAGCAAGGTAAGGACTGGGTGGGCTGCTTGCAGCGCAGCACGGTGGGTGGGAGTGGTGGGTGGTGGGGACTCATTTATGCCACCAGGCCTGGGGCAATTAGATCTGAGCCCACTGGCCGACAAATGTTTGTATGGTTGTTGTTTGAATGGGTATGACTGATTTTTAGCTTCGTTGGGGATTTTAGATTGTTCGTTTAATCAATTGGATTTAACTATTGTATTCTGTTGTTTTGATATATTGTAAGCCGCCCCGAGTCCTCAGAGTGGGGTGAAAGATAAATCCAGTAAGTAAGGAAGTAAGGAAGGAAGGAAGGAAGGAAGGAAGGAAGGAAGGAAGGAAGGAGGGAGGGAGGGAGGGGGGGAAGGGAGGGAGGGAGGGAGCAAGCAAGCAAGCTCGGGCAGGGGACAGAATGGATCTGTCCTCAGTGTGGAAGAAATTATCACTCTCATATTGGCCTTTTTAGCCATAATAGATGCTGTTCTATGAACTCTTTCCAGAGCATGACACACACACACAATTAAAAAAAAACAATTAAAATAAATATTGGCTAATTCCAACTTGAAAAGAGAAACTCTGAGAACTAGGCAGTATAAGAAAGCACAGTTTTTAGAATAAGAATTCTACCTTCATACTCAGTTACTTAATAAAAATGTAAAGAAAAAAAATTATGTGTGTTTGTGTGTTTGTATTCAAGTCTGAAAATTGCCATATGGATTGATAAGGCAACTTGATAAGGCTATCTATCTACTTTATGCTTTTCTTTTAATTCTTTGTGATTATAACCACCAAACAGTCTTGCACTATGACTAGAATTCCTTTTTTGCTAGGAAGGTCCCAGAGAGGAACTTCCTATATAAATCCCCTCCTCCCGCCCCACTCTCCCTCCCTCTCTCCCTCCCCCTCTCTCTCGATGTGCAGATGTGATAGACTTGAAATTGCCCATAGACAAACTTTTTTTTAATTCCAGACAGAAATTGTAGTATCATCTAAAGCATTATATGTAAAAACAGTGCCTCCCACTCCCAACCCCTCCAGTCGGTGCAGAAGGATACTATGATCGATGGTATCGAAAGTCGCTGAGATGTCAAGAAGCACCAGGACAGAGGATAAACCTCTGTCCCGGGCCCGCCAGAGATCATCCATCAGCGCGACCAAAGCAGTTTCCATGCTGTAGCCGGGTCTGAATCCTAACTGCCAAGGGCTTAGATAATTGGTTTCTTCCAAGGACCGCTGTAGCTGGAGCGACACCACCTTCTCAACAACCTTCCCCATTGGTGTTACGTAGTGAAGTATAACTTTAGAAAACAAATCAGATCAATAATTCAATTTTCTAACATTAGTCAACTGAAAGAAAAATACTACAATTTCATATTAATTTAATCAGAACCTGCAGATTTGTCTTAGTTTATCTAGTTATCTTATTTAGTTTGTCATCAGGATATTTTAAGGGCTATGCTTCAGTATGATGCAGAAAATTGCATGATGATCTGTCAGTGTCTTTAGAAGCTTTGGTTACAATGAGAAATGTTTACTTGTGTTAATTTTATCTCTACATAATGTTCCAAACTAAATAGCGATGTGTGCTTAATTTCTTAAAACAATTTGAGAATACCAGGGGAATATAGTGGAGAGGTTAGTTGAATTAAAGTGCTGCAGAAGGAAGGGTGAGGTATACCAAGTGGTATACAGAAATTTTGGACTTATTATCATGTTAATGGACCAGCTGAGGTTTATCTGGGTATTAATCTTAATACAGATTCTCATTCTTTAATTGCTCCTTTGGTACTATAATGGCATTATCTGTGGATCTGCACAATATTAACAGTATAATGCCTTTCGGTAGTATGAATCCATAATACCACATGGGTATTAAAAGTATATAAAAAGTGTCATCATGCTTCTGTTTTCAAACATTTGATATTATTATTATTATTAGATCTAAAATGATCAAGTATTTGTAATTAAGAAATGGGGATTGTCCATACGTGCCTTTAGGGAAATCAGTGGTCTACCTTCCTTTGCTTGCAGATGGATTGTTGGGAGGAGAAGGGAGAGATAATAAGTCTCTCTAGATTCACAAAGAAACTTGATAAAAATGTTCAGCCTAGGAATTTTATTATGTACTTTTCTCTGTTCTTTCTATTCTTGGCTTTTCATTATTTTCTTCATTGGAATTTAGTTGGCTGAGCTCTAACATCTTCATAGATACTGTTAACTATTTTCTACATGGGCAAATTCTGGTATTGTTCTATCATAATGTCAAATGATGCCAAGATTTTGCCAAGTTTTAAATACTGTAAGTATAAAATGACTGAACCATCTGAATATTTTGAATCTTTATGTGAACTTTTAAATTTTTTAATGAAATATCTAACAGTGTAATTCCTACTGGAACCTAATCATAATAGAAGAAAGCAATTCCATGTTATCAGTCTCTCAAGCTAAAGATAAATTGTTGCATATTTAAACTTCTTAGATACGATATAGATGCTGAACAACTAAACATACGTGTGATAATTGGATATAAAATTTCAAGGGAACTATCCCAAAGCAACAATGGAAAGACCTATGGAACAAATCTATATAATTCACTCCAAAACAAGGTTTGATACAAAAATGGCATAAAATGTTTTACAGAGATTATTACAGCTTTGTCAATAACTGCCAAAATAGACCCATCATATAATAATAAATGTTTAAAAAGTCATGAAACAGAAATAACATTCATTCTTATAATTCCAGATATATTGATAAATCTTTAATTTATTAAGATTCATGCTCAAAATGTGCACAATACTTGAAAAAAGATAAGGGACCGACAATATAAGATTGTGAATTTAAATTAATTATCTTTAAGAAAGAACTATTTTCATAATCCTTCCCACCCCTTGTTCAGTAGTTTCTGATTCCAGGACACTGCCTGGACAATTTCCTGAAGTATTTTTGGCAAAAGTTTTTCAGAAGTGGTTCTGCCATTGTCCTCTTCTTAAAGCCTAAGGCAGTACTAGAACTCCCAGGCTCCTGAATTCTAGTCTAATGCCTTAACCACCACACTAAACTGGATATTGATGTCTTTCACAACATAGTTTGTAAAGTTTATGCCAACATGTACTGCAAATCAGTTGGAATACAAAGAAGGGAGAAGTCACACATTAAACATTTATTTATATTATTTATTATTACTTTCTCTTTTTTCTTTTTCCATTTCCCTTTTTAAAATTATAAATAATAATATGATAGATATTTTGGCCTTATGTTGAAAAAAATGTTATTTTTTCAGAAACAATTTAATCTATCTATCTATCTATCTATCTATCTATCTATCTATCTATCTATCTATCTATTTATTTATTGGATTTGTATGTTGCCCCTCTCCGCAGACTCGGGGCGGCTAACAACAGCAGTAAAACAGTATAACAAAATCCAATACTAAAAAGCAGTTAAAAATCCATTATATAAAAACCAGTCATACATACAAACATACCATGCATAAAATTGTAAAGGCCTGGGGGGAAAGTGTATCTTAATTCCCCCATGCCTGGTGGCAGAGGTGGATTTTAAGCAGCTTATGAAAGGCAAGGAGGGTGGGGGCAATTCTAATCTCTGGGGGGAGTTGGTTCCAGAGGGTCGGGGCCGCCACAGAGAAGGCTCTTCCTCTGGGTCCCGCCAAGCGACATTGTTTGGTTGACGGGACCCGGAGAAGACCCACTCTGTGGGACCTAACTGGTCACTGGGATTTGTGCAGCAGACGGCGGTCCCTGAGGTAATCTGGTCCGGTGCCATGAAGGGCTTTATAGGTCATAACCAACACTTTGAATTGTGACCGGAAACTGATCGGCAACCAATGCAGACTGCGGAGTGTTGGAGTAACATGGGCATATTTGGGGAAGCCCATGATTGCTCTTGCAGCTGCATTCTGCACGATCTGAAGTTTCCAAACACTTTTCAAAGGTAGCCCCATGTAGAGAGCATTTTACTTGGCACCCTTTCTTAATTTAATATTGAGCAATAATTATACAATCTCAGTATAATTATCAGTTCATTAATAGATAATATTTTTAAAGTATGTCTTTGTTTTAAATAAAATAAGATCTAAAATAAGACTATGAATATAATAAAACAAATAGAGTGTTGTTGATCTACTGTTAAAAACCAGGAAATGAATATATATTTCCAACTATATTATATTCTATGTATTTTATATATATGTGTGTATGTGTGTGTGTGTGTATTATATATAATACAGAGAACTCCTAAAGAAGACGTTTTTAACTTCAGTCCCATATGCCTGTTGTATAGACGTTGGTTAATAATTTTTATATTGGGTTTTGCACCATTTTTAATAATTGTTTTTAGATATATTGTTAAGGTATTTTATTGTGGGGGTGGGGTGGGTAGGGGAGTGTGACTGATTATGCGTATATATAATGACAGTGAGTGATTGTGATGGGATACTATTTATTAGCTAATACAATTCTTGTTTTTAATTATATTAAGGAGATCAATTTTAAGATGAATGTATGAATATGATTGGATGGAGAGGATGTCTAAGATGTATGAAATGTATAGAAGGGGCAGTTGGTCTGTTGACTTGGAGGCAGTAGGAGTGGGGGTGTCTATCTCTGGGGTGGTGGAGGGCCTGAATATTCTGGTCATGCTGGGGAGACACAGATATGGCGGGAGACATGGGGCAGGCCGTTCACTCAACCCGGGGAACTGGTGACAAGCGAAATCCAGAACCTGGACTCAGGCTGTTGCTGCTTAATGCCAGGTCTGGTATAAATAAAGCTCCCCTTATCCAGGATTTACTCCTGGAGGAGGAGGCAGACCCGGCGTGTGTGACTGAGACCTGGCTGTGGAGGAGGGGGGAGTTCCTCTCTCGGAAATGTGCCCAGCCAGGTTTCAGGTGTGGCAGCAGCCGCGATCCCAGGGAAGGGGGGGGAGTTGCAATTATAGCCAAGAAGTCCTCTAAGCTGCGTAGGCTTACTGGTCCTGAGATCGTGGGCTGTGAGTCCCTTCTTATGAGGCTGGACCTAGGAGTACAGGTGGACCTGTTGCTCACATATCTGCCTCCCAGCTGCGTGTCAACAGCCCTGCCTGCTCTGCTTTAGAGAAGCGTTGTAGAAAGACCAGATCCGAATCTGATCGAACACTTGTAAAAGCTCATATTGAGATTTACAAAGTGGCAATCAGGTCGACAAGGTGTGCATACAATGTCGGCCTGATTGCGTCTGCGGAATGCCTCCCAGCCACCCTGTTTAGAGTGAGTCGCTCCGTTCTTAATCAGGGGGGAGTTGGGGAAACTTTGCAGGGTAGTGCCAAGGCTTTTAATAAATTTTTCACAGACAAAATCGCTCAGATCCGGACTGACCTTGACTCCAATTGGAGTGCAGAGTTGGCTGACAACAAGTCAGTCGAGGTGACAGGGGCCCATCTTAGTCCATCTGTTTGGAGTGAGTTTGACCTGGTGACACCTGATGAAGTAGACAAGGCCATTGGAGCTGTGAGTTCCACTACCTGTTTGCTAGACCCGTGTCCCTCCTGGCTGGTCTCGGCCAGCAGGGAGGTGACAAGGAGCTGGATCCAGGAGATTACCAATGCTTCTCTGAGGGAGGGGTCCTTCCCGGGTCTGTACAAGGAGGCACTTGTGCGCCCTCTCCTCAAGAAGCCTTCCCTGGACCCAGCCAAATTTAATAACTATCATCCTGTCTCCAACCTTCCCTTTATAGGGAAGGTTGTTGAGAAGGTGGTGTCGCTCCAGCTACAGTGGTCCTTGGAAGAAACCAATTATCTAAGCCCTCGGCAGTTAGGATTCAGACCCGGCTACAGCATGGAAACTGCTTTGGTTGCGCTGATGGATGATCTCTGGTGGGCCCGGGACAGAGGTTTATCCTCTGTCCTGGTGCTTCTCCACTGCATCTGGAAGGAGAGTCCAACATGGGTATTTAACCAATCCTATTGGTAGAGACTGAGTAAAAATTAACATAATAATAGGCACCGCCCCCAGCAGTCTCCCATGAGCCTCAGTTTTAAAAACTCAGTCCAAGAGTAGAGTCATACTGAGTTTGCTTAGAGTAAAATAAATGTTTTTTACCATGTTTAATGTGTTGTTTTTGTCTCCTTTCCAGATTGGAACAGCGTTGGAGGCAGGGGTCTCTGTCCTCCGAGGACAACACCCCCACCAATCTCCTTAGGGGCTGTTTCCCTCCGTGGGATCTGCCCCCAAGAGGAGCAACTCAGCCCGGAGTCACTGGCCTCCGCGGTCAAACGAGGGCTGCGGGCCGAAGGTGGGGGGGTCCGCCCCCCCCACTGGGAGGCCCGAGACGGAAGGCACCCCAAGGGACTCCGTAAGAAGAGCGGAGTCCCGATCAGCTGTGAAGCGGCGAGGCCGCTGGTACCGCCGCCGCCGCCGGGAACGCTGCAGAGCCTCGGAAGAGGCAGGAGCCGAAGGTCCCCAGGAGGTTTAAGGACGTCGGGGAAGCGGCGAAAGGCGAGTTTCGAGCGGCGAAGCGTTTGGGAAGGGCGAGAAAGCCCGCGAAAACGCTGGGCGCCGCCATCTTGGGTAGCCCCCAAGAGAGCTATAAGAGCGTCGGCCGGAAGGACTTCCGGCAGCTGTAAGGCGCCAAAGGAGCTTTAGACTCTAGAGCGCAAGCGCAACAACAAGGGGTAGCCGGTCGCCATTTTGTTCGACGTGACGAGGTGCAAAAAGAGGTTTTCGAGCTCGGTGATCAAAGCAGATTGCTAATAGTGAGTAGAATGGATAAACAAACCGGAGAAAGCAAAGCGGGGTCACCAGTAGCCCCTAAGGAAAAGGAAAAGGGGAAGGCTAAGGAGAAGTCCAAGACCTCCCAGTCTCCAGCCTCGGCAGCCTCACTTAAGGAGGCAGAAAAGCGCATAAAAGCGCTGGAGAAGAAATTAGAGGCAGCCTTGCAGCCCTCCCCTTCAGTGGTGCCCCTGACTCAGAGACAGGTACCCACTCCTGATCCCATGACCCCACAATCAGCCTATGGGCACACGGGGGCCTTCCAGGAGGGTGATTGGTCACCAGATGGACAGTTCTTTTCAATACCTCAGGTGGCACCTTCACCAACTCCGTCTTGGACACGACCTGAGTCAGTGGGGCCGGCCCAAAGAGGCCCACAGGCCCCTTCAGCCACGTTCACCCCTACGGCAGCCGGCCTGCGGTCACAGCAGGGGTCCTGGCAGCACATGCCCGCAGATATGCAGGAGTTGATGGCTGAGGTCTATGCGCAAGGGGTGAACGCAGGGTCAAGCCAGTATGTACGCCGAGCTGCACCCCAGTCAAGAAATCTTTGGCCAGCACCGCCCCCCTCGGGGCTGGGGTCCCTATCAGAAGAACCGGCCTTTGGCGAGGACAGTGACAAGGAGTACGAGTTCTCGGAGGATGAGAACCCGCCAGAACAACAGCCTGTAGCAGGTCTCTTTAAACCAGCATTGTTTAGGACCTTGCTTTTTAAGGCAAAACAAGTAATGAACCTCCAGGGAACCAAAACAACAGAAGAAGACGCCGGTAAGACTTCAGCTTCTCTGCTTAGGGAGCCCCAACCCGAGACTGATTCTATTCCGGCTTCCCACATTTTCATTGAAGGAGTCAAAAAACCGTGGCAATATCCCGCAGCGGCCCAAGGACCGTCTAACCTGGAGAGGAAATTTTATACGTTTGATGAGGAGGTGGAGAAACTTTTGGAGTTCCCTCCCATTGACCAACCAGTAGTGACACTGGTTTCCAGTGCCCTGGTTCCCTCCGAGACGGGAGAGAGCCTAAAACCTGAAGACAGGAAGGCGGAAACCCTGTTGCGCAAAACCCACCAGATGGCTGGCTGGGGGTTCAGGGCAGCTGCTGCGGCCTCCTTCTTCAACAGAGCCTCAATAATGTGGCTCCAAGAAATGCAGTCACGGATTGGACCGGAGGAGGGTAGATTACGCCAGGATTTAAGTAAGTTACTGGCGGCAGCAGAATTTTCGGCCGATGCGACCCTCCACGCGGCTAAGTTCGCCAGCAGAGGCATGGCTACCACACTCTCCTCGCGTAGACTTCTGTGGCTACGTAATTGGCCAGCTGATTTGAAGTCGAAGTGGCGCTTGGCTTCAGCCCCATTGCAAGGTTCTATGCTTTTTGGGGAGATCCTGGATAAAGTCTTAATTGAAGACAAGGACAAGAAGAAGGTCCTACCTAGATCCAACAGGCGCCAGGATAGGAGGTTTACTCCTTACACGAGACGTCAGAACCCTCGCTGGGACGCATCTACCAGCTCTGGACAGACACAGCGGCCCTTCAGCCAGAATCAATATACACAACAACCCTTCCGGAGCGACCGCGGATCGTTCCAGGACAGACAGAGGGGTTACCAGCAGCCCAGGCGGCCCTTTCGGGGGTACAGTCAGAGAGGTTTCCGTCGTTCGAAATGACTCAGCCGGGAGTCTGCCGCTGGGAGGGAAATTACAACACTTCAGTCCCTCGTGGCGGATAACGTCTTCAGACAGGTGGGTGCTAGCCACCGTGTCGGACGGACTGCAACTAGAATTCATAGGACAGCCCCCTTACCGTTTTGTACACTGCCCGGTAATCCGGGACCCTCAGAAGCGACAACTAATCCACAAAGAGGTGGCACATTTACTGGAGATACGGGCCATCGAACAGGTGCCCCCAGTGGAGGAGGGAAGGGGATTTTATTCCCGAATTTTCCTCGTGCCCAAGGCGTCAGGAGGATATCGAATGATACTGAACTTAAAGCAGCTGAATGTCTTTATAAAGTACAGGAGATTCCACATGCACTCCTTACAAACCATACTCCCTTCAATCAGGACTCGAGACCTACTTACCTCAATAGACCTGAAAGAGGCCTATCTACATGTACCGGTACACCCGGCTCATCGGAAATTCCTCAGATTCTGTTCGGAGGGCATTCACTACCAGTACAAGGCCATGCCCTTTGGCCTATCTTCAGCCCCGCGAACTTTTACCAAGTTGCTGGATGCGTTGACGGCACATCTAAGGTCACACTCCATCAGACTGATGGCCTACCTGGACGACATAATTATTTTGTCCAGGTCCCCCAGTCAGGCCAGGGAGGATTTGTCCAGGACGGTGCGGATACTAGAAGCCCATGGCTTTACCATCAATTTGGAAAAAAGCCAGATGGTTCCCGCTACCAGACTTCAACATCTAGGAGCCATTATCGACACCATAACAGGCACCGTATCTCTCTCTCCCGAGAGACAAGAGAATATCCACCGTCTTGTTACCGACCTGACCCGTCGCAGACGGGTTCCATTGGCACTGTTGTCAAAGGTGTTGGGGACACTAGTGTCCGCCATCGGGATTGTACCCTGGGCCAGACATCATATCAGGGGCCTTCAGTGGTTCCTGTTACCGGCCCAGAGGGCCAGGATCAGCCATTCACACAGATCAATCAAGTTACCCAGGGCAGTCGCAAGATCCCTACAGTGGTGGACCACCGGAGCGATCCAGGGAGGCTCGCCCTTCAGAACACAGGATCGGCTCATCCTTACCACAGACGCCAGTTTATACGGATGGGGAGCTCACCTGGGCCGTCACATGGCTCAGGGCATCTGGACTTTGGAAGACCTGTCCCCAGTCAATATCAACTTCTTAGAGCTGAGGGCTGTATTTTTAGCCCTCCTAGCCTTTGCCCCCATAGTAGAAAACAGACATATACTCATATTAACAGACAATGTGGCAACCAGGGCCCACCTGAACCACCAGGGGGGCACAAGGTCGCACCGCCTTATGGAGGAGACCACACGGCTTTTCAATTGGGCCGAGACTCACCTAGCATCCCTCACTGCGGAACACATCGCCGGGATCAGCAACACCAAGGCGGATTGGCTCAGCAGGGCGACTCTGGACCCGTCCGAGTGGAAGCTCGATCCGGAACTCTTCACACAGCTGACCCAGAGGTTTGGAATACCCCTGGTAGACCTGTTTGCCACCAGCCAGAATGCTCAACTCGCGAGGTTCTTCACAAGGTTTCCAGACCCGAGAGCGGAAGGAACGAACGCCTTGTGGATACCTTGGCCCCCGGGACTTCTGTATGCCTTCCCACCTGTAAACCTGATCCCGAGGGTGGTGGAAAAGATCCTCCAGGAGAAGGCGGAAGTACTCTTAATAGCCCCTTACTGGCCGAGACGTCCGTGGTTCGCCGACTTGATGGCGCTCTCAGTGTCACCCCCGTGGAGGATTCCGGACCAGGCCATCTCTCTCAGCCAGGGGAACCTTCATCATCCGGATCCCCAATGGCTCCACTTGACAGGATGGCACTTGAAAGGCATAGACTAAGACAATGTAACTTACCGGAGAAGGTCATAGCTACTATGCAGGCAGCTAGGCGTCCATCGACCTCTCGAATTTATCAGGCGACTTGGACAGCCTTTTGTAAATTTTGCACTACACACTCTATTGATCCTGGGGTGGCTTCTGTTCTGGATGTTCTGGGGTTTTTACAGGTAGGGGTAGAGCAGGGTCTGGCCCCTAATACCTTGAAGAGACAGGTAGCTGCTTTATCTACCATGATCCAGACATCAGAGTCTCGAACGTTAGCACAACATACTTGGGTTCGGGATTTTATTAAGGGAGCCACAAATAAACATTCTCCTCCAGTCAGGAGATTTCCATCCTGGGATCTTACACTGGTCCTACAAGCGTTGACTAAGCCTCCTTTTGAGCCGCTGAGGACTATACCAGTCAGGTTACTTTCCTTGAAAACGGCCTTCCTTTGTTGCGATCACATCCGCCCGCAGGGTGTCAGAGTTATCAGCATTATCCGTAAGAGCAGATCTCTGCCATTTCTATCCGGACAGAGTGGTACTTAGGTTGGACCCTTCTTTTGTGCCGAAGGTAAATTCGGTGTTCCATAGGAAGCAAGAGCTAATCTTGCCTGACTTCTGTACTCATGGAACTCATCCATCTGAGTTGTTATGGCATAAGATAGATGTCAGGAGGGCTTTGAAGATTTACATTAGGAGAACGGAACAGTTCAGGAAGTCAGAAACTCTGTTTATCTCATTTTCTGAGACTAGATTAGGGCTAGGACTATCGGCAAAGTCTATTAGTAGGTGGATTAAGGAATGTATCTCTGAGGCCTATAAGGCGGGAGGACATACCCCTCCAGAGGGGATATTAGCTCATTCCACCAGGAGTGCGGCTGCTTCAGCAGCTTGGGCGACACAAGCGTCCATCGAAGACATTTGTAGAGCAGCAACCTGGGCAGCACCTACCACGTTTATTAAGCATTATAAAGTGGACTCCTTCGCTTCTGCGGAAGCGGCTTTTGGCAGGCGAGTCCTTCAGAAAGTTTGTGTTTCTCCTAAGTCCCTAATCAGACCTTCTCCCTCCCATGGGCTTTGAGAGCTTTGGTATATCCCATGTTGGACTCTCCTTCCAGATGCAGTGGAGAAGACCCGTTGTACCTACCTGAACGGTCTTCTCGATGCACTGGAAGGAGAGTCCAAACCCACCCGGTAGTTGAAGGTTAGGGACTCCGGAAGTTGGGTTGGCTTGGTTGGACTTGTTCATTGTTCAATAAATTTGGTTATCCTCTTTCATTGGTTATTCGTTTTTAAAACTGAGGCTCATGGGAGACTGCTGGGGGCGGTGCCTATTATTATGTTAATTTTTACTCAGTCTCTACCAATAGGATTGGTTAAATACCCATGTTGGACTCTCCTTCCAGTGCATCGAGAAGACCGTTCAGGTAGGTACAACGGGTCTTCTTGACATCTCAGCGACTTTCGATACCATCGATCATAGTATCCTTCTGCACCGACTGGAGGGGTTGGGAGTGGGAGGCACTGTTTTTACAGTGGTTCTCCTCCTACCTCTCTGGTCAGTCGCAGTCAGTGTTAGTGTGGGGGCAGAGGTCGACTCCTAGGTCCCTACCTTGTAGGGTTCCTCAGGGGTTGGTTCTCTCCCCGCTGCTGTTCAATATCTACATGAAACCACTGGATGAGATCATCCAAAGGTATGGGGTGAGTTACCATCAGTACGCTGACGACACTCAGCTGTACATCTCCACCCTATGTCCACTCAGTGAAGCAATGGAAGTAATGTACCTCTGTCTGGAGGCTGTCAGGGTCTGGATGGGTGCCAACAGGCTCAGACTCAATCCAGACAAGATGGAGTGGCTGTGGGTACTGTCTCCCAAGGACACATCCATCTGTCCATCCATCACTCTGGGGGGGAACTATTGACCCTCTCAGAGAGGGTTCGTAACTTGGGCGTCCTCCTCGATCCACAGCTAACTTTAGAACACCATCTTTCGGCGGTGGCGAGGGGGGCATTTGCCCAGGTCCGCCCGGTGCACCAGTTGCGGCCCTATTTGGACAGGGAGTCTTTGCTCACAGTCACTCATGCCCTTATTACCTTGAGGTTCGACTACTGCAATGCTCTCTACATGGGGCTACCTTTGAAGAGTGTTTGGAAACTTCAACTCATCCAGAATGCAGCCGTACGAGCAGTCTTGGGCCTTCCAAGAAATGCCCACATCTCGCCATTACTCCACGGGCTGCATTGGCTACCGATCCGTTTCTGGGCACAATTCAAAGGGTTGGTTATGACCTATAAAGCCCTTCATGGCATAGGACCAGATTATCTCCGAGACCGCCTTCTGCCGCACGAATCCCAGTGACCAGTGAGGTCCCACAGAGTTGGCCTCCTTAAGGTTAGGATTGATTTATATCAGAAATCCAAGATGACAAACTGCTTCAATATTTGGCTGCCCCCAAAAGATGGTGTGACCATATACTTACTGCAGATGAATTCTGTTGAAAGGATGCTTTATTAGTTGGACAGAATTTCATCATTTTTAACAAAATCATTTTTTTTAGCTTCACACCTTCCTGATTCTGATCATTTCAGTGATAAAACCTCCTGTTTTTTTAATTCCATGCCAAACTTAATACTTATTGTTTTCCACTAAAATAGATTTTTATAATAAAAAAAATATTTTCCAACCTACGTCCTATAGACTTAAAGCTTTTTTTACATCATTATAATCCATTGTAAGTTGCAATATATGTATAATATTACTGCGTAATGTACCTCATAAATTAATACATTATTGCAAGATAGTCACTTAGAAATTCTTTTTAGTCTGAGGTAAAATCAATCGATGTGGTCCTTTTGAAATGTCCAGAAAAATTACTATGAAAAGACAGCAGGTGTCCTTGTGTCATTCCAAGCACAGACTCTCAAGAATAGCCATTCCTCAGATGACATTATTTCCTCAAAAACATTTTGCTATCTTAAGAAGATTGTCTCTTTTACATATTGTTTAAAGCAGTACATCTCAAAGGATAAGCTATACTCTTTGAACACCACCCGTTAAAATTCACAATGGCATCCCCAAATCCTATGCATATCAGTGATTAGCTTTCAGTTATTTATTTGACTTTTGAACATTTAAAGCCCATCCCCAGATGTTTGTAGGTATTATTGAAGTTCTTTTGGTGATCACAAGTAACTCCTGCCATATGGGGGCTCATGACCATTTGATAATTATTATTTTTTCAGTCTTAAGAAAGGCATTTTGATTTCCTGATAATTTTGTTGTTGTTTTATTTGTTTTTTTATATTAGTAGATTGCAAATATATATAATTTAGTCTAAATGAACTTTGTATGTATTCTTTTTTATTATAATTATTGTGGCTAATTACCATATTTTTCAGAGTATTAGACAGACCAAAGTATAAGACACACCTTAGTTTTGGGGGAGGAAAGGAAGGAATAAAGTCCTCTACCTCCCAGCAATTTGCCAAACAGCAAACAGTACCAGATGATATACACTGTTTGCTGTGTATTTCTGTGCATTTGTGCCTGACTCATAGAAACAGCAAAGAATTGGAGAAATGTACAAAGTGGCAGTATATTTATGCCAGAAAGTTTTCTTAAATGTAGTCATACTAACTCCTCCCAATTATTTAAATAGATCTACTCTAAAAAAGACTAAGTCAGGATTTAACTCAGCTGCTTTATCTTACTACTAAACAGGATACTATTTCAGAGTATACTTGCACAGAGCTGTTAAAATTGATGTGGCTTTCTGGAAGTAAAAATTATTCATTATTATTTAAAAGAAGATATAATAGCATTGGGCTTCTTCAGATCAAGTATTTATTTTAAGAAGTTTCTTCATTTTGTTAAGTTGTCTAGTACAATAATAAAGCAGTCTTTAAAAAATAAATCTAATAATTTGAACATTCTGCAGACATTTATAATTTTTGACTTACCTCCTTGCATCCAGATTCAGCAAGTGATTAGCACAAGAAAATAAAATTCTGCCTCTGCCTCTCTCTCCCAATTTGCCTACTTGCAGCTAGTTTCAGTTTAGCATGTGGCAAATCAGCTGAGCATCGGGAAGCTGATAATGACTTGCTTGTCTTAAAGTCTCTGTTTTGTTTGCTGCAAGGAGGTAAATTGCTGGAAGGCAGAGGCCAAAGTGTGGGGATGGCTGGATGGATGGGGCTACATTTGGTGTATAAGATGTACCCAAGTTTTCACCCTCTTTGGGGGGAGGGTTTAAAAAGATGTGTCTTATACTCCAAAAAAATGGTATATCTTTCGGCTGAAGATTTATGCTTGTAGAAGATGGAAAACCCAATTTTTTATACTGCCTCTTATCCATTACGATCGGAATACTCCAAAACATTGTCATCTATGCTAGTGTTTTTATTAGTCATAAATGGTCATTAAGTACAAGTCTTTAGTTTGCTTTTTTTTCTATTTTGAAAAGTTATGCTGTTTTTCTCAGAGATTTGTAGGCATCTGAAGCCTTTTTCAAGTGCTCTCTGGAGAGCCTAATGTT
The DNA here is from genome assembly GCF_031021105.1 of Erythrolamprus reginae. NCBI lineage: Eukaryota > Metazoa > Chordata > Lepidosauria > Squamata > Dipsadidae > Erythrolamprus > Erythrolamprus reginae. The sequence continues at coordinate 50,599,144 of NC_091956.1, forward strand.
CACCCTTTATTTACAGTAACATCATGGAATTCTTATAATCTTCTGTTATCTCATTCTGTATTTACACAAATGGTAGAGGTCACTAGTAAATATCAAAGCAAATTTAAATTTGTCCAGTAGCATTTGTCACAGCAGTTGTGGCTGCATAGTGCAGGTAAATAAAACTATACAGCTTTGGCAGAGAAGCAAAGCCTTTAGCAGCTTAGCTAAGAATGGAGTGAAATAGAATCAAAATTATAAATGTCCGACAGAGAAGATTTTAAAATAGCAATCACACTGTGGAACAGTTCATGTCTAAGGCAGGTTACTGTCACCGTCTTTCAATAATTAGATTTTTATTACTTGTTTAATTTAGTCTCTCTCTCTTTTTTGCCAAAAATCCTATCCTTTTTTCATTTGTAGAGCCTTTTCCCTTAAAAATAAGGGTCTATACTGTAAATCATTTTACTTTTTATAGCAATATTGGAAAGTAATTTCTAATTGGCCACATTTTGAAAAGAATAATATACCATTCTCAGATAAAATTTAAAAGGATGTTTGGATTCATGCAGGAAATTGTGATGCTTAATCCTGTGAGTATAAATTCTAGTCAAGGAAGAAGATTTAGGACTAGGCCATACATATTTCAGTGTATTGAAACAGATACATAGGAATAGCAGAATGAAAAGAATTGGAAGGGAATTTCTGGATCTTCTAGTCCAACCCTCTGCACAAGCAGGAGACCCTATACCAGTGATGGCGAACCTATGGCACGGGTGCTGCAGGTGGCACGCGGAGCCATTTCTGCTGGCATGCAAGGGATTCCCTTAGCTCAGCTCCAATGTGCACATGTGTGCCGGCCAACTATTTTTGGCTCACACAAAGGCTCTGGGAGGGTATTTTTGGCTTCCAGAGAGCCTCTGGGAGCCTGGAGAGGGTAAAAAACAAGCCTACTGGGCCCACAGGAAGTTGAGAAACAGGCCATTTCCAGCCTCCAGAGGGCCTCTGAGGCGGTGGCAGAAGCTGTTTATGGCTGTGGGCACTTACTCATGTGCAATAGCATGCACACATGCTTTTCCGGCACCCTAGGAAAAAAAAGGTTTGCCATCACTGCCCTATAGTAATAAGTAAAGTTACATTTATTCTTGCAATGTCTTTTTGCATAATTTAGACTAACTTTGTGAGTTTTTTGAGGGCTGGAACCAATTAAAATTATTTACATTAATTCCTATGGGGAAAAGTCGTTCGAGATAAGAGCTGCTCGACTTAAGAGCGCAGGTCCGGAACGAATAAAACTCGTATCTCGAGGTACCACTGTACCATTCTGGACAAATAACTGTCCAATCTCTACTTAAAAACACCCAAAACTTCTAAAAACAATTCATTCAAATGCTTAGTTATTCATTATTCTCACTATATTTCTCCTTAGTTCTAGGTTAGTTCTTTCTTTCCATTCATTGTTTCTTTTTCTAGTGCTTTAGAAAATAGGTTGATGCCTTCTTCTTTGTGGCAACTCCTCAAATATCGGAACACTGCTATTATATCACCCCGAGTTCTTCTTTCACTGGACTAGCCATACTCAATGGACTACAACCATCCTTCATATTTTTTATGACTTTGTTGCTCTTATGGACTGCAACCATCCTTCATATTTTTTATGACTTTGTTGCTCTTATATATATTCTTTCTAGAGTCTCAACATAATTTTTACACTGTGGCAAACAAAATTGGATGCTGTATTTCAAATGTGCTCTTACCAAGGCATTATAAAGAGAAACTTACACTTCAATTAGTGTAATTCAGTCTTTAGAATCAGACTTGTGAGCTGTGCCAATGTAAATATTAGTGAGTCTCTTTGTTGGATTGTGGATTCTATTTAACAGTTCTTGACATTTATTTTTACAGGAGAAATTTTTTTATTAATACATCATTTATTTAATTTTCTGTTCAAATTCCAGAAATTCCCACATTGCCACCAGTCTGTGAAATGTAAAAACAGCTATAAGTCAGATCCTCTGGAAAGGCCTCAAGGAATGTTCTTTTCCAGTTGACTAGAGGTGTTATTTTTAGGAAGTAATAATTTTAATATGAGTCATTATAATATATGTTTGGATGATAATAAGTATTTATACATTCTTTAAAGATTTCAGTAACATTATTTTGAGATTTTTTTACTGGTAATTTATTTTACTTAAAATGAACAAACATAAAAATGAGATGTACATAACAGCAATAAAAAGAAACAATATCAGACTCTGAGCATTTTGTTTAGTTTGGATATGATCATAGTGCATTAAAAGTATGATACAGTGGTACCTCTACTTATGAACTTAATTCATTCCGTGACCAGGTTCTTAAATAGAAAAATAGAAAAGAAGAAGCAATTTTTCCCATAGAAATCAATGTAAAAGCAAATAATGCATGCAATTGGGGAAACCACAGGGAGGGTGGAGGCCCTGTTTCCTCCCAGGAGATTCCTAGAGAGGCTCCACAGGGGCTTCTCCCCGCCTTTTCCAGCCCTGTTTCCTCCCAGGAGATTCCTAAAGTTACAGTTTAGGAGGCTCGGGTTTGTAAGTGGAAAATGGTTCTTGAGAAGAGGCAAAAAAAATCTTGAACACCCGGTACTTATCTTGAAAAGTTCTTAAGTGTTGTGGTTGGCTCTGGCCCAGCTTCTGCCCCAGGGAATGTGGAGATGGAGGCAGGGAAAACGTCAACATGTCCTAGGCCTAGTCAGGAAGTGCAGTTTCCTCAGACGAAGAAGAAGGTGGGGGTGACTTTTGAAAAGGGGGGCTTGGCACACAGCCCAGGAAGCCAATCACCATTATCTTCGGTTGATTCGGATGACGAAGTGTTAGACCCACGCAGGCGCAGACTTATGCATCGAAGAGACCAATTGAGGAAATATTACAGGAGATAAGAGAGGCCACCTGTGTTTGGGTGGGGCTCCAGTAATTAGAGCTGCTGCTATAAATAGCAGCGTGCTAGTTTGGCCATTGTGGAAAATTATCTGATTGCAGTTCTTCAGGATCGTGCCTCGCTGTGTCTGAACTTTGTTTATGGATTTTTCACGCCTTTGACATCAAAGCAGAGTAAAGCGTGTGTGTGTTTCACTTCATGGGAAAAAGGAGGGCTGTGACGTTTCTTCACAGCTACTAGCTAAGTACTTAAGGACTGATTAAGGGACTTGTACAGCCGACAAGGTTGTTTTGGGGAAGAGTGCTCTTTGCAATACAAAAAGGGTGTTTTGTATCTTTTGAATTTTGTGATAAAGGACATTGTTTGTGTGTGTCTGAAATTTGTACCCGTGAATTTTTGGGAGGCTTCTACCAGAGAGCCCAGCAGAACAGTAGGTAGAGGCGTTCTTGGGTAGAGATTCCACTGTAGTTCTTTTTGGTAAGTCCCAGGAAGGTGGCATTTCTAAATGGAAGCAGTAATGTCTTTTTAAATAGAAATGAACAAAGATTTCTGATCCCTAAATGCAGCACTATTTTAATTATAGGACATTTTGTTTTGGAATTCAACTTTTTAAATACCTTTCATAATTTGTTTGTTTTGTAGTGAGAAACTAAATACAAAATTACAAGCTTATGAATCATATTGCAGGTAGTATTTTTAAAACACAGTGAAAAAATATATATATATATTTGTTTTTGTAAATTTTCACGGGTATATGTATGTAGATTGTTCTGAGTTTGAGTTTCGCAAAATATTACACAGGGCAAAACCCGAACTCAGAACAATCTACATATATATATATATATATATATATATATATATATATATATATATATATATATATATATATATATATAGTCTGCGGAGAGGTGCAGCATACAAATCTAATAAATAAATAAATAAAATAAATAAATATATGTATTATTTTCACTAAAATAAAGTATATAGCTGTACTTTCACTTCTGTAATTCTCCATATTAATTATAATTTTGTGTCTTCTAATCATTGTTGTAAGTTGCCTAGATTCATTGCTAAAGTTTTTTTGGCAACATTTTTCAGAAGTAATTTGCTGTTGTCTTCTTGCTAGGGCTAAGAGAGGAGGAGAAGTCCAAAGTTACACAACGGTCTTTGTGTCTAAAGGCAAGACTAGAAATCATAATCTCTCAGTTTCTATCCTAGTGCACCTAATGAGTACATGAAATTGGCTCCATGATGGTTTACATTGAAATCATATTTTTTGCTCTTAAAAAAGCTCTTTAGTCATGGAATTAAAGGACAGGTCTTGTTATGGATTGGTAACTGACTAAATTGTAAGAAGCAAAGTGTGGCAATAAATGGACAATTCTCTGGATGAAAAGAAGTGAGAAGTGGTGTACCCCAAGGTTCAGTTTTGGGACCTTTACTTTTTAATTTATTCATTAATGTAGAAGTAAATAGTGAGGTAGCAAAATTTGCTGACAACACTAATTTGTTCTGGGTAGTGAAAAGTGAAATTGATTGTCAGGAGCTCCAGAATGATCTCTTGAAATTGAGTGAGTGGGCAACAAAGTGGCAAATGCATTTTAACCTAACCTAAAGCTCAATGAAGATATCAACCCAGTGTGCAGCAGCAGTAAAACCAGCAAATGGCGTGCTTTGCATGATTAGGAAGGGAATCGAAAATAGGTTGGCAAGTGTTGTATTGCCTCTGTACAAATCAATGGTGAGACCACACTTGGAGTACTGTGTACAGTTCTGGTCACTGCACCTCAAGAAGGATATAATGGAACTAGAAAAGGTGCAAAAAAAGGGCAAGAATGATCAAGGAAATGGAGCACCTCCCTTATGAAACCAGGTTGCAACGTCTTGGTGTCTTCAGCCTTGAAAGATAGCACTTAAGAGGTGACTTAATTGAAGTGTATAAAATCATGCATGGGATAGAAAAGATGGATAGAGAAAAATTCTTTTTTCTATCACACAATACTGGGACGAGGGGGCACTCCCTAAAGCTCATAGGTAAGAAAGTGAGGACAAATCAAGGGAAATATTTCTTCACCCATGTTCTGTCTGGGTTTTCCCAGACCTCAACACCAACTGAAAAAACAGCCAGACACTCTGGTAAAAGCCAAAAGTATTTTATAGCTGGAAAAAAATAAGCACAAAGGAAAACCTGTCTTCACAACAGACAGGCTATAATACGTTACAGCAGGGTCCTGATGTCCAGTCAATACCACAAGCTTCTTGCTGGCACCCCCCCCCCCAAGGTTTCAATAGTCCAAGGCACAAACCAGGATTGTAAGCCACCAAAATTCACAGACAGGTCTCACGAATCTCCAAGATAAAACTCCACAAGCCAGGAAGGGTGGGTCCGCCTTTTATCCTTTCCCAAGAGCACCACACCCAAACCCAGCTGTGACCTCTAATGCTGGAAATACTTAGCCAATTGAGTCCGTCTCTGATTAGCTCTCCTTTGTCGCATATCTATGATGTCTTGAGCATTTTCCCCTAAGGAATCCAGACTGCTTGCTGGGGAGAGCTCCCCCTGGTGGGACTCTGGCTGTCCTTCTTCTTCAGCCTGGGATTCCTCTTCCTCGTCAGTCTGCACCTCCTGTTCCTCAGCCTCTCCCTCTGAGCTGGAAACCGACAGAAGGTCAGCCATTCCCGGAGGGGTCCCAGACTGAACCACAACAACCCAGAGGGTCATTGGTTTATGGAATTAACTTCCAGAAGAGGTCATGACAACTGTCAGCCTGGATAGCTTCAAGGCAGGGTTAGACAGATTCATGGATGCCAAGTGTATTGATGGTTATTGAAACGGATGTCCATGTGCCATCTCTATGTTGGTTGAGGCAGGCAGGATTATCTTGGGTACCATTTGTCGGAGATCAAGGGAAAGGAAGATTTTGACTTATCTTTCTGCTCAAGATCCCCATGGAGAATTGCTGGGTCACTGTGTGACACAGAATGCTGGACTCTATGGGCTTTGGCCTGATTCAGCATGGCTCTTCTAATGTCCTTATGAAGAGCAGAGCCTCATTTAATATTCTCAGTTTTGGAGGGAAAATTGCATTAAAAAAAATTGCATGCTCTTATGATTTGCATGGATTGGAATAGTTATACACTGCAGAGGACAATTTCATTTCAATTTCATTTCTTTTAATAAGCTTGTGTACTTATTTGTATGCAAACTGCTTTATTTGCTTTTCCCATATATGCCCTGCTAAATTTAGTTTAATTGTCATTTAGTTAAAATATACCGTTGAACTATATTTCCTTTCTCCAGCTAAATGTAAAAGCATATTTTACCTGAAGTAATTTACACTGAGTTGCAGTTGCTTAAAAAGTTAAGTGATATTTCTAACTATCTCCAAGCACACACATTACTCCTCAAGATCCATGATCTTTTCAGAAGGCAACCCATAATCGTAGGCTGGAAAATTGCTATTATAGTAAGGTGCTGACATTATTCACTGCATGTGGGATGCCAGGAAGAGCCACAAACAAAATCAGACAGCTGGAAGGCTATTTTAAAATGTAATTAAATAGAACATTGAACAAGTGGGTAGCGCTGCATAAGACAACAATACTGATGACAAATTATCTAAAATATCACTGTATGTTTTGCCAGTTGTTTCTACAAGACATACTATGTAGCTTGAGTCAAAAAGGCATAGTTTAAAGTTTATCCGATATTTTTGAAAGAAACCATGTTGATTATGTGAGAAATTTATTTATTTATTTTGGGAACAAATACACTAATATTAAATTATTTGTAGTTTTTCCTAGTGTTTGATGTCAGACCATAAGGTTCTGAAAAAATCTAAGAAATACTTCATGCATTTTATCAGAAAATGATATCCCAATGAGATAAAGTACTTTGTATCCTTCTATTACTAAAGTCTCAAAAATCGATATGACTGGTCAATACAATATATTCAAATTAATGATTCCTATTTTAAAAAAATATTTTTATTTTGAATTTTCAAAAGTTTTACATACATACATAGAAACAAAATTAATGATTCCAAATGTCTTATATATTGTCCAAAATATTTTTGAATTTTTAAAAATTCAATGATAAGTGGATAAATCGTCAATGATAAATTGTCAATTTAGAAGTACACTTTTACATCATACTCAGTGCCACTAGAGTAGGAGGACTAATTAATGTAAATAATATAAAGTTCATGAAGAATTATTTATTTATTCATTCATTCATTCATTCAATTTTTTAATGCCGCCCTTCTCCTTAGACTCAGGCCAACTTACAACATGTTAGTAATAGCACCTTTTTAACAGATCCAGCATATTGCCCCCACAATCCTTGTCCTCATTTTACCCACTTCGGAAGGATGGAAGACTGAGTCAACCTTGAGCCAATGATGAGATTTGAACCACTGACCTGCAGATTTACAGTCAGCTTTAGTGGCCTGCAGTACTGCACCCTATCTGCTACACCACCTCAGCTCTTATATAGAATGTTGTAAGAAGGTCACATAGCTTAGTATTTTACACATCAACATAATACAGGCAAAATTTTCAAAAACATAATAAAAATACTGAAAAATCATCACCATAAATATTAAAGTTTAAAAATTCTAAAGGTCTGTTGATTAAAATAAATTTTAAACATCCTCCTAAAGGAGGGATTCATGTTTTATATATATAATAGAACAAGACAACATCTAGTTTACTTTAAAAACTTTTGAGATTATTATGCATCTTACTTTTTGTTAGTGATCAGGAATTACTACTGCATGTCTTGACAGCTAGGGTGTTCCCTCCAGAATAAAGTTCAGGACTTTTGCTGGAGAGCAAAGGGAAGCCTTGTTGACATCTGTCGGTGGCTGCAAATTCAGAAAAGTTTGAAAATCAAACAAGTTTTCAGTTATTATTCTCCTGAGCATATATTTATTTTATGTAGTCAAATAAATCTTCCAGTTTGGGTGCTTATTAAAATGGATCTATGGAAAAAAGTTCATGTCCAAAAGCTACTAAAAGAAATAAAACTTCAACCATACTCTTAGTCAGAAATTAAATTTTCAATTATTTAGACCTGTAGTAAATAAAGGATACTGAATCTGGCTTCCATTTCACCTTAAAATACTTATACTGTACTATACTGTATTTACTATATTAAAATGACCGTTAATTGAAAAGAGTATGCAGACCATATCAAGCATTCGCTTTTTCAATGTCTGACCAAATTCTGTTTTTCTTCTACTCAAGATCAGCATGAGGCAAAAGAGTGAAAGAAACTTCAGAAGAGCCAACACAGAACACAAGAAAGCAAACAGACATTCCTGTTTTATTACTGTGGGCTCTCAGACCTGACCTTCAAAAATCTAAGAAAAACTGTTAACATATTAAGATTTTCAATTCAATGTATAAATTGATTAAAAGATTATTTTCCTTCCTCCCTCCCCTCCCTTTCTCTGTGGGATCAAAGATTTAGTATAACCAAGAGAATTCATTCCACTTTTGGTATACTCGAACATTTTTTTTTTAAAAAACCCTTAAATATTTTACCTAAATATTTAATTTAATTTTTTCTCAAATATTATTTTACTTATTATTTATAGGTTAGGCTTGTTGACGGCTTAAGTTGTAGATGACTTACAGAAGACAGCATTCTCTTTTGTAACAATGGTTAAAATAGTGGGGGGGGAATTAACATTAACAATTAACATTTCAATCTGACACAAAACCATTTTCCTAAGCAAAATGCATACCACCTCTGGTAACCAATTATCTTTAACCTCCCAAAAGCTTTCTGATGTTGAAAAAAATACCAGGTAAGAGCAGCTTCCCCAGCCAATTTTTTGCTTGCAGCTTATAATAAGTAAAATAAAAATATTAACACTAAAATTCCATTGGGGCCCGATCTGGGGGAGGACTTAACAGAACATAATTGAGAAGCCCTTGATTAGTCAAATTGTGACATATTAGATTATATGTGCAAATGTACATAAAAAGCCTATTTTTATATTTTGCTACTACAGTCTCATTAATACTACCTTCCTGGCATAACTACCCTGTCTTTGAACTCATAAGATTACTATGTACATCATATTTTCACATGTAATTAGTTTGGTTACCATAGTATTCTTTTTTTTTAAAGGAAACAATGATAAATTTATTTTCTATTATTTGCTGAACATGATCTAAGGAAAAATCTATGCATTTTCCATTTCCATTTCATGTATGAATGAACAAATACTATAAATTCAGCCAAAAGCATGTGTTATTTTTTTTTTGTATCAGAATAGCCTGTTCAACTTTTCTTCACATATATAAGACTAGTTTTTTGGTTCCAGGGAGCCGGGCAGCCACAGAGAAGGGTCTCCCCATGGTCCCGCCAACCTGCATTGCTTCGTCGACGGGACTCACTTGATCTTGTCTGGGTTGAGCTTGAGCCTGTTGGGTGCCATCCAGATCCTTACAGCTTCCAGGCACTGGCACATCACATCCACTGCTTCACTGAATTGACATGGTGTGGAGATGTATAGCTGGGTATCATCAGCATACTGATGATACCCCACCCCATGCCGTTGGATGATCTCACCAAGTGGTTTCATGTAGATATTAAATAGTAGGGGGGAGAGGACAGACCCCTGCAGCATCCCACAGAGGAGAGGCTGAGGGATGGACCTCTACCCCCCCCACTAACACCGATTACGAACGATCAGAGAGATAGGAGGAGAACCACCATAAAACGGTGTCTCCCAATCCCTCCAGTTGTCGCAAAAGGTTACATGGCCGATAGTATCAAAGGCCGCTGAGAGATCAGGGAGCACCAGAGTAGAGGTGTGTCCCCTATCCCGGGCCCATCAGAGATCATCCATCAGCACCACCAAAGTCGTTTCTGTGCTGTGACCGATCCTGAAACTGGACTGAAAGGAATCCAGATAATCAGCTTCATCCAAGGACCGTCGGAGCTGGACTGCCACCACTTTCTCAACAACATTACCCAAAAAGGGCAGGTTGGAGACTGGCCTATAGTTCTTCAATTCAGCTGGATCCAGGGATGGTTTCTTGAGGGTTGCACAACCGCCTCCTTCAAAGGCTGCGGGAACAACACCTCACTCAAGGAAGCGTTAATCAATGCCTGGATCCAACTGCGGGTCACCTCCCGACTGAGGGGCATGGGTTCAATAGGCAGGTGGAGGACGTCACATGTCCCCATGGCCTTGTACACTTCCTCAGGAGTTACCAGGTCATACTCTTCCCAAATGATGGAACTTAGACCTGACCCTGTTGTCTTGGTCTGAATTGCCCAATTGGAGTCCAGATCGTTCTGAAACTGAACAAATTCCTCAGCCCACCCCTGTAAGGGCAGCACCACTACCTCCCTATTCAGGAGAGAGCAGTTTACCCTAAATAGGGGGGCTGGGTGAGAATCTGTAGATGCAATAAGGGCAGTAACGTACACTGACTTTGCTGCCTCCATCTCCACAAGGTAAGGCCTAATATGGGCTCTTACCCATGTTACTTATCCTCCATGTTTGCTATAAGTGTCTCTTCTGGTGTTTCATCCCTCAGAGCTCTTCAGTAAGCCATGGAAATCTCCAGGGTCTACTACCTCGGAGAGGCTGCAAAGGCACAATCTGGTCAAGATCCCCCAATGCAGCCTTATTCCATGCTGTCACCAGAGACTCAGCTGGACTACAGACAAACGATTTGGGAATTTCCTCAAGCTCTCTCTGAAACCCATCCTCAAGCTCTCTCTGAAATCCATTAGTTACCTGGGGCAGAACCTCCTAATCAGTTCCACCTCCCTGCGGTGAGGGATTGATCGATCAAAGTCCCGCCTCAACAGGGAGCGATCTGACCATATCAAGGGTGTGACGACTCTGCCCTTTAAAACCAGATCATTTTCCCACTGCTCTGAGAGAAACGCCAAGTTGAGTGTATGTCCCCCTCTATGGGTCGAATCCTGAATTACCTGGGTCAGATTCATGGTTCAGCCATGAACTCCTGCACTACTTCCGAGCTTTTGCCAAGCGATGGTAGATTAAAGTCCCTCAGGACTGAAAGCCTGGGGAACTCCACCGCCAGCCTGACTAACGCCTTGAGCAGTGCAGGCGCGGCTGTTGCAACATAGCTGGGAGGCAGGTATGTTAACGGCAAGCCCACCTGAACCCTTAAGTCCAATCTCAAGAGGAGAGATTCATACCCAACAATCTCAGGAGCAGGGACCCTGTGAGTGCTTAGAATCTCACAGTGTCGTGGCTCATGCAAGACCAGAAACCCATCTGGGCACATTTCTAAGAGAGGGACAACTCCCTCCGAACCCAGCCAGGTTTCAGTCACACAAGCCAGGTCAGCCTCCTCCTCCAAGAGTAAACCTCAGATCAAGGGGGCCTTGTAGGTAACTGATCTAGCATTGAGTAGCAGCAGTCTGAGACCAAAGCCCTGACTATGTCTGACACCAGCTACATGGGATGAGACCAGGGGGCCAGAACAGGGAATCACTTTCAAGAAGCGAGTCCTCGTTCTCTGACAGCGGCCTACCCCTCGGCTCCCACCATACCTGTCCCTCCAAGTAATGACTGTAATGCCCCAGTTCTCCAGCCCATCTGGAGTCGCTCTACCACCTCTCTATCTCTTAACTACCTCTCTACCAACTAGATCTTCTTTATCGTTTTTGAAAGCTTTCTAATCAGACATGAATTAAATGGAAAATTGTGTTATAGACATGCAGAATACAAATGACTATATCTTAAAAAAACACTAATGCAGATATATTTAAATGACTGCCATAGTAGTGTTATATTTTAGGTTTTCTAAATACTAGCTAAACTGAAGAGCGACAGTGAGCTGTCATTTTCAAAATGAGCATATTTTATGTTTCATTTAGGTATTTCATTGAGGAAAACAGAACATTTGAAACTGCAGGCAGTACGATGCCTTAGGCAACCAACCATATCAAAATAAAGCACACGGAGAGGCTTTTACTACTCATGCTATTTAAATAACTATTTTTGTGAGCTTATTAGCTACTAGTGATCCCAAAGGAGAAATACAATTAAAACTTAATCATACCAAAAGCTGGGATTCTTCTGATTCAGCGAACTTGTAATCTTTTATATTTTAGCAGGTTACTTTAAACATCTTGGCTCCCAAAAGGAAAGGCAGTGAAATGAGTTTCATCTGGCTGTAGTACATTTCCTTTGAACTTGCATGGCATATATTACTTTCTTTGAGTCTTTCACTTGTTTACATGTTTTTAAGTCTTTCAGGAATTCTGAGTGTCAGGATTTCTATTTTTTTACATAAAAGTGAAATATCTGCTGTGCCCTTTAAAGATCATGTTGCACATGTTCCCTGGGTATATTCACTTTTTTTATGCACTCTATACACAAACACTAGAGGCATGAAGCTGAATAATTTGAACATCAGCTAAAGGGGGGAGCCAAGTGCTTCATTGAAACAAAAGTTTTTCTCTATGTATAGAACAAGGTGGGGTTATAAACAGATGATCTTTACTTAAAATGTTTAGCTATTTTAGTTATCCATCATTTTTCATCATCATCATAAAAGGATGATCTGTATGCAGTCTATAAGCTGATTTCTAATATTGATTGAGATAGCTAAAAATATTAAGAAATTTCTCCCTACCAATTTACCTGGATAAATCTTTCACTTATTTAATTTGAAATGTTATTTTCAATGAGGACTAACTTGTCTTTTTTATGTTGATATTACCAAATTAACAGTTTATTTTTTTATACTGCAAATGGTAAATATTATTTTTAAATTTATTTCTTACTATCCAAAGAAATAAATTACTTTTAAGTGCTGTAAACTTTTGTGTCATTACATATAAACTCAAAAGCAATATATCATTTATCCTTTTGTTTATTATTAATTGGGTGCATTTATTGTTTTATTATTGACCTAATTTTTTAGACAGTTGGTCATAATTTTTAAAAAAACATTAAACATAGAAGATTGACGGCAGAAAAAGACCTTGTGGTCTATCTAGTTTACCCTTATACTATTTCCTGTATTTTATATTAGGATGGATACATGTTTATCCCAGGCATGTTTACATTCAGTTACTGCGGATTTATCAACCACATCTGCTGGAAGTTTGTTCCAAGCATCTACTACTCTTTCAGCCAAATAATATTTTCTCACGTTGCTTCTGATCATTCCCCCAACTAACCTCACATTGTGTCCCCTTGTTCTTGTGTTCACTTTCCTATTAAAAACACTTCCCTCCTGAACTTTATTTAACCCCTTAACATATTTAAATGTTTTGATCATGTCCCCACTTTCTCTTCTGTCCTACAGACTATTCAGATTGAGCTCATTAAGTCTTTTCTTATATGTTTTATGCTTAAAACCTTCCACCATTTTTGTAGCCCATCTTTGGACTTGTTCAATTTTATCAATATGTTTTTGTAGGTGAGGTCTCCAGAATGGAACACAGTATTCCAAATGTGGTCTCACCAGCATTCTATACAGCAGGATCACAATCTCCCACTTCCTGCTTATTACACCCCTAGCTATGCAGCCAAGCATTCTACTTGCTTTCCCTACTATCTGAGTGCACTGTTCACCCATTTTGAGACTGTCAGAAATCACTAACTCTAAATCCTTCTCTTCTGAAGTTTTTGCTAACACAGAACTGCCAATACAATACTCAGATTGAGGATTCCTTTTTCCCAAGTGCATTATTTTACATTTGGAAACATTAAACTGCAGTTTCCATTGCTTTGATCACTTATCTAGTAAAGCTAAATCATTCGCCATATTACAGATGCCTCCAGGAATATCAACCCTATTGCACACTTTAGAGTCATTGGCAAATAGGTAAATCTTCCCCTATGTCACTCACAAACATATTAAAAAGAATATTACCCAGAACAGACTCTTGTGGCACACTGCTTGTAACCAGTCTCTGCTCAGATACCAGTCTCACCCTCTGATATCTACACTTCAGCCAGCTGCAAATCCACTGAACTATCCACGGATTAAGTCCAATCTTCACTAACTTATCTATCAGCTCTTATAGAACCATGTCAAAGGCTTTGCTGAAGTCCAGATAGGCTATATCCATGGCACCATCTTCATCCAATGTTTCATTCATGTTTTGCATAGCGTCAGGATGCTGAATCACCTCCCACTAATTCTTTATATTTTGGCTCAGGACATATTTGTAGAAAATCACTTCTAGCAAAGTATAGGTACAGTTATTAGATCTTGTAGAAAGTCTTAGGAAAAAAACCTATTTAATGATAGTTTTGATTCTGACTACAGAATTACACCATACTATCATTCTCCCAATATAATCTGATTAGAATATTCTTATAGTTTAAAAATAATTCATATAGGTATGTAAACAATTTTAAAAGAACAATATTTAAGTATATAAATGAGACATATAATTATATAATAGTACAATAACATATTGTTATGCTGGCGACATGACCATGGAAATGTCTCAGCCATCACTGGCTTCAATGGCCTTGAAACAGAGATGAGCACCCCCCTATAGTTGGTAACTACTAGCAGAGTAAATCCGCAAGGATTGTTATGTAATAATAGTTTGAGCATGCATTAAAACAAAGAAAGAACTTGGTTATAAGGTTATGTAAAGTAAACAGAAGAGAAAATATTATATCTTACCATACCAAAGAAAAGAAGACTATCAGAAGATTTATGGCATAATGTCAGCAATGCAGAGGGCATATTTTCATAAATGAAATAAAGCTTAGGAAAATTGTTTTCTCTTGGTAGAAGAATAATTATTACGATATTTCCCAATTACTCTTTCAGGAGTATCCAAATAGATCAGCCAGCTGAAAATTAGTAATGCATTCAGAATAAATTCCATCTATCTTAAATCTATTTAAAAGATTCCTGACAAATACATTTGTGATGAACACCAATACAGGTGGTTTTAAGAAAGTATTTAAGAAAGGCTTGCATTGGCTGCCGATCAGCTTCCGGTCACAATTCAAAGTGTTGGTCATGACCTTTAAAGCCCTACATGGCAATGGACCAGATTACATCCGGAACCGCCTGCTACTGCACGAATCCCAGCGACCGATAAGGTCCCACAGAGTTGGCCTTCTCCGGGTCCCGTTGACTAAACAATGTCATTTGGCGGGCCCCAGGGGAAGAGCCTTCTCTGTGGTGGCCCCGGCCCTCTGGAACCAACCCCCCCGGAGATTAGAACTGACTCCACCCTCCCTGTCTTTCGTAAACTACTCAAGACTCATTTATACCGCCAGGCATGGGGGAGTTGAGATAGCTCTTCCCCCTAGGCCATTACAAATTATGCATGGTATGTTTGTGTGTATGTTTGGTTTTATAATAGGGGTTTTTAGTTGTTTTTTATTATTGGATTGTACATGTTGTGTTTATTGTTGTTAGCCGCCCCGAGTCTGCGGAGAGGGGCGGCATACAAATCCAATAAATTATTATTATTATTATTATTATTATTATTATTATTATTATTTAGATGTCAATAGCTGTCATTTAAAATCATTATGTATTTATTGTATGGGGCTTTCTCTCAGCACTTGTGGATGTATAACACTTTTTTATGTATGCCTTTCATCTTCACAGAGAATCATGCCTCAGTGGCCATAAAATATTTGAGGATAACAAATGTTTAAAGTTCAATATACAGTATGTTGCCACAGATACTACATTCCACTAACAGTGGGCTTCCAAAAATAATACTGGATCAATAAGGATTTTCGAATACAATGTTTTAAGGGGAGATGATCGATCAGAATTAATGTTCAAAATTAATCTATCACTTGTATTCTGTTTGGAGGTCTGTCAGTAATTTTAATATTACTTTTATATATTTCATGCATATGAAGTAAAGTTCTTACATAGTGCTCAAAATCCTTTTTTGCACGAGCAATAAATGGGAAATTGATATCTGAAGACATATGAAAATTATCCTATAAAATATCGCTGGTTGACTTACCGGCCCCGGCGCTTTTGCAGAAGGGCCGGGCAGACACCGGACCCTTCGATGGCGGCCGCCATTTTGTTTTTCGGCTGAAATCTCGCGAGATGAGATTTCGGCCGAAAAGCCAGGCCCACGTGGCCTGGCATGATGCTGAGTCCGGGCGGGGCTTGCTGGCCCTATTTAAGGGCCTACAGGCCCTGGGCTGAGCCTTTTCGCCCGGATCTCAGTCAAGAAGCAGACACTCGTGCGAGCTCTGCTCCTGGCAGCCATTTTGTGGTGGCCTCGTGTCGCGGTCGCCATTTTGGGCTCTGTTGTCCGGTGAAGAGGCTTCTTGTTTGTTCTTTGGAGGACTGCTGGGCGCAGCGCTGGTGGTCCTGGTCCACCTCGGGCCCGAGGGGGAGTGGTAAAGTCGCTCCCGGCTGGGAGGGGGGCTCGGTTGGGCCCCGCCCAGGATGGGGGAGGGTGCTTGGCCTCCGGGGTCCCCCAAGATCACTAGGGTGGTCCCCTTGTAGCGAGGGAGTTTTCAGCTGCTCTGGGGTGCTAGCGGGGTATTGGTGGCCGGCACGTTCTGTTGGTGAGGCTTGAGGCCTTGGTGCGGGTGGAGTTGGGGGCAGGTATGTGCTTCCCCACATTTCGCATCAGCAATAAATAGGATGGGCCCCAAGAAGAGGCAAGCCAGGGCCCCTATGGCCCAGCCTGCTGTACGGCCCAGGAGGGCCCTTAGGCCCTCTGCCCGGGCTTGGGCTAGTATGGAGGGGCCCCTTGCGGTGGTCGCTTCAGAGGGGGCGGTGGGCCTTCTGCCCTCAGCCCCTCATCCCGATGTTTCTCCTGCTCTTTCTTGGGCCAGGGTTTTGGAGAGGCTGGATGAGCTGGAGCAGTGGTGGAGCGGCTCGGGCCCCGGAGGGTCCCTCGAGCCTGCAGCAGCGGCGTTAGGAAGAGATCCAGCTGCAGCCCAGGCCGGGCAGATGGCCCATACCGGGCAGATGGCCCAGTCCGGGCGGATGGCGGCTTTTCTGGGCCCCGTGCCGATGGGGCCCCCCTGGATGTCTTCAACCCCGTACGGGACAGGTGAGGATGCACCGCACACTACATCTCCTCCATTTCTCCCCTTGCCCGCGTCGGGGTTTCCCCCGTCGGGTTTGGGGAGTGGGGTTTGCTTTATGGGGTCCCCGGTGGGCACATGCGGGCAGGTCGGGGCGCCGCCGGTCCCTTCATCGGGGCCGCTGGCGGCCGGTATGGCACCGCCGCCCGGGCCGGGGATGGCAGGGGTCCCCGGGGTGCCCGGGGTTGGGCCCCTCCAGCTCCTGCCATTATGCCCCCGCTCCCTTTGATGCCCTATCCCCAAGGGCTGGGGGTTTTAGGTTTAGGGGCCAACACGGTGTGGGACCCGTTCGCCGGTATTAAAGCGGGGGCCATTCCGTGCGGGTTGCCGTCCACCCCTCTTGGATGTCACCTTCACCCGTCCGTGAAGGAGGTGATATGGAAGGGGGAGTATGTATCTTTTCGCTTCTGAACAGGGAGGTCCCCAAGCAAGAAAAATATATAGTCCCTGGGGAAAAGCCCAAGAAGACGAAAGTCACCAAGTGTTTCAGCTCATGGCTGTACGCTTTTCTGACGTATGCGTCGGTGGTGATTCAGAGGCAGGCAGCTATGGCCTCTGCTATGCTTAAATATATTGATTTGATCGCCAGGGCCAACTTTGAGTATAAGGGCAACATATGGCGCCATTGTGATAAGGGTTTCCGGATGAGGATGGCTGTAGAGCCCAACTTGACTTGGGATATGGTGGTACCGGACCTGTGGTTCCGGGCCACGCATATGTCCAGCAAGGAAGGGTGCGAACGGACCGATAGCGGTCATTTTATGGAGGAGGAGCCCGCAGTTGCCACGCCATCCAAGGCGGCTGCTGGGGTAGCTGGTAATGGGGCCTCACCTGCTTGTCATGAGTTTGCTGCAAAAGGGGCGTGTTTTCGTCCCTTTTGCAAGTATAAACATGCCTGCGGGAATTGTGGGGGGTCCCATGCATCCTCTGTGTGCCCCCGTCCCAAGACGGGGGCGGAGAAGAAGGGTGGGGGTCCGGGAAAGCCTCCCCCAACTGTTGGGGGAAAAGAGCCCCAGCCCAATTAATTTGTCAGCACTTGAGGGTTGGTTGGTTGACTACCACCCTCGCTCGAGAGCTGCCGCTCTCTTGCTCGGTTTTCTAAGGGATTTAGGATCCCTTATGTGGGGGTTGGGAAGGCCTTCATGTCCGACAACCTTAGATCGGTTGTTGGACATGAGGACATTGTTAGGGATAAGATTCGGAAGGTGGTGGCCGAGGGCAGGGTCCTTGGGCCTTTTCCGGAGCCGCCCTTCCCGAATCTTAGAGTATCCCCATTGGGGGTGGTCCCCAAAAAAGGCGAGTGGTGAATTTAGGTTGTTTCACCGCCTGTCTTTTCCTAAAGGGGAGTCAGTGAATGATTTCATTCCTGACGAACTTTGTTCGGTGCGGTACGCATCCTTTGATGCGGCCGTGACCATGGTTAGGAAGTGTGGGGTTGGAGCCCTTATGGGTAAATGCGACATTAAGTCGGCATTCCGGCTCCTCCCCATACACCCAGACGGCTTCGGGCTTCTGGGCTTCCATTTCGAGGGTGGTTTTATGTGGACAGGGCATTGCCAATGGGATGCTCTGTCTCATGCTCTCTGTTTAAGAGTTTCAGCACCTTCTCGGAGTGGGCGCTCAGGAGGCGCAGTGGTCTGGGCTCGGTCGTTCACTGCCTTGATGATTTCCTTGATGGCAGGGCCTGCGCACTCGGAGCAATGTTTTGCTCTGATGCGGGACTTCGAAGCCCTTTGTGCTCAGTTAGGGGTGCCTTTAGCCTCTGAGAAGACCGAAGGCCCTGCCACCAAGATTACCTTCCTCGGTATTGAATTGGATTCAGAGGAGCAATCTTCTAGATTGCCCCTGGACACGCTGGTTAAAATTAGGGGCAAGCTTGAGGCGGTCCTGGGCTGCAGAAAGGTCACTCTTCGGCAGCTCCGGGAACTGGCCGGGATCCTTAATTTTGCCTGTCGGGTAGTGGTGCCGGGCAGGGCCTTCTCTAGGAGGCTATACGATGCGATGAAGGGGCTCCGTTGGCCCCATCATCGTACCCGCTTGTGCGCAGGTGTCAGGGCTGACCTCTGTGTGTGGCGGGAATTTTTAGACCGGTTTAACGGGCTGTCTTTTTGGAGACACGAGCTTCTTTTGGAAGCAGAGTTGCAGCTTTTGCCCCGATGCAGCAGGGACTTGTGTTTTGGGGTAGTGTTAGGTGACCAGTGGTGCTGGTCGGCTTGGCCTCCGGAATGGAGTGCCTCTTCATTGGTTAAGGATTTAACGTTTCTGGAGCTCTTCCCTCTGATAGTGGCCCTTGAGCTTTGGGGGGAGCAGTTTAGGGACAAGACTGTGCAATTTTGGTGTGACAACCTAGCGGTCATCCATGTGGTGGACGCCCTGTCCTCTAAGAGTGACAGGGTCAGGCGGCTTGTCCGCCATTTTGGGCACAGGTCCTTGTCCCTAAGCCATTGTTTTTGGGCTAGGCATGTCCCCGGGTTAGATAACGGGATTGCTGATGCCTTGTCCCGTGGTCAGTTGTCCCAGTTTCGGACCCTGGCCCCGTGGGCACGTGTGCTGCCAGAGGTTTTTTCCTGTCCACCTTTGGAGCCGGGGTGGGCTCCTGGGCAGTGGAGAGTAGAGGCTTGCTGGGCTATGGCACTCTCGGGAGTGTCTGGCACTCTGGGGGGCTTAGCAGCAGGCAGGTGAAGAGTTTGGGGATTGCAGGCAGTATACGGGTTACCCTATAGCTGGCCTGCCCCAGTTGTGTATCTGGCCATATTTGTGTCCAGCTTAGGCAGCGTGGCCTTTCAGTTGGGACTATTATGGTCCAGGTTGCCCGGCTTCGCCTTTTGGCTAAGGCGGGGGCGGGGTTATTGTTTTACGGTGACTTCCGCATTGTGCCGGTGTCGGAAGGTTGGGCCAGGGCCTTATCGCAGGCCGTCAGGTCATTTTGTGCCTTCCACCTCATTACCTTAGTTAGGTGGGTGCTAGTATGTAGGGTTTGGCCAGGCCAAGTATGGATCCCGCCATTAGGGAACGCTCGTTCTCGAGGGGCGCTGCCACTAGTGCAGTAACGGCGTTCTCGATACGGAGGATTCGGGGAAGGCGACTGCTGGCGGTCAACGGCCTGTTTTAGGGTATGAACGGCCTGTTGAGGGTCCGGGGTAAGACCTTAGGCCAGGTTCCCCTTTGGTCCCCTTCTATTCAACCCCGCCAGGACACGACCGAGGGTGTTGCTTGGGGTCATGAGCGCTCCGAGACCACTCGGCAACAAGGTACCATCGAGGGTGGGGACCCTGCCGTTGGGGCGGCTGGGTCCTTGTTGCCTGGTGGGGGGACGGGGTGTGCGGTGGGACGGGCGTTTCTACCGCTATTGCTGGGAGGGCGGCATCCCATTGCTGCACCCAGTTGGTGCTGGGAGGGCGGCATCCCATTGCTGTGCCCAGTTGGTGCTGGGAGGGCGGCATCCCATTGCTGCACCCAGTTGGTGCCAGGGGCGGCATCCCATGGCTGCGCCTGGATGTGTGCTGGGAGGGCGGCATCCCATTGCTGCGCCCAGTTGGTGCTGGGAGGGCAGCATCCCATTGCTGCGCCCAGTTGGTGCTGGGAGGGCGGCATCCCATTGCTGCGCCCAGTTGGTACTGGGAGGGCTGCATCCCATTGCGGCGCCCAGGGGTGGGTCTTGCACCTCGGTGGCAAGGACCTGTGTGGGCCTGGGGGGTCTACTTTAGATCTGCCAGGCTTGCGAAGCCTGCGGTGGCTTCGCACTGTGCGGCCCTCCACGCAAGTGGTGTGGTCGAGATCCTCCCGGGGATCGCTTGGTGGGACGCTATTTCCCTTAGGGCCCTTCACCGGGTTAGACGGGGAGTTATTAAGGCCCTGGGTACGGTAGTCAGAGAGTGGGGCGGGGTGGTAGTGGCCCATCCCCACATCACCATAGATCAGCTGTGGCTTTACCTGGCTGCTGGTCTTCCTCTGTCAGTACAGAGGAACACCATTTTTTCTTACAGGACCTGCAGTGGTCTCTGCGTGAGCTGGCGCAGTTAGAGGGGGGAGTCAGGGGGCCAAGATAGAGATCTGACCCCCGCTCCGTGGCAGGTTAGGGGCGGAAATCTGGGTGGTGGTTAGCAACTGCGCGTTCTCCCTTGGGCTTCTTTGGGGATGATTGACAGGTTCTCTCCAAGCTCATGGTGGGGTGCTACCTGAGCAGTTGGGGGCAACCTGGCTTTGGGTCCCGCCATTGAAGTCCCAGGGTAGGGGTGAGCCGGCGGGACCCCCCTCATGCGAGTGCATGGCAGGGTCTCAGGTGAGGGAGAGGTCCCTCACCTGGACTAGCATCGAGCTACGCCCATAGTTGCCCAGGAATGTTGATTGCTACGTCATTTCCGCCCCGGAAGTATTTGTTTGACCCTGCAGGTCCACTGTTTTGGGTCATAGTTAAGCATGTTGATTTATGCTGATTTATGCTAATTTATGCTAATTTAATTAACTAAATTATGCAAATTTATTATAATAAAATGACCCAAGTTTAAATCCAGCTCTTGTGTCCGTGTCGTTACTCCGTCTCTTCTGCAATATCTTATTTTCACAATCTGTGCACATGTGGTAGATTATGATAAAGTATTATTGAGCTTCTGGATTATATTCTATCCAGAATATATAAAACTAAGCTTTGTTATCAGTTTATGGATTTAGTAATGATATGAATGTTGTAGAAACTATATACAATCAAGTGAAGAAATACAATTAATATCACTCCAAAGGATATTTTACCTTTAGTCATTTTAATCAGGAATGCATTTCCATAAACACATTTTTCTGTAAACAATTTGCAAGAGAATGCATTTCATGCTGTTTTAACATGCTGAGACCAACTTTGTTCTGATTCATTCTGGTCTTTTTAAAAGCACCAAAAGAGGAATCATTCTGTGCTTGCTGGAGGGCATCGTGTCACAAAGATTAGAAAACTATAAAAGATTGTATACTGTCTGATACTGGCCTTAAGACATTTAAAAATTACTTATTTTCAAGTAACCCTTTAGATCTTAGAAAAACCTCATAGATTAAAAAAAATCTTAATACATATATAGATTTATATGGTCATAGCTTTTTATATAAACTGTACTTTCCCCCAATGATATGGATTCAGCAATTACCGGTATTTTGAAAGATTTGCAAATTATTTTGTCCGAATTGCTCTGGTTTTGACCCAGATTTAAACCTGAGATGCAGTGAACTCTTCTCCCCGAGACAGTAGTAATTTCCTTTTCTTTCTAATTAGTGAAACTCCCAGGAGGAGAAAAGTAAGGATTAATTCAAATACTTGCCTAAACTACAGTGGCTCCTACTCTGTATACTGCAGGACATACTTGGAATACTTTTTAGCTTTTTGAGCAAGACGTTTTAACTTGAAATAGTTTCCTATCCCATTATTTGAGAAGTCTTTAGTCCCAGAGTGTCTTGTAATTAATTCCATGTAGAGCCCTTGTCAAACACATTAGTGAATGCTATTGTTAAAAACAATTAAAAGTATATGAATACTATTGATTGGTGAAAAAACAGTTGAAGAATATTATTTTATTTATATATTTATTTGTCAAAATGTGTACAATATAATATGTATGGTTTAAAAATAAACAAAACCAAAGTAGGTATAGGTAAATCTGGACAATAGACAGGGATGGCAGGCACAACCGTGCCCTTATGTATGCCCCTTACAGATCTCTTAGGAATGGGATGATATGGGGAAGAAATCAGAGTCACGTTGTACATTCCAGGTACTGATCATGCTTGCTGAAAGTTGTATCTTCTGCAGTTTTTTTATTTTAAGCCTATATTTTAGTGCTCTGTCTATTCTGTCCCCAGCATACATAACAAATTTATATAACCACATTAAACTGCTTTATATTATTGATCGATTTTCCAACTGTAGCCAATTTGTTCTTCAACTGCAAAACAACAGCAGCTAGAATCTTCTTCATTAAAGTACTCCCTACCTCTGAGCAATAGCTCCACTTCACTAACATTGATAGAGATGGAACTGAGATTTTGTTTTTCCCTTAAGAGTGCTTACTTAACAGATAACCATTCTAATTATGTGTCTCCTGATGAGAATTTATTATTAGAATTAGAATGTATTGTTAATATTTTTGTTTCCCTGAGAAATATTTATTACAAAATGTTCTAATTCAGTATTTATTATGTATTGAGGAAATAATAGAAGATACTCTATGAAATATCTCTCTCTCTCTCTCTCTCTCTCTCTCGCTCTCTCTCTCTCTCTCTCTCGCTCTCTCTCTCTCGCTAGCTAGCTAGCAAAAATAACATTTGGGGGTGGAGGAAGACTACTTATGCTTGCTGTTTTTCTATCCAGATATGCAGCTACTAAACCAGATCTCTACTTCTGTTGAAAGAAAGTAATGTGAAAGATTGAATAAGACACTGATTTTAAAAACTATACTCTTACATATTCTATGTACAACTTCCTGTAAGGGTATGTCATCTGATTTATCCAAACTGAGGATTTGATCTTGTCTCTTTTCTCACCTTCTGTTGATCAAAGCTTCTATTGTAAGGATCTTAAATGAAATCAACTACAGGAATGATTTTTTGAAGTATTGTTTCCTTTTTATGGTAATTTATTTTGTATACAGAGAACTGTTTAAGAAGCCAAAAGAAGGACTCGTGAATATCAAAAGATGTTTGAGGGGTTTGCAAATTTTAAAAATTGTTGGTTCTACTATCAATCAAAATACAATTTTATCATTAAGCTTTATCTCCAATGGTTTAATCTGATGTTGATATAAAAATCTGTTAATTTTAATGAGATTTCAAACCTATAAAAGTTTGGTAAATTTGCTTATAAATCATTTTCACCTGATTCCAAGTAGTCAGCTTCCTGTACTCCCTGTGATAAATTATAGGAATTGGGAGGGAATATTGTTTTGAGCTCCTATTGATGAAAAATGTATGGGGTACAGTGATCCAGTACCACTTGAAAGCACTGTTGGAGGTTAACTGTCACAGCTGTTAGTTATAAGCCTTTCGAAAACAATTCCATTGTGCTTTTTGGTGTCCAGGTGTGTAAATATAGAAGTTGGAAAGAGGGAGTATTTTATTTTTAGAAAAACAACTTTGGAATTTTGATAACCAACCTTCCCATCTGCTCTTCTTTCATTAGTGCATTGACTTTGGTATGAAAAAAGTTAGCTGCCAGTTGTTGAGGGGGTGGGGGGTCAAATAGTATTCATAATAATGATAGGCTTTTTTACCTTTATTATATCACTGTTGTATATTCTTGTTATAAAAGTATACTATAAAAGGCTTCCCAATACAATGGTAGATTTTGGTTTCAAGAAATTTGGGAAATCCCATGTACTATATCAATTAACAGTTTGATAGATTCAGTATTCCCTACTTTCCTTGATTATCTCTATATGTTTCCTGGTGGAACTGGTTAGTTATCAAGTTAATAGATAAATCTGTCCAAAAGGTTAGTTAACCTAAATAACCCATGCAAGTATTAGTCCTTCACTGAAGCTTATATGAATGAAATGCAATGGAACGAAAATGAACAGAACAGAACAACACAGGAAGGATCTTGAAGGACTTCCCCCTCTGTTCAGCCCTCTGCTTAAGCAGGAAAACCTATATTATTTCAGATAAGTGTCTATCTAGTTTCTTCTTAAAAACCTCCAATGATGGAGTGCCCATGATTTCCGAAGCCAAGCTATTCCACTGGTTAATTGTCCTCACTGTTGGAAAGTTTCTCCTTAATTCCAGATTGCTTCTCTTTGTTTAGTTTCCAACCATTGTTTCCTTCCCTCTTTTGCTTTGTAGAATAATTTGTCCCCCTCTTCTTTGTGGCATCTACTGGAATACTAGAATGCTGCTATTATGTCACTCCTAATTTTTATTTTCTTTAGTCTGGCCAAGCCCAAATCCTGCAACCATTCTTCATATGTATCATCTTAGTTCCTCTTCTCTGTTCTTTTCCCAAGGTCCCAACATCTTTTTTGTAGCATGGTACCAAAATTGGTTGTAGTATTCCAGGTTTGGTCTTACTAGGATTTTATAAAGTGGTACTAGTACTACTAGTTTATACAACCCAGAATTACCGGTAAGCTAATACAATTCTGGGTTGTATAAACAGAGGCATAGAACAAGCTAGTTTGGCTGTTGCTGTACACAGCTGTCTCATATTCAAGTGATCAATCACTAGTCTCACCTAATCTGTACTTATACCTTTAATTATTTCCTGCTTAAATGTGTAAAACTTTGATTTTCTCCACATTAAAATTCATTTTGTTGGGTGGGGCCCATTGTTCAAGTTTGTCAAGATCTTTTTGGATCCTAAGCTTGTATTCTGTTGTGTTAGCTATTCTTTCCAGTTTAGTGTCATCTGCAAATTTGATGAGTTCTCCTTCTATTTCCTCATTTAAAACATTATTATCTTTCTGTTACACACAAATCCCTCGTAATTTTTATTTATATTTGTGTTACAGAAAATGTTTAATTAAAAGGTATTTGAATTATTCTATAAAGTCTGTGGAGAGGGGCGGCATACAAATCTAAATAATAATAATAATAATAATAATAATAATAATAATAATAATAATAATGGTAAAAAAATATTTTTATGTCCCTCTAATTTTGAACAGAAGCTTAACTACATTTCAGTTATATCAATATTACCATTAAAAGTATGTTTGGCTTTAGTCTCATTATTTGAAATTTATGCAATCATTGACATAAGAAAAAGTTATAGTGTGAAATTATTTTTATCTATATTACTTGAATATATGAAATAGGAACTATAACATTCCTATTACATATCTGAATTCTTGTGAAGTCCTATGCATTTTATTCCTATCACATGCTAATAAGAAGCAACAAAAACAATAAACTTTATAATAGACATTTTTGAAAATATTTTTCTATTAAAATTCTTGATTATTATTATGAAATACTTCAGGTAGCACTCATTAGGCATTATCTTTATCACAATAATCTAACCAGAATGTAAGCTTGGAAATTGTTTTTATATCTATATAAATATAGATTCTAATCATAAAAGTAGATGTAATATTTCAGCCACAGTAGATTGTTACATATTGTTGGACCGACTTTCTATCTGTTCCTTTGCAAGTATGTAAAAATTTATCATTTAATATATTATACTTATCACGTAAATGTTTTTTTGTATTTAAAATTTGAATATGTCACTAGTAATGGTTTTTAAACACTGTTATTCTGTGTGGGCTTTTCAACCTGAAATTATTGGTTTGTTTGATGAAAATAAAACTTTTTTACTTATCAAAGGCAGTGACTAACAAAGTCAACTTGTAAAAATTGAGTTTCCTTTATTTTAAAAATAGTCTCATTAATTAATTCTGAATACTCCTAAATAATAATAACTGATACAATTAACCAATACAATTATACACTTAATAATATACATAAATATATAATTAATTTTCATTGGGGAATGAAATTATTAGACAAAATGGCGGAATATTTTTCAATTTTTAAATACATAAAAGAAATAATTGATAAAATGTATGATTTTTGTTTCATGTAATGCATCATTGCACTCTGTCCAATAATTGGAACATTTTAATAGAAAATATTTGTGATATTTTAATTTAATTTAATTTATTAGATTTGTATGCGGGGCCCTCTCCGGAGACTCAGAGCAGCTCAGAGATATTTTTAAAAGTTTAAATGTTAATGTTATTTGTTGATATTCTTAGTTTTCACTAGTTTGATACAGGAGATAGCTATCTTTTTGCTTCATAAGTTAATTGCTACATGAAGTTGAGAAGGAATTTCTTCTGTTTTGCATCTTTTAAAAATATGTTACAGACTTTTCAAACTTGCTATTTGGTATGGTTTATAGGCAACTGCTAGTCATAGGATAACAACCGAATATGTTTGACAAGCACTATGTTCAAAAAGTCATCTTTTAAATTCTTAGATTTAGCACATAAATCTCTCAGGAAATGCAAAAGAGTTGCCAAGATTATGCATCTTTTCATTTGTCTTCACAATTTATTTGTAATGGGGAAATAATGCAACTGAGCCTTTGTTCCTTATTTTTCTTACCATCTGATGTGGGTTAGAAAAGAGATAAGATTATCTGTTTTCATTTGAAATTAACTACAGAATGGTATTTTGTTGAATCCTAAACTGCTTTGAAATTTTAATTGTAGATTGTTGAAACAGTTTCTTAAATTATTATTCAATATTATCCCAATTGAATAAACTGTACATGCAAAACCCAGTATACAAGATTTGTATAAAGCAGGATGCAAAGCTTGACTTACCGTATTTTTCGCTCCATAAGACGCAGTTTTTTCCCTCCCAAAGTAGGATAAAAAATCAGCCCCGTCTTATGGAGCGAAGATGCAGGCAGGGGGGGGGGAGGCTGCGAACTCGGAAGCGCCATCCCGCCGGCTGGCTGGCTAGCTGCTGCCTGGCCCACCGTTCCCTGTAAGCTGCGCGCACCCCCAAATACACCCGTGCGCGCCCTTTTCCACGGGCTCCCCATCCCCCTGCCAGCCCGTGGGGAGGTGGGCGGGGGCGGGGAGGTGTGGCAGTAGGAGTAAAGGGAGCCGCGGCCGCCCCTGCCTCCCCACGGTGCCTCCGGCCAAATGCGCCCCTGGCTTCTCCACGCTGCCCTATTGCCCGCCCAATCCGCCTCCTCTCCTCCTCTGCCACCTCCTGCCTTGGGGCGCGATCTGCCTCCTCTCCTCCGCTGCCTCCTCCTGCCTTGGGGCGCAATCTGCCCCCTCTCCAACGTCGCTGCCTTCTGCCTTGGGGCGCGATCCGCCCCCTCTCCTCCTCCGCCGCCTCCTGCCTTGGGCGAGCAATCCGGGAGTCCGGGACTGTGTGGCTTTGCGCCATGAAGAGAAAACGGACGACTTTTCCCTGCTGCCGGAGCCGTTTCCTCTTCATGGCGCAAAGCAACACAGTCCCGGACTCCCGGATCGCTCGCTTCTCCGGTCAGCCTTCTGCCCGGACAGAAAGAAAACAAGAGAGAGAAAGTGAGAAGAAGAGAGAGAAAGAGGGGGAGAGAGAGAGAAAGAGAGAGGTGGAGAGGGAGAGGGAGAGGGAGAAAGAGAGTGGGAGAGGGGGGAGAGATAGCAAGAGAGGGAGAGAGAGAAAGAGAGAGGGAAAGGGGGAGAGGGGGGAGAGATAGCAAGAGAGAGAGAGAGAAAGAGAGAGGGAAAGGGGGAGAGAGGGGGGAGAGAAAGAGAGAGGGAGGGAGAGAGAGAGAGGAGATAAAGGAAGAGGAGAGAGAGAAAGGAAGAGAAAGAAAGAAAGAAAGAGGGATAGAAAGAGAGAGAGAGTGAGAGATGCCCAGTGAGCCTTTCTTTGAAGTTGCCTTTCTTTCTTTCTTTCTTTCTTTCTTTCTTTCTTTCTTTCTTTCTTTCTTTCTTTCTTTTTCTCTCTAGCTCTCTTGTTCTTTCATTCTTTTTTTTTCTCTTGCTTTCTTTCTTTCTCTTGCTTTCTCTCCTTCCTTCCCTCCTTCCATTTCTTTCAATCCCCCTCTCTATTTTTATTTCTCTTTCATTTTCTTTCTTTCTCTCTTTCTTGCTTTCTTTCTTGCTCTTTTTCTTTCTCTCTTTTACCTTCCCTTCCTCTATTTCTTCTTTTCTTTCTCCTTCCTACCTTCTTCCCTCCCTCCCTCCCTTCAGTCCTTCCTCTCTTACTCTCCCCTTTCATAAGTTTCCTTGCTTCCTTCCTCTGTTCTTGTCCCTTCCCCCTTTCTATCTTTCTTTCCTTCCTTCCTTCCTTCCTTCCTTTCCTCCCTCCATTTCTTGCTTTCCTTTTCCTTCCTCCCTTCTTTCCTCCCTCACTCCCTTCTTTCACTCCTTCCTCTCTTCCTCTCCCCTTTTTGGCTCAAAATATTTTTTTTCTATTTTCCTCCTCTAAAATCTAGGTGCGTCTTATCATCAGGTGCGTCTTATAGAGCGAAAAATACGGTAGTTTAACAGAGAATCATGTGAGATAATTCAGTTTATTATCAATTGACATGACTTTCAGGTAGTTGACCTATAATTTTAAGACAACCATGAATTTTCCCTTTTATCATAATCCATAAACAGATAGTGGTCTGAGATCCATAACATGATAACAAATCATAACGGTAATAAGGAAAATGTAGATGCTAGGATGTTAATATGTTAAGGATTTTTTCTTGCACAGATATAAGAGATAATGAAGATAAAAAATAAGGCAGATCTTCAATACCAATTTATATGCCTCTATGTCAGTGTTTCTCAATTATTTTCTGTTACGCCCCACCCCTTGCAGGAAGAAATAAACATTTCACGCCCCCTCCCAATTCTCCACCGGGACGATTGTTTGCAATATTCAGCACATTTTCACTGAAAAAAACCAAGCGGCTTATTAGTGTGTTTGGGGTGTAATGTGTTTAAGTGATGCATTAATTTATTTGGTTTCATGCTGTCTGCCAACAACTTTTTTAGACACAGTAAACATATTGGTCTTTCCTCGTCTTCCACCGTAGTCACAGTGAAGCCAAGCATTACACTTTGTCATATTTCCTCACCTTAGCTTTCAGGAGACTTACATTTGTCTAAGTTCTTTTCATCCCTGTTAAATATTTTTCCATGGTGTCTCTTAAGGGTTTATTATATGCACTTCATATCTCCTACTTCCAGGTCACACACACACACACACACGGTATTGCTCTGCACCCACCCAGGGGGACTGCCCCATTATTTGAGAAACACTTCTCTATATTAATGAAGAAACTTATCTTCAACCTACCCCACCATTAATCAAATTGAGAGACATTATCTATCTATCCATCTATCCATCTATTTCTCTCCAGCCTTTTAAATCCCCTAGATAATTTCTTTGGAGATTCTCAGCCAGCCAGGTCATGGTTGCCCGAAGGGTGCTTTTTCAAGAGACAAGTAGAATTTCTGGTTTTTCGTTGAAGATGTTTTGCTTCTCATCCAAGAAGATTCTTCAGCTCTGACTAGATGGTGGGGCATGGAAGAACCGTTGAAACTTACCTGAACGGTCTTCTCGATGCACTGCAAGGAGAGTCCAACGTGGGTAATTCTCCAGTCTCATTGGAGGGACTGAGTTTTAATTTAAATATTATGCAGGCACCGCCCCCTAGCCCACCAGTCATAAAAAAACGAAGGAGCAGTAAACTATAATTCTTTATTAAAACAACTGGAAGGCAACAAGCCAGGAACAAAGCCCTTGGTCCACCAAAACGGGTGGGTTTTGGACTCTCCTTGCAGTGCATCGAGAAGACCGTTCAGGTAAGTTTCAACGGTTCTTCTCCAATGCACTTGCAAGGAGAGTCCAATGTGGGATGTACCCAAGACATAATAAACGGGAGGGAAACCAGGCCCAAGGGCGTTCAAGTGGAACACACCCTCTGTAACACCCTCCTCCCAAATGCTGCCTCCGCAGAAGCAAAGGTGTCAATCCGGTAATGCTTGATGAAGGTAGATGGAGCTGCCCACGTGGCGGCTCTACAAATCTCTTCGATCGAAGCTTGTGTAGACCATGCTGCCGAAGCAGCCGCACTACGTGTTGAATGACCAGTAAGTCCCTGAGGAACAGTCTGTCCTGATGCTTTATAGGCCTCAGTGATGCAGACTCTTATCCAACGACTAATAGTTCGTGAAGACACTCTAGTACCCTGTCCTTGTGATGAAAAGGAGATAAACAAAGCTTCCGATGCTCTGGAAGTCTGTGTTCTACGAATATAAATTTTTACCGCACGTCTCACATCCAATTTATGCCATCTGAGTTCAGATGGATGCGTGCCATGTGCACAGAAATCAGGCAATATTATTTCTTGAGATCTATGAAAGCCAGAGTTCACCTTGGGGATAAAAGACGGGTCCAATCGAAGAACTACTCTGTCCGGATGGAATAGACAAAGGTCAGGTCTTACTGACAGGGCCGACAGCTCCGACACCCTCCTGGCTGAAGTAATAGCGACTAGAAAGGCCGTTTTGATGGATAAAAAGCGCATTGATACCATCCTCAACGGTTCAAAGGGTGGAGCTGTCAAGGCCTTAAGGACAAGCGATAGGTCCCAAGAGGGGAACCTATGGACCGTAGCCGGTCTAATATTCGCCGCTCCCTTTAAGAAATCCCGAATCCAAGGGTGTCTTGACAAAGGCTGGTATTGGTCATGGTTTAATATTGTAGACAGCGCCGCCACGTGGCGTCGCAAGGTGTTCGGAGCCAGTCCCTTATCTAATCCTGCCTGAAGGAATGTTAAGACAGTCCCAGGCAAGGCTGTTACAGGATCGAGCTGCCGGACCTCACAGAAGCTGCAGAAGGCTGACCACGTGGACTGGTAAATCCGCCTTGTAGACGGTCTGCGCTGGTAGCGATGACCGTGTCCGGGAGACGTAGTTGCCTTAGACGGTCCCCCTCAAGTGCCACACGGTCAGGTTCCACCATTGAGGCTCCGGATGCGCAATGCACCCCTGACTGAGGGCTACCAGATGGTCTGGGATTCTCCAAGGAGGGGAGACGGACAGCTCCCTCAAGTCCGAGAACCAAGCCCGTCGAGGCCAGAAAGGTGCTACTAGCAGTACTTCGGCTCGTTCCTGTATGATTTTGTGCAGAACTCTCTGAAGTATGCGAGTAGGTGGGAACGCATACAGGAGCCCCTCTGGCCAGGGGAGGCGCAGTGCATCCACTCCCTCTGTACCCGGAGATGGAAACCGGAAAAAGAAGCGGGGCAGCTGCGTGTTGTGGCACGTTGCAAACAGGTCCAAGATCGGTGTGTTGAATCGAGAGGTTAGTGTCCGGAATACTCCTGGATCCAATTTCCACTCCCCCGGGTCCAAAGTCTTGCGGCTCAGCCAGTCCGCCCATACGTTCTCTTGGCCTGAGATGTGCTCGTCTGAGAGAGAGGCCAAGTGGACCTCTGCCCATCTGAACAGAGTGTTGGCCTCCTGCATCAGGCGTCTGGACCTTGTCCCGCCCTGGTGGTTGATGTAAGAGCGAGCGGAAACATTGTCTGTTAGGACCAGGACATGGCTGCCCTGCACCAGGTGAGAAAAGCTTATCAGGGCGAGGGATACTGCCCTCAATTCCAAAAAATTGATGTTGATGTTTTCTAAATCCCGAGGAGTCCACAGACCCTGGGCCACATTGGATGAAAGGTGAGCACCCCATCCGAACAGACTGGCGTCCGTTGTGAGAGTGATAAAGTCCTGTCCCTGAAAAGGTGACCCCCTCTGAATGGCGGTTGAAGTCCACCATCGCATGGATCTCCTGACCCCTGTAGGGAGAATCACCTGTGTCCTGGTATGGCTGGTTTTCCTCCTTTGATAGGGTAGGAGGAACCATTGGAGGGAGCGAATGTGTAACCTGGCCCAGGGAACCACATCTATGCAAGAGACTAGCGTGCCCAGGATTTTGGAGAGGAAGGCCAGGGAAGGTCTTGGTTGAGACGACAGAGTCTGTAGTAGAGTACGGATATTGGCCTGTCTGTCCTCCGATAGGAATACCTGGCACAAGTCCGTGTCTATGATGGTGCCCAGGTGAGCCAATCTGGTT
Source organism: Erythrolamprus reginae (assembly GCF_031021105.1). Classification (NCBI taxonomy): domain Eukaryota; kingdom Metazoa; phylum Chordata; class Lepidosauria; order Squamata; family Dipsadidae; genus Erythrolamprus; species Erythrolamprus reginae. Next base: position 50,631,651 of record NC_091956.1, read on the forward strand.
GTTGGTGTTAACTGACTCTTTTCCAGGTTTATGGTAAACCCGTAAGTTCGTAGGGTAGTCAAGGTTAGTTGGAGATCCTGTTGTGCCCGGTCCCGGGACTTCGACAGAATCAGGATGTCGTCGAGATATGCCATGAGGCGCACTGACCGGTGTCTCAAGGTGGCCGTGAGGACGTCCAAAAGTTTGGTGAACGTCCTCGGCGCTGATGACAGACCAAATGGCATTGCTCGATATTGGTAATGAGATCCGTTCACGAAAAACCGGAGGAATTGTCTGTGCTCCTGTAATACCGGTACATGGAGGTAGGCCTCCTTGAGATTGATAGAGGTGAGGAGGTCTCCTGGCTGTATGGACTGCAGAATAGACCTGAGGGAGTGCATTTTGAATTTTTGATAACGCACATACAGATTCAACCGTTTGAGATTTAAAATCAAACGGACCCCGCCCGAAGACTTGGAGACTAGAAAAACGATTGAATAGAATCCTTTCCCCCTCAGGTGGAAGGGAACCTCCTCTATCGCTTCTATCTCCAGGAGGTGCTCTATTTCCCGGTGTAACAGTGCCCTCTTTTGGGGATCTATCACCTGAGGACAAGGAAGGAATCGGTTTGGGGGTATGCGGAGAAAATTTATCCGCAACCCCTGTGTTGCTGTGGCAACTGCCCAGGAGTCGAGGGATGCAGCCCTCCAGGCGTTGGCGAAGTAGAGGAGCTTGCCCCCCAGAGGGTAGGAGCCTGTAGAGTCATTTTCCACGTTTGGACCCCTTAAAGTTGGAACCTCTGTATGGACGGCGTCCCTGCTGGTAGGGTCTGCCTCGGTCCGCGAAATACGGTCTGTCCTGACGAAAGCCTCCCTGGTTGAAAGAGCCCTGGGAGAAGGTCCTCGAACCCTGAGAGACGGTTGAGGAGGGCTCTGCACGAAAGTTCTGCCTTCTATAGAACGGAGTGAACCGTCTTTCTGCTCTCCTGTTGGCTCTTGGGAGCACTTTCTTCTTATCCTTGTCCTTAATAAGGACCTTCTCAAGGGAATCGCCGAACAACTGTTCCCCTTGGAACTTGGCTGAGGCTAGGCGCCATTTTGATTTTACGTCCGCCTGCCAGCTTCGTAGCCAAATTAATCTCCGGGAGGACAAAGAGGATGCTAGCGCGCGGGATGCAAATTTTGCCGCATCCATTGTAGCATCCGCGGAGAACTCCGTTGCCACCAGCAGTTTATTTAAATCCTGGCGGAACTTGCCATCCTCCTGGCTCGCACGAGATTGCATGTCCTGTATCCACAGGATAGTTGCCCTATTAAAAAATGAGGCAGCCGAAGCGGCTCGCAAGGCCCAGGCTGCCATTTGGTGAGTCTTCATAACTACAGTCTCGGCTCTCTTGTCCTCCAACTTCAGGCCCTCAGAAACTTCAGATGGGACCAAGGCGTTAGACACCAAGCTTGCCACAGGAGTGTCTATGGTTGGAGGTGTTAAAAGAGATTCCATCTCCTGATCGAAGGTGTAGTATTTTCGATCAATCATAGAGGGCCCCTGTGCTGCTGCTGGTGCCTCCCAAGGTCTTTTAATATTATCAAGGAAAATATCAGATGAGGGGATCGTTTCTGATTCTTTCTTTGGTACTGAAAGTAAGACCCCCTTAGAGGCCTGCGCAGTGGTTTCCGTAGGTAACTTCCCCTCTCCTGCTCCCTCAAAAACCAGCTTAGCCTTATTTAACATGATACGAAAAAGAGAGGGCTTGAAGAGGCCTACAAGGCTTGGCGGTTCGGGTGGTTGTTCATCCCCCGACAACCCCTCGCCTTCTTCGCTGTCCTCCTCTCTAGGATACAGATCTTCCTCCATGGATCCTTGGAAGGAAGCTGGAGCTGGAGGTGCCCACACATTCCTATGCCTCTGTGGAATGGGAATCCCAGGGGCCTGTTGTTGCGCCCCTACTGTGATCCCCTGGGCATAAACATTGCTTATTAGATCCTGGAGATTCTGAGGCATGCTCTGCCAGGTGTCAAACGAGCTCCTCAGACCCACAGCAGATGGTGTAAAAGTGGCCGTGGGCTGGCTATACTGTGCTCCCGTACTGCTGGCCATGGGCAGGGTATACTGGGGTCCTGTGGATAATAGGGGGCGTTCAGGCGACCAATCACGTTCCGTTGCCGAGCCTACAACCCCAGCTATGCCAAGTAAGGGGGAGGCCGGGGGGGGCCCTAAGAAAATTAGGCTGGGCCAGTGGCGCTGGTGGCTGTTTCTGAGCCAGTTCTAACTGCCTCTCCAGTGCTCGTATTCTTTTCTCAGCGTCCTTAAGAGAGGCGGCCTGAGAGGCTTTAGTTTTGGCCTTCTCAGAGAGAGGCTTGTCCTTGGGGGTAGTGGGCCTGATGGAAGAGGCCACCTCCTCCCCCAAATGGGCCGAATTATCAGTCATAGCGAAGGTCACTCACGTCTGTCTGGCAGAAACGAGGCCGATCGAAAACGCAGCCGACAACGCAGTGAGATTGCGTCCTCAGTGCGGCTGCGTGTTACCAAGCAAACGGGGGGGGGGGGGTTGCCTCGGAGCTTTCCTCGCTCCTCTCACCCCCAGCAACCTGGCTGTCAGTTGGCCAAATAAAAATGGCCGCCGCGCCGTTGCCCTGGCAACCGGCGGGAATATCAACAGCTGCTCCCGCAGTTTCTATCTGAGGGCTGGCTAATGACGCCGTTTCGGCGTTTATGCAAGGATCCGCTTTCGTAGACACCAGCCCTCCATTCCTGGTCGCCGTATCTTCGGCTGTGGTATGTTCGCCGGGCGGGGCAGGCCCCTTCCGACGGCAACTGTCTCCCAGCACCAGGTGCGACCTCGGAGGTCGGGGACCTGGCCGCCCTGTTACGAATTTATACCCCCCCACACGGCTGCTCCCTGCTTTTCGTGAGCGCCGATTGCAAGCGAAATGGGGGGGTAGGGCGCAACAGACTAGCGGACAGAACCCACGGAGGGCCTGATCCACCGCTGTGAAGGAGAAAGCCAGTCCAAGGAAAACCTGCAAAACAAAGAAAAGGAAGAAAGAGAAGCATTAGTGACAAGAAAACAAATACAAAGGTATTTAATCATACATTAATACTAATACTTCTGAGGAGAAACTCAAAAAATGTCCCTTTACTGCGACTGAGTTTTCATGACTGGTGGGCTAGGGGGCGGTGCCTGCATAATATTTAAATTAAAACTCAGTCCCTCCAATGAGACTGGAGAATTACCCACGTTGGACTCTCCTTGCAAGTGCATTGGAGAAGGTTTTATACACCTTGCAAACAGCTGATCATCTAGCAAGTTGTTGAGGCCACCTAGAGGTTTTTCTGTGTTATCAAAGTCACCTGAGTAATATAAATGGGTGTGGAGCCTTCTTGGAAGGGCTGAAAGGACTGTGTTATATACTGGAGATAGAGAATGTCATATCTCACCCTTCCATTGAAGGAGGACTGTTCATTTTGACTTGGATGGCCTCATTGCAGGAATATCGGAAAAGCTCAGGAGGATTTTCAGCCAACATAATATATACCCAAGAAGGCAGAAATTTCTCCACCCCAAGGATAAAGCACCCAGACACAAACTGATCAAGATGGTATATGCATTACAATGCAGTGAACCATGTTCAGGTCTGTATATTGGGGAAATAAAACAACCACTTCATAAATGCATGGAAAAACATAGAGCAAACCCATCAGGATTCAGCATTCAATCTGCACTTAAAAGACAAACTCCACATTTTGAACAGAGAGCACCACTGGTTTGAAAGAGGGATCAATGGGCCATCTATATCAAAATTGAACAGCCCTCTCTCAAAAGAAGGGGGAGATACAATATAATCTATGTCTAATCTAGAAGTTCCAGGAACGTTCTGGTGAACCTGATGTCACAGATAAACCTCTAGTTGGCCTTAAGGACTCATTGAATGAATGCAAATGATAGTGGTCTGCAAGGAGTATACATCCTTCCATTCCCCACCTTCCAATCAGAGCTGAAGAAGCTTCTTGGATGAGAAATGAAATGTCTTCAAAGAAAAACAATAAAGTCCAGTTGCCCCTTGAAAAAACACCTTTGGGTCCCCTAAATAAATAATGGAGGAATACCTTTGATGGGAGTGCCGATGTCCATAGCCTGATACTTTAATGCTTCAAACCTGGTTAATTGGTTAAATATAACATGCACATATGTGCATATTAATAAGTTTTATAAATTCAAATTATCACATAAAATAAATCAAATTCTGCCTGAAGAAGGAAAAAATACAATTGTTTAAAAATCAACAAAGAAAAAAATGGTTCTGCATAATTTCAAGATTAAATCAATATTTAAGAATATACATTTTGGATAAAACTTTGCTCTGGTAAAATTTATAAACAGAAAGCAATCCTTTCTTAAAATAAAATCTATATCCCATTATTTTTATGATTACCATTTCAATCTTCTGAGAGCACTCAAGATTTTGTCACACACAAACAAAAGTCCAATTATTCAAAATGTTTTTTCTTTGGGGAAAAAAATCACAAACTTTTGGAGTTATTTTTTAAAAATCACAATTATCATTTCAGCACAGTTAAAAATATTATATGGTCTATACAGAGGAGAGTATCTTGTGTTCTTTGGGCAATAGTTTTGTACAAGAAAAAACTATTAGTGCCTATGGGATTTGGAAAATTACATTTGGTTCCACACAGCTTGTAAAAAAAGACTGAATTATGGACTATAACAGGCTGAAATGTCTTGTCTTTATCACCATGAGTATATTTCAGCCTATCATTTTTCCTAACCTGACAAGCCAACTATAGTTTTTTTAGGGTTGGTTCTATGGTAAACAGCTTATACTCGCACAAACTAGGTTCAAGGATTGTCTGAAGACTCATTGTATAGTAGCTGAATATATACAGTGGTACCTCATTTTACGAACTTAATTCGTTCCATGACCAGGTTCATAAGTAGAAAAGTTCGTGAGAAGAAGCAATTTTCTCCATAGGAATCAATGTAAAAGCAAATAATGCGTGCAACCCCATCCCAAAAGTCACCCCTTTTGCCTTGCGATGCTGGGAATCCCTGCCTCCGGACTTCCATTGCCAGCCAAAGCGCCCATTCTTGCGTTGCTGGGATTTTCCCTGAGCCTCCCCTCACTGGGATTCCCTTAATTTTTGCCGGCACTGCTTTGAATCCTAGCGAGGAAAGCCTCAAGGAAATCCCAGCAACTCAAGAACAGGCGCTTTGGCTGGCAACAGAAGTCCGGAGGTGGGGTTTCCCAGCAAGGGGATGCTCAGGGGAATCCCAGCACTTCGGCTAGCAATGGAAGTCTGGAGGCGGGGCATCCCAGTGGCGGCGGCTCAGGTTCATAAGGTGAAAATAGTTGGGAGGAAGAGCAAAAAAATCTTAAACACCAGGTTCGTATCTTGAAAAGTTCGTATGAAGAGGCGTTCGTAAGACGAGGTACCGCTGTATTTTGTAAACCACTGTTCATTTGCTGAACAATTAATGCATTTTCCATTAAAGTTCAAAAAATAACCTGATATGACTTGGAAGGACTTTGATCCCCATGCGAGAAAGTAATTTATATTATCGTGTAAAGGTGATTGACACAACCTATTTTTTTTCCTAATGCATTCTTTGATGGGTTATCATATATGATAGGAGATACCTTTGACTTGGAAGATCCAACATGTATGCACTGTGATGAAAAATATAAATCATGACCTATATCACTGAGAATCTACACAGACATTTAGAACTTTCAGATTGTCTGTATTATCACTCCATGCATTTTTGGTCTGTTGTGGGACTTGGGTATCTTTTATGAGAGCTTCGGTCTTTGCTGAATTTTGAGGTCCAATTTCATTGAAGTTAATTTTTCATTTCTTGCAATACTGTCAAAACAGGTGCAGCATTTTTACAACCAAAATTTTTTCATCCAACTAAATGACAAAAGATAATATTATCTGCATGAATCAAAACAAAGACTTAGGTATCTAATGGAAGGATTGGAAAAAGAAAACAACACATTTACTACACAAAGTCATAAATACGTTTGCTAGAAAACATCACTGTTTACTCCAATTTGGGATTTAACATTTAAAATCAGATGAAGCTCTTTACCTTTTAAGATGTATTTCAGTGAAGCTGTTAAATGAGACATGATATACAGTATAGGATTATATTAATTGCTCCTAATTTATTTTCTATTCAGAAACAGGTATCAAATCACCAAATGCTGTATATGAATTATTATAGTGTAAAATCCAATAGAATTAGGCAGTGGTTGTGGATTTTATAATGTTCATGAAATATATTAGTCAATGTTTAATAATATTTGCAATCCAAGGTAAATATCCTATAATAAAGTAATGTATAATGTGTTATGCAGAAGGGGTCATTAATGTTGCCATGACATGTGAAGGTAAAGGAGTTGGGCTCCTAAGACCAACTTTCATGCTGGCTGCAGAATAGAACCCAGAGAATGGTAAGTGTGTTGACTTGTATCAGCTGGACAAATAGGCAGTACTCAAATAACCTAATGTATATCCAAAGGCCTTATAGAGGATAGCCAACACCATGAATTACACCAGGAAACATACTGGCAATCAATACTGCTTGTGGAACAGGAATGTCACTTGCACATCTTAAGCCATGCCCATCACTACCCATATTGCTGCCTTTTCTAACAGTTTAAGCTTCCAAGTGGTCTTTAAAGCAGCCCTATGCAGATTATGCAGCCCTATGCAGATGTGGTAGCTCAGTGGCTAAGATTTTTTATTTTTATTTTTATTTATTTTATTTATTGTTAGCGTTGAAAGGGACCATGAAGGCCATCAAGTTCAACCCCCTGCCCAAGCAGGAACCCTACAATACACCAGTCAAGTGGCAGTTCAATCTTCTCTTAAAAATGTCTAGAGTGTTGGAGTTCACAACGTCCGCTGGTAGGTTGTTCCATTGGTTGATCGCTCTGACCGTCAGGAAGTTCCTCCTTATCTCCATGTTGAATCTCTCCTTGGTCAGCTTCCAGCCGTTGTTCCTCATCCGGCCCTCCGGTGCCCTGGAGAAGAAAGTGATCCTCTCCTCTCTGTGACATCACCTCGTATACTTGTAGACTGCTATCATGTCCGCTCAGATGATGAGCTTGTCTATCAGAAGGTCGGCAATACAGCAGTTCAAATCCCTAGACCACATAATGGAATTAGCTCCTGTTACTTGTCCCAGCTTCTGCCAACCCAGCAGTTTGAAAGCACATATATTCCACACACATGGAAGTAGAAAAATAGGGACCACTTTGGTGGGAAGGTAACAGCCCTCTGTGCACCTTCAGCATTTAGTCATGCCAGCAAATGACCACAGAGACATGGTCAGATAACGCTGGCTCTTAAGCTTAGAAACGGAGAAGAGCACCGCCCCTAGAGCCAGAAATGACTAGCTCGCATCTGGGGGAGGTAGACTACATTGGTAGACTACATTGCCTTTTTTGTATGCAAACAAAGTGACTTGTTCTATTTGAGGTTAATCGATAGAGCATTCTGAAGTCATGGAAGAACCACAAAACATTGTTTAGTTAACAAATACTAAAGATAATGACTACTGTGTAGTCTGTTTTGAGAAACTGATGTATGCCAAAAGAAGTAGCTGTATTATTTGAGTAGGCTGCTGTCCAATTTGTTATATGGGAGTGAAAGTTGAGTATATCAGGAAAAAATATACAAATAAGTTGAATACAGCTGGAATTGAAAAAGGGTATCAGGTGATATTTTGTCATTTTTCCATTGATCAGCTTTTTTATGAGCCTCAACAGCACTTGTTTTGTGGAAATACAGTATAATTAGATTATATTGGTCAAATATCAGAATTTTATTTCATTATTAAATGTAGTTTCTGAATAGAATACAGTGGTAACATTTAACTGTTTGTACTGAAGGGAAAAAGGAGCATTTACATCTGGCAACCACACCTTGAGTCATTCTGGATTTTAGAGTCACGGTATGGTGCATTAATTTCTCAGTTTGTAATTTGCCAGCTGCATTTAATGGAACCAATTTTCATTACATCTGTTCTGTGGTTCAAAGAGCTGTTTTAGTTGCCAAAGGGGGACAGCTTCATACACATTCAGAGTGGTGCTAATACTTCTCTTGAAGTAATAGATAACTGAGGAGGGAAAACAAACATTTTATATTTACTTAAGTAAGCTCTACATTCATGGTTTACTACTGTATGATTCAAAATTAAAAGTGTTGTAAAATCCATGCTTGGAAATCCATATTGATCATAGAAGATTTTAGTTCATATGATTTGAAAAGACAAATAATGTGAAATATGTTTATTATTTTGGAAAACTGTCATTTGAAATACATATTCAGTATTCAGTTTTCCTTAACAATTAGTTTTCTAGAATAATTAACATATTGCACATTGTTTGTCTTTTCAAATCATATGCACTTTGGGGGTGGATGTGGGTGAATCCTCCCAGTGTCAGAGGCCAGTTTTACTGCCGACTGTTTCAGACAGCAAAGCGTCGGAAGCAGGGAGTGAATGTGAAAGGGGATCCTCAGAGGAGGTCATGGCAGACAGCCCATTAGGAAGTAATTCATCATCATCATTATCCCCGCTGGATTCAGATGAAGAGACATTCATTGACGTACGCAGCTGCAGGGTCATGACTAGGAAAGAGCAACTGCGTAAATACTACAGGAGATAAGGGAGTTCACCTGGGGTTGGGTGTGGTTTGACTAATTAGGGTGTAGCCCCTAATTAGTCAAACTACACCCAACCCCAGGTGAACTCCCTTATCTCCTGTAGTATTTACGCAGTTGCTCTTTCCTACACCCACTCAAGACCCAAACAGAATCCTTATTGGATATTCTAACTTGTGTAGCACACTAAGAAACTTTTTTATACAGAACTTGCCAGTCAGGAATCGACAGTCCATTAGATCACATTGGTACGATCTCGAGTGTTCTCGTTCAAAAAAGTCACTAAGAGCAGTCATGCGTTTGGTCCAAAGAAATCCTACACCAAGTAAACATGCAAAGATGTTAAAGCTCAGACGCAACTACAAGAAACTAATAGCTAATAAGAAAGCTCAATATACAGCCGCAGTCTGGTCTAAGCTTGAAAATGCAGCAAAAGGGCCCAACCCAGCTATATTTTGGAATCTTGCATCTGGCTTGTTGAACGAGCGTAGGCTCCTACTTGATATTCCCATCCCAGCCTCAATTTGGGAGGATTTCTATACCACCTTATTTGCTACCCCTGAGCAAGATAACTCAGGAAAGATGATGACTCAGCCCCGGATCCTTGATAATCTTCCTACCTGGAAACCTGTTACAGTGACAGAAATTAAATGCATTATACAGTCACTGAAACCCAGTAAGGCACCAGGTGAGGATTTCCTGCCTCCTGAACTTTTTAAGACACATAGTGACTGGTGGGCTCCACTATTGGCAAGCCTGTTTACATACATAGACAAGACCGGCCACATCCCAGCAGGATGGGAACTTTCCATTGTAGTTCCCATACATAAAAAAGGAGACAAGGAAGATCCAAAAAACTATAGACCCATAAGCCTGATCGATATAACAGCTAAGATGTATGCAAAACATCTCTTGAGGAAAATAGAGGACTGGGTAATTGAGAAAAATATAATTGGGGAAGAACAGGCCGGGTTCAGACACGAACATTCTACAATAGATAACTGCTTTGTGTTACATCATCTTATTACCAAATATACAACTGATGGCAAACATTTATTTACTTCTTTTATAGACCTTAGCGCAGCATTTGACTCTATAAACAGAGACATCTTATGGAAGAAGCTGGCCAAGTTAAACATGGAACCCAGATTACTATTCCTGATAAAGGCCCTCTACACAAACACATGTCTGAAAGTCCGTACCGGGGTCAGTGGCTCTCTTACTCAGAGCATCCCCACCTATAAAGGAGTCAGACAAGGATGCATCTTGGCCCCAACGTTGTTTAACCTTTATGTCAATGACATTCCAGGATTTCTCCAATCCACAGACCTGCACATGCCAAAGATCCTCAACAGACATATTAACATCCTTCTATATGCTGACGACATGGTTCTGATGGCACATTCCCAAGTAGGCTTGAGAAGACTGATGAGGAAATTTAGTGATTATTGTGCTCTTAACTACTTGAACATTAATAAGCACAAATCCAAAGTGGTGGTTTTTGGGAAAAGACGAGTTAAATATAACTGGTATTTAGATGGGGAGCCTATAGAACAAACAGACAGATTCAATTACTTAGGGGTGGTTTTTACAGATACAGGGCCCTGGGCCAATCATTTTAAACAAAGTTCTATGAAGGCCACAGCACGCTCTAAAACGTTAATTAAATTACTTAGTTATAACCACCCAAGCTCCCTGCTCCCAATTCTGAAGGTCTATAAAGCAAAAACCGCACCTGTGCTAACATATGGTGCGGAATTGTGGGGCCTGTTAAAGGCTGCACCACTAGAACAAAACCAAGCATGCTTTCTAAGAACCATCTTGGGGACCGACAGAAATACATCCGCAGCAGCAGTAAGAGCTGAAACTGGCATCCATTCCATCTACAGTTTAACAGTTATTAAAGTCTTCAACTATTGGTGGAGGATTCTCCCAATGGAACCTGACAGACTCCCAAAAATGTGCTTAGAAGAACAGATGGGCACACCCAAACCCACTACATGGGTCAACCAGCTCGCTCAAAGCACCCTATATCTCGGTTTCTCAATGCAACACCTGCTTTCAGCTGGACATCAGGCCAAGGAAATATTTAAACAAAGAGTTTTAGATGTTAATGCACAAATTGATATGGAGGTACTTTCTAAGTGCAGGTCACTGAAATGGTTAGCCAAGAACAAAAGAGCCTTTCAACTAGAAAAATATCTGACAATGGGTCTGACCCAATACCATAGAACAGCACTCACTAGAGCAAGATTTGAGCAGTTAGATTCTATGGTTAGATACGGACGATTCCACCAAGTACCATATTTTGAGAGAACATGCATTTGCGGTGCACCAGAAATAGAAGACATTGCACATGTGCTACTCAATTGTAAACTATACTCTTCAGTAAGACCTCAGTATTTACAGCCCCTACTTGACAAAATCATACACTGGGACTGTAATAAACAATTATCATTTTTTCTTCAGGGTACAAATATATATGTAGTTTCTAGAACCGCTAAGTTTATAGTCAGGGCTGTACAGATGAGAATACGTTTTATAGAACATATTGGGGTGGCATGCAAAGGAGATGAACTTACTTAAGAATATTTTATATCAGTATCTTAGTTTTGTTTAATATAATCCTTTGCACGAGTTATATTCTCATGTTTTACTACTCAATTTTAGCTTATTATACTGCATTTTAACTTATTATTTATTCAAATTCCCTCTATTTTAGCCAATTTTACTGTATTTTAACCAGTCACAGTTTTATGATGACCGATGTGGTCCTTTTTCTTGCTTTGATATGGTCGATTGACTAATCAAATAAAGTTGATATTGATATTGTATTGATATTGACTAATTAGGGCTACTGTTAAATTGGCAGTGTTCTGGCCTCTGAGTATGGAAGTTTATCTTTTCAGGGAAAGAGGAAGTGGCTTTTGTCTCAGGATTCTCCAAGGACTCTCTTTGCATTGATACCAGGACTCTGAAACTAAACCATAGTCAAGTGTGTGAGTTGAAAACATTTGAAGGAGAGTGGCTGTGATGTCTTCACAGCTGCTTGTTAATTGCTTTGTGTTTGTTTATTGTTTTTCACCGCGTTCAAGTCTGTTGCTTTGGAAGTGAGCCCTTTGACTACCAAAAGAGTGTTTTGCTTCTCTTTTACTTTAGATAAAAACAGTGTTCTTGACTTTTCAAGTGTGTGTGTCTGACTTTCTACCTTTGCACTTAATTGGGGGCTCGTGCCATGAGCCCGGCAGAACAGTGTATAGGAAAAAAAATCATGTATCTAGACACTTTTGGTACTGCATTATAGAATAGGCCAGATTTGTTTTAGGATCTCTTATGGCTTGTGCATACTTTTAATTCTCATAAAATCTGTAGTAATTGTATAAATGCAAGGTCCCAAAATGACAGCTACTTTCAATAAAAGAAAAAGGGGTTCTCTCATGGGCCACGAAAAATTTGAAATATTCTACTATACTTTGAAGCTCTAAACATCAGCCATGTGAGAGTTATAAAGCATTAATCCTGAAAAGTTTTCACCTGACAATCATAAAATAGTATACCTATGTGTAAAGTGACTCAATTTTACTTCCTCAGGCAATGTCTTTTTAAAAGAAGCTTCAGAAATACTATGCATCATGTCATATTGAAAATATGATCTTGGAATGGCTAAATCTATTTGAAATCATTGACGTCTATATTATAATGTATTTATGTGAAAAGTTTCAATGACATTTTTAACAACAGCAAGACTTCCTGTATTGCAAATTATATTTTAGCTGAAATAGCTACTTAAATTAAACTTAGCAATTAAATAAAATAATTAAAATTGTCCTATCACTTAAAAAATAAGAGTAGCAGTAGTAGTTTAGGAACATTTCTATTTACAGCTAACAGGGGAAATAAAAGTTTCTGAGCAAAACATTTTTGCTCAGGACCCCCAAAAGAAGATGAAGTAGTTGAAGTTTCTATCTCTTCTATAATATTCTCACTTATTGAAAAAGATAATATTAATTTTACAGTTGAAGAAATGTAAGTACAATATTCCTTGTAGAATACATTCTTATAGACTGTTAGAAAATCTAGAGAAGTGATGGCAAATCTTTTTTTTCCTTGGGTGCTAAAAGTGCACACCTATGCACTATTGCATGCATCTGCATGCCCACACCCATAATTCAATGCCTCTGAACCCCATCCCATACACATACATGCATGACCCCCACACACTGCCCCACCCCATACATAAAGCTCCTGCTCCCCAGTTTCACGCCTTTCAGTGGGCCTGGTAGGCCTGTTTTTCACTTTCCCCAGGCACCAAAGGCTTTCTTGGAGCCTGGGGGGTAAAAACGGCCTCCCCCACCACCTGGAGGTCCACCAGAGGCCAAAACGCCCCTCCCCGAGCCTCCACGCAAGGCAAAAATCAGCTATAGCTGCTTTAGGGCAATGGCTTGCGTGCAGGCAGATATGGCTCTGCATGACACTTGTGGCATGCTTGCCATAAGTTCGCCATCACAGATCAAGAAGATCCAAACAGTGAGGTAGTCCTTTCCACTGTTATGAACTTTTGCATCACAAGGTCATTGAACATGAAACTAAGAGGAAGAAGTTTTGCATTTGCCAAAAAAATGTTTTATATACTTTGTATCCCATTTGGTTTGCTATTCAGAAGCTAAACTCAGAAAGCCAAATTTTACTTATTTAAACAGATTAAATTTATGGAGGTGTGTGTGTGTGGGTGGGTGGGTCTTGACATATTCAGGTTTCAAACAAGAGAACATAGTTGCTTATAATATGATCACAAAGTTCATTTATGTAGAGTATGAAGAGTGTTGATCCTAGAACACTGCCTTGAGGAATACTACTGTTGACAGGAGCAGGATTTGATATGGCACTTTCTATTTTGACTACTTGTTGTCTCTTAGACAGGAATGCGGTTATCCAATTATGTAGGGGTTCAGAGATGCCATGGATTTTAGTTTCAGAAGTAGTTTTCCATGTACTACTGAATCAAAGGCTTTACAGAAGTCTATGTAAATTGTGTCTATTGTTTTACCCTGATCAAGTTGAGCGGTCCATATGTTTTTGCAGTGTAAGAATTGCAGATTACAGGATAATTTTTTCCTGAACCCAAATTGTTTATTGGAGAGTAGGTTATTAGTTTCTAAGTGGAGTGTAATGTGGATTGGTTTATGATTGATTCCATGACTTTGCAGGTGACACAACCCAAAGAGATTGGTCTGTAATTTTCAACATTAGTTGGATCTCCTCTTTTGGAGATAGGGATGACTGTGGCTAGTGACCATAAGTAAGGAGCTAGTCCTGAAGACTTTTTAAAAAATTATGCTTAGAAGTTGTGGAGAACTTTTTAAAGAAATATGTACATAGTCCATTAGGTTCAATAGATAGAGATGGCTTTAGGTGGCATAATATCTTTTTTATGTAAAATGTAAAATCAATTTGCATTAGACCACTGAAGTTGACTGTGGTACAACTAGGAAATATTGGACATGAGCCATTGCTGTTTACAAAGATTGAGCTGAAGAATGTGATAAAGAGATTGGCTTTAACTGTTTCATTGTTGTAATCTTTACCATTTGGTCTTTTAAGATCCTGACCAACTGGTGTCAGTTCACATAAAGGGCTTCTGCTTGCTTCTTTGCTCTTTCTCTTTGTGCGCATTTGTGTACCCATAAATATAAGCATGTACCTTTAGTAGTAATCATTTTTGTAAGATAATTTCAAGGAGTGGGATGGATCTTGAGTCTTTCAGTTGGTTGTTTACAAAATTATAGAAGGCACATGTGCACTTGTTCTTGATTGATGTGATAATTGGTGCACTCAGTCTTTATTTGGTGACAGATATTTGTAGCAGTTTTTAAAGTTTGCAACATAGCCTGTTTCATTTTTTTGCCAAAGAGATCTTTTTTGGATTGGAGCTTCCTTATTTTTATGGGTAATTTATTCTTCTTGGTTTTGGTGATTATTAGTGGTACATATAATTTAATGACTCTTTAGATTTCAAACAAAAATATATTGTAGTAGTCTTCGGCCAGAGAATAGTGTATGCCAATCAAGTGATGAGAGGTCGGCGTCTATTCTATTCTATTCTATTCTATTCTATTCGTCTAGTCATCTATTATTCTGTCTTGTTATGTTCTATTCTATTAAAAAGAAAGTTTCAGAGATATGCATTTTTTCCATCGAGAACATCCCTTTTCCTATTATTCACAGCTAGTCTTTATCAAGAGATTTATACTTCACATTATTTCTTTGATCAGAACACAAAAAGAAAATAATGCATCCTATATGTTTTCATTATATTAGCATTTATTTTATTTTAGTATCTCCTTGAGAATACTGATGTATTAAGGTTTTTCTTAAACATCCGAAGAAGCGATTAAATCTTCACGTTGATCTGATGTCAGTTCACATAAAGGGCATCTGCTTGCTTTCTTTGTGTGTGCATTTGTGTACCCATAAATATAAGCACGTATCTTTAGCAGTAATCATTTTGTAAGATAATTTTAATGTAAAACAGATAGTTGTAAAGCTGAATTCCATCAAAGCTAACAGTCATGCTTCTCTCAGAATGAAGTTTCCTAATTATGGCAATTAAGATGACTTCTAAATCCACGTTGCTATCTTGCTTTCTTGTTGTGGTTAAAATTGTTCTTTGGTCGTGTTAAAACAACTTTAAAGCAATTAGCTTTACATCATTTATGCCCTTTTCTCATCTCTGCCCATTTCTCACTGTGTCTTAATAACTATTTCCACAATGGCTGTGTTCCATGACAATTACTGGCTTCTCACTGTTATCTTAGGAATTGGATTCATCTATGGATATCAGACCAAAACATAAATATGCATGTCTAATTTTTATGAGCTAGAATAAAACATATGCTTAAATGTAATAATATTTAGCACTGCTTATGATAATAATTAAACAGGTGTAGATTAGGAGAAAAGGCAGAATTGATTTAACTTACACCTAGTTCACTCTCAGCATATGGTTCTAATTAATATTCATTCTGCTGTTTCTGAAAGCTATATACTGTAAGTAAGAAACATTTTGCCACCAAGGGTTGAAAGTATTAATTAGTGGCTAATTAATTAGTTACATATGAAATTACAAAATAGTTATGCAGAATGTGTGAACCATGCATTTATAAGATTTACATACATTTCTCACGTTTGTGTCACAAAATTATGGGTATTTTCTTGCAAGAAAAAAACACAATATGTTTTATTCCTAGACTTCAGCCTACTTGAAAGTAATATTTCCCTCTTAATTTATATTGGTGCATATTGTTATACAAATGCTTCTTTTTATATCATTTTATACTGTATCATTTGAATACAGTAATATTACTATAGAATCATTTTTAATGTATTAGAGTTTTGCTAAGATTCAGTCTCCAAAATATTTTTAGGAGAGCACTGAATACCAAAGTAGGTAGGTCTGCAACAGTTTAAACCAGCCATGCAAAAGATGTACATGTACAAAAATGCAACATTTAAATTTTCACAAACTCGAAAGCCACACTAAAGTACCACACTGCTCTTTTACAAAGATGTTCTAGTAATTATACCCCTTGATAGGCTGTAATAATTCATATAAATAGGAAGCGTTTGTTGCCTTCATTGCTTTCTATCAGCGTGGATCATTTTCTTAGTTCAATCTGATTGAGAAAAGTATAAACAAAAATAAAGGTGCAAATAGTGCCCCAGACTTTCAATATAAATTCACATTTTGAACCTTGTTTTGCACTTTTCTATGTTTTCCTTTCAATACTCCGAATTTAATATTATTTCCAGTCTTCTTAAACAACAGCTTTCTTTCAAATTTCTTCTCAAAATGCTTTAATAGTCTCAGTCTCCATTTAGGGCTTGTGTTTAAACTGTTCTTTCACTTTTCCCCCATACCAAATAAGCTTCTAATTCTTCACTGGGGTGTCTTCCAAGTTCTTTAAACAAGAATATATATTCTGTAATATATATTGACCAGTCAGTCACCCAATGTCAGCACTCCACTCAATTCACCACTCCTACACAAATCTCTTTTTGGTTGCCCCAGCTTGGGGCAACCGAATGGCTGCCATGGCCACTGCTCCCTACTGCCAGTTTGAAGAGCTTTATCTCCAATATCCGAGGGATGCCTACCCCTCTTGGTCTTCCAAGATGCCTCTCCTTCTTCTCTGTTTTCAGGACAGATCTGGCCCGAAGACCTCGTGACAAGGGTTTGTCAGCCTGGAATTTCACTGGGCTCATCAGAGCCAGCTATTTCCAGACTGTATTGCTGCGACACTTCTGGTTTCCCTCCTTAGGGTGGGATTCTTGCTCACTCTTTTAGGCAACTAAATATTTTGGAATGTCTTTCCCAACCTGTTGCCCATCAGGAATGCTAAATTACCACTTACACATTTATAATTCATGAATAAAACATTGATTTTTTTAATTAAAAAATTGCTTTGTGTTTAAAACAATTAGAAATAAACACAATATTATAAATTTGATACAGAATGCAAAAACTCTGATGACAATAAACTTCAAAGTCTGTGGGTTCATATAAAATCAATTGCAATGAATACATTTCATTGAAATCTAAATAAGTTACATAAAACTTATGTAACTCCTGTTAACAGGAGATGTTCCTGAGGATTGGAGAATGGCCAGTGTTGTGCCTATCCACAAGAAGGGCAGTAGAGATGAAGCTGGTAACTACAGGCCAGTTAGCTTGACATCAGTTGTAGTTAAAATGATGGAGACTCTACTCAAAAAGAGGATAAATCAGCATCTAAAAAAACAATAACTTATTGGACCCAAATCAGCATGGCTTTACTGAAGGCAAATCGTGTCAGACTAATCTCATTGAGTTCTTTGACTATGTCACAAAGGTGTTGGATCAAGGTGGTGCCGTGGATATTGCCTATCTGGACTTCAGCAAAGCCTTTGATACGGTTCCACATAAAGAGCTGATAGATAAATTAGTGAAGATTGGACTTAATCCCTGGATAGTTCAGTGGATTTCAAGCTGGCTGAAGCATAGACATCAGAGAGTTATTGTTAATGGCGAGTATTCTGAGCAGAGTCAGGTTACAAGCGGTGTGCCACAAGGGTCTGTTCTGGGTCCTATTCTTTTTAATATGTTTGTGAGTGACATAGGGGAAGGTTTGGTAGGGAAGATTTGCCTATTTGCCGATGACTCTAAAGTGTGCAATAGGGTTGATATTCCTGGAGGGGTCTGTAATATGGTAAATGATTTAGCGTTACTAGATAAATGGTCAAAGCAATGGAAACTGCAGTTTAATGTTTCCAAATGTAAAATAATGCACTTGGGGAAAAGGAATCCTAAATCTGAGTATTTCATTGGCAGTTCTGTGTTAGCAAAAACTTCAGAAGAGAAGGATTTGGGGTAGTGATTTCTGACAGTCTCAAAATGGGTGAACAGTGTGGTCGGGCGGTAGGAAAGGCAAGTAGGATGCTTGGCTGCATAGCTAGGGGTATAACAAGCAGGAAGAGGGAGATTGTGATCCCCTTATATAGAGCGCTGGTGAGACCACATTTGGAGTACTGTGTTCAGTTCTGGAGACCTCACCTACAAAAAGATATTGACAAAATTGAACGGGTCCAAAGACGGGCTACAAGAATGGTGGAAGGTCTTAAGTATAAAACGTATCAGGAAAGACTGAATGAACTCAATCTGTATAGTCTGGAAGACAGAAGGAAAAGGGGGGACATGATCGAAACATTTAAATATGTTAAAGGGTTAAATAGGGTTCAGGAGGGAAGTGTTTTTAACAGGAAAGTGAACACAAGAACAAGGGGACACAATCTGAAGTTAGTTGGGGGAAAGATCAAAGGCAACATGAGAAAATATTATTTTACTGAAAGAGTAGTAGATCCTTGGAACAAACTTCCAGCAGACGTGGTTGGGAAATCCACAGTAACTGAATTTAAACATGCCTGGGATAAACATATATCCATCCTAAGATAAAATACAGGAAATAGTAAAAGGGCAGACTAGATGGACCAAGAGGTCTTTTTCTGCCGTCAGTCTTCTATGTTTCTATGTTTCTAAAACTTGCTTGTGGGAATTAAATTTTGCAGTTACTCAATGAAAACTACACTTTGTAACCCACAGTACACAGTACAGTGGTTCCTCTACTTAAGAACTTAATTTGTTCTGTGACCAGGTTCTTAAGTAGAAAAGTTTGTAAGTCGAAGCAATTTTTCCCATAGGAATCAATGTAAAAGCAAATAATGCATACAAACCCATTAGGAAAGAAATAAAAGCTCAGAATTTGGGTGGCAGGAGGAGGCTGAAGAAGATGAGGAGGACAGTCGCTGCCAAAGGAAGAAGGTGAAGTGAGGGAAAAATCCAAAACTTTAAGGCTTAAAAAAAAAAAGAGGTGCTCTGAGGCGGTGGGGAGGAGCACACGCCTCTCATATACCTGGCGCAAGGCTGCCTTCCATACACTCTGCGCTAGAGAGAGAGAAACCCAGGGGAATTGGTAGAAAATTGGTCGGGCCTTCGTGCTGTTCTCAAATTTCCTGGGAAATCTTTCCAGGCTTGGGCCCTTAAGTAGAAAATGGTTCTTAAGAAGAGGCAAAAAAATCTTGAACGCTTGGTTCTTATCTAGAAAAGTTCTTAAGTAGAGGCGTTCTTAGATAGAGGTACCACTGTACATTTATGCTTGCTTGCTTGCTTGCATGGACAAATGCATTGTGCGATATCTACAAAGCCAAAGGTTGACTGCAGCTCATTTGGGATTCTTGCTTTGTCATGATAAGATATGATTTATTAAAAATCAACATGAAATCAATGTTATTTATAGTTATAAGCACTGAAAAGCCATGTACAGTGGTACCTCATGATACGAACTTAATTGGTTCCAGGAGGAGGTTCGTAAGGTGAAAAGTTCGTAAGACAAAACAATGTTGCCCATAGGAATCAATGGAAAAGCGATTAATGCATGCAAGCCCAAAACTCAGAAACCCGGAGGGAGGGCCGTCATTGCCGAAGGAGGCTGGAGCCTCCCGTTCTCCCCACCCCACCCCCCTTCGCCGCCGCTCATATCCTGGGTTTAGCGCTGGGGAGGGTGACAGGCTGCCGTTCTGCTCCCCCCAGCACAAAAGAAAAAACTTCCCAGAAAAAACTTCCCAGAAAAAACTTCGTAGCGCTGCTACTGAATGAGGCTGCAGCCTCCCGTTCTTCCCTCCCCCCCCACTCGCCACCGCTCGTATCCTGGGTGAAGTTCTGGGGAGGGTGACAGGCTGCCGTTCTGCTCCCCCCAGCACAAAAGAAAAAAGTTCCCAGAAAAAACTTCGTAGCGCTGCTACTGAATGAGGCTGCAGCCTCCCGTTCTTCCCTCCCCCCCACTCGCCGCCGCTCGTATCCTGGGTGAATTTCTGGGGAGGGTGACAGGCTGCCTGTTCTGCTCCCCCAGCACAAAAGAAAAAACTTCCCAGAAAAAACTTCGTAGCGCTGCTACTGAATGAGGCTGCAGCCTCCCGTTCTTCCCTCCCCCCCCACTCGCCGCTGCTCGTATCCTGGGTGAAGTTCTGGGGAGAGTGACAGGCTGCCTGTTCTGCTCCCCCCAGCACAAAAGAAAAAACTTCCCAGAAAAAACTTCGTAGCGCTGCTACTGAATGAGGCTGCAGCCTCCCGTTCTTCCCTCCCCCCCACTCGCCGCCGCTCGTATCCTATCTATCTATCTATCTCTCCCTCTCTCTATCTGTCCATCTATCTATCTATCTATCTATCTATCTCTCCCTCTCTCTATCTGTCTGTCTATCTATCTATCTATCTATCTGTCCATCTATCTATCTATCATCTATCTATCTATCTATCTATCCCTCTCTCTATCTGTCTGTCTATCTATCTATCTGTCCAACTATCTATCTATCTATCTATCTATCTCTCCCTCTCTCTATCTGTCTGTCTATCTATCTATCTGTCATCTATCTATCTATCTATCTATCTATCTATCTACAGTACTGTATCTATCTCTCTCTCTATCTATCAGGGTGACAGGCTGCCGTTCTGCTCTCCCCAGCACAAAAGAAAAAACTTCCAAGAAAAAACTTTGTAGCGCTGCTACTGAATGTGGCTGCAGCCTCCCGTTCTTCCCTCCCCCCCACTTCAGATGACAGACAGACAGATAGACAAACAGATAGAGAGAGGGATAGATAGATAGATAGATGATAGATAGATAGATAGATAGACAGATAAATAGACAGACAGATAGAGAGAGGGATAGATAGATAGATAGATAGATAGATAGATAGATAGATAGATAGACAGACAGACAGACAGACAGACAGATAGATAGACAGACAGATAGAGAGATGGAGAGATAGATAGAGATAGATAGATAGAGAGAGATAGATAGATAGATAGATAGATAGATAGATAGATAGATAGAACTTCACCCAGGGTACGAGCAGCGGCGAGTGGGGGGGGGAGGGAAGAACGGGAGGCTGCAGCCTCATTCAGTAGCAGCGCTACGAAGTTTTTTCTGGGAAGTTTTTTCTTTTGTGCTGGGGGGAGCAGAACAGGCAGCCTGTCACCCTCCCCAGAACTTCACCCAGGATACGAGCAGCGGCGAGTGGGGGGGGAGGGAAGAACAGGAGGCTGCAGCCTCATTCAGTAGCAGCGCTACGAAGTTTTTTCTGGGAAGTTTTTTCTTTTGTGCTGGGGGGAGCAGAACAGGCAGCCTGTCACTCTCCCCAGAACTTCACCCAGGATACGAGCAGCGGCGAGTGGGGGGGGGAGGGAAGAACGGGAGGCTGCAGCCTCATTCAGTAGCAGCGCTACGAAGTTTTTTCTGGGAAGTTTTTTCTTTTGTGCTGGGGGGAGCAGAACAGGCAGCCTGTCACTCTCCCCAGAACTTCACCCAGGATACAAGCGGCGGCGAGTGGGGGGGGAGGGAAGAACGGGAGGCTGCAGCCTCATTCAGTAGCAGCGCTACGAAGTTTTTTCTGGGAAGTTTTTTCTTTTGTGCTGGGGGGAGCAGAACGGCAGCCTGTCACCCTCCCCAGTGCTAAACCCAGGATACGAGGGGCGGCGAGGTGGGGGAGAGAACGGGAGGCTCCAGCCTCCTTCGGCAGCAGCATTGGCAGCCCGGCTTTGTATTTTCGGCAGAGAATTGAGGGGCGGGGCTGCGGGAAATGAATTGGAAATCCCCTGGGGTAGTCTCAAGGCAGGAGAATCCCTGCATCAGTAAGTTTGCGCACCCGCAGTTAGAGAGGCCATGGACCCGGGCTCGTGTTCGTAAGAAGAAAAAAGTTCGTAAGAAGAGGCAAAAAATTTCTGAACCCCGGGTTCGTATCTCGGGTTGTTCGTAAGACGAGGGGTTCGTATCATGAGGTACCACTGTATTTCATAATTTTTAAAAAACCATCTTATCAAAAAATTAGTAACAGAAATCCTAGTATAATGTCATATTTTAGAAAATATATTATATTTCTTTTTCTAGTATGTATAAATAAGATAAATAAGTACACTTCTGAATTTTATCATAAATAATATAAACTGACTGTAATTGATATAGCATATTATTAAGTATTGTTGTCAAGCAGCATTATTTTAAAAATCCTTCAATTGTTTATGCATGGATGGTATCATTTAATAAATTTATATAAAATCCCATTGTAATGTAAATTAACTAGAACCATTTGAATTTTATTCTTGCTCTAGTGCTTCCTCCTTAAATTGTTAAACAAAAGACTTCTGCAGTGATTTATAAACAGTATGTAACACAATACATTTAGATAGATTTAATTAGCTTTCCAATATATATCCATGTTTTGATAGTGTTTCATAAGATTTCTTCTACCACAAGTACTAACAAAGATTATTAACTTCTGTTTTTATTTTCCAACCCCCAAAATGAAAATATTAACAGCTTTTTCCTATGAATATTACAGATAACTATGTAAAACAAACATCTTCTTAGATGTCATAAGTAACTGCTATAATCTTGTGCTCTGTATAACTAAAATATATCTAATTTCATGCCAAACTTCATTATTTCTGTCACATTCACAGAAAACAGAATGGCGTTCTACTTATTTGTATCTTAGCAAATTAGAAATGTTAACTATCAACTGCTGCAGGTTCCTAATTTTATTGAAATATAACATGGACATTCATCTGGTGCAGTTGTAAGAACTGCTCAATATGAATCTGAAATGTTCAGTTTGGGTTGAAATCTTGGGGGAAGAAAAGTTATATATCCTGGCTTTTTACATATATACATGTAGCCTTCCAGTTTTTCCAATATCATTTTTTCATTGGTCTGGCAATTAATAAATAACATTAATAAATTTGTTCTCTTCTTATCTGATGCATGACAAGTTGCTAGGTTCTTTAATACAAACAACATAAGATAAGGTATTGTTTCTGATATTTTTAACCGAAAATACAAGAGCAAATGCATGAATACTGCATCTGATACAGTTCAGTAGGATAGATTGTGTAGTTCAAACTGAGGTGCAGAATTATACTACTACATATTTCTGTTTTCCCTTCATGTGACTCAAGATTTATCTATGGATGTAGATGAGAAGAAAGGAGGAATGATAAGTACTTTCTACTCATTCAACAAACTTTTGGGAGGACAGGAGAATAACAGCATCCCCCCCCCCCATGAAATGACTTTAGTGCTTGGATTCAGTTTTTGAACTATTTTTTTTCCAGATCAAATTAGGGTTATAAAGCTGTTGGTTCATTTATTATTGGGGAAAACTGTACCAACTTAGTGAAGCAAGAAAATTACCTCAAAAGCTTACAAGATTTATAATGCTTAGGAAACAAAACAAAGCAAAACAAAACAAAAAAAGGCAATTCAAAACCTAATGAGACATTTTAGGCCTCATTTACATCTATAACCTGACCCATTTTTGCAAAGTGTAATTTGGTAATTTACATACTAAATGCTAGTAATTTATTCATCCTTAATCAAAAATATGAGATTATTAATACTATAGCACAAATAACATTATTGTTAATTTCATATTGTCACATATATAAAATGGCTATTTTTATGCATCTATATATATTACACACAATATATTTAATTGAAACTAAAATTTTATTCAAAACACCTTAGAGTGCTTCAGTATCAGATACTATATTACATTAATAGTTGTAAAAATTACCAGTATTTTATAGGAGAGGATATTTAAGAAGATGTTGTTCAATAAGAGTGTGTTTGTATTTGTGTTTGTGTTTGTGTGTGAAAGAAATCTATTATTAATTTGATTTAAAGTCTAACACTTGGATCTGGCAATAAATCTCTCTTGCAAACTTGCTGGCCAACTGTCCACGTGACAGTGCATCAGCCATGCCATACTCCACTCCGGACACATGGCGTGCCGTAAACAATGTGTTGAGAGTAAGGCACCTGCTAACAAAATAGCTAACTAGGCATATAATGCGCTCATTCTTAGACGATAGAAAGTTAATTATATGGATTACCGCTTGATTGTCACACCAAAATTGCACTGTCCTGTCCACAAACTCCTCCCCTCATATCTCAACTGCAATCACAATGGGAAAGAATTCCAGGAATGTGATATCCCTGCAAATGTCACCGGCTAACCTGTCCCGTGGCCATGTGGAGTGGCACCAACTGTCGTCCAGCACCACTCTGAAACTGTACTTACCTGCAGCATCCAATTGCACCTGCAGCTCTGCTTTTAGCAGGCACTCCTGCCTCCAAAAGGACACCATGTTGTGGCAGGACAGGAAGTCCAGCCCCATCACAAGGTCCTTCCTGGACCCCTGACCAAGTTGCACTCTATGGTGTGGCTTTGTCAGTCCTTTCATCACCGAAAATAACCTCCTGGTGAAAGCTCTACCCGGTGCCACCACCCGGCAGGCAAAATTCAACAACCCGGCTATCTCTCGGACTTGTCTTAGCGTCACTTTTTTGGCCTCTAAAGCCTCCCTTTATCTGCACTCAGAGTTTGTCTAATTTATCCTTCAGGAGCCTGCAAATTTGCCTAATGGAATCGAGCTCAATCCCTAGGAAAGTGATTGTCGTGGAAAGACCCTCCGTCTTTTCATGGGCCAGGAATACCTCCAGCTCCATGCAAAAAGCCCCAAACATGCCCATTAGTCCCCTGCATCGATTATCCCTAGGCGGTCCCACCAGCAGGAAGTCATCCAAATAGTGTACAATTGTTGCTGACCCTGTCCATTGCCTGTGTGCCTATTCCAAAAAGGAGCTGAAATACTCAAACAGCACACATGAGATGGAGCAACCCATAGGCAGAGCCCTGTCTATGTAGAAACCACCCTCGAAACAAAATCCTAATAGCTCGAAGTCGTCAGGTTGAACCGGTAAGAGCCTGAAAGCTGACTTGATGTCACATTTTCCCATAAGAGCAGGCCCGAATCATTCAGATTGCAGTGTCAAATGATATGTACCTTACTGACGTCTAGGCCTCGGGGATGAAATCAATTACCGATTCCCTCACTATCCACAGCTGCCCTCAGCTTAAAACCCTCATTGTACTGCAACCAGGCTGAACCCTCGAATTCAAAGTGGGTCTTGATAATTGTCTCCATATACTTAATCATGTCCCTGGCCTGGCTGGTGTCCTTTTCCATTTTTATATAAAAATAGGTTAGGAATGCGTAAAGCCACGAACTCAGGTTCCTCTCAACCTTGGTCTTTTTAGGACGATCTGATCCCCCTTCCTCATCCTTTTCCTTTTGGGGTATATCTCTGTTAATCAGAGCAAATAAGTCTATGTATTCCCCTTTCCATATCCTTTCTTTTGTGGAAGGGTGCAAGTGAAATCCCAGCTTGGTGGGGGAGTAACTCCATGGGATAGCCTTCAGTCATACCTCTGCCACAGGTTCATCCACTTCTTTTGTGGTCACTAGTGTACCCGTTTGCCTAGACTTCTGCCGTGCCTCACTCTCCATGCGCTCCCTACTATTTGTGTGCTGGCTTGTTTAGTTGTGACCTGGGCCCATACAGCAAGATGCCTGGCCCACACCTGGATGTACGTTGTGCTGGATTCTGGGCCCTGCTCCATGGGCCTCTCCTCCCCCTTTGAACCTTCCATTTGTTGTTGTGTCAGCAAGGACTCACCCTCGATGTATGTGTCCCACCTGTGGTTTCTGTGCTGCTAATCGGCTCTTCCTCATGGATGAGAGCCTATCCCCGCACGAGGACTGGGACCCTCTGATGGTCTGGCAGTTGATGTCGCGATTGAGCCTGATGTTGCCTTTAGCCTGCATTCAAGGGTGTTGCTCAGCTGAGCCTCCATGGCGTCCAGGTGCCCTAGAATCATGGAAAGGGCATGGGAGGGCAGGCTATATTCCTTCTGCCTGGCCCCTTTCCTCCCTCCTTCCTTCCTAAACTCATCCGCTTGCTTAATCTTATAGGATGGGGTCACCTTTCACTTGGGGCGTGTGGCCACTTCCCACCTCTTATGTTCGGGCTGTGCCTTCCTAGGAGCCATCTCTCTCTCTCTCCTTTGTCACCTGGGAAACTCTAGCCCTTCATCTTCCCTCCTACGCTGCAAGAACCAACGTGCGTGCAAGTACCTTTCTCCCCGATACAGAATAGAATTAGCCCACAGCCTCCAGCGTCCATGAAAAAACTATGGCGTATGAGAGCAGAGGATGGCCCTAAATGTAACTGGCTGGTACCTCTGCTCATCCAGACCACATGGCAGTGCTGCAGGCCCTTCCCCCCACTGGGCATTAAGGCCTTTCCAAGCCATTCAACCCAAGTGAATGTGCAGATTCTGCAAGATTGAGAGGCGGCTTTAAAAACCCAGCCTGTTCCTATGGTCCCCAAACTAAAAACCCGGGTTCAAGAGTTCAGAAATTGTTTGAAATCTGTGATTCTAAATTAAAGAAGTTGCTATCAAATGATAGGCCCAAGGAAAAAGGGGGCTATATCAGGATTATGTTTAAGCCCTGAGTGGTTAGAATTCCCTAGGCCCAATATTTACTACTTGACCTGGCTATATATTCCTAGGCCAGGCTTGCCTTAATCCACAATCGCTACGTTCTGTCTCAATCCTAATACCAATTTCCTTTTGCTTAGCTGCAGTGTAAATGCATTTGGCCCATAGAGAGATTAACAGCATTGGAAGGCCCCTTACTGGCTGTCTAAACCCAAACCCCTTCTCTAAGCAGAAGGCCCTCTATCTGCCTCCAGCTGTTGGCCCTTGCTATGAACAATTGGGGGGTGAATCCTCCACCATTTGAATAATGTGCACTATCGCTGGATTTAATGCCGGCTTCTTCCTCACTTCTCGCGCCCCCTTGTCTCCTCTGTACTCGCCCGGCTCAGTCCTCCGTTGTTTGCTGGTCATCTTTATGTTCCTCGGGTTGCTGGCCTTCTCCCACTGCCACATGCTCTTTCACGCATTCTGTCGCTATTGTCTGGTTTCTGTCTGCTTGGGAGGCTGGCGTGATGGAAAAGGAGGGGGTAGGCAACGTGTCACCCCTTTTATAAGGTCTCCTAAGACCACCCCCAGCCTCCAATGCACCTGCTATCATGTGAGATTGCCCACTCCCATGTCGGCAAAAACATTGGGGCCATACTTTTCTGGCCCCAACGCAAATTCTGGCCAGCCGTCAAACCAGCTGGCCTTTCAATTCCAACCAACAAATCATCTCTTTGCCCTGTGTATCCTCTGGAATGTGGGGACTCTATTTTCTCATCCTCACTGAGCACAGGCAGCTGCTCCCATTCTTTGACTGAAGATAATCTGCTGCAGCTGTGGCTCCCTCTGCTTGGAATCAGCCTGCTGGCCATCTCGTCATTCTGGCTGTGGCTGCTCCATCAAGCTGGAGCCCTCTGATCCCTGCTGCATGCTACATATACCCCTGAAATGATACCCAAACTGATATTGAAGGAAGATGAGACTGATGCCAATCAAACATAGGAAGGCCTAAATTATGGCAATAAGGCTCATCATGTAGAAATAGTTAACAAACGTGTGTGTGTGTGTGCGTGTGTTGTATGTGTGTATCCTCCAAGTGCTGATTTGCTATTCAGAGTAAATATATCATAGGTAATGAGGTGCCTGGAGACTACATACAGGTCACTATAAGAACATTTTTGGAGAACTTGGTTGATATAATCACTTGGTAGGATATGGTGCCATTTTCATGAGGAATTTGGCTTTTGGAAGGCTTTACAATGGAATGTGTATGCTTGGAGAATAATTCCACAAGAATCAAGTAGCAAAGTTAAACATGTTCAAAAAGGCATTATCATGATTCCAAGAATTACATTCAATTGATCAGAAGATGAAGATGTCCCTCTCAGTGGACAAACTGTACATCCCAATACAGTCATGCTTTGCTCTCATTAGACATAAAATGAAAAGGCAAATTCACAGAAAAAGAGCTGATTTATCTGGAGAAACTGATATTCCAGAAACCAGTATGGTTAGCTATATGTCAGTTTAAACTAAGGGAAAAAATAGTGAAAACCTAACAATGTTTTTAAAGAATGGTTGATCAACTCCAAATATCACCAAAAGCATCTTGAACATCTTTGTTCTTTAATAAAATATTTTATTTTTTAATTTGAAAATCAAACAGTAACAGTATACTGTACTTGTAATAATTTTGTTTCTCTGTTTAGATTATGAAATTACTCTAAAAAAATGAGGTCATGGGCTATCTAGTTATCTGATAAAAATGAATATATTGTGTCAAGTATAATCTTTAGTCAAACTTATAATATCTCCATAGAAATTGGAGGGAGTTTAGTTCTCTGTAACTCACTTAAAACATAAAGTTTCTGTTGGTATGTCTCGGTTAGGCTACGAGACCTTCGACATACGCTGAGCAGAGATTAAGGGAGAGTGTGGATGTGTGAGACAGCCAGTAACGACACAGACTTAGTATGCTAAACAAGTATTATTTACATATATACATATCTACAAGCACAAAGCAGAAATAATCAACAAACTGCACGTGGCAGCATGAAGCAGAAAAATTCTCCTCTCTCAAGGTGAAAGGCAAAAGGTGAATGAGCTATCCAGCGTCATCAACAGTAGAGAGTGCTGGCACTCTCTTATGGCTAGCCATCCAAAGTCCTTAAAGAGATATTACAACTGTAACAAATGCAAACTACAATAGGTAGTTTAACATACATGGCAATCCCAAATATCAATATGTACCATGTATTAACAGTTTCCAATTGTGTTATTTAAAAAAATCATTATCAATATATAGATCATCTGTATTCTTATTATTTACTTTTACATTTATTCCTACATTTTTAAAATTCTATGTCAGTAAATGAATAAATTTATGTTTATAGAGAATACTTTCTTATTAATATTTTTACCCTTAAACAGTTCCTTACTTTTAAGACTTATATTGAGAATGTAATCCAGCACTGATTTATTGAACTTGCTAGGATTATTCTCTGAGGGAAAATGTATGAGATAGTTTCGATTGCCTTATTGCTTAGAATTTTTCTTTCTCTGGCAAATACCCAGCATGCCAAACCTCCTTACAATAGCCACTCAGTAGCAAAATAGACATGTGCTGTGGTGGGTGGAATATTATGGAACTCTTGTTATAAAGCAATGGTACCCCACAGTGTGATTTGCATCATGCTGAGTGAGACGCCTACACTTTTCAGCAGTTGGCTTTGCGTCTGTAATTTATTGCTTCAGAAACCATTATAATAATGCAAGAAATGCTTCAGCAAGCGTGGAGGGAAGAACACATCACAGTCAGGCTGTAATAACTATTTAGACTATTTAAACTCACCCAGCTTGCTCTACAATAGAAAAACAGGCCCTATTAAATTATTTTATATATTTTATTACTATTTTGGCTTGGTTGTAGGTGAGATTGAACACCTTATTACATTTCTAAAGATAGAAATTTATGGAAATAATTGTTTGGAAATTATTGCGTTAGATATAAAAGCAAGTGGGAAGGACTTTGATTTTCACTTTGTAGATCTATGTTGCTTTGTAATCTAGCCACAAAAATGAGAGCTTGATTGAACTGGATCCATAAAGTAAATCTAGTGTCCTTTAAAGAACATTTAGAAGATTAACATGTTAATGTGCTTTTTGCTTGTAATATTAACTGAGACAAAGATGGTAAGATGTAAAGAATTTTGTTTAGATCTATTGCAACTGCAGATGCCTTAGTCTACATCATATGATGTCTGAAATTTCATTATTTCATCATTTCCTTTTTTAATTCCTCTATGCTTTTTCTAATACTACATCCCTTTTGTCTATGTATTCCTGATTATTATTTTCTTACTGATAAATGAAGCATACCATTGCATTTTGTATTTTATAATTTCATTGTTTCAACATGAAGATAACGGTTAAGATACTGGGCTTGTCATCTGGAAAGCCAACCGTCTGTGTTTGAGACAAAGTGTCACATGATGCGGTGAGCACCAGTCTTTCTCCTAGCTCCTGCTGACCTAGCAGTTTGAAAGCAGGCAAATGTAAGTAGATAAATAGGTACTGTTTTGGTGGAGAGGAAACAGCACTCCATGATGTCATGCTGGCCACTTGATTATAAAAATACCTACAGACAGTACTGGCTCATGGCCTCAAAATGGAGATGAGTGCTGTTGTATAGTCAGCAACAACTAGAAGAATAAAATCTGCAGGGACACCCAACTTGAAGATAGCATAAATGCATTCCTTTCCATGTGGCAATGAATAAAACTTCAGATGAGAAAGCATGCTGCTCTTCTCAGTTTTCAATATATACATAAATGCATTCTATTTCAATTGCACGTTAATCTGTATTTTTTAATCCAGGGTTTTTTTTTCATTTAGAATATATTGTTATACACATTTGTAAAACATGAATTTTGTACTTATCCCATAAATACAAAAACATTTTAACAAGTGCTTGCACAGTCAGCAAGATATTTAGACTGGAGTTAGCATTTTTGTCTATCTATTGAATCTTTTCCAAGAATCTGAGATAGACAGATGTGACTTTTTGACAATGTTAAAGGCATTATTGGAGCATATAATCTGTTCCATGTAAAGCTTCCTTTTGCAATTGATTGATGGTGGTTTTGTCAATGCCAATCATGGTCACAGGGTGCTCCAGTTGTTTTGTAATTGCATCTAAGCCATCTATTGTTATTGGAACTGTCTTTGCTTTCTTTTGCCACTATCACTTTATTCATATTTTCATATCTTTGAATTTTGTGATTTTCTGCAGTTCTTTCTCTTTTTCTCCATCTCCAGATATTGCAACATTCATTAACAAGACATTTTCTTATTAATAATAGTTGATAAGACAATTAAGTCATTATAACATACATAAAAATATGACACGTGGTTGCCAGTTCTTTAACAAGTGTTGGCCTTCGTACATATTGATTTCTAGAATGAAGATGTTGGCTTACAAATATATTAAGAACCCAGGATATCATAATATATTGACATAATATATGTGCAGATCCAAGCAGTAAGGCCTTTGACTGACAGATGTAAATTTTGTAGAATTTCTATAGTGCTTGTTGTGAGTGCTCCTTGTCCACCTCAGGTCATGTCAAATTCTGAGGAGGATGAGCCAGGCCCCTCTGGATACCCTGGGCCAGGGGGGTTGACAGATGAAGCAGAGAGCGAGAGTGAGGGAGAAAGTGACTTGAGTGAGCCTGAGGAACCACTAGAGAGGGCTGATGTGACAATGAGAGAACGGTCCCAGTCGGAAGATGAGGAAGACATGAGAATGGAAAGTCAATGGATTGACCCTCGCGATAGAAGATTATTGAAAAAGCGACAGGAGTTACATAATAAAAGTATTAGCTTAAAGCTTTAGCCTCTTTGAGATGTGATGTCACTTCCAGGCAGTATAAGGGCAAAGGATTGTGGGAAATGGGGTGTGGAGGTTTAATGTTTTTCAATGGAAGACATGTGAAACTGGGGCTGTACTTTAACGAAGTATTAAAACCATGATTTCTACCTCAATAACACTCATTCTCAGATGGATGCTTGTTGGTGAGCATAAATCATATGCTTAAATGATAAAGGGATTTTGTTATCTATTGGAATGCTAATTAGGCCGATTTTGGCATTTTTCCCAGACCTTGTTGACATTTAGCTTCCAAAAAGAAAATCCTCCCTGTTCGTGTCTTTTAAAACCTGCTTTCATTATGCATGCTTATATCAATAAAGACTTTGATTTATCCATAAAATAAAGGATTTTTGATTCAGGGGTTTTGCTCTGAGGGCTGTGCACAGAACATTGCTGTTCAAGTTATTTTTTATACAGCAGTCAGTGTTCTGATAACCACTGGGATCACCACAGCCATTTTATGCCATAATCTTTCCATTTTGATTTTTCATATCTTCATATTTTGTGATCTTCTCTAATTTTTGTCTTTTTATCTACTCTTTTCAATTAGTTTTATAACTATTTGTTCCCACCCATTTTTCATGATTGGAGCCTGATATATGTTTTGCAGATGTTCCAGCAAATTATTATTTATTATTATTATTAATATCATTATTTCTTTTATTTGTTAAACATGAAACTTAGTCAACTTAATTTCATGTTTGATGTTCAACTGAACATCAAAAATGCATCACAAATACCATTGGTGGTAATGGTTGATATGGTTGCTGCCAGCATCCTAGGTATCAACTAGGTACCTTCTTAAGATGTATGATGAGTAGTGCTGGTGTTATTGCAGGAAGCTGCAATTTCTTGATACATTTTGTGAAATTCTTGGATATGACAGTTTCACTGTCATCATCACCATCATCACTGTTGCAACATCATCATCATTATTATTATTTAGTGCCTAAGCACAAATTGGTTCTAAGTAGGACTCAGAACAAAATAACAAATGTATTATTAAAAAATAATAAACAGAAAACATGGTCTGTATGGTCTGTATCCAGGGATGGGCAGGAGGCACCACAGGGTGTAACACCATTGCACCAGTGAAAATGAAGCTGTGTGCGCAGCTTCAGCTGACTGATGGCAGTCACTTTCGAGATTACCAGGCTTGCCTCTCCTTTTTTCCCCTCCTGCTTCTGCTGCATCTGCGCTCATCACTTTTTTCCTCTTTCCTCCTTCCTGGCCTTGGATGAGCTTTCCTCTCTCCTACTCCTAGCTCCCCTATAGCCTCACGTGGCCACCTCCAGAGGCCAGGAAGGAGGATATCCCAACTGGGATATGTTTCAGTGTAAAATTGAACCATCTGAAATATTGGGCCCATCGTACTTGCTTAGGGGAAAGCCTCCAAGGGGTCTTTAATGCTTCAAGGTTCTTATGGTCAGTCCACACTTCGAAAGGAATGGCTCCACCTTCCGGAAAATGCCTCCATGTCTCCAGCGCTACACGTACAGCAAATGCTTCCTTTTCCCAAATAGCCCACCTCCTCTCGGTGGGCGTCAGCTTCTTGGAAAGTATGCACAAGGCAGCAATTGTCCCCTTCCATTGTCTTGTAATAGCACCGCAGCTATTGCCACATCGTTGGCGTCGGACTGGATCACAAACTCCCGCTCGGGGTCAGGATGTTGCAGGATGGGGTCCTTTGCAAAAAGTCTTTTGAGCCTTTTGAAAGCCTTTGGCATTCCATCATCCACCTAATTGGCTGAGAGGGTCTGGGCTTAGTAGGGGCTGACCCAGTCTTTAGTAACTCAGTTAAGGGCAAGGCAACTTCTGCGAAAGCTGGAATGAATTGCCGGTAGAAATTTGCAAATCCTAAGAAACTCTGTAATTGCTTGCGTGTGCAGGGAGCTTGCCAATCAAGCACTGCCTTCACCTTGGTTGGGTCCATCTCTATGCCTTCGCTAGATATGCAGTATCCCAAATAGTCTACTGATGTCTGGTGAAATTCGCACTTGGAAAGTTTGACATAGAGCTTAGCAGACAAAAGCTTCTTCAAGACTTGCCTCACCAACTTGATGCGGTCAGGGAGGTTCTGGCTGTAGATAAGAATGTCATCTAAGTACACAAGAACCCCGTTGTAGAGGTGGGCATGTTTATGTACTGCATGAACACGGCAGGGGCCCCTTTCAGACCAAATGGCATCACTCGAAATTGGAAACTCCCTAATGGGCAGTTGAAAGCAGATTTCCATTCATCACCTTCCTTTATTCTGATGCGGTAATAAGCCTCCCTTAAGTCCAACTTGGTAAAATATTTCCCCTTCGCTAGATGATTTAGTAAGTCCTTCATGAGGGGGAGGGGATAAGTGTTTTGCACACACACTGCATTAAGGTTCAAGTAGTCTACGACTTCTCCTTAAAGAGAACGGGGGCTGCTGTCCTGGAATTTGCGGGCTGGATGAATCCCCTCTTTAAATTGGTGTCTATATAGTTTCTCAGCTCACCCAATTCTTTCGGTGACATTACGTACATCCTAGGTTTTGGGAGAGTTCCCCTAGTTCAAATTCTATCACACAGTCTGTGAGGGGGCAGTTCATTGCAATCTTCCTCACTGAAAACTCTTCCCAAGTCTCTGTATTCCAAGGGCACCTTCAGGAGATCTGGAAGTGTACCTTCCTTCATTGCAACCGCTGCTAAGGACCCATCTGGCTCCTCCCGGGGAGGAGATTTTCCCCTGTCAGTCTCTAAAAAAGGGTTAGAGCCCAAGGGGATGAAACGCTTACAATGCCCACCCTCCCACTGAAAATTGGAAGTCCATTTGTCCATCCAGACCAGGCTCAATATAATTGGTTCCAACATCTTGGGGGTGACTATGAATCTCAAGAGTTCACAGTGCCGGCCTATCCACAGCTCCACTAATTCAGTCAGGAGTGTTGCAGTAATTCCACCCACTAGAGAGCACCTACTGGAACTGGTTGGGTTTCGCTAAAGGCGTGGTCTGGATTTTTAACTTTTCCACTAAGGTTTTGCTAATAAGGCATTTCGAGCACCCTGTATCTATCAGAGCCCGTATTTCTTCCTCTTCCCTTGTGGTCATTGCTTTAATCCTTGATTTAATGATGAATGGATGGATGGGCTCACTCACCATTGGGTTGTCCTCTCTACCAGGCTTCTCATTCCAATTGGGCCTGGTTCCTGAAGGAATAGGGTTTTCACCTTTAGCAAAATCCTCAGGAGGGCACAGCTCTCTAGTTTGAAAGGCCCAGAGACTCTGCAGAGGGTATTCTTCAGATCCTATTTCTGCTACCGGGCATGGCTTGAGTTTTGGGGGAGAGAGGGGCGTTAAACAGTCTGTCCCCTTGTGCCCAGTCTGATCACATCTGTAGCAATTTGTTCCCCTCATAACCCCTGAACAAGGGGAGCCCAGCTGACAAGGGAAAAGGCAGCCTCTTGAAAAATGCTTTGTTGCATGGGGCAGGGAGGTCCCTTCTCAGCAAGAATTACTTCACCCAAAGCGACTGCTGTGGCATACCAGTCTTGAATGGTCCAGCTATTTCCCACCTGTAGTTCACACACCTCTCTCAACTTTGGATCAAGGGCACTTTTGAAAATATGGACCAAACAGTTCTCTGGCCATCCTTTCAGGCTATAGGCAAGCATTTGAAATTCTTCCATAAAATTCTTCACAGGCTTTCCTGCCTGTTTCAATTGGAAAATTCTAGTCTCAGCTTTTAAATGTCTTTTTGGCTCATAAGCCCTCTCCTTATGCAATTTAGGAAGCAGTCTGTCATTTGCAATCAGAGCAGGAGAAGGGGGGATGAGCAGGTTTTGAAATTCTCCCACAAAGGAATCCCTTTGATATGCATTTGGCTGGCCTCTATCTTGCAATTCACTTAGGGAGTCAGCGATGGGGGTGGGAGGGAAGTCTACATTATTCATTTTTGCCATGTAGAGAGGTAACTTCAGGGGGCCGTGGGGATCTTCAGAAACCCATGGGCATCTCAGCCACTCCCACTCAGGAAGATAGATTGTTTCTGGCTTGTTCATTACAGCCCCAAGCCTGTTCCCCCCACCTTTGCAAAGTTGAACGCTGTCTGGCTCCTACTGCAAAGGGGGGGGGGAGTGTAGGAAATTCCAATCCTTTCCACCTTCATATTCTTGGTTAACTCCCTCTGTTCCATTCTTCGGATTGGGGAGAGTTGGAATTGAAATGTTAGTGAACCAAATAGCTTGAGCAATAAATCAATTCCACGCCTGTGCTTCTCGCTGGGTAAGATTTATTAACAGTCATGTCTGGATTTGACTGGAATCATTCCAACTCTGAGTCCCTTAGAATCTAGATTACATCCGGGTCAAAACCCCATCTCACATCCCCACACTCACAAGTGCAGTCATGTGGACCAATCCTATGCAGGATTCCTGATTCCTTCCTGTGTTTGTTACTATGGCATCTGGAGAAAGGAATGTGTGGTGGCATATATCTCTCTCTCACTCCCAAACTGTGTCAGGCCCACCTTGGACTTCACATAATGACTTTGGGCCTGACAGAAGACTTATTTCCTATTAATCTAAATTTTATTTGCTCTTATTATCAAAAGGAAGTTTCATGTAATGGGCATAAAATGAGTACAAAAGTATCTGATAATGACATTTTTTTCAGCCTAACTTTAACATACTACACTGCTTCAGTAAAATTCTGACTAAAATTATAGCCAAATTTATTGTACATTTTTTTCATTTCTTTATGATACTATTTTATCAGTTATATCAAGAATGAAGTATTAAACACATTTATAAAAATTAAAACATTTTTGTGGATCTTTGATAAGAAGACAACATATTTGAGTGCCAGATTTCTATAATTTGTTTTTATTATAGCAGATATTTTAAGGTTAATAGCATCACAGATAACTGACAGTTTATATTAGCTTGGTTTCTTGTTGTATGTCCATTTACAATACATATTGCAAGGTTTTGTTTGTTTTGTTTGTATTCCTCTATTATATTTGTGCAGATTCAGTTGGCTTCTCTCTTTATTTTTTCATCTCCAATCTTGATCAAATATAAATCCTAATCCAAACATATTGATATTATCTCAGTCTTATAATTTAAAAACTATAGCTCTCGTGTATTAGAACTTTCTCCTTCTATTTGTTTTGTTTTAAATTGTTATCATATACTAGTTCCATCTTAATTACTATTTACCCTCTTTTCAGAAAAAAAAACCCTTATTGTTTTAGGAGCCTCCCTTTTGATCACTTTACTTCTGTCCTACTAATTTTGTGTTACTTGGTCTGTACTCTTTCTTTTACATTTTCTAGTTAGTCCTTGATTTTTCCTAAGTAGCATTTGCATTTTTTAAATATTATCCAATTTTTCCATGAATAAGTTTAAATCTTAAAATCTTAGTTATGTAACTGTGTTTCTTCTTCTTTTTTTTTTGTCGGATCATATTGCCATCAGGTCATGGGGCTGGGGTGAATGTGGCCTATGCATGACACATCAGGCCCGTGATGTGAACCACAAGTTTAACATCTCTGATCTAACCAATAAGAGATGTTAGCTGACTTTGGTTTATTTTTTAAAGATAAGTTATTAGTTTCTCTATAATACAGATAGTTCTAAGGATACGACTCTCACATGTGACAGTCACATTACTGTCACATGTGATGGAAGTCATTAGATGAAATGTAACACCTAATGAACTCTCTTATGTTTCTCCTCAATGAAACATAAACTACACATTGTAACAAGAATTGCCTATGTACAAAAACGGAAAGACCCACAGGCACCTGGTGATAAGGAGATAATCAAAAAATATATATGAATGTGGAAAAATGGACCGATTAACTATGGAATTAAATGATCAAAAGGACTCAGATTATTATTCAACCTGGACAAATTGGTACAAATGGACACAAAAAAGAAATCCAAATTCACAGTACGTTACAAAGAATTATACATACAAATATATAAATATATAAAATTTATAAATTATTTATAAATTATTGGGGAAGTCTCCTTCGGTAATGCTCCTCTCAGGTGCATTACTGTCTTTCTCAGCTTTTGGTCAGATTTGTGTGCCACTTAGACCCCATGTGGTGCAAGGATATGTCCAAGGTCATGGCTTACGATGGGATTGACAAAAGCTTAGTAACTATTAGTAGTTTTAAATAAATTTTAAACATTTTGGAGATTGTGATGGCCATGGTCTCTTCATTTATGCATGTATGAATGAATGTATGTATATGTTTGGTTCCTGCACGCAGAAGGCTACATGTTCAAATCCCGGTAAGGGTATATATAGCCGACAAGAGCATAATAAGCTCAAAATAGATCTATACTAAGCTCCCTTCCTTTTTACTTATCAGCAAAAATATGTAACCATGCACACACACACACACATTCTCATCTGCACATTTTTAATTAACATTCCCATTGTGTTGCTTCATTTATGTCAATACTTGCTGGATTACTAAAAAAAAAAAATTATATAATTATCATTAATAAATCAAGCAAACATTCTTAATTATGGAAACCTCATTTCTCATGATAACCAATAAATAATATGATAAATTGAATACATGTATAAATAAATAGTTTTGATACCTATTGTAATACAGCAGTTTGAATCAAGGGATATACTTTATTATTTTTAGTTGATTTTCCCCCCTAGCTATTTGCTACTGTGATTTTTTTTAGTATATTAAATTAATACATTTTTTTAAAAAAATCTAAATCTGACACTGTTAATCGTCACATTATACACATCTTTGTACTTCTAGTCTACCTCATCTATAAAAGCTAATTTCTAAAGAATGAGTGCAAATTAAAATGTATATATAAATGGATCTGATTCCTTTATTCTCACAAAATGAATTGTAAAAAGCAATCAGTATATTAAGGTTTCCTTTGACATAAAAAATATTTGCAGTGCAGTAGTCATTCCCTTACATTTTCTCAGTCAAACCATGTTCTTTTCTCTTAGATCAAAGTATATTTCCAACTGAGCATTAAAATCTACTTAAACCACAGCTTCTCATACTCAGTATGGGCATCACTTCTATTGTATCTGTCAATTGATGTTAAGTTTTCCCACTGACATTTTCAGCTTTGTACCTTCACAATAATTCTTCACAATAATTCTATGAAATATGACATGCACATTGGATTTTTTTTCTTAGTGTTTTATGAGTTCTGTCTATCTTTTAGTAATTGTAGACAATAAGAATGATTAAAGGGACAATTATAACATTTGGCTGAAACCTCTGCTTGAGTAAGTAACTTGTTTCGTAATTCCAATTAATCCATATTAACATATGTTCCCAGTCCATGTCATGGGGAGTAAATGCTAACGTAGAAACATAGAAACATATAAGATTGATGGCAGAAAAAGACCTCATGGTCCATCTAGTCTGCCCTTATACTATTTCCTGTATTTTATCTTAGGATGGATATATGTTTATCCCAGGCATGTTTAAATTCAGTTACTGTGGATTTACCAACCACGTCTGCTGGAAGTTTGTTCTAAGGATCTACTACTCTTTCAGTAAAATGATATTTTCTCATGTTGCTTTTGATCTTTTCTTGAACTAACCTCAGATTGTGTCCCCTTGTTCTTGTGTTCCCTTTCCCTTTAAAAATACTTCCCTCCTGAACCTTATTTAACACTTTAATATATTTAAATGTTTCGATCATGTCCCCCCTTTTCCTTCTGTCCTCCAGACTGTACAGATTGAGTTCATTAAGTCTTTCCTGATACGTTTTATGCTTAAGACCTTCCACCATTCTTGTAGTCCGTCTTTGGACGCATTCAATTTTGTCAATATCTTTTTGTAGGTGAGGTCTCCAGAACTGAACACAGTATTCCAAATGTGGTCTCACCAGCGCTCTATATAGCGGGATCACAATCTCTCTCTTCCTGCTTGTTATACCTCTAGCTAAGCAGCCAAGCATACTACTTGCTTTTCCTACCGCCCGACCACACTATTCACACATTTTGAGACTGTCAGAAATCACTACCCCTAAATCCTTCTCTTCTGAAGTTTTTGCTAACACAGAACTGCCAATACAATACTCAGATTGAGGATTCCTTTTCCCCAAATACATTATTTTACATTTGGAAACATTAAACTGCAGTTTCCATTGCTTTGACCATTTATCTAATAAAGCTAAATCATTTACCATATTACAGACGCCTCCATATCAACCCTATTGCACACTTTAGAGTCATCGGCAAATAGGCAAACCTTCCCTACCAAACCTTCCCCTATGTCACTCACAAACAGATTAAAAAGAATAGGACTCAGAACAGACCCTTGCGGCACACAGCTTGTAACCTGTCTCTGCTCAGAATACTCACCATTAACAACAACTCTCTGATGTCTACGCTTCAGCCAGCTGCAAATCCACTGAACTATCTAGGGATTAAGTCCAATCTTCACTAACTTATCTATCAGTTCTTTATGTGGAACCATATCAAAGGCTTTGTTGAAGTCCAGATAGGCAATATCCACGGCACCACCTTCATCCAACACCTTTGTAACATAGTCAAAGAAATCAATGAGATTAGTCTGACATGATTTGCCTTCAGTAAAGCCATGCTGATTTGGGTCCAAGTTATTGTTTTTAGGAGCTGATTTATCCTCTTTTTGAGTAGAGTCTCCATCATTTTAACTACAACTAATGTCAAGCTAACTGGCCTGTAGTTACCTGCTTCTTCTATACTGCCCTTCTTGTGGATAGGCACAACACTGGCCATTCTCCAATCATCAGGAACATCTCCTGTTAAATGGGATTGGTTAAACAAATCAGTCAGGGGGGCAGCAATCACATATCTGAGTTCTTTAAGAACTCTGGGGTGGATGCCATCTGGACCCATTGCCTTATTTATCTTTAATTTTTCAAGTTCTTCTAAGACATTGGCGTCTAATATCACTGGAGCTGAATCTGTACAACTGGAAGCAATGCTATATGCATGTATAGTATTATATTGTAAGGTGTCTTTTGAGAAAACTGAACAGAAGTAGCTATTGAAATGGTCAGTGACCTCCTTATTCTCTTCAATATATGTATTATTCCCAGTACTAAGCTTCGTAATGCTGCAATTTTTCTTCTTCCTATCACTAATATATCTGAAGAAGGTTTTATCCCCCTTCTTTACAGATTTGGCAATTTCTTCCTCTTTTGAGCTTTAGCAGCATATATTATCTGTTTTGACTCCTTCTGTCTCATTTTATACACCTCTCTGTCAGCTATTCTTCCAGACTCTTTATACTTCCTATAGGCATCCTTTTTTTCATTGACTATAGCCCTTACCTAATTGCTAAACCATAGCAGTTTCTTCTTCCTTTTACCTTTAATTATTTGCCTTACATACAGTCCAGTGGCTTTTAAGATGGCCTTATTTAATACAGTCCACTGGGTGCTCGCTCTTGCCACTTTATCCCTCCCCTTTAATTCATTATTTAAATATTCCCCCATTGCATTAAAATTTGTTTTTCTGAAATCCAATACTTTAGTTGTAGTATAGGATTCCTCACAATCAGTTTTTACATCAAACCACAAACATAGATGGTCACTGCAACCTAAATTTTCTCCCACCTTAACCTCTGAAACCCAATTCCCATTCATAAAAACTAAATTTAGAATACTCTCCCCTCTAGTCGGTGCCTTAACCAGCTGTGCCAGAGCTGCTTCTGTAAAGGCCTCTACTATATTCTTACTTTTGCATGTAAGGGCACTGTGGATATTCCAGTCAACATCAGGCATGTTGAAATCACCCATAACCATAATATCTCCCTTTACTGCCATTTGGGTAATTTTATCCACCATCTTGCTGTAATATTCCTCAGATTGCCCTGGAGGCCTATAGATCACCCCATTTCTAATGACAGAACCTTCTTTATTTTGCATGCAAACCCAGAGAGTCTCCAGATCTTTACATGTATTTTGAATTAGTGTTGTTTTTAGACTTTCCTTAACATAAATGGCTACTCCACCTCTCCTTCTTTCTGTTCTATCCTTGCTATCCTTGCTATACAATGTATATCCTGGTATGGATATTTACCATTCATTAGAGTGAAGATTAGCTAATGGTTTTCTCTTTGATCAGTTAAAAAAAAAGGAGGAAGGCAGTATGGAATAGAATAGAATTCTTTATTGGTCAAGTGTTATTGGACACACAAGGAATTTGTCTTTGGTGCATATGCTCAGTGTACATAAAAAGAAAAGATACATTTGTCAAGAATAATGAGATACAACACTTAATGATTGTCATAGTTTACAAATAAGCAATCAGGAAACAATCAATATTAATATAAATCATACGGATTCCAGCAACAAGTAACAATTATAAGTCATAAGTGAGAGAAGATGGGTGATAGGAACAATGAGAAGACTAATAGTAATAGTAATGCAGCCTTAGTGAGTAGTTTGACAGTGGCGAGGGAATTATTTGTTTAGCAGAGGAATGGCATTCAGGAAAAAACTGTTCTTCTTCCTAATTGTCTTTGTGTGTAGTACTCTATAATGTCATATTGAGGGTAGGAGTTGAAACAATTTATGTCCAGGATGAGAGGGATCAGTAAATATTTTCATAGCCCTCTTTTTCACTCATGCAGTATGCAGGTCATCAATTGAAGGGAGGCTGGCAGTAACTGTTTTTTCTGCAGTTCTGCTTATCCTCTGAAGTCTGTGTTGGTCCTGTTGATTGCAGAACTGAACCAGACAGTTATAGAAGTGCAAATGACAGACTTAATAATTTCTCTGTATAACTGTATAAGGAGCTCCTTGGGCAGTTTGAGCTTCCTGAGTTGGCACAGAAAGAACATTATTTGTTATGCTTTTTGATGACATTTTTGATGTTTGGTGACCATTTTAGACCTTGAGATAAGATAGAACCTAGAAATTTGAAGGTCTCTACTGTTTACTCTACTGTCAAATGAGACCAATCACTGTTGCATCATCTGCAAACTTCAGTAATTTAACAAATAGATAATGTTCCAGATCACACATACAATAACAGTAGGTTGTTAATAATAATAATAATAATAATAATAATAATAATAATAATAATAATAATAATTTATTAGATCTGTATGCCGCCCCTCTCCGAAGATTTGGCCCAGTTCTAAGAAACAGTAGCACTGGTGGCAGGAGGGTCCACCCACCCTCCTGGGACACTTCTGTGCATGTGCAGAAGCATTGCCGGTAGTAAAGGGTTTTACAACTAACTATTGACATACAGTACATTCCAGGAAACAACATTGCCCTCTCATCAGTGAAAGGTTAATTTCCTAAATACTAATAGTATCTCAACAACTTTATTCAAAATGTTATTTTACAGTGATTACAAGCCTCCCAGAGTCATCGTGATTAATTTGGGTGGCCATATATA
Source organism: Erythrolamprus reginae (assembly GCF_031021105.1). NCBI lineage: Eukaryota > Metazoa > Chordata > Lepidosauria > Squamata > Dipsadidae > Erythrolamprus > Erythrolamprus reginae. The sequence goes on from NC_091956.1 coordinate 50,674,546, forward strand.
TATATATATTTATTAATAAATAAATAAAATAATTATTGTATCCTTCTCATTAATATGAGGAATAAAATAGATCTCTTCAAGCACCAGTAATTTTCCCTTTATAAATTTAAACACTTCAGCTTAGAATGCATTATGGTAAAATGGAAGCACCCTAGTTCTAAGCTGCTTTGTGGAAGTTAATCTCTTAGTTCTGGCTCACTTAGTACCAAATTAAACGTAGTGTGCAGCTACATTTATTTTAGCAATTTATTGTTGGAGGGTGTACAATCTTATTTTATGAAACTAGGGAAAGCTATTCTTTCAGTTCCTAATACTGTTCAACAGACCCTCAATTCCATCTACATAGCTAAAAATTAGTTCCAGTTTTTCTTTTTAAATTTGTTGCAATAAAATAAGCAAATTTAGAGATACTGGGTAACAGTCCTGGTACAATGTTTGTTGGAGCATAGTACCTGAGGAGGACCATAGTACACTTTATATTAAAAGGACTAGTGGTTCTGATAACTCAATAATATGATAGGTAAAATTGGGAAATAAGAATGGAAAAGCAGCAGACATCTGAAATGAATTTGTCAATTCATTCTAAAATTGCCACTGACTTTTGGCAACAAAATAAATGAATTTTAGTTGCAATGGCAAAGACCCATTTTGAGATGGTGAGTGACTTTAAGGATGAAAACGTGAGCTTGAGCTTTCTCCCTTTCACAACCATTCTAGATACACACACACGCACGCGCACACACAAGAGCATATCAGTGAAAATCGGCCAATTTGCTATTAATCTTAGCATGATGAAAGTTCCAATGAAGTATTTGGGGAGGGAATATGGTTCACAGATTATTATTTTCCCACTTTTGTCTTTAACCATTGTTTAAAACTACAGTAGCTGATTTCATGCATCAAGAAATTTAAAAAATGTTGGCCGGCTTTTATGATTCTATTATTTTATACAATGATAATATCAGAGCTTATTGAGGTATTTCTCCAGAACTGGCTTACCTAAAGGGCTGACATTAAATGCAGATACAGAGTCAGGCAGAGTTTATAAATTGTTACTCCTTTTTTTGTATAGACTGTTTAGTTCAGTTTTAAGTTTATTTTATTAAATAGTGTAGAACAAAATAACAAAATAAGCTGTTTAAAAGTTTAAAAAGTAATTTCTGATTGTAGATACAATTTTCAACTCAATAATATTGGTGCACAAATAATTATCTTTTATTATTATTTTGTTTTCCTTAACTAGATTAAAATTCTTATCTAGCTGAATTTTGATTGTTGAATTCTAAACATTAATATAAAATTAATAATAAAAGAATAATTATTTGTGCGCCAATATTATGGAGTTGAAAATTGTCCCAGAATTGAAGATGTGCAGAGAAATATGGAGAGAAGAGCTACGCAGGACTGTATAAGAAAAGAAGAAATCCCTGGCTTGGATAAAAGGAAGAGGGGGTGGGAGATGTCGGTGTTGGAGACATCCATTTATGCTCCAGAAGAGTTCTCTCCAATGTATGGCTTGCCAGGATTTCCTTGCCACTAACCAGCTCAGTCAGGATCCTTTCTGATGGGATTGAAGTACTAATTAAGGCTCCCTACAGGGAACTCAGAGACTGTTGTGGCTTGTGAATCACCTCTAGATGTGTGACATGGAGCTTTGTCAGTGTTGTGGCCCACCAGCAGCCTGTGCAGCCAGGGCCTGTGGAACTTCCAGCATTTCTTGGCAGTGATGGGAAAGGAGGGGCTCCACGCATGCCCCGGACCCACACAATTCAGGGCCCCTGCAGCAAACCACTCTCTGCTCTGCAACCTCCCTCCATCCATGCAATGACCTGGCTGCCCACCTGCCTCTTCCCTTTCATTCCTCTCACAAGGTGGACTGCCATGCTATGGAGGATGGGCTGGTGAGACTTGCTCCCTTTCCAAGTTCCCCTCCACTGTTTCAAAGCCAGGAGACAGTGATGGTGAGGAGTCTCAGCCATATCTGTGCCTCAGCTGTGTCCACTTCAGAATAGCTTTCTTTGGTCTCCACTGCCCCCACCCTACAGATCACTTGCCCAGCAGCAGTGGCCACCTCCTCATCCACTTGCAGCCTTGGTCGTGCAGCACTGACTTGTGCTGACTGGTCCCCATTCACCATTTCAAAGGCAGCAGCTCTGAAGGCCTGCAGCTCTGCTGTTTAATTTTAGTAGATGGCCACCTTGTCTTGAGATGGGCCCATTTCAGCGCCTGGAGCTCTTTGGGGGATTGCCTTGCCACCTTCTTTCCAGCTCTGTTGTGTTTCTCCATTGCCATGGAGTAGATAGCTTGGAGCACTACCTCCCAGCTCCTCTCGCTTACCCCAAAGCATTCTTTGCTAATCTGCTTTCCAGCTCCCTTACGTTTCTCTGCCACCACATGCAAGTGAACCAAAAAAGGTTATAGAATTTTAAAATTTTAAAGAATTTTATAGAATTCAATAAGACCTTCCAACTTCATGAGATTTTTTTTTAACACATACCCTTATGTTTGTGTATATCAGCACACATACATACAAAACCATATAAATATATGATAGTCTTAAAATTATCTCTTTGTCAGTTTGAATGGAAATGTTTGCTGGTGTGTCATTTTTAAAGTTTTTATATACTTTATACACTCTTATATATAGCTAGATGGAAAGATTAGAGGTTGAAAGATGGTGTTATTAAGTATTATTAAGTATGTTTAAATAATATACACTAGTTTGGCACTAGAATGGCACATTGAAACCAGTAGTGGGTTCTAAAATCCATTGCTAGCAGTTCACATGTGCGCTCGTGCATGCACGTGATGCCATCCCGGGCGGGTGGGAAGAACCTCCCGTCACCACCACTACTGGTTGGCAGAACCAGTACAAACAGGGAGCCACTAACCACCGAATAATGAACTGAATAATGAATAACAAACATTGAATAATTAAATAATAAAGGACTATATCTTAATATGAATAAGTGTATTAGCACTATAATTAGTAACTGTGGCATGAATAGAAGCCAGAATATAAGCAGAAATAAGAAATAGGGAGAATATTAGCATATATATTTTTCATACAATAGAATAAAAGCAATAACTAGAGGGGCAGATCAGAGGTTGAAAGAGGGCAGTACTATAAAAACTCAAATAATATTGTAATTGGCATTAAAATGGAACATTGAAATATTGAATAACTACTTTAAAACTAATATGTATATTAATACTAGGATTTAATAAGTTAATGTAACAAATACTATTAATTTGTCTAAAAATAACAATACTCAGATGCCACAGTATTCATGTATTGATGTTGACGTACTGTATATTCTAAAAAGAAAAAAGAAAAAAGAAAGACATGAAGGCTTAAGAAAGAAATATTTAATATTTCTACAGTAATAGTAATTGTCATAGTAATAGTATACAGTATTGTCATTGTCATAATAGTAGTAATTATCACGTGACAGTAACAATTGCTTCTGAAATCATAAAATAGTAGCTTTAATTCAGTGAACAAAAAAGCAAAGCCAACCTGCATAGATTTTTATTCCATAATCTTATTTTCATGCTAAGATTTTATCTTCCTTTTTACTGAACTACAGTACAAAAATACTCAGCAACCTCTTTTTGCTGCCAAGTCATAACACAATTTTAAGTTATTATTGGCTGTTTTGGTGTTTCAGTTTTATTTTCACTTAACCCATAGCAGTTTTAATGTGCTCTTAACCATTCTGTTGGTGGTACAGACGGATTATCAATAAGATTCTTTTTTGGCCCTGTTTGGTGGAAACATTTCTACCATACAGTAACGTATTAAATAGTAATACTTCTAAACCATAGAATAATACAATACAATAAGATGTTTTCATTGTCCCTCTATAGAGAGTGGGAAAAGGAAAATGTGCTCTCCTCATACGATGCAGAAAATGCAGATACTGCTGTGCCCGCTCACCAGTGTCTCATTGTTGAGCGGCCAAGCTGACCTGCTCATCAGCTGCACACCCAGAATCTTGATACTACTAACCACCTCCACAGTCGAATCATTAATACACAGAAGTATATGACGTTTATATTACTTTTTTGATATATTACTAATACCAACAGTCATATAAAATATACTTAGACTAATCACACTGTGATATTTAGATTCATTCTTGCTACCTTTTTTAAGGATAGAGGAATAATTATGTTCTCCCAATCATCAGCACTAATAAAGTCTTCATACACATATTAAACACGTTGCAAAACCAGTACATACTTTAAAATTTGACTATTTTCATAATGCTTTTTGATCCCCCCCCCCCCAAAAAAAAACATGGATAGAATTTGTTTGAATTGCATTCCTTTGAAATATAACTGTAATTCTCATACATATCTCCATCATTTAATTCTGTTCATTCTGTTGGAGGTTCCTTGTTTAACCGCACTCACCTACTTCATTTTTTAAATTTCAAATGCATTAAGTTAGTCTGCATTTTCTCTGGTTCTTTTAATCTTAAATATACTTTACTCTCTTTATCCAGGAGTGGGTTCTAAATGTTTTTGCCACTGGTTCTGTACTTCTGTTTTGTTTTGTGGGTGTGGCTTGATGGTCATGTGACAGTGGGCAAGGCTTCGTAGTGTGATTGGGTGGAAGTTTTTTGATATTCATGTGACTGGGTGAGAGTGGCTTTGCGGTCGTGTGACTGGGTGGGGAGGTGTTATATGATCATGTGACTGGGTGGTCATGTAACTATATGAGTGTGGCCAACTTGACATCAGTCACGTCATGGGTTAGGGCTAGGGTACCTGGCCTATCCTCGCCTCAAAGGCATTCAACGAGATACAATTTCCCTATTTACTACTATTGAACATCCAAAATATGCTATTTGATTCCATGTATATATGCCATATATGTACATATATATTACACCCCGGCACACAAAAGGATACTTTATCTACTATATATACTGCACGTGTATGTATATACACACACAAACACACACATACAGCTCTTCTAAAACTACACAGTCAACTTATTTATTGTATTTGGAAAAACACACTCAGAGTCCACTTTCTGCCACACATTTAACCATAACTTCTGTACATTAGAACATTAAACAGGTCTTCAGATGTTCTTCCCTAGTTTGTACATGACTATTAGAGCCAGGAAATGTCATGGATTGAGTAAAATGTGGTGAAACTCACTTACCAACGCTCTTGCTTAGCAAGCAAAATTTTGGGCTCAATTGTGGTCATAAGTCAAGGACTATTTCTGCCTTCCTCTGCATGGCAGCCTTGTCCTAATAAAAGCCTTCTCCTTTCTGGCAGTGTCCCTCTGTAATAGAGGCACCAAAATAATCCAGACAATGTAAGGTTTCCTGCTGCTGCAGCAGTGGATTGGACTAGAGGACCTCTGAGATAGCTTCCAGCCCTAAATTGCTGTACTGTTTCAAATATCTTCTGAAGCCAAATCTAATGGCAGGGCTTTTAGTGCTTCCTTCCACTTCTCTCTCTCCCTTTCTCCCTCCCTCCATCCCTTCCTTCCTGTGAAAAACCCCATTAGGTCTTTGGTAGGAGGAAGAAAAACAAGATATTTTGAAACCGAGAACATTTGCTGCTGTGAGCCGCCCCAAGTCTGCAGAGAGGGGCGGCATACAAATTTAATTAATAATAATAATAATAATAATAATAATAATAATAATAATAATAATAATAATGCCCATTGACCAACTGACATTCAATATTTGGGTGTGACCAAAGTTTCCCCTTGCTCTGTAGGGGAACTCTGATATCAGCACCATCTTGAGATCTGGTTCATTCAGAATGAAGTCGGAACTGTCCTGTAGGGATGGAGGGAAAGAGGAGCACCTTCCAGTGAGCTGGGAGGAGTAGTAAACACCCCAGAGAGCTACAACAGTCTCCTCGGCCGGCAATGATGGGAGATGATCCAACATCTTCTTTAAAACTTCCAGTGTTGAAGCATTCACAACTTCTGGTGGCCGGCTGTTCCATAGATTCATTCATTGTTCTAACTGTCAGGAATTTTCTCCTTAGTTCTACGTTGCTTCTCTCCTTGTTTAGTTTCCACACATTGCTTCTTGTCTTACCCTCAGGTGATTTGGAGAATAGCTTGACTCATCTCAGATAATTTAGGTAACTAATTTATTTATTTATTTCACAGACCAAATTTTTAATCAAGGAACCCAACACACACACACACGTCAATGGTGTCCCTTTTTACCAATGAGAAATTCTTTCTTTCTTTTTCCCTTGAAGACTTTACTGCACCCTGTTTGGGCCTAGCAAGCCTCCCTAAAGCACCCTGGGAGACAAAAGGGGTGCAAGGGGCAACTGGATGCAGGAGTGGATTCTAACTTACCTTGCTGCTGGTTCGCTTCTTCCCATGCCGCATGGCAAAAAGACAAAGCCAATAAAAGATGGTGACCTTATGCACAGCATGTATTTTACTATGTGTATATATATATATACCCACTAAAACCCTCATTGTGTATTGGGTAAAATAAATAAATAAATAAATATGTCAGAACTTGTTTTCTGCACATGCTCAGAAGGAAAAAAATTAAAATATTTAATTTTTTTTAAAAAAACATGACGGTTCCCACAGACTGGTACCAACTGATCCATTTTTGGTGATATTATCATAACATCAACAGTGGGTCACTACCAGTTGGAAAATTGGTCCGAACTGGAAATAACCCATCCCTGTCTTTATCTACACTCCTTTTAGGTATCTTTTTTCATTATGTACACATCTTCAGTCAGTCTATTGTATACATTTTTTCTCATTCATAATCTCGTTCAGTTTATCATTTCACTAAGCATAGGTGTTGGGATGTTAGTATGGAATTTTAGTATGCAAACATATGATTAGCGGTTTTACTGAATCTTGATGTAGATTTATTTATTTAGATGAGCAGCCATATAAATTGGATTAATAAATAATAAATAAGTAACTTTTTGCTTTTTTATTTCATAGTCAGTATATAATATTTACCATTTGCTTTACATCCCAATCTGCAATATTCCATAAGCCATAATCATCACTAGTTAAACTTAGTCTTTTATCTTCCATGTATTTAAGCAATTGAGGTATTAATCTTTTTAGTAAGATAGAGAAGTTGTAAAATAGTAGTCTTAGTTATAACTATGTCTAATAAAAAGTATTTTCTATTACTAGTAAATATTATAGTCACTGTTTGGGCATATTCAAGATGGTATCCCGCAAGTAGAACCCAAGCTCTGATTAACTCTAGGCATGCTTGCACTATTTTTTTCAGAGACTACTTTGCAAAGCAATATATTGTTACCCACATTACACCAATGTTATGTGCCTGACTGTCAGAACTGAACACATATTGTATTCAGCAATATAACATTCAGTGTAAGAAGCTTAATTTGCTTTCTTTGTTGGTCTTAAAGATGGGATTTATTTAAATATTCTTTATTAACCATCAGTACTGTTTCATTTTTGGTACTCTACTAAATCATACAATCATTTATTTCAGGATGCTAAACATATTCATGAAATGAACTGTGTTAAACCATGTGCAAATGGATTATCTGGCAATTCAACCTTTCATGTAACACCATAAAATGGGAAGCACTACTGGGTATTTTGTTGCAAAAGGAAAGTCTTAATTGAGAAAGAAAGAAAGAATTGAATTGGGGGTGAGGGAGATGCAGATTTGTATTCTTTCTCATGAGATTCAGAGGTGTCTCTGGAATAATTTTGCCACCATGTCACATTTGAGATGTGAGAAACTTTAACAAAGAGGAGGGCTTAAGGTGAAAATCACTCTGAATGGTAGATGGCATTATCAGTTATTTTAGCTGGACTGCAAACTGCTGAAAAAATAATCCTTTTTGTGCCCTTGGACTGAAATAATAGAAAATCTACTTTACTTGAGTCAGATAATCATTACAAAATGAATTTTGCTCTTCACTGTTTCAAAGAAATAATTGGGAAAATATTTTGTAGAAATGGTGAATATATAGAGCTTACTTGAATGTAGAAAATAAGTGCTGCTAATAATTAATCCAGCTGTATGCATCTGTAAATTATCTGCCGTGATAGAAAAGAAGGGGATTACTTTTAAAAATCTCCTCTTGTCTCTCCTTCATGCACACACATATGTACATTCACACAGCATTTCTCAAGCTCCTTTTCCTTAGCAGTCACAAAGGGCATCCAGTTAATCATACTGAGATCTCTCCTTTAATACAGTAGTTGCTGATTACCCAGCAGGAGATATAGTTTCAACAGGATAAGTCAGAGTGGTGTTGCCTATTCCCTGGGGAGGGACATCCTGTAAAAACACCAAGGTTGAGAACTGTCATAGTCACAGCGGTAGGTGCATTTTCCTCAGAAATTAATGGAGCAAGCTGGGCAAAAAAAAAGTGTTTTAAGCTACATCTTCCCTAGAGTAAGATGCAAATTCAAACCCTTTTGAAGCACTGGAATGAAAGTTGAAGATAAGATATTTTAGTATTGATGATATAAGCAAACTCTAGCACTACAAATATTAAATTGAAATGGATGACAAGTAGGAAAGATGTTGGCTCAAGTACAGTCATAACAGAGAGATAACTTCATGAAATCTTAAAACAAAATGAAAGTGTGATAAAATAAACTCTGAACTATCAGGATCACTAAAGGCTAGGCAAATGATGTGATATTTCAATACTGCTTTTAAAAATGTTGTATGCCTGGTCAGTCACAGTTGGTGTTAGTAGTAGTACAGAGGTCAACCCCTAGACCCCTCCTCTGTGGGGTGTCTTCTATCCTCTTTTATTTAACATCTACATGAAACTGCTGGGTGAGATCATCCAATGACACAGGTGAGATATCAGCAATATGCTGATAATACCCAGTTATACATCTTCATCCCGTGTCAATTCAGTGAAGCTATGGACATGATGTGCCAGTGCCTAGAGGCTGTGAGGGTCTGGATGACAGTCAACAGACTCAAACTTAACCCTGACAAGACCAAATGGCTGGGAGCATTGCCTCCAAAAGATTTCATTAATTGTCCATCTTGGCTTCTTGGGAGGGGGTGAATTACCACCCCTCAGAACGGGTTTGCAATGTGGGTGTCTTCCTAGATCCACAGCTAGGCTTAGATCACCATCTAACAGCTGTGGCTAGGGGGACATCCACTAGATGGCAGCATTCTGCCCCTCCCCCCCAAAAAGCCCAAAAGTAAAAATATAATATAAAGCAATCTACAACGTAAATCTTTATAAACAATATTTCTTCCTGTTTCCAGATTCAAAAAATAGTCAAGTAGTACTTCAGCATTCTCAAGAAAAGCCTCCACCAACAAAAAGAAAAGTTTTTCAATTATTAGCCTCTTTGTTACAAACTTTTTCTAGGTACTTCTTAATTGCAGTCCACTCTGGGAAAGGACATTATAAATCAATCACACACATGCCGCTGGAATGTGTAGGAGTCTCTTTCCCTCATTACTTGCAAGCTTCAAAGCAGAGCAGAGGTACCTCCCTCTCAAGTTACCCCCTTTCCAGTAAATTGTAAACCCAAGGAAAAATCTCTCAAACAGATGACTTCATTTTGCTGTTTTTTTCTTTGCTGCCGGTGCTTCACCATGCTTAAGGTAATGTAACGTACCTCCAGCAACTGGTCAAAAGGGACTGGTTCCACCAGGGTTTTGCACCTACTCTGTGGATCTCCAGATTTTCCCCTCTCAATCCCAACCCTTCAAGTCAGGATTTGTGCAGGAAATCACCCCCAAATTGCCGCGGAACGGCTACCCCCACCCAAGCTTGGGAAGAAGCTGCCAACTCACACGGAAGAAGCCACACACCCCTGGGGCTACCCTTGAAGAGTGTTTGGAGAGTACAGCTGATCCAGAATGGAGTCAAGTGAGCTGTTATGGGTGCAGCTAGGTACACCCACATTACACCAATTCTCTGTGGACTGTACTGGCTTCCAATTGGTCTCTGGGTGCAATTAAAAGTTACTATCTTTAAAGCCCTACATGACTTAGGACCAGATTATCTTCGAGACTGCCTTCAAGCTCCCAGCTACCCATAAGGGTACAAAGGGTTGGTCTTCTCTGGGTCCCGTCAGCTAAATAGTGTCAACTGGTGGGCCCACGGGGGAAGGCCTTCTCTGTAGCAGCTCCATCTCTTTGGTACCAGCTACCTCCTGAGATGCCCCCACCCTACTGGTCTTCCATAAAGCCATAAAGACCTGGCTTTTCCAGCACACCTGGGGTCATTGATCAGATGGTAAGCCATTGGGATCCGACCAGAAAAGATATGTTTAGTTTCTTAGCTATTTGGATTGTTAACTGTGGGTTTTAAATTGTTTTGTGCTGTTTTTTAGGGGAAGGGGTTACATTTACTGTTATTAGGGGAGGTTATATTTATATTTAAGGGGTATTTATATTATTGTATTAGGTTGTAATAATAATAATAATAATAATAATAATAATAATAATAATAATAATAATAATTTATTAGATTTGTATGCCGCCCCTTCCCGAAGACTCGGGGCGGCTCACAACAGTAATAAGAAACAGTGTAATAATGGGACAAATCTCATAATAAAAAATATACAAAACCCCCAACAATTAAAAACCATACAGCACATACATACCAAACATGAAATATAAAAAGCCGCCTGGGGGAGATGTCTTAGTTCCCCCATGCCTGGCGATACAGGTGGGTATTGAGTAACTTGCAAAAGATAAGGAGGGTGGGGGCCTTCTAATCTCTGGGGGGAGTTGGGTCCAGAGGGCCGGGGCCACCACAGAGAAGGCTCTTCCCCCGGGGCCCACCAAACAACATTGTTTGGTCGACGGGACCCGGAGAAGGCCAACTCGGTGGGAGAAGGCCAACTCGGTGGGACCTTATTAGCCGCTGGGATTCGTGCAGTAGAAGGCGGTTCCGGAGGTCCAATGCCATGTAGGGCTTTAAAGGTCATTACCAACACTTTGAATTGTGACTGGAAACTGATCGACAGCCAATGCAGACCATGGAGTGTTGTAGAAACGTGGGCGAATCTGGGAAGCCCCACGATAGCTCTCACGGCCACATTCTGCACGATCTGAAGTTTCTGAACATGTCATCCAGAGTCCTCTGGGAGTGGGATGGCATATAAATCCAAATACATACATACATACATACATACATACATACATACATACATACATACTACCCAGACATCAACTGGAAAACTAACTCAGCACCAAGCGGAAAGTCTGCCAAATTTCTTTCCAGTCTAGCTGACAACTTTCTAACCCAAAAAGTTGAAACAGGAACCAGAGGGAATGCTATATTAGACCTAATACTAACAAACAGGGAAGAAACAATAGAGGGAACAGAAGAAGAAGGGAAACTGGGAGAGAGCGACCACGTCATCCTCAAATTCAACATAGTGCAATCACTCGCTACTATACCCAACACCACTACAGTCCCAGACTTCAGAAAAGCGGACTTTAACAAGCTCAGAGCGAACCTTGAACAATGCCCCTGGAACGAACTCTTAGAAGGAAAAAACACTCAGGAAGCCTGGGTGATCCTAAAAAACAGCATCATAGACGCCCAAAACAACGCAATCCCCATGAAAAGGAAAAACAGGAAAACCAAAACTAAACCTGCATGGTTAAACAAAGCCCTCGCAGATGACATAAAAGGAAAAAAAGCTAAGTACAAACAATGGAAAGAAGGACTCATAACCAAAGCGGAATATCAGCAAACAGCCAGTTCCTGCAAACAAAAAATAAAAACAGCAAAGGCACAATATGAACAACACCTTGCAGCGGAAGTCAAAGACAACAAAAAAAGATTCTTCCAACACATCAACAATAAGAAGAAAATCAAAGAAACAATCGTCACACTAAAAAACGAAGAGGGTAGAGAAATCACAGACAGCAATAACCAAGCACAGCTACTCAACGCCTACTTTGCAACAGTCTTCACACAAAAGGGAACCAGAACCGAACTCAACATAGACAAAAGCACAGTGAGGGACTACCTGAGGGAACTCAACGAATACAAATCACCAGGGCCAGACGGACTTCATCCCAAAGTCCTAAAAGAATTGGCAGACACCATAGCGGAACCACTCCTCCTCATCTACCAAATATCCTGGATCACTGGAGACCTACTGGAAGACTGGAAGCGAGCTGACGTAGTCCCCATCCACAAAAAAGGCAAAAAGACCGACCCAGGTAACTACAGACCAATCAGTCTGACCTCTATACCTGGAAAAATACTGGAGAAAATAATCAAAAAACAACTTACCCACTTCCTAGAAACAAACAAGATCATATCCAATAGCCAACACGGATTCATCAGAAACAAATCATGCCAAACCAATCTCATATCATTTTTCAACACCATAACCAAGTCAGTTGACCAACGCAACTCAGTGGACCTCATATACTTGGACTTCAGTAAGGCTTTCGATAAAGTCGACCACAATCTCCTAATCCACAAACTAGAAAAAAATGGAGTAGATTACTACACATGTAGATGGATAAACAGTTGGCTGACCAACCGCACCCAACGAGTTGTCCTCAACGGCACCAAATCCACATGGAAAAAAGTAGACAGTGGAGTACCACAGGGCTCTGTCCTGGGTCCTGTACTCTTTAACTCTTTAAATAGGGTAGGTCTCATAATAGAGGCCTATTGCTGTTTTCCAATAAGACCGGAGCTGTTTAGATCAGGTGCTAAGCCTATCAGGTTATATTGAAGCAAGATTCCAACAAGGCCTCAAAACCATTATCGTATTTGTAGACCTAATTGCAGCATATGACAGTTTGGAAGGACAGATTGTTATGCAAACTCTGCCATATTGTCCCCTGCAAAAATCTCTGCTCACTAATTAATAAAATGCTGAGTGATAGGTTATTTCAAATAATAATAGAGGACACATAAGTAAGGTAAGATTAAACAACAGCCTCACATAAGGCTTTGTAATGGCACTACACTATTCAAGTGTAGTGCCATTACACTTACACATATCAGATATGTCAGTGATAAGGGGATGCAAATTTTGATACGCTGATAATTTTGCCATAGCAGTACAAGAAAAAACAGCTTCTTGTTGAACTATCTTAAAATCTTGGGAAAATACTTTACTGATTGAAGGCTTACTCTTAGCACCAGAAAAATGGTAACTACTGTACATACTTTCTTAACAACTAATTAGCATATGAAGCCCCAAAGGTTTACTTATGCAACAACTTAGTCCTTTATAATCCCCATCCAAAGTACCATGGAGTAACATTGGCCTGGAATCTCTCCTATGAGATACATCTACAGAATCCAGAGGCAAAAATCAACACTAGAAACAACATACTATAAAAATTATGCAGAACTAAATGTAGAGCTTCAATACCACCTTCATATCATTAGCACTTCATGGCAGAATACTGTGCCTCTGTATGGCTTAACATATGCCATACTAGTAAATTACATGCCAGACTCAACTATAACATTATAAGAATTATAAATGGATATATTAAATCCACACTGACTTGCTGGCTTTCTGTTCTGAGACATATAGCACTGCCGGCTTTGCAAAGACAAGATGCACCAATGAGAGAATATAGAAAAAAAATTAAACAATTTATCCTACCATTGCCTGCTGATCTTCCTCATTTGTCAGCCGGGAGGCTCAAATCCAGGAAGCTCCTATTGCATTTGCACAACATCTGCCCAACAACTTTGACATTAATTCCCAATGGAAGGCCAAATGGGTCACTGAATACCCAGACATAGGAAGAGATATAAAAGATCCTATTAAAAAAGGTGCCAGGCTTTGAATTATCATGTCAGCAATGGACAATCCTAAATAGGATTCACACTTCATACGGCTTCTGCCAGCACTCACTTTATAAATGGGGCATAGTATCCTCCCTCACTGTGGACTGTGGGGTCCCATGTCAAACTGTAGATCACATTGTGACCAGTTGTAAGTTGAGAGCATACAAGTGTATTGGACCAGTATCTGATTTTTTTTTTAAAGAAATTTTGCTCCACTTCAGTGATTAGATGGTCTAGACTAGGAGTCTCCAAACTTTTTACACAGCGGGCCAGTTCACTGTCCCTCAGACTGTTGGAGGGCCGGACCATTAAAAAAAAAATGAACAAATCCCTATGCACACTGCACATACCTTATTTTAAAGTAAAAAAACAAAATTGGAATGCACTATTTAGAGGGGGGGGGGAAGAAGTCTGAAATTCATATATGTTTATGTTTTGTTTTTAATTTTCTTTTTGTTAACATCTGATTAGCTATACAAGGTTTTCTTGGGTTATAGAAAAATGTATAAAGAAGGAAGCACTTTGGCATAATGGTTAATAAGTTAGAACTATAGTTGGTGTTGTACTTTGTGAAGGAACATTAAGGAGGGAATTTAATTAAAAGAAAAGTATGTACCTGGATGACAACATTATAAAAAACTTTTGCAATTTTTTTGATGATTGATATTAGTTACTGTTGTGGTTAGCTCTAGCCCAGCTCCTGCCCCAAGGAATGTGCAGGTGGATGTGGGGGAGACATCCACATGCCACAGGCCTGTTTTGCTCCCAATGGAATCTGCTGATGAAACCTCCTCTGACCAAGGAAGCATGAGTGACAGGGAAGAGGGGAGTTTGGCAGACAGCTCAGGAGGAGATCAATCATCTGTATCATTCTTGGATTCTGAACAAGAATTAATTGCACATCCACGTATGCGTAGAGTGATGCATAGGATACAACAACTGAAGGATTATTACAAGAGAAAATGAGGCCACCTGTGGTTGGGTGGGGCTCCAGTAATTAGGGCTGCTGCTATAAATAGCAGCGTGGGGGTTTGGCCGTTGTGAACGTATATCTGATCGCAGTTCTTCAGTAATCGTGTGTTGCTGTTTTCTGGACTTTGTTGATTTTTCACGCCTTTGAAACCACAGCAGAGCAATGTGTGTGTGTGTGTGTGTCACTTCTTGGAAGAAGAAGGGGTGTGAAGTTTCTTCACAGCTGCTAGCTAAGTACTTAATAACTGCTTAAGGGAAATTGTACAGACTACCCGGTTGTTTTTGGACGAGTGCTCTTTGCAATACAAAAAGAGTGCTTAGTTTATTTTGAATTTTGTGATAAAGAACATTGTTTTGAATTTTCAAATGTGTGTGTGTGTCTGCAATTTGTACCCTTGAATTTTCGGGAGGCTCCTACCAGAGAGCCCGGCAGAACAGTTACTAACAAAATACCACATTTTATTCATGGGAAATTAAATGGTACACTGTATTGTTTGAATGTATGTTGAGAGAAACATTTAAAAAATTTACACACACACACCCAAAAAGTCCTTCCTTCCTCCGTCCCTCCATTCATTTAATTCTTCCTTTCTTCTTTCTTTCTTTCCTTCCTTCCTTTTCCCTCCATTTCTCCTTCCTTCCTTCCCTCCTTCCTTCCTCTCCTCTCTCTCTTGCTTTCTCTCTCTCTCTTTCTCTCTCTTTCTCACTCTCTCATGCTTTCTCTCTCTTTCTTTCTCTCTCTCTCATGCTTTCTTTCTCTCTCTCTCGCTTTCTTTCTCTCTTTCTCTCTCTCTTGCTCCCTCTCTTCCTCACTCTCTCTCTTGCTCTCTTCCTCCCTCCCTCCCTTTCTCTCCCTCTCTTTCTCCCCCTTCCTCCCTTCCCTCCCTCCCTCCTTCCTTCCTCTCCACTTGTCTTTCCCTCCCTCTTTTTCCATTCGCTTTCCCTTTTCTTTCTTCCTCTCAACTTCTCTGTCTGTCTTTTCCCTCTTCTCTCCCCGCAGAGGACTCGCCCGACAAGCCTCCACCCTCCAACACCAGACTTCCATTCAATCCCCATTCAGAAAACGGAAGCCAGCAACTCAAAGAGGAGGAGGCAGATGTGTGGGTGTATATGTGTGTGTTGTGCCTGGCTCAGCTTTTGGCAGGCCTTCCTTTACCTCAGGTGAGATGAGATCAAGGGGGATGTTCTCACCACTGTCGCTCCGGCTTCAGATGCAGAGGTGCCTCAGCAAGCAGGCACAGAGACTCACCACCTCCTCCAGGCACAATCCCCAACTTGGCGGGAGGTGCCAGCGATAGACACAGGTGGTGGGGAAGGAGAGGAAGCCGCTGCCGCCCCCGGCACTGCCTGCCATGGATGGGCCGGGGCCGAGCCTCTTTGAAGTTCATGGCATGGTGGGCTGGCAGTGGAACAGGGAGCTTGCACGCGCAGGTGCGCATGAACCTTTGCTGGTGCAAAACTTCCCAACACTTTCCTTGCCGGTCCCCTCCCAAACTCCAACACCCAGCTCCCCAGTGCAGCCTTGGAAAAGACCCGCGGGTTGGATAAATGGCCTCAGCGGGCCGCATGGAGGCCGTGGGCCATAGTTTGCGAACCGCTGGTCTAGACATTGGTATTTGAACATAGATCTTTTAACATGTATATTTTATTGTGTTTTACTCATTTATGTGTAATCTATATTGCTAGTTCACGTATGATATGCTATGCGCTAAATAAGTAAGTAAGTAAGTAAGTAAGTAAGTAAGTAAGTAAGTAAGTAAGTACAATTTTAGGAAAGCCAAAAATAACAATGTATTTTTTCTACCATTAAGAAATTTGCCTAATTATACTGTATTTCACCCCTCATTTGTAAACAATATACTATCAAAAAAATACACATGTGCTCATTTATGTCTAGTTTTACAAAACTAGCTTTTCCCACAAGTTCTTCCCTTAATGTATTGGAGTGTTTAAATTTAGATACCAGGGATTCTCTCTAGACAAGAAGTTATTAAAACATCTGCCTTTCCATAAGTGGCTCTATTCCCGTCCATTCCACATGTCCTTTTCTACTTCACCAGCCAAAATTGCCCAATCTAAATTTCAGCTCAAGTGTTTGATGGTGTTCATGCTGTGCTCAAACTGTTAGTGCATCCCTAAGAGAATAGAAATTGAAACAGGGTTTAATATAAAATAGTAAAATAGAGTACAGGCTTTCCTTATAAATAAGTAATGTTTTGTATATTTTTATGCACATTTTTCTAGATTTTTCATGAAGGTTATTAAATAGATACCTAGCATACAGAAAAGAGATAATTCCAATGAAAATGTCAGCAACGTGTCTATAAAATTATTTATTTATTTATTTAGCAAATGTATTTAGCTGCCACTGTCACAAAACATGAAATACTAAATAAAAACTCCAACAGATAAAAATTTAACATAGTGGGAGAGACAACCATCAATTAACATAAATGAGGACCCGGATTGTGGAGGCAATATGAATATGTGTGATATTTGATATGGAGATTTTGTCAGAAAAATCCGGCCCCCGGGCTGCATCTTGCCCAGCTCTGATCTGTATTGTTGCTGTTTGCTGGGGGGGGGAATTGCTGGGAGGCAGAGGCAGTTTTCCTTTACCAAAACTAAGGTGCATCTTGTACTCCGGTGTGTCTTATACTCCAAATAATGCTGTATGTTCAACTTCGTAACTTCAGTAAGTGTATTTATATTTGAACACTAGAAACATATTAACATAACCTAGTTATTTTAAAGCACATGGAATGGAAATCTTTATAAATCTGAATTATTGCAATTCATACGGCCTGATTAGTGGTGTTGCCTGGATTTTTAAAATATTGTTTTTATTTTATTTTTTTATGATTTTTTTTTTAATATACTTTATTTATAAATATAATGAAAAAGAAGGGGAAAAAAGGGAAAGAAAAGGGAAAAGGGGAAACAGGGGAAGGACGGGGGGGGAAAAAGAAGGGGTACAAAGTCAAGCAGTTAAGATAGAGCGTATAGTTATACATTGTAAGGTATAAATTATAGTACATATATTTCTTGGAAGAGATACTATATTCCTTAATCGTTGTAAGTAAACATTAGATCAACTTCTTAATGGAAATGTTATATTTCTTAAACATTATAAATAAACAGTGAATAAGCAGTAAATAAAGAGAATGAAAAGTTCCCTAAAGTTATAATAGTAAATGTTGTATTTCTTTTAATATGTATTAACAAATAACAAGTTATTAAAAATATTTCTAAGTTAAAGGAATAAGAAGAGAGGTAGGGGAAGATGATAGATGAAAGAAAAGAAAGAATAAAAAAGAAGAGAGAAGGAAGAAAAGAAAGATCTGCGTTTAGCGCAGACGTTTTCAGGGACGACTTTTGTCTGGAAGTAGTGTGTGGAGTATATGAATAGTATGGTAAATATGTTGTATGTGTTAGATGTGTTGGTGAAAGTTGTTAGTGTTATAATGTGTATTGAGTTGGTTGAAAAACAGATAAAAAGAGATATGGTGTAAATTTTATTGCAAATTAATTGGTTTTTGGCGCTCAATTTTTTAATTGGTTTAAAATTGATTTGAGCGTTCGGAGGTAAGATATAGTTAGTCGTTTAATAAGATAGTGGTTTTACAATAGGTAATTTTGATATTGTTTTTTTTGATAAACCCATTTATACCAATTTTCCCATATTTCATAATATTCTGAATCTTTTTTGTTTTGTGTTTCCATTGCTGTTTTTGACATTTCGGCACACTCTATGATTTTTGTGATTATAACAAATAAAGAAGGTATTTGGTCTCGTTTCCAAAAGAGGGCGTAAGATATTCTAGCTGCTGTTATAATTTGTAGAATAAGATATTTTTGTGGTTTAGTGAGGTTTTGCCTAAATATACCTAGAAGGTAAAGCTCGGGTTTAAGTGGCAATTTAATTGACATGACTTGGTCAATTAAGTTTTGGATGGTTGTCCAGTATTTTTCCGCAAGTGGGCATGTCCACCATGTGTGGTAATATGTTCCCAGTTTTATTTTACATTTCCAGCAGGTGGGTGAAAAGTTGGGGAACATTTTGGATATTCTTGCTGGGGGCAAATGCCATCGATAAAACATTTTTATTTGATTCTCTTTATAAGACATTGCTGTTGTCATTTTGTAGTTTAGTGTCCAGGTTTTCTCCCATTCGATTAAGTTAATCGTGTACCCAAAATTTTGAGCCCAGGCTATCATACAGCCTTTCACTTGTTCTTCACAATTTTCTTGTGTTAGTAAGTAATTATATAATTTAGAGATCATTTTTGTGGGGGCCCCGAAAAGAATCGTATCTATCACATTGTCATTTTGGAATCCAAATTGTTTTTTGTGTTGTTCGTATTTTAATTTAATTTGTAAATATGTTAACCAATCTATGTTTGTTCCTTGATCGTTCAATTGTTGTTTGGATATGAGAGCATCTGATTTATCAAGTAATTGTTGGTATCTCAAAATTTTAGTGTGGGAGAAAAGGTTAGGAAAAATTAGTAATTCATTGGGAGATGTCCATTTTGGTATTGAAATATAGTAATTTTTCTTGATCGTAAACCAAATTGTTATTAAAGTTTTACGTAAATAATGATTTTTAAAGTATTTAGGTATTTTGTGGTAGTCCATTGTTAAAAAAGCGTGCCGCCCAGCGAGAAGATCGAAACCTTCTAGAGTTAGGAGTCTTGTATTTTTGAGAGTGATCCAGTCTTTTATCATTGTTAGAATTGTAACAATGAATTTTCAAAGTGCATGATTTGTGCCTAGAAATCAGTTGTTTTGTGTTACCAGCATTTATCTTTTTCATTCTTGCTGTTATAAACTGATAACCTGGTTTATACTTTGCTTTAACACAACCTTATAGCCATCTGACTAAAGCATCATAGCAAATTAGTCATTAGTCATCCTTTTGCTTGATCACTTGGGAGAGATTAAATTTATCAATTTTCTGACTAGATAATGAAAAATTTAGAACATGGAAAATAAATTGGAATTGTACATTCGCATGCTTGTTGAAAACAGAATATCAGACACTAGACATGTACAGTTTCTGCCAAGATTTCAGCAGACATTTTGGCACATTTGCATTTGGTTTATCTACAGT
This sequence comes from Erythrolamprus reginae, assembly GCF_031021105.1. Classification (NCBI taxonomy): domain Eukaryota; kingdom Metazoa; phylum Chordata; class Lepidosauria; order Squamata; family Dipsadidae; genus Erythrolamprus; species Erythrolamprus reginae. The sequence continues at coordinate 50,694,419 of NC_091956.1, forward strand.
GAAAGCCATTCACTTTTATTGAACTGTAATTCTGGCAGTTTACAATATTTACATACTGTGGTTAAATTGAAAATCACTTCTTAATTCAAATTCCAATCTAAATGTACTTCATAGTAATTAGGAGTTTGTTACTGAAACTAGGGGCCTATTGATTTAATGAAAAACATAACCTTACTGTAAGCGCTTAATTAGTTGCTTCAGTAAAGTCTGTGCTGTCTCAAATTATGGACTTGTGAATCAGGTGGTAATTTGAATTATATCATATAAACCATTGAAACTATTTTAATAACAGATAATTTCAGTGCAGTAATATTTTCATATGGTATCGAAAATGCTTTTGTGCTAGTAACTCCAGGCTCATAGTTTTTTTCTGAAACCAATTCTTGATTACCAGGAATATCATTCTTGATCTCTCAACAATATCTGCTGTAATATCTTTTTATTTAACAAAGAACCTACTAATAACTGGTTGTAGTAAAAAGATTTCTTGAGTAATATATGTAGCTTCCACTTCCTACTACCAGAAAATCAGAATTGGAAGGGAGCTTCGAGGTCTTTTAATCCAATGCACTTTTCAAGCAGGAAATCCTATACCATTTTAGCAAATGGTTATTCAATCTCTTCTTAAAAACTTCCAGTGCTGGTTCACCCATAACTTTTAAAGGCAAGCCATTCCTCTGATTTATTGTTCTAACTGTCAGGAAATTTCTCCTTAGTTCAAGACCGGTTCTCTACTTTGATAACACAACATCTTCTAGACCAGTGTTGGCTAACCTTTTTTACCTCAGGTGCCGAAAGAATGCGTGTGCGTGGTATCGCGCAAGCATGAGTGCCCACACCCATAATTCAATGCCTGGGGAGGGTGAAAATATCTTCCCCCACCCTCTGGAGGCCAGAAATGGCCTGTTTCCCAACTTCTGGTGGACACTGTAGGCTTGTGTTTTGCCCTCCCCAGGCTCCAAAGGTTTCCTTGGAGCCTGGGAAGAGTAAAAATGCCCTCCCCCATTCCTCTGGAGGCTCTCTGGAAGCCAAAAACATCCTCCCAGAGCTCTGTGAGAACCAAAAATCATCTGGCTGGCACATTGAAGCTGAGCTAGGGCAACGGCTCATGTGCCAGCAGATATGGCTTCGCATGCCACCTGTGGCACCCGTGCCATAGGTTTGCCATTACTATTCCAGACTAAAATTACAAATAAAACTACTATTTATTTATTTGTTGTTTGTTTATACTATTTATATAGCTACCAATCTCTTATAATAACTCTAAGTGCCTCATAATAAAATAAAATAAAAAATCAACCAGAATTTTCATGCAGTGGGAACAGATCTCTTTATTTAGAGGAGTTTTCTGAATCTCTAATGTAAATAGACACAGATTTATCTTTGTCTAAAATTTACATTTGAATAATTCCATATTTAATATTTTATATTAATGACTAATTAGGAAATAAGTCCTCTAATGATCTTGCAATTTACTTTTTTTTAAAAAGGCATAAATTCTATAGCACATTGTGGATTGTCTTGTTTATTTCTGATTTGATCCATATGCCTATATGCATCTTATTTAGCTTTGTCAGCTGCTGTAGTTGTTTTGCTGTAGTTGTTTTGATTCTTTTTTTAAAAAATCTCCTGTTTTTTATGTTTTTAATGTAGACAAATTTTATGTTTCACTGGGGTTTTTTTAAAAAAAACTTAAAACTAATTTTATAATTAGTTTTGAAAAATAATTATAATTTTATAATTTGGGTATTATTTGGATGTTATATTTTTGGTTGTAAGCCATCCAAAGTCCCTAGAGAGTTGGGTGGCATAAAAATGTGAATGAATGAATGAATGAATATTGTAAATAACATAATTTCTAAAAAATTCATAATTACTAAAATCACACCAAACCTTAAAATGATGTGGAAGCTTTCACACTCACATCAATTAACATTCCTAAAGCAGCCATATATTTTAAAATTTCTGAGAAAGTCTTCAATGAATAATAGAGTTATTCTGCTTGCATGAAGGTCAAAACACTTCTTTCAAAACATGCACATAATCCTTTAGATGTTTAATATAAGAATGCAACATAATGAAATTAATACAAGCATTTTTTTAAAAATTAGGAAGCAAAATTTGGCATTACAAATATTTTAAAAATATTCATTTCCCTGAGTATAATAGTTGCTTTTCTAAAAAAAAATAGATTGAAAGCCAACTGTGTTACTAAAAGTAAAATACATGCATAGAAGATGGTCATAAAGAAGTTATGCAGAACCACAAATATTAACATTGCTCTTTTAAAAATTATTCAATTTATGTGTCTGCCCATCTCAGAAATATGATTTGAAAATTGAAAATGTGAGAACCGAAATCAAACAAACCACTCTATCAGTATAACCAAGATTTAATTTAATTTAATTTAATTGCCTTATATTTTTATTTGTTTGTTTGTTTGTTTATTTTGACTTCTATGCTGCCCAATCCCATGGGACTCATTGTACCATTATCCAGACAAGTATCCAGATAAATGGATAACGGAAGCGTGGCCCCAGGGTCAGCAATGAAGCAGTTTTTAAAAGTCTTATAGAAAGCTAGTAAGGTTCAGGTTTTATCTAAGATTCATCTTAATGATTACACTCAAAAATAATACAATTTCCTAGAAAATTGATTTATGATCATGGCATTAAAGCTAATTTTACATTAGACATTTTATTTAAAGCACTATTTTTATTGTACATACTGTATAACCTGTTTGTAATAATCCACTTCAGTTTATTAGATGCCTCATATACTAATCGCCTTTAAAAAATAAATTATTTAGTGGTATATTTCAGAGAATAGATCATGCTTGCAGCACAATTATTTTTTTAATCACATTACTTTTCTTTTGGAGAAAAAATAATCCTGCTCTGGATCCCTTCTTGGATGAGAAGTTTCTAACAAAACACAGCAAATTTTAAAACTGCTCTTGATTATGACATTTTTTTAAAAAACTTTAAAAATCCATTGAACATAATATAACTTAGGCTTTCTGACTCTTGTATTCTTGTACAAGAGCGAGAAAGACGAAGTTATATTACACATCCACAAATAATCTTCTGACATTAAAATCAAGCAATGTCTATGTCCCATTTGATCCTTTCATATTATATTGTTTCCCACTCTTTTTTTTACACAAAACCACTCTCAGGCAGCTCCTTTAAAATTCCCAATATCTCATATTTCTTTCATGTTTCCCCTGTTCCAACCCTGTCCATTTTCTCTCTACATCTTTCATGTTTCCCTTTTTTCCTTTATTCTTGCTTTTAACATTTTCCATCTATTGGATTCAGGTATTTGGTAAAGGTATTCCTAGCCTCTGCTGTAGTAATAAGGAACAAATTTGTAGTATTTCCATATTTCACAGTAAATGTGTGAAATGGGATTATAAATCACAAACACAATTAGCATATTTATCACTACAACTAAATACAGCCTACTAAGGTGTTTGCAACTAGGATAAGCAATTATACATACATTATCAAACTATTTATCTAGGATAAGATAGTTTATTCTACTTATGCAGTGCTGGTTATGAAGAACACATAACTAACAAGTAGTATACAACTGAGTATTCTCAGGAAATTACCATGTATGTTCAAAGTTGCGTTTTCTATTTAATAGCCAGAAAATGATGACTAGATTTATTCAAATAACAAATAATAAAGTGAATTAGTTTACTTTTGTATGATTGATTTAACTGTACTAAACTTGTAACTATATGGAGAAAATATTTATTTAAAAGTGTATTTGATTTTCTAGACACGTTGCATTTAACCATGATAAGATTTTAAAAATACATTATGAAATGAGAATAAGTTGTATACACTGTATATATATTCGCTGAATTAGACAGAGATAATTCATTAAAGCAGATGAATGTTTTCCCAAAATATATCATTTGTCATACATAGAAATTTCCACTAGAAGGTTTCAATTAAATGCCATTATTTTAACTAAAATTTAGAACACTCCTTGTTAGAATGGCCTATGAAAAGAAATAGTAACATTCTATTACAGTGATCCCCCGGTTATTGCGTCCCCGACCATTGCGAACAGGCTAATTTGCGATTTTTCAACCCGGAAGTCAAAACACCATCTGCGCATGCGTGCCCTTTTTTCTATGGGCACGCATGGGTAGATGGCGCCAGGCAGATCAGCTGCTGGGCGGCTTCCCTAGGTCTTCCCCCTCTTGGCGGGCATCAGCGAGGAGTTTCCCCACTGCCCACGCAAACTCCTCGCTGCTGCCGCTTCGCTCGGGCCGCTTCCCAGCTGAGTACTCAGCTGGGAAGCGGCCCGAGCGAATGGCTTGTCCGCAGCCTGCCTGCCCGCGCGCCCGTGGCTCGCGCGCCCTTCTCCCGCCCACGCCGTTCGCTCGGGCCGCTTCCCAGCTGAGTACTCAGCTGGGAAGCGGCCCGAGCGAACGGCTTGTCCGCTGCCTGCCCGCGCGCCCGCGGCTCGCCCGCCCTTCTCCCGCCCACACCGTTCGCTCGGGCCGCTTCCCAGCTGAGTACTCAGCTGGGAAGCGGCCCGAGCAAACGGCTTGTCCGCAGCCTGCCCACGCCGTTCGCTCCCCCTCTTGCTGGCGGGAGGGCGAGAAGCCCTCCCCAGCACCCGCTCGCCCGCCCTTCGCCGCTCGCCCGCCCTTCGCCCGGCCACCCGCCCTTCGCTCGCTGCTCGCCCGGCCACCTGGGTTCGGGGGGGTGCTGGCAAGCCGCCCATGCCACCGGCGACGTTTTAAAACAGCCGCGCGGCTTTCCAATGAGTCCCGAAGACAAACGCGGAAGTTTGATGTTTGTCTTCGGGACTCATTGGAAAGCCGCGCGGCTGTTTTAAAACGTCGCCGCCGGCATGGGCGGCTTCCTAGCAGCCCCCCAAACCTGAGTTGGCGGTCCGGGGGGGTGCTGGCAAGTCGCCCATGCCGGCGGCGACGTTTTAAAACAGGAACCCCAATCTTCGGCTCCTCGCTAGCGCTGCGGGAGTAAAAACACCATCTGCGCATGCGCAGATGGTGTTTTTACTTCCGCAGCGCTACTTCGCGAAAACCCGCTTGTTGCGGGGGGTCCTGGAACGGAACCCCCGCAATGATCGGGGGATCACTGTACTACGATAATAACCCAGAAAACCTAGATCTGTTTGGTTTTGACTTTAGAGGAAGACACAGATAGGACTCTCAATGTATTAAAAAAGATTAGGTACAAGGTGTGGACAAACTTGGCATGATAAATTTAGTAGGGCTAGTATTGTCAGGAACAGCCTAGTTTACTAGAAATTTTTTTGATCTTAATAATAATAATAACAACAACAACAACAACAACAGAGTTGTAAGGGACCTTGGAGGTCTTCCAGTCCAACCCCCTGCCTAGGTAGGAAACCCTACACTTCTTCAGACAGATTGTTATCCAACATCCTCTTAAAAACTTCCAGTGTTGGAGCATTCACAACTTCTGAAGGCAAGCTGTTCCACTGAGTAATTGTTCTAACTGTCAGGAATTTTCTCCGTAGTTCTAAGTTACTTCTCTCCTTGTTTAGTTTCCACCTATTACTTCTTGGTCTACCCTCAGGTGCTTTGGAGCAGAGGTCCCCAACCTTTTTTGCACCAGGGACCGGCTTTAAGCTAGACCAGTTTTCCATGGCCCGGTGGGGGGGGGGCTTTGGTCATATGGGGCTGGGGTTATGGAGGGGTGGAGCTTAGTGACGCAGCCCTCCACACTTCTCCACAGGGCGGGGAGAATCAGGAGGCTCCTTTGGTGGCTGGGGGCTGCCTGGCTTTGTGATTTTGGCTGGGGGGGGGAGTTAGGAAGGTCCTACTTCTCCCCCCCCCCCCAGCCAAAAATTCAAAGCCTATCTGCTGGATACGGGCGATGAGTGGGACAGAGCGGCGAGGAAGCCTCTTGCAGCAGCTGCCACAGCCACCGGCTTCGGCACCGCTCGTCCCGCTCATCGCCCGTATCCAGCAGATAGGTTTTGAGTTTTTGGCTGGGGGGGGGAAGTAGGACCTTCCTAACTCCCCCCAGCCAAAATCACAAAGCCAGGCAGCCCCCAGCTGCCAAAGGAGCCTCCTGATTCTCCCCTTTGAATCCCGCCGGCCAAGAGCACTCGGGCAGCAGCTTCTGCCAGACGCGGGGAATGAGCGGGACGAGCGGCGCCGAAGCCGGTGGCTGGGGCAGCTGCTGCAAGAGGCTTCCGCGCCGCTCGTCCCACTCATCGCCCGTATCCAGCAGATAGGCTTTGAGTTTTTGGCTGGGGGGAGGAAGTAGGACCTTCCTAACTCCCCCCAGCCAAAATCACAAAGCCAGGCAGCCCCCAGCTGCCAAAGGAGCCTCCTGATTCTCCCCTTTGAATCCCGCCGGCCAAGAGCACTCGGGCAGCAGCTTCTGCCAGACACGGGGAATGAGCGGGACGAGCGGCGCTGAAGCCGGTGGCTGGGGCAGCTGCTGCAAGAGGCTTCCGCGCCGCTCGTCCCACTCATCGCCCGTATCCAGCAGATAGGCTTTGAGTTTTTGGCTGGGGGGGGGAGAAGTAGGACCTTCCTAATTCCCCCCCCCAGCCAAAAACTCAAAGCCTATCTGATGGATAAGGGCGATGAGTGGGACAGAGAGGCGCGGAAGCCTCTTGCAGCAGCTGCCACAGCCACCGGCTTCGGCACCGCTCGTCCCGCTCATCGCCCGTATCCAGCAGATAGGCTTTGAGTTTTTGGCTGGGGGGGGGAGAAGTAGGACCTTCCTAACTCCCCCCCAGCCAAAATCACAAAGCCAGGCAGTCCCCAGCCGCCAAAGGAGCCTCCTGATTCTCCCCGCCCTGCCCGACGCCCCACCCTGTCCTGCATAATGTCCTCTGCCGGGAGGGCAGCGGCGCCGCGGACTGGCTGGAAAACCCCAACGGCCCGGGCCCGGTCCGCGGACCGGCGGTTGGGGACCTCTGCTTTGGAGAATAGGTTGATTCCTCCTTCTTTGTGGCAACTCCTGAGATATTGGAACACTAATATCATGTCTCCCCTGGTCTTTCTTTTCTTTAAACTAGCCATGCCCATTTCCTGCAACCGTTCTTCATATTTTTAGACTCCAGTCCCCTAATCATCTTTGTTGCTTTTCTCTGAACTCTTTCTAGAGTCTCAACATCCTTTTTGCATTGTGGTGACCAAAACGAAATACAGTATTCCAAGTATGGCCTTACCAAGGTCTTATAAAGTGGTATTAGCATTTCACATGATCTTAATTCTATCCCTCTGTTAATGCAGCCTAGAACTGTGTTCATTTTTTGGCAGCTGCTGCACATTGCTGGCTTATATGTAAATGGTTATCCACTAGGACTCCATGATCCCTCTCACAGTTACTACTGTTGAGCAATGTACCACATATACTGTACCTGTCCATTTTGTTTTTCTTGCTTAAATGTGGGACCTTACTTTTTTCACCACTGAATTTCATTTTGTTAGATAGCACCCATTTTTTTAGATTTGTCAAGATCTTCTGTATTTTGCACCTATCTTCTGAAGTGTTGGCTATTCTTGCCAGTTTGGTGTCATCTGCAAATTTAATAAGTTACCCATCTATCCCCTCATCCAAGTCATTGGTTAAGATGTTGAAGAATCCCTCCATGTAGATGTAGTTCAATTGAGCACTACCTGTTGAGTGCAGTTTCTTAGCCAGTTTTGAATCCATTTGTTGGTATTGCTGTCATAGAAACATAGAAGATTGACAGCAGAAAAAGACCTCATGGCCCATTTAGTCTGCCCTTATACTATTTCCTGTAGGATGGATATATGTTTATCCCAGGCATGTTTAAATTCAGTTACTATGGATTTACCAACCGATTGTGTCCCCTTGTTCTTGTGTTCACTTTTCTATTAAAAACCCTTCCCTGAACGCCTCCTGAATCTTATTTGACTCTTTAACATATTTAAATGTTTCGATTATGTCCCCCCTTTTCCTTCTGTCCTCCAGACTATACAGATTGAGTTCATTAAGTCTTTCCTGGTAAGTTTTCTGCTTAAGACCTTCCACTATTCTTGTAGCCCATCTTTGGACCCGTTCAATTTTATCAATATCTTTTTGTAAATGAGGTCTCCAGAACTGAACACAGTATTCCAAATGTGGTCTCACCAGCGCTCTATATAGCGGGATCACAATCTCCCTCTTCCTGCTTATTATACCTCTAACTATGCAGCCAAGCATCCTACTTGCTTTTCCTACCGCCCAACCACACTGCTCACCCATTTTGAGACTGTCAGAAATCACTACCCCTAAATCCTTCTCTTCTGAAGTTTTTGCTAACACAGAACTGCCAATACAATACTCAGATTGAGGATTCCTTTTCCCCAAGTGCATTATTTTACATTTGAAAACATTAAACTGCAATTTCCATTGCTTTGACCATTTATCTAGTAAAGCTTTACCATATTACAGATGCCTCCAGGAATATCAACCCTATTGCACACTTTAGAGTCATCGGCAAATAGGCAAACCTTCCCTACCAAACCTTCCCCTATGTCACTCACAAAGATATTAAAAAGAATAGGACCCAGAACAGACCCTTGTGGCACACCGCTTATAACCTGTCTCTGCTCAGAATACTCACCATTAACAACAACTCTCTGATGTCTACGCTTCAGCCAGCTGCAAATCCACTGAACTATCCAGGGATTAAGTCCAATCTTCACTAATTTATCTATCAGCTCTTTATGTGGAACCATATCAAAGGCTTTGCTGAAGTCCAGATAGGCAATATCCACGGCACCACCTTCATCTAACACCTTTGTGACATAGTCAAAGAAATCAATGAGATTAGTCTTACATGATTTGCCTTCAGTAAAGCCTTGCTGATTTGGGTCCAATAAGTTATTGTTTTTTAGGTGCTGATTTATCCTCTTTTTGAGTAGAGTCTCCATCATTTTAACTACAACTGATGTCAAGCTAACTGGCCTGTAGTTACCAGCTTCTTCTCTACTGCCTTTCTTGTGGATAGGCACAATATTGGCCATTCTCCAATCCTCAGGAACATCTCCTGTTAAAAGGGATTGGTTAAACAAATCAGTCAGGGGGGCAGCAATGACATATCTGAGTTCTTTAAGAACTCTGGGGTGGATGCCATCTGGACCCATTGCTTTATTTATCTTTAATCGTTCAAGTTCTTCTAATACATTGCCTTCTAAGATCACTGGAGCTGAATCTGTACAACTGGAAGCAATGCTATATGCATCTATAGTATTATATTGTAAGGCGTCTTTTGAGAAAACTGAACAGAAGTAGCTATTGAAATGGTCAGCGACCTCCTTATTCCCATCAATGCATGTATTATTGCCGGTACTAAGCTTCGTGATGCTGCAGTTTTTCTTCTTCCTATCACTAATATATATGAAGAAGGTTTTATCCCCCTTCTTTACAGATTTGGCAATTTCTTCCTCTTTTAAGGCTTTAGCAGCATATATTATCTGTTTTGCCTCCTTCTGTGTCATTTTATACACCTCTCTATCAGCTATACTTCCAGACTCTTTATACCTCCTATATGCAGCCTTTTTTCATTGACTATAGCCCTTACATCATTGCTAAACCATAGCGATTTCTTCCTCCTTTTACCTTTAGTTATTTGCCTTACATACAGTCCAGTGGCTTTTAAGATGGCCTTTTTTTAATACAGTCCACTGGGTGCTCGCTCCTTCCATTTTATCCCTCCCCTTTAATTCATTATTTAAATATTCCCCCATTGCATTAAAATTTGTTTTTCTGAAATCCAATATTTTAGTTGTAGTATAGGATTCCTCACAATCAGTTTTTACATCAAACCACAAACATAGATGGTCACTGCAATCTAAATTTTTTCCCACCTTAACCTCTGAAACCCAATTCTCATTCGTAAAAACTAAATCTAGAATATTCTCCCCTCTAGTCGGTGTCTTAACCAGCTGTGCCAGAGCTGCTCCTGTAAAGGCCTCTACTATATTCTTACTTTTGCATGTAAGGGCACTGGGGATATTCCAGTCAACATCAAGCATGTTGAAATCACCCATAACCACAATACAGTGATCCCTCGATTTGCGCGTTCTCGATTAGCGCGAAACGCTGCAACGCGGTTTTTCAAAAAATATTAATTAAAAAATAAGTCCGTGTTTTTTTTGCTATACCACGGTTTTTCCCACCCGATGACGTCATACGTCATCACCAAGAGTCACTTCTCTGTCTCTTTCTCTTTCTTTCCTGTCACTATGCTTCAATCATTTTCTCATTTCTCTTTTTTCTCCCCTTTTTTCTATCATTTCTCTCTCTCTTTCTTCCTCTCTCACACTCTCTTCCTCCCTTCTCTCTCCCCCCCTCCACTTGCCCACGAGAAGAAAAAAAGCAACCTCTGCCGGGCAGCTCCCCTTGTGCCCCCGCTTTGTGCCTGCCTCTTTTGGGGATTTTTTTTCCTTTTCTTTTTTGCGCTGGCGGCGGGAGCTGTTGGGGAGGGCTCTGCCGGGAAGGCCTCTCAGCTGCAGAGCCGAATGGGGGCGGAGGCAACAGCGGAGCCCAGCGCTGGGGCCATGCGAGGCTGTTCATCCAGGGGGGCGTGGACTGGCAAGTCGCCCTCCTTTCTCTCTCTTTCTCAAGATCGCTTGCCGCTTGCCTATTGCAGCGAAGGAGGCGAAGCAAGGCTCCAAGCTGCAAAGCGGCAAGCGATCTTTCCCCTTTGCCTGGGCGGCGGGAAGACCAAGGGAAGGTTCCTTCAGCCGCCCAACACCTGATCCGCTCCGCAGCGCGGCAGCAGCGAGGAGCCGAAGATGGGGTTTCCCCTTTGCCTTTACCCCATCTTCGGCTCCTCGCTGCTTCCGCGCTGCGGAGCAGATCAGCTGTTGGGCGGCTGAAGGAATCTTCCCTTGGTCTTCCCCGCCGCCCACACGCAAACTCCACCATCTGCGCATGTGCGGCCATGAAAAAAATGGCGCACATGCGCAGATGGTGGTTTTTACTTCCGCATCCAGTATAACGCGGAAATCGGTTAGCGCGGGAGGTCTTGGAACGTAACCCCCGCGCTAACCGAGAGATCACTGTATCTCCCTTTACTGCCATTTGGCTAATTTCATCCACCATCTTGTTGTCATATTCCTCAGATTGCCCTGGGGGCCTATAGATCACCCCAATTCTAATGACAGAACCTTCTTTATTTTGCAAGCAAACCCAGAGAATCTCCAGATCTTTACATGTATTTTAAATTAGTGTTGTTTTTAGACTTTCCTTAACATAAATGGCTACTCCACCTCCCCTTCTCTCTATTATATCCTTCCTATACAATGTATATCCTGGTATGGATATTTCCCATTCATTAGAATCCTTAAACCATGTCTCAGTTATGGCAACCAGAGCCAAATTATCTCTAGATATTATGGCTATTAACTCACAGAGCTTGTTGCTCAAGCTTTGAGCATTCGTGCACATTACCCGAAGAACATTACAGTATTATCATTATTAGTTTGCCCCTTATAATCAAGAACTACATCTATTTTATTTATAGCTCCCTTTTCATAAGCTTCCAGAAACTGATCTATCCTCATTGGTCGGGGACAGAAATTATTCACATCAGTTACATCTCTGTCCCCTTTAATTAGTTTAAATGCCTGTCCAAAAAAGTTCTGAACTCCTCACTGAGCACCTGGGTACCTCTGTATTTTGGATGCAAACCATCCCTCTTAAACAACTCCCTATTAGACCACCTACTGACATCATGACTTACATAGCCAAAACCTTCAGCTTTACACCACTGCCTTAACCACACATTAAACTCTCTGATACAAGTTGTTTTATCTTCCTGACCACAAACCGGTAACACCGCTGAGAAAGTCACTGAATCGTTTATTCTGCCCAGCTCCACACTTAGACATTGGAAATCTCTTTTTACTACATTAACATTTCTCTGGGACAAATCATTTGTGCCAAAAGGCACCAACACATCAACATTATTACCTTTATTCACAACCTTGACAATATTTGTAATCCGCCTCCTGTCCCTGCTGGCAGTGGCCCCTGGGAGACACCTCATCAGCTTCACCACATCCTTACTCTGTCCCAAATCAACACCTCTAACAGTCGAGTCACCCACAAGAAAGTGTGTCCTCTTTTTATTTCTACTAACTGCACTTGATGGTTTGATGACACTATGCACCTCACTTACAACAACTTCCCCTTGGAACATCCCCTCATCCTCTGCCTGAAGGGCCTCGCTAATATCTACAACACCCTTAACGTTTAAATCCGCAACATTATAGGAATTAGATACAGAGAGACCAAAATGTTTCTGCTCCACTGCACTTAATCTTCCTGAACCCACAGTTGTCCACACAGTCCTCCTCCTCAGGGGGCGCTGTGGAAGTGGAGGCTGCACACATGGCTGGGACAATCTTTCCACTTGTGACTGCAAGCTACAAACTAAGGACTGCAATCTAGATATCTCACCATATAAACTAGATGTCCTTATGCAAAGAGGGCAGCACCCCAAGTTCCACAAGGTGCTACGGAACACAACAGCCAAACAAGTGTTACACTGCACCAAGCCAGACATCTTAACAATTTATTGAAATACAAGTACTTAGCAAGAAAATCAGTGCCACTTTCTCTCCTCCTTCTCTCAATAGGTCTCAGGTCCCAGCCAGGAGCAGTTTTTCTGTCCATCCCACATTTTTCTATTTTATTTAGTAGTAGGTTATAGTCTACTTTGTCAAAATATATTTTCAAGAAAAATGTAGCTGTGATATATTTTAGAATAAAGCATTACAATCTGATCAGAATGTCATCAAATGCTTGAAGATTAATATTTGAGAGTAGGTTAAACAAGTATTACAAACAATGCAAAATATTAGATGTCAATAGGATAGTGATAGACATTGGTACAATAGTGCTATTAGATTTTACTTATTTGGCTCAGCACATTAATTAACACTAGATTTGCAGGAAAAAGTGTATTTGAAAGTAACATGCTGGTTACATTCATTAAGATCAGTGTGCGATTACAATGAATGTAAAATCAATTAATAACAATGTTACTTTTGCAAGTTATCGTTATTTTCTCAGTATGATGCTATTTTATTTTTACAGATTGTGAAGTTAAATGACAATCTAAATTTGCCAAGTAGATTAATAGTGTATTAATAATCAATGGGTGGGCCAACATCTAGCAAGCACTTAAATTTTACTGATACCTGAATACTGGGAGATTATCTTCATTTTCATGTTTCAGTAGAAAAATGAGTCATGTGAAATAATTTTAGAGTTAATTAAATACAGTGTATTAGTTTATATTCTTTAAACTCAGCACATTGCTCTATTCCTCAAACTAAACTTTTCTTATCCATAAGGACTGATTTTTATGGAAGTATGCATTTACTTCGCTTAGTTTTCCACAATTATTTTCTGATTAATAAACACAGAATTATTAATCCTGATTTATATGTAACACAGGCTCTGATCTTGCAAGACTCTTCTTATATTAATATATAAAAATATAATTGTCCTTTCCCTGAAAATAGATTATGTTCTTGGTTCATTTTTAATATTTTTTAACTATTTAAGTGATCATTTATTATTGTCATCATTTTTTTTCAAAAGATCTAGGAGCACTAAACATGAAAAAGACAGATAATATCAAGGTGGTTAACAAATAAAGCAAGTTATATGGAAGACTTTCCATTAGCTGCTATATTATTTCAGTAGCGTTACGTAATATTTTTCTGCAACCTGGAATATAGAAGACTTTTGATAAGAATTAACTCACATAAAGTTTATCATTTTTTCAGCATTTTATTGAAAGGAATAAGGGCATATTTTCTTCCATTTTCTTTCAAAACTTGCCATATTCTATTAATTGGAGGCTATTTAATTCTACTAATTGTGCAATTCATAATTCTCTCGAGTTTTTCAACAGAGATCCTTAACTGTTCTGTTTAGCCAAACAAGCAAATGAAAAAAAAGTAGCAAGTCTGAAATCATTTTTTCAACATTGAGAAAATTAGAGAAAAACAACAGTACTCTTTGGGTGCTATGTGATGGCTTCCCCAGATGCCAACTCAGAAGAGGAGGAAGAAACAGCTCCAGGGACTTTGGATGAGGAGAAAGAGGAGGAGCACCAAGAAGGAATGGACGTGCAAGACACAAAAGAGAGGTTGCTGGAGGGCCAGCTGAAGCAGGAACAAGAGAGGGCAGCTGCAGGTATTCTGAGGCCCCACTGGAAGTGCAGGGGGATGCACAACTGCATCTGGCCGCAGCAGTTGAAAAAGAATTGCCTCCTCTACTTGATCCACAGCATATAGGGCAGAAATAAGGCAGGCTCAGTGGAGATCAGTGCAGTTATTTGTGAGGCATCAGCCTTGTTCCTTCTAATGAGTTGTACCAACTAGCAACTTATCTAGCATAGCACATGGAGCAGAGCAACACTGCAAACAATTTGTCTATTTCATGCATGTTTTTAATTAATTAATTAATTAATTAATTAATTAATTAATTTTGTCCAATACACAATAATAACAATGAAGGCTATAAAGGATATAGTCGAGAAGAAATATGAGATATAGGAGAGACTATAGGACAGGGGACAGAAGGCACTCTAGTGCGCTTATGTACGCCCCTTACTGACCTCTTAGGAATCTGGAGAGGTCAACCGTGGATAGTCTAAGGGTAAAATGTTGGGGGTTAGGGGATGATATTACAGAGTCCAGTAATGACTTCCATGGTTCAACAACCCTATTACTAAAGTCATATTTTTTTACAGTCAAGTTTGGAGCGGTTAATATTAAGCTTGAATCTGTTGTGTGCTCTTGTGTTGTTGTGGTTGAAGTTGAAGTAGTCTTTGGCAGGCGGGACATTGCAGCATATGATCTTGTGGGCAATACTTAGATCATGTTTAAGGCGTCGTAGTTCTAAGCTTTCAAGACCCAGGATTGTAAGTCTAGTTTCATAGGGTATTCTGTTATGGGTAGAGGAGTGAAGGGCTCTTCTGGTGAAGTATCTTTGGACATTTTTGAGGGTGTTAATGCTACGTAGGATTAGATTAACAACTATTGAGACCTTCTTAGCAATGTTGTTGCAGTGGGCTTTGGCACTTAGATCTTTAGTTATTAGTGTCCCAAGGTCCTTGACCGAGTGAGGATTATCTATGATAATTTGTTTATTAAGTTTGTATTTGAAGTTCTGATTCTTTTTGCTGATGTGTAGGACAGAGCATTTGCTGGTTGAGATTTGGAGTTGCCATGGGTTGGACCAGTCAGAAACTAAGTCTGGGTCTTTTTGTAGAGTAGTTGTGTTATCAGTGGTGTTGAAGAGTTTTACATCGTCTGCAAAAAGAACACAATTGCTTGTGATGAGATCGCAAAGGTCATTGATGTAGAGAATGAAGACCATAGGTCCCAGTACGCTACCTTGGGGGACATTCAACTTCCTGAATACATGCCTTAACTATGGAATTGGATTCTTTGCTATTTTGGGCTTTATACTTGGCTATAGACTTGGCTTTTTGAAACCTTTTGGGAACATTTGTATTTGTATTTTGGCTTGGTGATTTTTGTTTAATTTATGGACTCATCCGTGACCTGGAATTTTGTGGGGAGAGCCTGACAGATTTGTGCTGTGCTCTGAGAAGGGAGAGTTGGACTCTGTTTGGGGTTTGCACTAGTTCCTGTTTGGGAAGTTATTCCATAGAAACACTAACTGGAATTGGCATAATCCCAATAAAGACTACAACTTTTGAGGGTGTGAGTCTATGTGAAGCGGGACAGGACATGCTTTCTCTAACAACCAAATCCAGCATGAGTGAGTCAATGAACCACTGCTTCCCTAAAACTGCACTGTTGACATAATTTAAGAGCTGGTTTGTGAGATAGATATAATGTTATTCTCACCATTGTAGGCAATCAAGTTGTAAGAGAGTAAATTACTCACTAATGGCACTAGCACAATCTGAGGGCTGCTCACCATTAGGTGTGTAGTCGGCTGTACACTTTTTGTAATGATAGAACAGGGCTCATCTTCATGAAGATTTCTGTGGAAAAAGCCCTGGAAAAGCTAGGTTCAGAGTACCATTAACACATTTATCTCAACTCCCTTTTAATGTAATTTTTTTCTGAAAAGCATAATTGTAAGCCCTCTTTAAAATTAATAAAGAATGTCCTAAACTCCCTTGTATTTCTGTCTTACAACTTTATTTAGGAAATATAAATCACAGCTCTGTCCATATTCCTGAAATGACCCCATCAACAACTATTTATCTTCTCAAATAATTTTCAGCCTTTCTAAAAATATAAATATAAAGCCCCTGAGGAAGTTTGTCTATACCAGCGTTTCCCAACCGGTGTGCCGCGGCACACTAGTGTGCCGCGAGACACGGCCAGGTGTGCCGCGACAACTCCAGCTGGGCGGGGTGCTGCCGGTGCC
This sequence comes from Erythrolamprus reginae, assembly GCF_031021105.1. NCBI lineage: Eukaryota > Metazoa > Chordata > Lepidosauria > Squamata > Dipsadidae > Erythrolamprus > Erythrolamprus reginae. Next base: position 50,710,837 of record NC_091956.1, read on the forward strand.
TCCGACCTCCCGGCTCCTGCCCGATGCCGCGGTTTCTGGCGCTCTCCTGCTGCGCCCCAAAGAAGGAAGGCAGGAAGAAGGAGAGCTTCATTCTTCGCGCCTTTTTCCCGCCTTCCCTGGCGTTGGCGGCAAGTGTCCTTTGGGGCCCGGCGGGAGGGCACTGGCAGCGGAAACAGGCTGCCGACTGCAGCGGCCCCGGGCACCGTTCCCTGTAGACTGCGCACGCCAACGCACCCCAAAATGCCCCCCGCGCACCCTTTTCCAGGGACCCGCAGGGAGCCACGGCCACCTGCCCGTCTGCCCGATTTCCCTCCGCGCGGCTGGGGATGCGGATCCACTGCCCTCGCCAGCCCGATCTCCCTCCACCCGGGTGGGGAGGTGGATTCGCCGCCCCCGCCAGCCCGATATCCCTCCAGTGGCTGATCTCCCTCCGTGTGGGGGGGGGGCGACGAACCGACGACCGGGGGCTGGCTGTCCGTGTTGGGTGGTGCAGGGCAGACACAGGCAGCCCCAGGGGAGAACAAGGGAGGGAGAGAAAGGAAAGAGAGAGAAAGGGAGGGAGAGAAAATTGAATGAAGGAGGGAGAGAAAGAAAGAGTAAGAAGTAGAAAGGATAGAGAGAAAGGGAGGGGGAGAAAGGAAAGAGGGAGGAAGGGGCGAGAGAAAGAAGATATGAAGGAGGGAGATAAAAAAAGAGATAGAAAAGAAAGAGGGAGAGAAAGGAATGAGAGAAAGGGAGGGAGAGAAAGGGAATGAAAGAGGGAGAAGGGGTGAGAGATAGAAAGGATAGACAGAAAGGGAGAGAAAGGGAGGGAGAGGAAGGAAAGAGATGAGAGAGGAAGGAGGAGACAGAGAGGAAGGAAGGAAGAGAGAAAGAAAGGGATGGAGAGAGAAAGGAAGGAAGAGAGAAAGAGGGAGGGAGAGAGAAATAGAGCGAAAGGGAGGAAGAGAGATTTTTTTTGTCCAAACTTTTTTTAGCGCCCCCCCCCCCCCCCCAATGTTCCCCAGGATTTTGAAAATATGAAAAATGTGCCGCGGCTCCAAAAAGGTTGGGAAACACTGGTCTATACAATATTAATTAAATGTTTTGATAGAAATTACTGTACGAAATGAATCTCTTTTAGAAATATCTATAGTAGAAACAGTTGTTAATATGTTATTGCTATATAAGTTAAAAACATGCATCTGTTATACATGACATTCTACTTTATGTCTAATGGATGCATGCTTGAGGGTCTATGTCCAATAAGTTTATTGTGATACAAGCACTGTATTTCAGCATTCATTTGACTGGAATTTTAAATGAAGTACTTATTAACTCATGGATGTGTCATTAATTATCCAAGACAAATAGCAAGACACTATTTTTGTGAAAACTCTCACCTAAATAAAAGAGAATTATCTTCACACCCTGATTTTTAAAATAGAATAGATTTACATTTCCATGAAAAAATGTCATTTCTAATTTTTAAAATGAATATTTATTACTTTCCCCCCAAATGGTGAAAGTTTAGTTTGGATTTGTAGAAACATAGAAACATAGAAGTCTGACGGCAGAAAAAGACCCCATGGTCCATCTAGTCTGCCCTTATACTGTTTTCTGTATTTTATCTTAGGATGGATATATGTTTATCCCAGGCATGTTTAAATTCAGTTACTGTGGATTTATCTACCACGTCTGCTGGAAGTTTGTTCCAAGGATCTACTACTCTTTCAGTAAAATAATATTTTCTCATGTTGCTTTTGATCTTTCCCCCAACTAACCTCAGATTGTGTCCCCTTGTTCTTGTGTTCACTTTCCTATTAAAAACACTTCCCTCCTGGACCTTATTTAACCCTTTAATATATTTAAATGTTTCGATCATGTCCCCCCTTTTCCTTCTGTCCTCCAGACTATACAGATTGAATTCATTAAGTCTTTCCTGATACGTTTTATACTTAAGACCTTCCACCATTCTTGTAGCCCGTCTTTGGACCCGTTCAATTTTGTCAATATCTTTTTGTAGGTGAGGTCTCCAGAACTGAACACAGTATTCCAAATGTGGTCTCACCAGCATTCTATATAGCGGGATCATAATCTCCCTCTTCCTGCTTGTTATACCTCTAGCTATGCAGCCAAGCATCCTACTTGCTTTCCCTACTGCCTGACTGCACTGTTCACCCATTTTGAGACTGTCAGAAATCACTACGCCTAAATCCTTCTCTTCTGAAGTTTTTGCTAACACAGAACTGCCAATACAATAGTCAGATTGAGGATTCCTTTTCCCCAAGTGCATTATTTTACATTTGGAAACATTAAACTGCAGTTTCCATTGCTTTGACCATTTATCTAGTAAAGCTAAATCATTTACCATATTGCCGACGCCTCCAGGAATATCAACCCTATTGCACACTTTAGAGTCATCGGCAAATAGGCAAACCTTCCCTACCAGACCTTCCCCTATGTCACTCACAAACATATTAAAAATTTGTACATTGCTTACTTTATGTTGTTGAAGCAAGAAAAACACAATCAGTATCAAACTTGGAATACGTTCCTATAGTAAAACAACCTTCAAGTTGAGCTTGTCTCTGGATGACTTCTTGTCCATGTAATAATGAATTATATCTGTTCTTAGATTGTTGCTTGTTTTTCTTTGTACAACTAAAAATAATTAATTAGCTGTATACAACTCAAAAAGGTATATTCTCTCCAAAAATGATGTATATTCATTTAAAATTCATTATTTCTATAAGATTATATTTTTATGAAAAATTAAAAGAAACATTTTTGTTCATTCTCTATCAGAAATTTACAACCATATTTTATATTAAAACAATCAGCAAATACTTCACTTAGAGATAGAAACAGATTTGAAACAGCCATATCTCTTTAAAAGATTAATATAATACCATAATACAAGATTAATATAAAACCATAATACATTGCATGTTGCATTTTCTATCAAATTTTGATCCCAAATCCCAGTTTTAAATTGCTGATATCTTTATATTTGTATAGTGTTTATTTATATTTGCTTTTATTGAGCCTCTAATTTCATACCTTGTATATTTTAAATTAAAATTAGATATTTATTTAATTGGTCCATACCCTGTCTTTTGTGCAAAAGTCCAAGGGTGCATACATAGTGCTTCTATCTTTTATGTATGATAGTTTGGAGTGAGAGAAAATGACTCCTGTGAACTTCTATGGCTGAATTTAGTAGTTTTCCTGAATCCTTCTCCACCATCTTAAATATTGTACAACAGAACTCAGCATGTTTCTGAATTTCATAAACTACTGAATATCCTGTTTAGTGTTCAATCATTAAGTTTTCTTCACCTAAATTCATTATAATGTTTCAATGTGGTTTGTCCACAATAAGTGGAAATCTGTATGACTACTTCAAGTAGAAAGTTACAAAGCAAATTCATTTTTTATCATAAATCTAATCTAGAATAATGTTTATTTATTAAATTTGTTTGCAAGCCATCATGAGGCAACTCTGGGCAGCTTCTCTCTCTCTCTCTCTTTCTCTCTCTCCCTCCCTCCCTCCCTCTCCCTTTCTCTCTCTATCTCTCTTTCCTGATAAATGAGGTCTACAGCATGCTTCTTCTACCAGCATGGTGGGATAGGCCAGTCCTACTAGAGTAAGACAGTTCTTCAAGTAGCCTGGATCCAAGTCATGTGATATTGATATTGCATTGTGCTCTACATGGATAGCCCCAAGTTGAACACACTATAGTAGTCCAGACATGAAATGATTAGGGCTTGAATGACTAAACACAGGGACTCCAAGAGAGACTGCAACTGTCACAACCCAAAATTCCGAAGTTTCTACAAGCCATGACTACCACTTGCTTTGAGCAGGAGTTGCAATTCAAGCATAACCTTGTGGACTAGGACTGTCTGGAGTAGTTCAAACCCCTCCATAACTGATGTCAAAGTCCCAGATACTGAAGCTCCAAGTACCCATGGTTTGCCTTATTGCCAAGCTTCAGCTGAAGTCTGTTGTCCCACAACCAAGCCCCCACAGTTTCCAGGCACTGCAATAGGGCAGGGACAGCATCACTTGAGTCTCCAGGAGTGAAGATATGAAGATGGATAATGTCAGCATACTGATACCTCAACCCATGATGATCTCACGCAGCAGTTTCATGGAACTGTTAAATTGGAGTGGAGGCCTCCAGCAAATTACAAAAGGGCAGCGTGGGCTGGATCTCTCATTCCCTAGTAATACCTATTGGGACTGTCCTTGGAAACGGGATAAACCAGCGCAAGACTGTGCTACCAAGCTCCAGACATCATAAATGGCCCAAAAGGATACCATGGTTAACAATATTGAAAGTTGCTGAGAAGTCAAAGACAGCAAAGATTATTGCAATACCTCCATCTTCTGTGGCAAAAAACTGAAATGTCTTTCCTATGGAAACAATGTTTCTGTCTTTTAACCAAACCTAAATCATGACTGAAAGTACTACAATAATTCATTTCATCCAGGATTCTCTGAAGCTGCCAAGCAACCACCTATTCTACCAACTTCCCAAAAATAGTACAGGCAGATGGGATCAAAGATGGCTTTTTAAAGAGGGATCCTTCTAAAATTCCTAGGAACATTCTTTCCTGCAGTTGTTATGGTCCATCAGCTGCCAGCAGAGCTAGGAGCCAAGTCAGATTAGGAGTGGAAACCTGGAAGAGCTTGGGAGGGTTTGGAAGGCTCTGATGAGGAAACAGAAATAGAGGCAGATGCAGAGCCTTCTGTCTGCTCTCAAGTGGAGAGGCAGCTGTCTTTGGGGCCTGAGCTGAGTGAGCGGGGTGGAACAGATGGTGCCCATCCCAGATGTACATATGAGTACAGAGGAGAACATTGGAACAACGTGGTTGTTTTACTCATGAGTAAATGGTTTCTCATTGCTTGCGAAGGCTGGGTCAGAACAGCAGTGAAGAATTTATCACTGCCTGGACACACCTGCTAATCACTGTCCTGGAGACTTTTATTGACTAGGAGGGACAATGACCTAGTTGACAGTTGTCTACAGTAATAGGGTCAAGAACCTTGTCCATTTTTTCAGATCCTACAATAGAAGTATTATTATTATTATTATTATTATTATTATTATTATTATTATTATTTATTCAATTTGTATGCCGCCCCTCTCCGAAGACTCCGAAGTATAGATCCCGCTGTATAGAGCGTTGGTGAGACCACATTTGGAATACTGTATTCAGTTCTGGAGACCTCATCTACAAAAAGATATTGATAAAATTGAACAGGTCCAAAGACGGGCTACAAAAATGGTGGAAGGTCTTAAGCATGAAACTTATCAGGAAAGACTTAATGAACTAAATCAAAGTGTTGGTTATGACCTATAAAGCCCTGCATGGCATCGGACCAGAATATCTCCGGGATCGCCTTCTGCCGCACGAATCCCAGCGACCGGTTAGGTCCCACAGAGTTGGCCTTCTCTGGGTCCCATCAACTAAGCAATGTCGTTTGGCGGGACCCAGGAGAAGAGCCTTCTCTGTGGCGGCCCCGACCCTCTGGAAGCAGCTCCCCCCAGATATCAGAGTTGCCCCCACCCTCCTTGCCTTTCGCAAGCTCCTTAAAACCCACCTCTGTCGTCAGGCATGGGGGAATTGAAATTTCTCTTCCCCCTAGGCTTATAGAATTTGTACATGGTATGCTTGTATGTATGACTGGTTTTTTTATTTAAAAAAAGGGTTTTTTTTAGATGGTTTTTAATATTAGATTTGTTTACATTGTCTTTTTATATTGTTGTTAGCTGCCCCGAGTCTTTGGAGAGGGGCGGCATACAAATCTAATAAATAATAATAATAATAATAATAATAATAATAATAATAATAATAATAATCTGTATAGTCTGGAGGACAGAAGGGAAAGGGGGGACATGATCGAAACATTTAAATATGTTAAAGGGTTAAGTAAGGTTCAATATAGAAGTGTTTTTAATAGGAAAGTGAACACAAGAACAAGGGGGCACAATCTGAGGTTAGTCGGGTGAAAGATTAGAAGTAACATGAGAAAATATTATTTTACTGAAAGAGTAGTAGATGCTTGTAACAAACTTCCAGCAGACGTGGTTGGTAAATCCACAGTAACTGAATTTAAACATGCCTCGGATAAACATATATTCATCCTAAAATAAAATACAGGAAATAGTATAAGGGCAGACTAGATGGACCATGAGGTCTTTTTCTGCCATCAATCTTCTATGTTTCTAAGTGGTGACAGTACACAGCCTGGTGGGAGTCCCTGTATTAATTGTATATGTTACATTCTCAGACTGAAGCACATAGGATTCAGTCAGGTCCTCCATTCTAGAGGGAAAAATACTGACTGCTGATTGGTAGACTGTATGGCAGCTCCTTATAAAAGGGCTGGCTATTAGACAGAGCCTTTGCTGGATTGTGAATAGTTGCCAAATAAAGAGCAGTTGATTTGAAATAGGGTCTCACAACCAGAAATTGAAAACCAAACCAAAAGAGACTCGCTGATCACCACTTCCACCACACCTCTCCTGGCCTGGTGTCAAACCCTAAACCTAGCTGCACACATTTCTGAGATGTGGATATTACATGGATTTAAATTAAAGTTTTGATTATGTTACTGCTGACTCACTTGCCTTAATGGGAATGACATTTAGGTTCAATAGGAGTTCTATTGGGTGACTATATTCATGCAAAGTTCCATAAATATTTTATTTTAATTATCATTAACTGGTTGAACAACTATGATAAAGTGTAACCCTTTATAGTTGACCTGAAACTAAATGCAAGCTCCTTTTTCCCATACAATTGTTTCATTCTAAATTATTTCATGCTTTTTTCCCCAAGGAAAATCAAAACGCATTGAAAATGCAGATTGTTGTGTTTTATCAAGGAAGGATGAAATAGTAATAAAATATGTTCCATATATTTAATCTTAGCACTAGGAATGTATTTTTCACATATGTCTTAGATGTTGGAGCCACATCTATTAAAAGTTGCTGATTTACAGTTACATACAAACATAGAAGACTGACGGAAGAAAAAAACCTCACGGTCCATCTAGTCTTCCCTTATACTATTTCTTGTATTTTATCTTAGGATGGATATATGTTTATCCCAGGCATGTTTAAATTCAGTTACTGTGGATTTACCAACTTTACCAACCACGTCTGCTGGAAGTTTGTTCTAAGTATCTACTACTCTTTCAGTGAAATAATATTTTCTCACATTACTTCTAATCTTTCCCCCAACTAATCTCAGATTGTGCCCCCTTGTTCTTGTGTTCATTTCCCTATTGAAAAAACTTCTCTTGTGAACCTTATTTAACCCTTTAACATATTTAAATGTTTCGATCATGTCCCCCCTTTCCCTTCTGTCCTCCAGACTATACAGATTGAGTTCAATAAGTCTTTCCTGATAAGTTTTATACTTAAGACCTTCCACCATTTTTGTAACCCGTCTTTGGACCTGTTCAATTTTATCAATATCTTTTTGTAGATGAGATCCCCAGAACTGAACACAGTATTCCAAATGTAGTCTCAGCAGCGCTCTATACAGCAGGATCACAATCTTCCTCTTCCTGCTTGTTATACCTCTACCCATGCAGCCAAGCATACTACTTGCTTTCCATACCGCCTGACTGCACTGTTCACCCATTTTGAGACTGTCAGAAATCACTACCCCTAAATCCTTCTCTTCTGAAGTTTTTGCTAACACAGAACTGCCAATACAATATTCAGATTGAGGATTCCTGTCTCTGCTCAGAATACTCGCCATTAATAACAACCCTCTGATATCTACAGTTCAGCCAACTGCAAATCCACTGAATATCCAGGGAATAAGTCCAATCTTCACTAATTTATCTATCAGCTCTTTATGTGGAACCGTATCAAAGGCTTTGCTGAACTCCAGATAGACAATATCCACGGCAGCACCTTCATCCAACACCTTTGTGACATAATCAAAGAAATCAATGAGATTAGTCTGACATGATTTGCCTTCAATAAAGCCATGCTGATTTGGGTCCAATAAGTTATTGTTTTTTAGGTGCTGATTTATCCTCTTTTTGAGTAGAGTCTCCATCATTTTAATTATAACTGATGTCAAGCTAACTGGCCTGTAGTTACCAGCTTCTTCTCTACTGACCTTCTTGTGGATAGGCACAACAATGGCCATTCTCCAATCATCAGGAATATCTCCTGTTAGCAGGGATTGGTTAAACAAATCAGTCAGGGGGGCAGCAATCACATATCTGAGTTCTTAAAGAACCCTGGGGTGGATGCCATTGGGACCCATTGCCTTATTTATCTTTAATCGTTCAAGTTCTTCTAAGACATCGGCCTCTAGGATCACTGGAGCTGAATCCCTACATACAGGTGGAAGCAATGCTATATCCACCCATATATTATTGTAAGCTGCCTTCTGAGAAAACTGAACAGAAGTAGCTATTCAAATGGTCAGCGACCTCCTTATTCCCATCAATGTATGTATTATCTCCAGTACTAAACTTTGTGATGCTGCAGTTTTTCTTCTTCCTATCACTAATATATCTGAAAAAGGTTTTATCCCCCTTCTTCACAGATTTGACAATTTCTTTCTCTTTTGAGGCTTTAGCAGCATATATTATCTGTTTTGCCTCTTTCTGTCTCATTTTATATATCTCTCTGTCAGCTGTACTTCCAGACTCTTTATATCTCCTATAGGCAGACTTTTTTTTCATTGACTATAGCCCTTACATCATTACTAAACCATAGCGGTTTCTTCTCCCTTTTACCTTTAGTTATTTGCCTTACATACTCTGGCTCTTAAGATGGCCTTCTTTAATACAATCCACTGGGCACTTTTTCCTGCCATTTTATCCCTGCCCTTTAATTCATTATTTAAATATTTCCCCATTTTATTGAAATTTGTTTTTCTGAAATCCAATACTTTGGTTGCAGTATAGGATTGCTCACAATTAGTTTTTACATCAAACCACAAACATAGGTGGTCACTGCAACCTAAGATTTCTCCCACCTTAACCTCTGAAACTCGGTTCCCATTTGTAAAAATTAAATCTAGAATATTCTCCCCTCTAGTTCTAGGACAAGATAAAAGAGCCAGCATGGTGTAGTTGTTTATATGTTGGATTAGGAGAAAGGAAACCAGATTTAATTCTCTATTCAGCCATAGGATTTTATTGGATTCCTATAAAGCAATCACTGTCTCTCAGCACAATCCATCTCTCTGAGTTCTTATCATGGAAAGCAGTCAGAGAGGAAATTATTTGGCATGCTGTCTTGAAGTCTTATAAAATCTGCAATATAAACTTTACAAATACAGTGATACCTCGTCTTACGAACACCCCTTAAAACAAACGTTTCGTGATTCGAACCCGGAGTTTACAATTTGTTTGCCTTGTCTTAAGAACCATTTTCATTTTATGAACCCGAGCCCAGGTGTGTGTACTGTTGTACTGTGCGTGTGCTCTCGTACTGCGCGTGCACTCTCTGACTGCCGCAGGGATTCCCCTGCCTTGTGACTGTCACTGCTGGGATTTCCCATTTAATTACAGCCCCCGCAGGGATTCCGTGGGGGGGGAGAACCACACCTGAACCTGGAGCCCACTTAGGACCTGCCACCTGCTTGGAGGAGGAGAAGCTGCAGCCACCACCACCGCTGCAGCTACCGCTGCGGGAGGAGCTGCGCCAGGCTCTGAAGTTTGCAAAAGTTTCCACACCTCCTCTGTGGCTGGGAGGCTCAGTGGGGAAGGAGGCCATGTTCGGGCACGAGAGTTCAGACCTCTTCGCCCGCCTCCAGCCTCCTCACACCCCTGGCCTCCCACTGCTTCCCCCTACCTGCCCAATCCGTCCCTCTCTCCGACTTTCTCCTCCTTTGCCTCCCACCTTGGGACGCGGCTCCTCCCGCAGTGGTGGTTGCTGTGGTGGTGGCTGCTGTGGTAGTGGCTGCTGCGGTGGTGGCTGCTGCGGTGGTGGCATCTGCAGCTTCTCCTCCTCCTCTGGCCACTAGTGAGGATCCTGGCAGGCAGCTTCAAGTGGCCCTCTCATAGCCCCTTTGCTGACAGCGCTCCCAGCGAAGGGGCTACAAGAGAGGCGGGGCAGGTGTTCCCAAAGCACTCGGAAAAAGCGCTCCCAGCGAAGCGGCTGCAAAAGCGCTTTCTCCGAGCGCTTTGGGAATGCCCGCCCCACCCCTCTTGCAGCCCGTTCACTGGGAGCACTTTCTTTTTTTTTTTTTTTTTTTTTTGAAAAATACTTTATTTATTTACAAGCATAATTAAAAACAGGGAGGGGGATTGAGGGAAGGGGGGACAGAACGAAAAGTTGGGGGTAGGATAGGGTGGGGGGGGAGGGAGAATTCAAAAACAAAACATTTATAGTAGAATTGTGATACAAATGAGTTATAATACACAAGTGTCTTAGAAGAAATGTAATAACTAATCTTAATATTTATATATGGAAATGACTCAAATGTGGTATTTCTTAGTATACATATATTGGCATTAAAGTTCTAGCTGTGAAGAGGAGGAGAAAAGAAAAGAAGAAAGAGAGAGAAAAAAAAAGGAAGAGAGAGAGAGAGAAGAATCTGCATTTAATGCAGACGTTTTTATGGACGACTTTTGTTCAATTGTTGAGTGGGGAGTATATAGGTGATATAATGGGTGTGTATAAAGATTAGTCATTCTGAAAGTAGTCAGTATGTTTATAGTGTGTGTTAAGTTAGTTAGAAAACAGATAAAAAGAGATTTGATATATTTTCTTGTTGCAAATTTGATTAGTTTTTGGTGCTTCTTTTCTAATTTATTTTAATATTAATTTAAGTGTTGAAGGTACTTTTGGGTGTGGTAACGTATGAACTTTACAATAAAAGTTTTTTGTATTTTTTCTGAGAAACCCATTTATGCCAACTTTCCCATGCTTCGTAATATTCTGAGTCTTTTTTGTTTTGTGCTTCCATTGCTATTTTAGACATTTCAGCACATTCGTTAATTTTCGTAATTATTGTAAAGAAAGAGGGTACTTGATCAGATTTCCAAAGAGAGGCATATGATATTCTGGCTGCAGTTATAATTTGTAGTATAAGGTATTTTTGTGTCTTAGTAAGGTTTTGTCTGAATATCCCCAGAAGATAGAGCTCAGGTTTGAGTGGTAATTTGATTGACATGACTTGGTCGATTAGGGATTGAATTGTTGTCCAGTATTTTTGTGCAATTGGGCAAGTCCACCATGTGTGGTAGTAGGTTCCAGGTTTGATCTTGCACTTCCAGCAGGTCGGTGAAAAGTTGGGGAACATTTTGGATATTCTTGCTGGGGGCAAATGCCAACGATAAAACATTTTGATTTGGTTCTCCTTGTAAGACATTGCAGTTGTCATTTTATAATTTGATGTCCATGTTTTCTCCCACTCAATTAAGTTAATCGTGTATCCAAAATTCTGAGCCCAAGCTATCATACAACATTTCACTTGCTCTTCGGGATTTTCTTGGATTAGTAAGTAGTTGTACAATTTTGAGATCATTTTTGTAGAAGGACCGAAAAGAATCGTGTCTATTACATTATTATTTTGAAATCCAAATTGCTTTTTGTGTTGTTCGTATTTTAGTTTAATTTGTAAATATGTTAACCAATCTATATTAATTCCTTGATTGTTCAATTGTTGTTTAGAAATAAGAGCATCTGATTCGTCGAGTAGTTGTTGGTATCTCAGAGTTTTAGAGTACGAGAAGAGATTGGGAAAAGTTAGTATTTCATTGGGGGATATCCATTTTGGTATTGAGGTGTAGTAATTTTTTTTTATAGTAAACCAGATTGTTATTAGTGTTTTGCGTAAGTAATGATTTTTGAAGTATTTGGGTATTTTGTGGTAGTCTGCTGTCAAGAAAGTATGCCACCCAGCAAGAAGATCAAATCCTTCCAGAATTAAGAGTCTTGAGTTTTGGAGTGTAATCCAATTTTTAATCATGGTTAAAATGGTAGCTTGATAATACATATAAAAATCTGGAAGTCCAAGTCCACCCCTGGATCTAAGGTCTTGAAGGTTTTTCAATTTTATTCTGGCCTTCTTCTTGGTCCAAATAAACTTCTTTACTTGTTTGTGAAGAGTATTAAAAAAAGTTTTATTCAAATTTATTGGAGCAACTTGAAATAAGTAAAGAAACCTTGGAAGAATGTTTGATTTTATGGCAGCTATTTTTCCCATAATAGATAAGTTTAATTTTGACCATCTATTAAGATCTTGTTGTATTTCTTTAACTAATCGTTCATAATTGTCTTTTTTGATCGTAGCATAATTCGAAGTCATCCAAATTCCTAAATATTTAATTTTTTTTTGTGGTCTTTATTTTAATTAATTCTTCCAAGGTAAGTATCTCTTTTGGTATCATATTTTTTGTCAAAATTTGTGTTTTATTTTTATTGATTTGTAGGCCAGATATTTCACCAAATTTATAAATTTCGTCAAATAAAATGGGTGCTGTTCGAATTGGATCTTGTAGGATGAATACAATGTCATCCGCAAAGGCCTGCAGTTTGTAATGTTCTTTTTTAATCATAATACCGTGAATTTGTGAGTTGTTTCTTATAGTCTTGAGAAAGGTCTCGATGGCCAGAATAAAAATAAGTGGGGACAGAGGACATCCTTGACGTACACCTTTAGTTATAGTAATTGTGTTGGTAATATCATTGTTAAAAAGAATTTTGACCGATTGAGTAGAATAAATAGTTTTGATTAGATTGAAAAATTTGGAGCCGAAATTCATGAATTTAATTTGATTTATAAGATAATGCCATTGGAGACTGTCAAAAGCTTTTTTGAGATCCATAAATATTAATGCAGCTGCTTTATCATAATTTTTGTCATAGTATTCCAAGGCATTTAGTATAGTTCTTGTGTTTGTGGAAATGTTTCTTCCCGGAAGGAATCCGTTTTGGTCAGAATGGATAATTTTATTTAATATATTTTTTAGTCTGTCCGCAATTATTGATGCAAATATTTTATAGTCAGTGTTAAGTAATGCAATCGGTCTGTAATTCTCCAAATGGTGTCTATTTTCAATGTCTTTAGGGATAAGGGTTATATAGGATTCAAACCAGGACGCGGGCAGTTTTGCATGTGAGAGCGCATTGTTATAGATGTCTAAGAGTATGGGTGCCATTATATCCATATGAAATTTATAAAATTCAGATGGGATTCCGTCTGGTCCTGGGGTTTTATTGTTTTTTTGTTTGTTTATTGCAGCCTCAATATCCGAAATAGAAATTGGTTTGTTTAGAAGAGTTCTTTGGTCATCTGTTATCATAGTTGTTTGTTCGTTTGTTTGTAAATATTTTGATATTAAATTGGCATCCAAATTTGAGACTTGGTAGAGTTGTTGATAAAAATTTTGGATAATTTGTTTTTTTTCAGAATTGGTCGTTTTCAGTTGTCCAGAAGGGTCAACTAAAGTATCTATGTTTCTATCGGATTTTTGATGGGCTAATTTGAGAGAAAGCCAACGTCCTGGTTTATTGGCCGCTTCAAAATATGTTTGTTTCGCATTTTTAACCTTTTGAGCAATGTGTTGTTGTGTTATTAAATTTATTTGATGTTTGATCGTATTTATTTCTAATAGAGTTATGTTATTTTTAGGATCATTGCAGAGTAGCTTTTCTGCTTCTTGAAGAGAGATGTTTAGTTTTTGAAGTTGTGCATATTTTTCTTTGTTTTTGTTTGCTGTGTATGAGATGTAAATACCGCGTATATATGCTTTAGTGGCGTCCCACGCTATTTCGTTGGATATCTCGCCATTGAAGTTACTTTGGATGAAAGGGGGGATATCATTCTGTATTTTATGTTGGAATTGTTTTTGGTTTATCACTGTTGAGTACATTGACCATCTATGCGGAATATTGTAAGTGTTGTCTCTTATTGTGAGTAGGAGGGGGTTGTGGTCTGCCCAAGTTGCATTGAGTATTTGAACATCAATTATTTGATTTATTATTTCTATATTAGACCAAGCCATGTCAATACGTGAGCAGGTTCGATGGGGGGGAGAGAAAAAGGTATATTGTGTAGATTTAGGGTAAAAGTATCACACTGGGAGCACTTTCAACCAGGGCTGTCAGCAAAGGGGCTGCAGGAGATGCAGGGCAGGGGTTCCTAAAGCGCTCAGAGAAAGCGCTCTCGCAGCTGCTTCTCTGGGAGTGCTTTTGCCGAGTGCTTCGGGAACGCCCGCCCCACCCCTCTTGCAGCGCCTTCACTGGGAGCGCTTTCGTCCAGGACTGTCAGCAAAGGGGCTGCAGTAGAGGTGGGGCAGGCGTTCCTGAAGCGCTCGGAGAATTGCTGGATATGCTTATACTGAAATTAATGAAAACAATGAAACAAGTATTAGGAAGTTATTTCAGAAAAAGAAATCAATTATAGAGAACTGGAATCCTCCAATTAATGGAAGGGTATTTGAATTTGGACCCAAAAGTTGAAGCAAGCTTTCAAAGACTTCCACTGAACTATATTGCTTATCTAAATTGGATAAACTACTACTTTCCACTATTACTTCATTTAGATAAAATAGGCTTGATTTTTAGAATGGGCCATTGGCCTTGCTTGCTATAAAATGTTCTGCCAAACCTGCAAAATGAATGTGGAGAGAAATTATTTTAGAAGTTTGAAGAACAAATTTCATGTGCAAATATCCAGGGGTGAAATGCTCCGGGTTTGGACTGAATCGGGCATGCTGGTAGCAGTGGCTTCCAGTAGTTTGGAGGACCAGTAGTGATGGCTGACTGGTGATGCCCCCAAACAGGCTCGCCCTGCCCTGCCCAGTCTCTGCTCTGCAGCTTGTCTGCTTGAAGTGCTGTGCCCCTGATCTGCCAGGTGAGCCTGCGAAGTCACAGCTTATCTAACTGCCCCTAACCCCCTTCCACAATCTCAACCTGACTTCCTTACTCCATTCTCCATGGCCTGCAGCCCCAACATGCTTTCCTGCCTTCCACGTGGCACTCCCGGTGTCCCTGTGGCCATCTTGCAAAGGCAGGCAAACGGAAGACCACATGGAAGGCAGGAAAGCATATTGGGATACTGGGAAGAGAGGTAGCAGCCTACTCCATTCCTGCAGCCCTGGCATGCTTGCTGGCCTTCCATGCAGTCTTCTTGGTGTCCCTCTGGCCAGTTTGTGAAAGCAGACAAGCGGATGGCCATATGGAAGGCAGAAAAGCAATGTTGGGGCAGGCCAGACATGGGAAAGAGATCTAGCAGCCTTCCTGTTGGTTCCTCACACCTGCTTGCCTTCAGACAGCTTTGAGCAGCACTGGTAGGCAATGGGGTGCACATGCACAGCCGACATGAAGAACAGGGTGGCAACAACAGTGATGAAAAAGCTTATTTTTCAACTTGTAATTTTTGATAGTTTTCAGCATGAGATGCCTCCAGCCACTGCTTCTGGCTGGTTTCCAGCTGACAAAAAGATGGCAGCTGGAGACTTCTTGAGCCAAAAATGAGGTGGTAGCTGTAAGCTTCTTGCACCGAAAACTATTGAAAACTATAAGCTGAAAAAGAGGACTGAAGTCCTGTCACCTCTATTACTGTCCTATTATTCTCACCGGCTGCATATGTGTATGCCATTGCTTGCCTATGCTACTGATGGCCTGACCTTGCCAGGAGAATGGCCTTCTGTGTGGAGCTGCTCAGAAGGCAACTGAAAACTACCAGCAGCTGGAGGCTTATTGCAAAAGATGGCTGAGCCTCACTGTGTCCCCCCATCAAGGTGCGGAGAAAGGTGAGTGAGGTGGATGGCGAATGAGCAGCATGTAAGTGGAAGCCCCAGGAAAGTTTGGAGCCATGTGATGACACATTCCCCAACCTGACTGAGGCAAATAGTGACCAGTCAGAGACTCTGGAGCCTCAAGGAATGGTGTGTCCCTGGGCTCCCAACCCAAGGTGAAGGATGAGCGGGCAGTGCGGCATTTATTTTATTTATTTATTATTTGGATTTGTATGCCGCCCCTCTCCGAAGACTCGGGGTGGCTCACAACAAGTGAAACAATCATAATAATCCAATTAATTAAAATATTTAAAGATTTAAAAACCCCATATACTAACAGACACACACACAAGCATACCATGTATAAATTAAACGTGCCCAGGGGAGATGTTTAATTTCCCCATGCCTGACGGCAAAGGTGGGTCTTAAGGAGTTTACGGAAGGCAGGAAAAGTAGGGGCAGTTCTAATCTCCGGGGGGAGTTGGTTCCAGAGAGCCGGTGCTGCCACAGAGAAGGCTCTTCCCCTGGGACCCGCCAACCGACATTGTTTAGTTGACGGGACCCGGAGAAGGCCCACTCTGTGGGACCTAATCGGTCGCTGGGATTCGTGCGGCAGGAGGCGGTCTCGGAGATATTCTGGTCCGATGCCATGAAGGGCTTTAAAGGTCATAACCAACACTTTGAATTGTGACCAGAAATTGATCGGCAGCCAATGCAGACTGCGGAGTGATGGTGAAACATGGGCATACCTAGGTAAGCCCATGACTGCTCTCGCAGCTGCATTCTGCACGATCTGAAGTTTCCAAACACTTACCTTTGCTGAGCAGAGTGGGATGATTAGTTGGTCTGTGTGACAAAGGCAACATATATAGGTGGGACAGGGGTGGACAGAATAGACGTGACAAGTAGCAAGCAAGTGGGCAGGACAAGTGGCGAACAGGTGGGCGGGGGCAAGGGAAGCGGAAGGTGATATTTGTCACTTCAGTGAACCAGTTAAAATTTCCCCTACTAGTTCACCCAAACTGGTTAGAACCAGCTGAATGCCATCTTGAATATTTAAATATAGTATATATGTTCATATTACATTTCAGAAGGAAATGTTATTTTTTATTTACAATTTTCATTAATTAATTAATTAATTCATTCATTCATTCATTTACACATTTCATTACACTTTTCATTCATTAATTTATCAATAAGTTGAATGGCTGAATTATATAATATCTATAGAAAGCAGGCTTTTATTGTGCTTTGAACAGTCTCATCAGTTTTCATTTTTGGTTCCACTATTTTTGTGGAGAATATGAATCAAAAATTGAAAATAAATAAAAACTAAAAACAATAATATGGTCTTAATGTAGTCTCCAGCGGTAAACATGACACCACAGAAAAGCTTCTGCTCTAGTGTACCACTAATTAGAAAGGCATAGCCAAGGAGCAATGCCCATTTGTCATCTGGTATTACATCATAAATGTGAGTAGATCCGTGTTAAATGCAGCTAAGTGGTTGGCCTTTTATTATGGTCCTTCCCCCCCCCCCATATCTGCTTACCATTATTACTTAATCACAGATGCAACCTTTCCCACTTCAGCTTGTTAATTCATTCGTTATTTATGCAACTCTGATCTTTGTGACATATTTATCCTTTGGCTTGACATCAAATTATTTTTAATACATGATCTGTTTAAAGGTGGCCTTTGCCCAATATTCTTCCTTGAAAATCTCTGACACATTCACACATGCATTTTTTATTGTTCTCACATATTGCTTATCGCTGTGCATGATTACCGCTTTGAAAGCACAGCAGATGGGGTTCCTGCTTTGTGATGAAACAGATGAGATACTCAAATCGATTGCTTTATCAACAATCAGTTGTAGATAAAAATCATTTTAATGAGGGAAATTAATGGTGTTTGCAAACATGATGTTAATTAAAGAGCATTGCTTAGGCTTTCCTCTTCTTTTTTTCCCCCTTGCAACACAATTTTTGTTACCCATGACATCTTTCATTATTGACTCATGCCCCAAAGAAAATGCGATTAAAATCTGCTTTTGTTTGATGTAGCTTTTATTGAAGAAAGGAATAGATCTTTCTGAAGTGTCCTGGTGAGATGAAAGTCTAATTATCTCTGCAAATGAAAGGAAAAGCTTTAATTAGGTCTGCACTGAATCTCTGCACTGTGAATTTGTGCATTGTGATGGATGGAACTTACATCTCCTCAGTGGCTAAGGTTGAAATAATGAAAGAAGAGAAAACGTAACCTGCTCCCATGATTCAACAGGCAAGGTTGAGCTGGAGGTACACCTGTGTTACATGAGTGTGCCCAGAGCAGCTGCCATAGGCCATGTTTCAGTGCAAGGCATTCAGCTGTTCTACAGCCCCCTCCTGAGCTTTGATCTTTTCTCAGACAGCAGGGGACCTAACAAATCAAGCTTTTCATGTTTCACTCTTTCACTCTCTTTTGCTTCACCATTCACACTCTAAATCCAAAGGGAAAGACAAAATATTGTCTTTTTCTGATGCTATAATGATCAGTAGCTTACATGACTCAAGTTACCATTATGCTTTACAAGAGCTATTTTAAGGTTTGTAGGGCATAAAATGGGAAGGGGGAAGTGTGTGTGTGTGTGTGTGTGTGTGCGCGCGCGTTCTTATTTTGATGGTTAGTTAACTGTTTATGATTTTAACATTATTCTTGAGCATAATACATACTTTCTAAATGCATTGTTTTTCTGTAGGACTCTAATGCCCATCCTGGTGAGAAAGGTGACATTTAAGGATATTGTTATGATTCTAATGGCCCCAGGAGGAAATTCTAAATGATGACAAATAATGCAATATCCCAATTTTATATCATCTCTACTCTATTTTTACTACAGCAGTTTTAGGCTTATTCAGTCTTTCTGTAGTCCAGCTGATAGCAGAAGGTCAAATTGCTACTTATTCACATCACTTGCAGCTAACACTTTCTTTGTCTGGAATCATAAAGCACCTTTGACATCAAGGGCAGTCAAGGGGATTACTTGCACACCTTTCTAGACAGGATAATGAGGAAGATGGGAAAGGGAATTGAAGACAAATTTGGATCAGCAGGAGCATGTTGACCTTTCATTCTTATAGTTAGAGTGTTTGGTATTGTTTTACAAAGAATTAGGGTAATTGTCCGCCTTCTGCAAAACCAGGTGTTGCCCAGCAAGCTAATCATGTGGATGAAGGAGAATGTGTGATAAATAGGATAATTGTGATCTCTATAATTGTTATCTTAGCTGGTTTAGAAATTAAAAGGTAGTACTGATTTTCAGTGCAAATATATTGTTTTATTTCCACTTAAAATTACAAGGCCTGAAAATGAATGTGATTAGGTATTTCACCAGTGAGGACTATAATTTGGTCTGTGTCAGGAAAAACAGCATTTTCTCATGAATTTGGCTTTTTATATTTTGTTACAAAGTTAGAACTAAATTTCTTTGCACCTAATCTCTGCATTCTTTATAATTGGCTTTAAATATGCAATAAACAAGTATGTTCTATGTATGTGTCTTAATATAGACTTAGCTTTTTGTTATTTAATTGTTATTTATTTTTTTAGTTGAAATACAAAATCTAGGAATGAATACACTGCATGTACTATATTGTGTTTTACTTTATTTTTGTATTATTGCACATAAAAGATACATAAATAAAAATGTAGTATTATAATCCATACATTGTTTGGGACAACACTGGGTATAAAATGAGTCCAGTATTAAAGCTTAATAACTGCCCCAAAGCAGAATGTTGATATAATAATTTCCTGAAAGGAATTGTTTTTATATTTAATTAATTAATTAAGTAATTAAGTAATTATATTTTTATGTTGCCCAATTCTCTAGGCTGGCTCACAACAAAAATGAACATGAATCAGTATAAAAACATTTCAATTTAAAATAATTGCAGCCATCCATACATTCATGGGCTGACCTCGCTACTCATCCCCAGAGGTCAGTGCCCTCAGGCCTGTTGAAAAACCCGTGTCTTTACAGTTTTCTGTAGGACTTTAAAGGTAATAACCAGCACCTTAAATTGTGACCAGAGACTGATAGGAAGCCAGTGCAGCTCATGAAGAATTGATGTAGTGTGTGGGTGTATCTGGGCATACTCACAACAGCTCATGCAGCTGCATTCTGGACCAACTGTAGTCTAAGACTACTCTTGAAGGGTAGCCCCATGTTACCATGAGAAGAGCCTCTCGATCCAAGTAGGGTCGCAATTGGTGCACTAGTCAAACCTGTGCAGAGGTCCCCCTAGCTACAGCTTTGAGGTGTTGATCTAATCTCGCCTAGTGGTTTCATGTAGATGTTAAATAGTAGGGGAAAGAGGACTTAGTCCTGAGGTACCCTGAAAATGAGGGGTCTAGGAATTGACTTCTGCCCTCCCACCAACACCGACTGCGAGAGAGATAGAGAGATAGAAAATGAACCATCATAATACGGTGTCTCCCAATCCCAGCTCTCTTGGCTCCCGCAGGGAGGTGGAACCGATTAGGTGGTTCTGCCCCAGACTCCTAATGGACCCAGAGGGTTTTCAGAGAGCATTTGGGCTATACCAGATGCACTCATCCACAGTTTGGCAGAGTCTCTTGCTGTGGCCTGGAACAAGGCTGCAATGGAAGCTCTTGACTGGATTGTGCCGTTGCGACCTTTCTGTGGTACTAGACCCCAAAGAGCTCCATGGTTCACTGAGGAACTCCAGGAGTTGAAATGCCAGAAGAGATGTCTAGAAGCGATGGAGGAAGAGTAAATCCAAGTCCGCTTGAACACTGTAAGAGCTCATATTAAGACTTACAAAGTGGCGCTCAAGGCAGCAAGATGCTCGTATCATGCCGCCTTGATTGCATCAGCAGAATCTCGCCCGGCTGCTCTGTTTAGGGTGAATTGCTCCCTTCTTAATCAGGGGGGGAGCTGGGGAGCCTTTGCAGAGCTGTGCCGAGGATTTTAACACATTTTTCGCTGATAAAATCACTCGGATCTGGGCGGACCCCGACTTCAATTGGATAACAGAGTCGACTGACAACGAGTCTGGGAGGAGTTTGATCTGGTGACACCTGATGAAGTGGACAAGGCCATTGGAGTTGTGAGTTCCGCCACCTGTTTACTGGATCCGTGTCCCTCCTGGTTGGTTTCGGCCAGCAAGGAGGTGACATGGAGCTGGGTCCAGGAGATTGTCAATGCTTCTTTGGGGAGGGGGTCCTTTCCGGCTCCCTACCAGGAGGCACTTGTGTGCCCCCTCCTCAAGAAGCCTTCCCTGGACCCAGCAATACCTAACAACTCTCATCCAGTCTCCAACCTTCCCTTTATGGGGAAGGTTGTCGAGAAGGTGGTGTCGCTCCAGATCCAACAGTCCTTGCAAGAAACCAACTATCTAGGCCCTCAACAGTCAGGATTTAGGACCGGCTACAGCATGGAAACTGCTTTGGTCATGCTGATGGATGATCTCTGGTGGGCCCGGGACAGGGGTTTATCCTCTGTCCTGGTGCTTCTTGACCTCTCAGCAGCTTTCAATACCATCAACCATGATATCCTTCTGCGCCGGCTGGAGGGGTTGGGAGTGGGAGACACTGTTTTTCAGTGGTTCTCCTCCTACCTCTTCAGACGGTCACAGTCGGTGTTAGTGGAGGGTCAGAGGTTGACCTCTAGGTCTCTCCCTTGTAGGGTGCCTTAATATCTACATGAATATCTTCAATATCTATATGAAACCGCTGGGTGAGATCATCCAAGGGCATGGGGTGAGGTATCATCAGTACGCTGATGATACCCAGCTGTACATTTCCACCCCATGTCCAGTCAGTGAAGCAGTGAAAGTGATGTGCCGGTGCCTGGAGGCTGTTGGAGTCTGAATGGGTGTCAACAGACTCAAACTCAACCCTGATAAGACGGAGTGGCTGTGGGTTTTGCCTCCCAAGGACAATTCCATCCATCCGTCCATCACCCTGGGGGGGGGGGAAATCATTGACCCCCTCAGAGAGGGTCTACAACTTGGGCATCCTCCTCGATCCACAGCTAACATTAGAACACCATCTTTTGGCTGTGGCGAGGAGGGTGTTTACCCAGGTTCGCCTGGTGCACCAGTTGCGGCCCTATTTGGACTGGGAGTCACTGCTCACAGTCACTCATGCCCTCATCACCTCAAGGTTCGACTACTGTAATGCTCTCTACATGGAAATGATTTGACCACGACAAGGGAGAAACGACAAGGGAGAAACAACTATGCCCCTTAATCTCAGATCATCTCTCCATTGCCCCAAGAGAAACAGTAGATCAAATATGTGACCCCCCCACCCCACCCTTATGAGTCAGACCCTGAACTACTTGGGTCAGATCCTTGGTTATCATGGAAGCCATGAATTCCTGAGCTGCATCAAAGAATTCATGGAGTGATGGCAAGTTAAAGTCTCCCAGCACCATGAGCCAGTCTGGCTACCACCTCTAGCAGCGCAGACAGGGCCATTGTAATGCAGCTGAGAGGCAGATACATCAGCAGTAGCCCCAACTGAACCCCTGAGTCCAACTTCAGGAGGAGAGACCCACACCCAACATCCTGCAATCCTGCGAGGAAGAAGATTCTTGTATGCTATAATTGCCACTCCTCCACCCCTCCCTTGGGGTCACAGCTGGTGCCATATTTGAAACCCTTCTGGGTATATCTCTGAGAGGAGGACACCCCCCTCCACTCCTTGCCCAGCCAGGTCTCAGTTATACATTCCAGGTCGGCTCCCTCCTCCCTGATTAAATCATGAATGAGGGGAGTTTTGTTGATAATAGACCTGGCATTAAACAGCAGCAGCTTGAGTGCAGGGTCCTGACTTCCCAAGTCACCAGGTACATGAACTGAGGTGGAGGGGTCAGAACACGTATCACTTTGAAACAGTGAGTCCTAATTCCTGTGAGTGGACTACCCCTCAGTTCCCACCATATCTACTTCTACTAGTTACAACCATAATATTCCAGCTCTCCCACCCACCCACCCAGACTTCCCCTCCCCCAACCCATTGGCCCTCTTCTTCTCCAGTAGGCTATATATCTCATTCATGCCAAGCCAGGAATCATAATGAGCCGAGATGGCGCACTGGGTAGAGTGCAGTACTGCAGGCCACTAAAGCTGACTGCTAGATCTGCAGATCAGCAGTTCAGATCTCATCACTGGCTCAAAGTTGACTCACTCTTCCATCCTACTTAGTTGGGTAAAATGAGGACTCAGATTGTGGGGGCAATAGGTTGGCTCTGTTGTAAGCTGCCCTGAGTCTAAGGAGAAGGGCAGCATAAAAAATTGAATGAATGAATGAATGAATGAATGAATGAATGACCAGGCTCCCACTTGATTCTGTTTGCACACTCATGGGGGGGGGGCTTCATCTCTTGCCCCCCACTCTTTCATTCTTTCAAATTCAATCACTGCAATGACTCACTCCAACCACTTGTAGGAGTGATCTAGACAATAATAGTCTTTCCAAATATGCTGATAGATCTGATTCTGAGCAAATGCACTACAGTAGTATTGTACACAGTAGTGTACAGTAGTACTACTAGTGTACTAGTAGTAGTAGATTAAACTCTCACCCAGTCATGATTTGGAGATAGCCCCACTATATAAAATAAATTGCTGAGTTAAATTGCCCTTACTCTTAATCATTTATAAACTATGAAAATGAAATAAGATATTTGGTTTCTTTTCAGAAGTAGAAAAATTTGAGAGGAAAAGCAACTGCTTTGCCTTTTATGTTTGTTTAGAAAAAATTGTAATGTCTCATTGAGCTCAATGTATATTACTGTTCTGCAGGCTTCCAAGTCACATCATTGTGAAGTCACATCACTAAAGAAAATTGACTATCTTGTAACATATTTCTGTGAATGTTCCTAGACTACAGAACATTTACTTAAAGCTGCAAGGAACTTTGCTAATTGATCGCAAAACCTCTTAAAAGCTGAAAAGAGGGGGGGGGGGGGTTGTCACTTTGTCTAAAGTTTAGGAAGCTAACAAAATAAATATTATATACATTAAACTATCTTCCTCTACTTTATCTCCCAATCATCAAGGTTTTTAAAATCTATTTTCTCCATTCCTGATATAACACAGCTTTATATGAGTAATATATTTCATATTATACAGCTGTTATACACGTATCTTATATTTTCTTCTACACAGTTGATTCTCTGATTTTAAAAAAGAGTACTAATGAAGTACATGATTAGACTTTTTTATTAAAAATTATTGAGCTAAATATAGAAGCCAAGCAAAAGTGTTCTCTGACCCTCAAGTAATGTTAAGCTACTAAGAAAATGTGCATGGTAACAAGATAAATAAAATATTTTTATCATAAATGAAAAGAAATAGACATGAGTTGTATATGTATATAAAAATGAAAACCACTCACACATTAATCACAAAATCACAAAATCTCCAGAACTGTAAACCCTACAAACTTGAAATTTGCCAGGTGCTCACTAAGGAAGGATTTTTCAAAATGACCATCAGAGTATTTCTTATATTATTATTATTATTATTATTATTATTATTATTATTATTATTATTATTATTATTATTAACAAGCTCTGATACTAAGGAATTCTATTCTCCTCTCCCAACCTGAAAAGAAATCTGATCCAAATGCAAAACATAAGCAGTTTCAGCATGTCAGATTCACTTGGGTTTTCATAGCAGCAAGCAGCTTTACTACAGGACAGTTGAGTTAAGCTCCGTGTGTGTGTGTGTGTGTGTGTGTGTTTGTGTGTGTGTGTGTACTGCATACATTCTAATTCTATTAAACAATATGTATCACATTCCGTGCAATACTTCCAAGTGCTATAAATTAACATATCATAGGCAATAAATAAATAACAGATTCTCTTTTCTATGGCAGGAGGTCATGGACCGATGGCTCTGGTGAAAGCAGTCCATGCTACCAAACTGTATTGAAGCTGCCATGAGTATATCACATTGAGAATCTGAGCGAAACTCTCATATATATGGTAAGCTTGCATTATTTAATCTGATTTGATCTAAAAGTATATACACACTGCTCAAAAAAATAAAGGGAACACTTAAACAACAGAATATAACTCCAAGTAAACCAAATTTCTGTGAAATCAAACTGTTCATTTAGGAAGTAACACTGATTGACAATCAATTTCACATGCTGTTGTGCAAATGGAATAGTTGTGCAAATAAAATATTCAGTGAGAATATTTCATTCATTCAGATCTCGGATGTGTTAAAAAAATTCAAGTTGGTTAGCATTCTCTATATAAAGGGTCCCCAAACTTGGCAACTTTAAGACTTGTGGACTTCAACTACCAGAATTATCCAGCCAGGTATGCTCAATTATAGTTGAGTCCACAGGGAGGATGCTATTTTTTGAGCAGGATATACGGTAATATAACAAGATATTTGTCACTCATTTGGGACCATATTTTCCTTATTGGTTTTCAAATTTATTTATTATTTTAAGCTTATTTTTAATGAGATGGTTTTGATAGTCATTGTTAATATACTTCTGGATTTGGGGTTCATTCCAATTTCTCTTTTAAGTCATTAATGCTTCATTGGTATTTATTCCAGCAAACATCCATTATTATCAGATATATCATTTTATTCCTATTCTGTTCTACTATTTTTTTGCACAGTTTATTGGCAATTTGTATCTTATCTTGATTTGCATGGTCTGCTATTTTAGATGCTATTCAGAAAACTTAGTTTGATGAGAGAGGGGTGGGGTCTGATGGCCGTGGTAGCGGGAGCCTTTCCTCTCCCTTGGAAAGGCTCCGAATCCCCACTGCTCGGGGGTTCTGGCCCTTTTGGACCAGACCGGATCCTTCCTGAAGGGAAGATAATGCATGGGATGCTATCAGGGGTCTGGTAGGGGCTGGCAAGCCCCACCAGATGAACTAGCTCAGTCTCGCACCGGCTATGGTGTGAAGCCGGCCAGGCAGCCATGCCTGAGCCGACACAGCCATGGAGACACAGCCAGGCTGGAAAGATGACTGGTAACATCTGGAAAGAGCTGGAAGTGTACTTACAGAGGAAGAAGAGATTTAAATCTGGTGCTGGTGAGTTATAGTGGCCGAAAGGGATTTGGGGATTTTTTTTCCTACTCAATTTGATTTCAATGGAGCTAAAACAGCCGGAAATGGAAACAGAAAGCAGATGTCCTTGCAATGAGGCAAATGGTGAAGGCCTTTGAAAGTAGCAATTGCCCAAGATTGGACTTTTAAGATTCTTAACTATTTTTAAACTTGTCTTTTTGAATTGGGACCCCTTAAATTTTCACTGTGGAGGCTATTATTTTTTCTTTCTTTCCTCCATTTACATGTATTAAAGAGGAAGAGGAATTCTATAAATACCAGAAGATTTGAACAAACTTGTTATTTAGCGCCATCTTCTGGTCAGAGGAAATATAGCAGCCAATCTGTGTACATGGCTTGGAAGTATATCTTATCTGCTTGGCCTTCACATTTTTTTTTTAAATGAAAAAGGAGGTTGTCATCTATGGCTTGGAAGGAAGAAACTATTCAAGGTGGAACTGACTGAATTGTTTGAAAACATTGGATAATGCAATTTGAAAAGAGATTTGAGACATTTTAAGAACATTGACATTGAAAACCCAGAAAACAGCACTTCAAAGAAGAGGAAGGGAATGAGTTTTTTCCCCATAAAGCTATAAATTATAAAAGGAAATGACTATGAAACTAGATGAATTGGAATTATTAATGATTTAATTTTATTGGAGTTTATTACTGAAAAGAAAATTAGAGATCAAAAAGTTAAAATTGAATGATAGGAGAGGAAATTGAAATGGTTATGAATAAGAAAATTGAAAAAGGTTATGATTATGATTATGATGGATGAGAAAATCAAGACATACAGTAGACATACAGTAGGTAAAGATATTCTGAATCAGTCTTTGTAGATGTATTTCCTTTAAAATATGCATATTTGTCTCAGTGGACATGAAAGTCAATACATAATTTTATAGCTGCATATTAGTCCAAAAGAGGCAAATTAGGTCAGTTGATACTGATATTTACACAGGGAAAGTTTCAGGAACTATAAATCCTGGATAAATAATGAAGATACATTTCTAGTGACATTGTTAAGTTTGACAATAACAATTTTTTTAAAAAAAGAAGTTTAATTTCCTCTATGCTCCAATAAGCATTCTTGGAGATGTATTAATATTTAAACCTCTAAATTTATGTATTTTACACTAATAGCAGAGAAGTAGAAACTTGTTTTGTTAGGAGACAAATTAGCCCACTTGGTGAACATTTTTATTAATGTGTGCAATTCAGAATGTTTTGCAAATGTTTTCTTTAAACTCCAGTTAGAAAAATGTTCTTCCTGTCAATCAAAGACTGTAAGCTCTGGTGAAATCCATCCTAGTGATATGTGTTTATCCAATAAGAATTTGCATGTCACTTTTTGAGAGACCCAAACATACACATATCTATGCCAGAAACCATACTCCAGTCTCACACCTCGTCTAACAGTTCAGGATATATGTATTAATTAACTTAACAATTATTGCTGGGAATTAAAATGGCTGTAAAATAAGGTACTCTGGCTTATACCATTAATTAATTTTTATCTACATATACCGTATTTTTCACAGTATAAAACACACCTTTTTCTTCTCTAAAAGAGGCTGGAAATTTGAGTGCATCTTATACTCTGAATGTAGCTTTTCTTTTTCTTTTCTTTTCTTTTTTTTGACACTTTTTTTTCCCAGCCCTAACTGGGTGCTAAGGATCTTCCCAGCGTTTACCTTGCTGGCTTTTGCATTGTTACTCTCTTCGAAGAATGTTTTTCCAGCCCTAAGTCTTTGCAAGCTTTTTTTCATCGCTCTACTTGCTCAGAATAATTTTCATTCCAGCTCTAACAAGGTGCTAACGATGTTCCCAGCTGTTACTGGCTTGCATGCTCTTTCATTGTTACTCCTTCCAAATAAGGGGTTTTTTTTAAAGCCCTAGCTTTAAAATCATGTGCTGAAGCTGACTAGACTAAGGAGGCTAGAGGGATAAATACCAGTTAGGCCAATTTCCCCCCCCCCCCCATTTTCCTCCCCAAAAACTAAGGTGCATCTTATACTCAGAAAAATACAGTACCTACCATTTTTTAATCACACACAGACTATCCTCAAATGAGGACATTTTCCCTTTATCCTTTCTGCAGAAACAGAAAGGTCATCTGAGGATGATCTTCTCCTATATTCATCAGTCCATCTGAGCAGAACAAATTGGACCAAGTTCCATGTATATAAAATTCTCATCTAATATGACATTGGAGCCAATCTCTAGCCCATTCTTTAAATGCCATTCTCATAGGAATTTATTCTTGTATTTCTTCCTAAGGTTCAGGAAAGTAATTATGAGAATAGAATGGAATGGAATGGGAATAGGAATTAGAACTGGAAGGAACCTTGGGGGTCTTTTGGACCAATCCCTTCGCAATAGGACAATCTATATCATTTCAGATAAGTGACTGTCTAATCTCTTCTTAGAAACCTCCAGTGATTTCTGAAGACGAATTGTTCCACTGGTTAATTGTGCTCACTGTTAGGAAGTTTCTCCATAATTCCAAGTTGCTTCTCTGTTTGATCAGTTTCCATCCATTATTTCTTGTCTTGCCTTCTGATGCTTTGGAAAATAATTTGATCCTCCTTCCCTTGTGGCAGCCACTCAAATACTGGAATACTGCTATCATGTCACCCCCAATTCTCCTTTTCTTTAGACTAGCCAAACCCATATCCTGCAGCCATTCTTCATATGTTTTAGTCTCCAGGCCTTTGATCATTGGTAGTTGCTCTTCTCTGTAGTTTTTCCAAAATCTCAACATTTTTTTGTAGTATGGTGATCAAAATTGGTTCAGTATTCCAGGTGTGGTCTTACTAGGGTTTTATAAAGTGTTATTAATATTTCATGTGATATTGATTCTTTTCCTACAATCCAGTATTATATTAGCTTTTTTGACTGCTGCTGAACACTGCTGGCTTATATTCAAGTGATCATCAAATAGGACTCTAAGGTCCATCTCACAGAGTAAAACTAGCACACTTCCAGAGGAAAGGAAAAGGAAATTGCTGGCATGGTTGCCAAAGCCCCACTACATCTTACTTTCGGGGTATGTCTTACATTGGAAAAAAATTGAAAGGGTCGCGTTCCCGAAGGCATCTCCCCAGAGTCCAGAAGGGCAGCCGCGGGACAGGAGCCTTGTGAGCCCTTTTCCAAGTTCAACTTCAGGGCTCCAAGCGGCGTGCACGCGTGGAGCCACAGACGCGTGTCGGGGAAGTGTGTGTCTGGAGGGGAGGAGCCGCTCTGCGCAGTTGGGCAGCCCCACCTGCCTGCTGGAAAGGAGGCGGGCGAAGGAGGGCGCAGCTCCGGCCGCTCGCCTCGGAGCTGGTGGGCCTCGCTGGCTGCTTGCAGCCGAGCCTCGGCAGGACTCGGTTGCTGGGATGAGCACCTTCACTGCAAGCCGCCGCCCGCTCGGCTCGCTTCGGACCAGCGCCGTCCTTCGCTTTGCCAAGCTGGGGAAGAGGCGGTGGCGCCGCGGCGAGGCGAAGGCGAGGAGCGTGCGGGGAGCTTGGAAGCGACGTCATCGGGCTCCCCCTCGGCAATACCCCCGTGTTTCCCCGAAAGTAAGACATATGTCTTACTTTCGGGGTACAGCTTATATTAGCCGACCCCCCTGAAACCCCCGATACGTCTTACAATCAGGGGTGTCTTACTATCGGGGAAACAGGGTATATATATATATATATATATATATATATATATATATATATATATATATATATATTAAAAGGTCCATCTCACAGTTACTTTTTTTGAGCCAGGTCTCGCCTAATCTCACTTTTGATTTTTCCTGCCTATATGTAAACTTCGCTTTTGTCCACATTAAAATTCATTGTGGTACCTCACTGCTTGCTTCGTTCCATGCTGATGTAGTACCATTAAGGACTACTCTTTGAGTAAAATTTGTCAGTCACCTAAAAATCCATCCTTTTTTCAATTTCATATTTTTCTAGCTTACCAAGAAATAGATTGTGGTCTACTTTGTCAAATGCCTTACTGAAATCTAAGTATACTATGTTCAGAGCATTTCACTGGTTTACTAATTTAATTAATTTATCAAAAAATGAAATGAGATTGGTTTGGCATGATCTGTTTTTAACAAACCTGTGCTGGCTACTAGTTTTAACTTTACTTGCTTCTAGTTCTTCACAGATCTGGTTTTTTAAATTATCTTTTCCCAGATCTTCCCAGATATTGATGTTAGATTGATTGGTCTGTAGCTTCTTGAATCTGTTTTTATTTCCTTTCTTGAAGAATGAACTATATCAGCTCTTTGCCAATCATCAGGTGCTTCAGAATTTTTTAAAGATATGGTACAATGGTTCTGAGATAACATCTACCAGGTCCTTCAGAACTCTGGGATGTAATCTGTCATGTCCCAGTGTTTTATATTCATCAAGTTCAGATAGGTGTTCTCTTACCTTTTTCTTGCTTATTTTAATTTTTATTTCTCATTTGTCTTTTACAGTAGGGTGATTTTTGAGGAGTTTTTAAAGTTTTTTTTGTATATTGGGCTGTAATTTGTTATAATTTGTTCATTCTGAGCCTTTGCTTTCCTGACTTCACCTTTGCATGTTCTGGCTATCTGCTGATAACCAGCCTTAGTTTGTTGTTCCTCTCCATTTTTTTTTATTTGTCCTTTTTGTCTTTCAGTTTGTCACAGACAGATATTTGTGCAGACATGCTGGCTTGTTCCTGATTTTCTTGTTTTTCTTTCTTTCAGTTGTGTTGTGCTGGACTAGGCTTTTATGATAACATTTTTCAGAGTTTCCTATGCTTCTTGAGTTATTTTTCCATTTAGGGTCTCTCTCAGTTTGTTAAAATCAGTCCTTTCAAAGTTTAAGACATTGGTTGATTATTTCTATTACTTGTGCTTGCAATTAAGTCTTATCTAGAAAGAGGATATTTGGTGGATGTAAATGGTGGACACATGACTTTTTATATTTTTGCTTATTATTTTAATGTGATTTTTGTTTGTATTATGAGAGGGTTTTTTTTAATTAGCACTCAATAGCATACAATAAAGCTTATGAAATAAACACCTTAGTGTTAGCCTTGATTTTTAAGTCAAATGTTTTTGTACTTCTTGTAGAATAGTAATGCTTTCTACATGGAGCTACCTTTGAAGAGTGTTCAGAAACTTCAAATCATCCAGAATGCAGTAATGCGAGCAGTTATGGGCCTTCTAAGGCATACCCATATTTCTCCAGCACTCCGTGGACTGCATTGGCTGCCGATTGGTTTCCAGACACAATTCAAAGTGTTGGTTATGACCTATGAAGCTCTACATGTCATCGGACCTTATTACCTCCGGGACCGCCTTCTGCCGTATGAGTCCCAGCGACCAGTTAGGTCCCACAGAGTCGGCCTTCTCCAGGTCCCGTCAACTAGACAATGTTGTTTGGCAGGACCTAAGGGAAGAGCCTTCTCTGTGGGGGGGGGGGGGCGGCCCTGTGGAATCAGCTCTCCCAGAGATTTGCACTGTCCCCATCCTCCTTGCCTTCCCGAAAAATTTAAAGACCTATCTGTACCGCCAGGCTTAGGGCCATTAGGAGAGAGCAGGTTCAAGAAAAAAATCAATTACAGACTCAGAGTCATATAGATCTCATGCAAGTCTTTTTCTTTTCTTTGCATTATGACATTATATGTACAAAACAGGCAAGATTAATGTCAGAAAGCATGATACTACTTTCATCATTTTGATAAAAATGCTGAATCCTGTAGATTCTTCTGCCGACTGAGTGGCTTCATTAGATCTGAGTGGCTTCATTAGATTAGATCTGCCTCCATCAGAAAACAGACATAAACCAGTATAGACACAAACATCTACATGTGTATGTATGTATACATGTACATGTATGGTAGGGTTGGGTTACAACTTACCTCACTGCTGGTTTGCTCTCTCGCATGCCACTTGGGCATACCTCGTCGATGCACTGCATGGGAAAACCTCATGGGCACGCACATGCTTCACATGTGTATGCATGCACAGTAACAAAAACTCAAAACAAAAAACCCAAAGCCAAAAAAAGATGGTGACCATATGTGCAGTGCTGGAACTCAGCTTCTGTGCATGCTCAGAAGGAAAAAAATAAATTTAAATTTTATTTAAAAGATGGCAGTGCCCACGAACCACCACCAACCAATCCAGTTTGGTGACATCATCAACGAGTCACTACTGATTTGGGCAAACCGGTCCAAACTGGAAGGAACCCACCCCTGATATATGGCACCCGCATGTACACACACACACAAACAATTTAAAGTGTATGTGTTCTTTTTTTGCCAATAAACTTTTACCTGTTCTTTTCTCAGTAATATGCAAAAGTATTGTCTGGTTTAACCAATGTTAATTCCTACTTTGCCAACTTCAGTTCTTATACTTGCATATAAAAGTCACTTTTAGATAGGAAAGGCTGAGAATAACCTCTTGGAAACAGAATAGTAGGGTACTAGCTATTTGCATCAGTAGCAGAATTAATCAAATCTGTTCCAAAAAACTCCTTGGATTAACCACTGGATGGCAGAAAAGAGTTAGAGATTTGTTCATTGCTTTGCTGCCCTGGTGTGGTCTCTTTTGTCATTACACATTGAACCTGCCTACCATACCTCCTTTGCAAATTCTTAAGTTACCCTGTGCTTTAGCACTGTGGCAAATCACAACTAGATTTTTTAAAAAACAAAAAAGGATTTGAGGGCCTGGTGTAGCTTTCTGCTACCTGCATCCCCATAAAGATCCCAACCCTTAATACTACTGGCTAAGTGCATAAAACAGATTACATTTGCACTAAATTATAACATTTCCAAACCTTCCTGATTGTAATCTGGGTATATTTTGTTCCTTTTTTTCTGGAATTACCTAAATTAATGTCTCAAGCTAAATCTATAATAAAGCATCAATCTTCATTAGTTATCAGAATTTGATATCTATTCTTTCTTGCACTTCAATCTTCATTAGTATGTATGAGGCAAAAAAGATCCCAGTGGGTATGCAGCATGTGTTCCTGCATTTTAGTCCTGTTTCTCTGGGGGGAAAGAGGGTTGGGAGGAATTCAATAGCAAGCATATGTTACAAGGCTTTTTATGTGAATGCTTCAGTCTGTATCAAAAGGCCCAGTCTAAACTTCATAAACCAGAGGAAAAAATCATCTCTGCATATCCATGGGGCTAAGGCATATATCCTGAACATCTGCTACTAACCATTAATTGTATTCTGTAAGACTAAGTGTGAATTATATTTTCTGTGGTAATGCAGTGATACCAGATAACACTCATACACAACCTATGAGACTATGTCAATTCACTCTGAGCACAAATATTTTCTTTTAAAATATGTGAGTAATGTATATGTGGTACAAATAACATAAACCTGGTACATCTGAATCAATTGACTGCAACTATATTGATTCTAATAATTTAATAATTTTTATCTGACAAGTAATGGCAATAGATGGTGAAATAAAAATAATGAATTTCTCTTTTCTTTTTCATGTCAGACATTTTCCAGTTTTAACCTAAAATTATGCTCTCCCATAATTTATTATATCTATACTTTAAGCAAATTATAATAGCTCTTTGGAGTATATTTTACATTAAGCTGATAGAGGACTTAATCTAAATTAAGCATGTGAGAGGCAGAATCCATTCATTCAATCATTCACTCATTCATTCATTCATTCATTACCATTACCATTACCCTGAACACTGTTGCATTCTGAATCAGCTAAAGTTTTCAAATGGTCTTCAAGGGCAGTCCATGTAGAATGCAATGCAGTAATTCAAATGGGAGATGACCATGGCATGAGTGACCATGCCCATGAGATCATGGACTTCCAATCCATGAAAGGCCACAATTGGTATACTAGATGAATCTTTGCAAAGACACTCTGAGCTACAGCTTCCATGTGTTTCTCGAGCAGGAGCCACGAATATAGAAAGACTCTCAAATGATTCATCAGCTCAGTCCATGGAACTGCCACCTCATTCAGAGTCAAAGATGAAACATCATTTGGGTGTGGGGACCTAAAAGCCCATAGCCATTCCATCTTGCCAGGATTGAGTTGAACAGGTTCCTTCTCATCCAGACCCTTATGGGCTCCAGGCACTCAACCAGCACTTCAACAGTATCGCCCATCTGACTAGGAATGGAGATATTTCACTGGGTATCATCTGCAATACTGATGGTATTGAACCCCACACAGATGACAGCTTCCCATAGATATTAAAGAGGATTGGTAAGAGGCTTAAGACCTGGGCACCTCACATTTCAGGGACCTAGGACTTGATCTCTCTTATCAACAACAACTGAAACTAATCATGGAGAAAAAGAACCAAAACACAGTATCTCCCACTTCCAACTCTCAAAGCTGGCTGACTGTAAATGCTACTGAAAGGTCGGGGTGGTGAGAATGGTCTCACATCACTTCTATCCACAAACATCCACACAATGGACAAGTGCAACCAATGCTGTTGCACTGGTATGCTGTGGCCTGAACCCAGATTGAAAACAGTCCAGATAATTTGCTTCATGCAAAGGTCTTTGTAGCTGTACCCCATCCACCCACTCAACAATCCTCCTTAAAAAGCAAAGATTAGAGACTGGATGATAGTTGTCCAATACTGGGGGTGGGGACGGGGGAATCCACGTATGACTTGTTGAGAGGAGTGGATGGTGCTACTCTGCCCTGCAAAGAGCAATTTATTTATTGATTTACCCAACTACATGCTACTCCTCTTAATCAGCCAGGAGGGGCATGGATCCATAATTAATAAGGATTATCTGACTAGGAAATAATAGGAATTACTGGAGCCAAAGTCTTCTATCGAATATGGTTTGTTATGTGAGTAGTCCAGACAGATAGATTACTCAGATCCAGAATGGATTTTCATTTTTCCCATTTTCCTACCAAAGGATAATTGACTGTAAAAAAATCAGTTGAATGGGAAGAATTTTGTAAAAGATAAAGTATCTTTATTAGAATGTAGCTTTATCAAAAGTGTGCCTTGTTATTTCCGTAAGCCTTCTATTTTGAGTAGAATCTATTTTGAATAAAGTTGGACAGATTATAACTGCATATGGCACCCCTAAATTTATTTAAAGCTAAAGTGTTATGCCATCTACAAGCAACTATGGTCATAGCCCAGAACAAGACAAATATTAAAACTACCCCAAAATATAAACTATAAAATGTATTCATGCCAGAATATTTTTTTAGCCAAAAATATCAAGAGTGAGACAGTGATATTCTAGATGCAAGAGTGCCTTCACAGTTAATTGAGTATGATTTGGATTGAATTACTAATAGGATAGAAGTTTCCTTGTATGTACACTATGGTACACCGTGTAACTGCAAACTGAAAAAGCTTTTTAATTATTTGGTTGCTTGAGGTATAAAGTTATTGCTTTTTGCTTTTATGGCTTGCAAATCTGATAATCTCAGAAGGTTTTAGTGCTC
Organism: Erythrolamprus reginae; assembly: GCF_031021105.1. Lineage (NCBI taxonomy): Eukaryota > Metazoa > Chordata > Lepidosauria > Squamata > Dipsadidae > Erythrolamprus > Erythrolamprus reginae. The sequence goes on from NC_091956.1 coordinate 50,746,118, forward strand.
ATTATAAGAGCTAATTTATTTGGTTACTCTAAAAGATATATAATTTGAAATTAGTAATAAATGTTTAAAGTCCTTCACATTTTCAATAGATTTATCAGTAATTTTCCAAATATAGAAAATATTTAAACTTTCCAGTGAACACTACTTGTTTTGTTTTAGTACAATTAATTTCCAGATTTGTTACTTAGAAAAAAAAGATGTTATTGCTCCTAGGCATTATTTTAAATCTGATTTGCTGCTTTATAAAAGTGTTTTTAAACAGTAGCATTTTCTTCCTGAGAAGAAGACGATCAAAGGAAGAGGCAGGTAACTTCCTCTACAATTTGTCCTGAAGAATTAAATTCAAAGCTGACACAAAGGTGTATAGAGTTTGAATATTTCTTGCCCAGATGGTAAAAGATTGTATACTGATCAACTGCCGAGTAACCTAGTCTGAATCTGCTTGTTTTGAAGCCATCTGTTTTCCTGGATCAGCCAGTCAGCAAGTTTATAACATTTGTTTTCTGTTTGTTTTGAGCCACTAATTATATGTAAACTTATTTGGGGGGGGGGGGGGTAGCCTTGTTATTAAAGATTAAAGTCCTTTATTAAGATTAAAAGTATGATGGAATAATTCCAGTCTTTAGATAGCAGTAATGAATAGTTGATACTTTTAAGTAAGGGAATTATCAGGATTTATTCAAGAATTCTAGAGCAGCATTTCCCAACCGGTGTGCCGCGGCACAGTAGTGTGCCGCGAGACATGGCCAGGTGTGCCGCGAGAAGCTCAAGCTGGGCGGGGCGCTGCCGGCGCCCCTGCCTGAGTGTCGTCCTGTGGATGGTCTTGGGCTTCACAGTCGCTTCCTAGTTCCCTCTCCTCCCACCGCCTGTGTCTCCCGCCGTCGCCTCCCACCAAGCCATCGCCCGTTGCCGTGGGTTCCTCGAGTGGGAGCTGCCGCTTCCTTCCGTCCAGCTCAGCCACGCTGCCGTAGAAAGCACAGAGGTTATTGCCACCGCTTCTGCCTCCACTCAGGGAGCCACCGTGGTCACCGCGCCTTTTCCTCTCCCTCAACCACGGTGGCTCCCTGAGTGGAGGCAGAGGTGGCGGCAATAACCTCTGCACTTTCTACGGCAGCGTGGCTGGGCTGCCTGGAACGAAGCGGCAGCTCCGAGGAATGAGGCGCTGGCGGTAGACACAGGCAGAGGGAGGAGAGGGAACCAGGAAGCCACCGTAAAGCCCAAGACCAGCCACAGGACGACCTTCAGCCAGGGGCACCGGAACCGCGCGCAGCCATGGTGGGAGCAGCATGAGGTAGCAACGAGGCGCGAGGACAAGCAGGCAGCTTGGCGGAGGGGAAGCGCTGAGGGGCTCTCCTCCTTCCCCACCCCCGCGCTTCTCTCCCGTCCTGGCTTTCGCTTCGCCCCATGATTTCCCCGCAATTTCATCCAGGCCACCTCTTGCCTCCTTTTGAACTGCGGGGAAATCTGCGGGCAAAGCAAAAGCCAGGGCGGGAGAGAAGCGCGGGGGTGGGGAAGGAGGAGAGCCCCTCAGCGCTTCCCCTCCGCCAAGCTGCCTGCTTGTCCTCGCGCCTTGTTGCTACCTCCTGCCTTTTTCCAGGGGCCTTTGGAAGGCACCCAGGGAAGGGGGGGGATTGGGGGTGGCTACAGCAGCTTCTCGTCCTCCTCATCCGGCTGCTAATGCCCGCCCGGCCCCTCTTGCAGTCCCTTCACGGAGCGCTTTTGTCCCAGGCTGTCAGCGAAAGGGCTGCAGGACAGGCGGGGCAGGCATTCTTCTCACAGCTGAGGCAGAATTTGGAATGTCGGGGGGGGGTGCGTGCGGGCTCCGCATCCCCCTGCCACCCGGAACATTTAAAATAAGAAAAAACTTCGCCGGCCTCCGCAGAGAAGAAAGGAAGAGAGAGAAAGAGAGACAGAGCAAGAGAGACATAGCAAGAGAGGCAGAGAGAGAGAGACAGAGAAAGAGAAAGAGAGAGAAAGAGAGCTAGCAAGAGAGAGAGAAAGAGACAGAGAAAGAGAGAGAGAGAAAGAGAGAAAGAAAGAAAGAAAGAGAATGAAAGAGAGATAGCAAGAGAGGCAGAGAGAGCAAGGGAGAGAGAAAGACATATAGGGAGGGAAGGAGGGAGAGAGAAAGAGAGCAAAAAAGAGAGGAAGAAAGAAAGAGGGATGGAGAGAGAGAAAGAAGGGAAGGAAGGAAGAGAGAGAAAGAGTGAGGGAGAAATAGAGAGAAATGGAGGAAGATTTTTTTTTGTCAAAACATTTCTTTAGCCACCCCCCCACCCCCCGTTCAGTGTTCCCCAGGATTTTGAAAATATGAATAATGTGCCGCGGCTCAAAAAAGGTTGGGAAACACTGTTCTAGAGGAACAGATCTAGAAAAAAATTAAAAGAATCACTATATAAAAATCCCAATGTGGGTATCACCAATGGAAGCAGTGACATGTCCTAACTTAATAACCATTGACAAAATAATTAGATATAAGGCTTTGTTAAATGAACAGTTAAATCTGAAAACAAAACGACGATTGGCATACAAATCAAATAAATGAATGAATGAGTGAGTGAATGAATGAATGATTGAATAAATAAATAAATAAAATTGGAACACGATATAGGCAGAGAAGTAGATTGGTGGACATATACCCAAATCCAGTCCAAATTTAAAGAGGACAAAAGATTACATGAAATCCAGAAAAATCAGCAAGAATTGGATAAAACCATACAAGGAACTGAGAAAAACCTAATGTAAAATATATAAATTTCTACTGAGCTACAAAATTGAAGAGAAGATTGTTAAAGAAACAATCAATCAAATGGGCAGAAAAATTTAGATACAACATAGAATTGGAGAAATGGGGGGAAATGTGGATAGCAAATATAAAATTGACAATGTCAGCAGCATTCAAGAAATAACAATTGTGGCTGTTCTACATATGGCACCTCCCCCAGCAAGATTGGCAAAGATATATCCAAATACTTCACTAGTATGTTGGAAATGTAAAAAAATGTATGGTACATATTATCACTTATGGTAGACATGTTCTGAAGCTAAAAAAATGGATTAAAATTAGGAAACGGTTTGAAGAGATAACAGAACAACACATAGATCTAAGGCTGGAGATATTTGTACAGTGGTACCTCATGATACGAACCCCTCGTCTTACGAACAACCCGAGATACGAACCCGGGGTTCAGAAATTTTTTGCCTCTTCTTACGAACTTTTTTCTTCTTACGAACACGAGCCCGGGTCCGTGGCCTCTCTAACTGCGCGTGCGCAAACTTACTGATGCAGGGATTCTCCTGCCTTGAGACTACCCCAGGGGATTTCCAATTCGTTTCCCGCAGCCCCGCCCCTCAATTCTCTGCTGAAAATACAAAGCCGGGCTGCCAATGCTGCTGCCGAATGAGGCTGCAGCCTCCCGTTCTTCCCTCCCCCCCCACTCGCCGCCACTCATATCCTGGGTGAATTTCTGGGGAGGGTGACAGGCTGCCTGTTCTGCTCCCCCCAGCACAAAAGAAAAAACTTCCCAGAAAAAACTTCGTAGCGCTGCTACTGAATGAGGCTGCAGTCTCCCGTTCTTCCCTCTCCCCCCCCCCCACTCGCCGCTGCTCGTATCCTGGGTGAAGTTCTGGGGAGGGTGACAGGCTGCCGTTCTGCTCCCCCCAGCACAAAAAAAAAACTTCCCAGAAAAAACTTCGTAGCGCTGCTACTGAATGAGGCTGCAGCCTCCTGTTCTTCCCTCCCCCCCACTTGCCGCCGCTCGTATCCTGGGTGAATTTCTGGGGAGGGTGACAGGCTGCCTGTTCTGCTCCCCCCAGCACAAAAGAAAAAACTTCCCAGAAAAAACTTCATAGCGCTGCTACTGAATGAGGCTGCAGCCTCCCGTTCTTCCCTCCCCCCCCCCCCCCACTCGCCGCTGCTCGTACCCTGGGTGAAGTTCTGGGGAGGATGACAGGCTGCCTGTTCTGCTCCCCCCAGCACAAAAGAAAAAACTTCCCAGAAAAAACTTCATAGCGCTGCTACTGAATGAGGCTGCAGCCTCCCGTTCTTCCCTCCCCCCCCCCCACTCGCCGCTGCTCGTATCCTGGGTGAAGTTCTGGGGAGAGTGACAGGCTGCCTGTTCTGCTCCCCCCAAAGCCTTTTTGGTTCCATTCTCCAACAAGCCTCTAGATGGATGATTGATACTGTATCCATCTATGGATGGATAAATGATTGAGACAGTGTACTCTATCTATCTATCTATCTATCTATCTATCTATCTATCTATCTCTCTACTGTATCTCTATCTATCTATCTATCTATCTATCTATATCATCTATCTATCTCTCTATCTGTCATCTATCTATCTATCTATCTATCTATCTCTCCCTCTCTCTGTCTGTCTATCTATCTATCTGTCTGTCTATCTATCTATCTATCTGTCCATCTATCTATCTATCTATCTATCTATCTATCTATCTATCCCTCTCTCTATCTGTCTGTCTGTCTATCTGTCTGTCATCTGAAGTGGGGGGGAGGGAAGAACGGGAGGCTGCAGTCACATTCAGTAGCAGCGCTACGAAGTTTTTTCTTGGAAGTTTTTTCTTTTGTGCTGGGGAGAGCAGAACGGCAGCCTGTCACCCTGATAGATAGAGAGATAGATAGATACAGTACTGTAGATAGATAGATAGATAGATAGATAGATAGATAGATAGATAGATGACAGATAGATAGATAGACAGACAGATAGAGAGAGGGATAGATAGATAGATAGATAGATAGATAGATAGATAGATAGATAGATAGATAGATAGATGGACAGATAGATAGATAGACAGACAGATAGAGAGAGGGAGAGATAGATAGATAGATAGATAGATGATAGATAGATAGATAGATAGATAGATGGATAGAGAGAGGGAGAGATAGACAGATAGAGAGAGGGATAGATAGATAGATAGATAGATAGATAGATAGATAGATAGATAGACAGACAGACAGACAGATAGATAGACAGACAGATAGAGAGAGGGAGAGATAGATAGATAGATAGATAGATAGATAGATAGATAGATAGATAGATAGATAGATAGATAGATAGGCAGGCAGGCAGGCAGGCAGGCAGGCAGGCAGGCAGGCAGACAGACAGACAGATAGATAGATAGACAGACAGATAGAGAGAGGGAGAGATAGATAGATAGATAGATAGATAGATAGATAGATAGATAGATAGATAGATAGATAGATAGATATAGTACAGGTAGATAGATAGATAGATAAATAGATAGATAGATAGATAGATAGATAGATAGATAGATAGATAGATGGACAGATAGATAGATAGACAGACAGACAGATAGAGAGAGGGAGAGATAGATAGATAGATGACAGATAGATAGATAGATAGATAGATAGATAGATACAGTAGATAGATAGATAGATAGATAGATAGATAGATAGATAGATAGATAGATAGATAGATAGATAGATAGAGTACACTGTCTCAATCATTTATCCATCTATAGATGGATACAGTATCAATCATCCATCTAGAGGCTTGTTGGAGAACGGAACCAAAAAGGTTTTGGGGGGAGCAGAACGGCAGCCTGTCACCCTCCCCAGAACTTCGCCCAGGATACGAGCAGCGGCGAGTGGGGGGGAGGGAAGAACGGGAGGCTGCAGCCTCATTCAGTAGCAGCGCTACGAAGTTTTTTCTGGGAAGTTTTTTCTTTTGTGCTGGGGGGAGCAGAACAGGCAGCCTGTATTTCTGGTTTTCTAGAACAATCCAGGAAGAACTGTGTCATTGTTTCATAGAGATTCCTTACCTAAATAGAAAAAAAATAGAATGACTTCAGGGAAGTAAAAAAAAAAAACCACAGGAGTAGGAGCAACTCCTAATTTCCTGTCAGGTTGCCCATTTAACATGCTATCATCTTATTCATTGAGTTTCCTTATGAGAAGCAAGTTGTGAGCATTGAAAATCCTTCTTTCCTTCCTTCCTCCTTCCTTCCTTCCTTCCTTCCTTCATTCCTTCATTCCTTCATTGATTCCTTCATTGATTCCTTCATTCCTTCATTCCATTTTAGGTATCCCTATCTCAAGTAAGAAGATAGTATTAGATGTATATTGTCAACTATGATTCCTGTTACAGAGTCAATTGCACCACTTCCATTGTTGTTTTTTAGTGGTATACTATAGTTGTTCATCTCCACTTCATAGAAATTCTGAGCTAATGTTTTAGTGCAAAAGAATGGATATATTTAACTTTCCTGGTTTAAGACATGAAAGGATTAAAGGACTTGGAACCAATACACAAACTGAACCAGAACATTGTCAATATATATTACTCAATATCAGAGGTGGGTTCCTGCCAATTCGGACTGGTTCTATAGAACCAGTAGTGCGACTTTTCCCCCAGCAGCAATGGCTGGCTGGACATGTTCCTGAAAAGGCTCTCTTGGCGGCACCATAGATACCACCATCTTATTTTTTTGCTTCTTTGCATACACAGAAGCTGGGTTTTTAGCACTGTGCATGCACTTGCGCAAAGCATGCACACCCACATGGTGCATGAGGAAGCGAACTGGCAGCGAAGTAAGTCAGAAGCCATCCCTGATCAGTATGTATTCTATCCAAATACAGTCCTAGTTTTAGAGTACTGTATTATGTTTTTACATGTTCACAATATTCACAATATCACAGAAGCGGTAATCATTTCGGTGACTCCATAAATATGTACATTTTAGATTTAAATCTTTCTATTTGGCATATGTATCTTGGATCTAGCCACCAGTTTCTAACTAGAAATATTGGTTTAATAGAAATTACAGCATTGTGATATTGGTACTAACAAAAATAGTTGTTACAGCCTTAAATAGTATTAGTAGACATAAACATTTTGTTTTATTATATTATATATTATATTGTCATTTTCAATCCCAACAATGAGGACCCGGATTGTGGGGGAAATACGCTGGCTCTGTTAAAAAGTGCTATTGCTAACATTTTGTAAGCCGCCCTGAGACTAAGGCGGCATAAAAATTGAATTAAATAAATAAATAAATAAATAAATAAATAAATAAATAAATAAATAAATAAATAAATAAATAAATAAATAAATAAATAAATAAATAAATAAATAAATAAATAAATAAATAAATAAATAAATGTATTCTAATCACATTTTTGGGCTAATTCTGTTGCCATGCTGCTCAACGTCCAAGCTGATTGTGATTATTTTAAATTGCATTTAATTTAATTTGATATTGAAACATTTGCATTTTTGACACAATAACAGATTTCTTATCTAAAATTTGATTGATTGGGACTGTAAGATAGAATCAACAATTCATACAGCATACAGCACATTAGAAATATCTGACTACAAATAGCTTAATAATTTTTGTTGTTCTTTATTACTCAAAGAATTGAAAAATAAAAGAAATTGTACTGCAATAATGAAAGTTAAAGTAATATCTTTCCTTTTTTTATTTTGACTATCTTGGATATGTAGCATATTACACGTTCAACATAATGTTCTTTGGACATATACTCATCAAAGAGTATTATGTGGGGTAGTACATCTGGGAGGTATAAATAATGGAACAGAACAGGGGGCATTAAATATATTATTTTGTTTTTGTGCTAGGAGACTGCTTTACGTGGCAGGGGGTATCCTTTAAAAAAGGAATTCTGAAAACTGCTTGTTTCAGCCCATCCATATATTTAGATTGTAAGCCCTCAAGCTCTGAAAAACCTTGAATATTTAGAGGTGGTCAGTAGTGAGCTTCATCCAGGCTTGCTTGTATCTTAGAGCACATGCGGTTCTAATTTCATAAATAAATACTTATGTCCCTAACATCAACCACATTAAAAAATTCTTAATTTAGCAATTAAAACTAAGTTGCCAATTATTTAGTTACCCTATTTCATAAAGCTTGAATTCATATGGTACATCAAATATATAAAAACTTGCAAATGCTAATTAACAATTGGTGTAGAGTAGAAGAGAGAATGAGAGAAAGCATTACCAAGTGTTTAAAACATGTGTGTCCCTGACTTATAACAGTGTTGAAAAGCAGTTTGTTGTACATGGATAATTACCATGACTCAGTGTGACAGACCACTATTGTTTACCAAGGTTGTGTGTCTGTCTGTTAGACTGTTCAAACATAGAGCTCGGGTAATCACATCTAAAAAGTCTTGTTCAGCCAGCTGCTTTGTTAAATCTCATTGCCTATTTGTTCAAATGTGCATTATCTGTCTTTGTCTGCTTCAGTGCTCATATTGTGAGAAAGGCAGGCATATGAAAAGACTGGTCATTTCAATCCTAGAAAAATGGCTCAAGTTTTCCATAAATGTGCAACACTAATTACTTCTGAACTTTTACAAAAATACTGTCATCTTGCAATATTTGCCATGTTCTATGAAGTTTGATCTTTCTTTTATATTGATATAAATAAGAATTAATTGACCTGAATTGAAGCCAGGTTTCCTTTTAGGTAGAAACCTTCTATAGTTGTAGCATAATAGAAACAGAATTCTTAATCCTTCTTTTAAGTCGATGCCTACCAATATTTTTTGCAATTAAACAAAAACTTTCAAACCCATATATATTTTGCATTTAGAAAACTTTGCAAGGAATATTGAGGAGGCTCTCCACATCCCTATGAACAAAATATTTAAGAACAATCATTTTAAGTCTGAAGTCTCATCATTTTAAACATAATGATCTATTTAACTGCATTTGCTTATGAAAAAGCAACATGTGTACTGATGGAGTTTATCTAAGCAATGATAAATCCACCTTGACAACCATAACATTGAATTAATATTTTAGTCAAAACAAATTGTTCAATTATAGCTTTACACTGTATATCTTATCCCATGGTTCAGTGATTTTTAGACTAATAATATTTTTAATCGCTCAAGTGAGAAACCAATTGTACAAAGGAAATTAACATCCATCTATCCTATCTTTTCAGCGTGACTTCGGGAAATTTGTACAGAAATTTTCAAATTCCTAAAATCTTATCAGCATCACTTCAACAGAACAGAGAGAGAAAAAAAAGGGGGGGGGGGGAAATACCAAACTAGTACGTAAAGGAAGAATTAGATTTCTTTTCTAGAGTTAGATTTAATCCCAGAAACGTAATGTTGGATGATATGGAGCAGCTTCAAATGTGTGATTTTTCCTCCTGAGTTCTGCTTCCCCACAGCCGGCTAAGGAGGAGGAGGAGGAGGAGGAGAAGGTGGTACTAGCAACATGTGAAAGGTATTTCTTTCATACATATACTGTATATGAAAGAAATGCCTTAATCTTTTCTTTTGGTGAAATAATCATTTTTAAAATTAATTATTTTTAAAATGCTCAGAAAAATGTTGACAAGAAGCAACTGTACAAAAGTTGCATGTGTAAGTAATGAAGGATAATGTGAATATGGATTGTTACACATACTTAAATGATTCCAATATATAGAAATCATAGGTATTATTGTTTTTCTTAATAGATGGCTATGTATATTAATAATAGCCAATAATGGTAAAAAGCCTAATATAAAAAGAAAGCAGTGATATATTGTTTATAATGTCTGTTAAGAAAAGTATAATGACTCATATAGAATATGGATTCATATAGTTCTAAAAGTCAATTTTGACTCAAGACAGTTGTTACTTTCCAGTTAATGGACATTTCAGAAACATTCAGCAAGAATAATACAGTTTTATATATATATTTGTTTTTGTAGATTTTCACGGGTACAGGTATGACGGTCTTGGTATATTCAGGTTTCTTCCTGTGTAGGATTTGGAAATTTCTGGTGACATTTCGACGAGGTTCCACTCGTCATCTTCAGGCTGGTGTTTATGTCCTTGTTCGCCCTAGATCCAACAGAAAAAAAACATATATATATATATATATATATATATATATATATATATATATATATATATATACATACATACATACGTATGTATATATATATATATATATATATATATATAATAGCTGTTTTTAGTCATAGGGTTTAAAATTAACTGACAGAACAAGTATTAATTATATGAAATTATAAGCCATCGAACTATAGGAACAATTAGTTTATACTGAAAAATTATTTTGCTACAGAGAACTTAGTTTAACAAAACAGGAGATAATATCAGAACTCTGTAGAAATTTAGTCCTTGATATATATTTTTGCTTTTAATTTCAATTTATATGGCTTTGATTACACAATAATGAATTTTTATATGTAAAAAGACATTTAAAAAAAAAATGAATTTAAAAAATATCAAAATGCCTTACTGTCTAAATTGGAGAGCCCAAAAACTGATGATGTGTATATAACTACATAGTTCTCAAATTCATGTAAAACCAACCCTTGATAACACTATCTTGCTTTTTTGATCTGTTGTACAATTTTTAAAAAACAAACTCCGTGAAGATTTTAAAAGCATTATATATACTAACTTTTGAATTGTTATTATTATTTTGGTAAGGATCATATTGTCTGTCTTTTGCCTTACACACTGCCAGCAGAATTAAGAGATTTAATACTGTTTAGTTTACATTTTGTAAGCTATATTCAGTTCTGTGTTTATTGAGTTTGACATGAAAATAATGTCAGCGGAAAAACATTTTTATTTCATAACAAGATATAGAAATAAACAGAACCTTTCTAAATAACAATTTCGATCTAGATTCCAAAGGCATGTTTTGTTTTAACTATTTAAGTGCCTGAAAAATTAAAATTAGACACAAATTTTAAAATGTAAATTTCACACATGCTGAAAGAAGAAAGACTAAATTTATTAATGGGTCTTCGAACCATATTTTCTCAATAAAAAGCATAGCTGAAGTAAGTACAAGAAGCCTTTTAATTTAACTCTGAAAAATCTCTTATGCATAATGTTCTTATTGTTTTAAATTGTTTTTTTCTAAATCTCAATCAGAGAAGAGTGGGCTTGTAGGTCTTGCTTTGAAAAACATTGATAATATATCTTCAATCAGGTCTGCAAATAATATACAGATAACAAACTGTCTGGTTTTGTATGATCCTGTTTAATTTTTCACGTAGCACAATACAATTCAGAAGTGACCCAACATTCCTAAAATATATATACTAAAGATATACAAAAAAATTAAAAAACTTCACAGAAAATAAGATTTTAAAGATTCTCTACCCTGAATTAAGAGACTACAGGGTTGGAAAAAGGAGCCTTTTTCAAGATTTTTTATATTCATGCAAAGATTGTGATAAGGCTAGAGATATAGATGAATTACAAGTTTGAACTACAAACAGATTACAGTATCAAAATATAAACATAATTTTATGCCTGGAAGTTACATAATTGGATTGCATTCCCCATGTCACCTTCTATATATAATACAGGATTTGTTCGTTTGTTTCTTCATTTATTTGTTTGTTGTTGTTTGGTTCTTCATGTTTATAGAGTTGCACCCCTTTCTCTTTGCATTTTTATAGAGAACACTGATATGGTGAGAGTCTGGTTAGATTGAGACATGAAGAAACAGTCCTTTTTTTCTTTTTTCTTGTTAGAATCAGAATTTGAACTACTTCTTCCACTCCTTGAAAAATACTCATTTCTGATCTTACTCATAATGTAGCTTCTCTCCCAGTCTGCACACAAGAATTATTTTTAACAAACTTTAAAGTAATAGACACTGATAGCATAACTGTAATATAGAACATAGTAAAAACAAACTTAATTTCCAATCCTACTCATTTTTTCTTCTCAAACACATTAAGCCACAGAATCCCAAACTGATCAATTCATATTTAATTTGACCGTTAGGTCAAATCTTATATTTAGAGGTCCAGATAAGAATCTTGTATTCAGAATGTTTTTGATTACAGAATGCAACAATTGGGATTGCCTGTGCAGATTTGCCTTGGTATAGGTTCTATGCCATTTGCCTTTATTTAGCCTTCATTTATCATTTACCTAAAGAAGCAACCTTAAATGTGGGAACTTAAATCTGTAGAATAACATCATTTCCCCCTCTGCCCCTAATTTTCCTTCCTGAAGAGTAAAATATACCTGAAGATACTATAAAATATTGTAGTGTTTTATCATTAAATTTCTTTAAATTATTAAATCTCAGAATTATTTCTGTGTAGATATGTAAAGCACTTTATTGTGGAGCTCATTTTAAAGTCACTACCATATTAACAGCAATTTGGATTGGAATTTTGTTCACAATACAATTATTTCTATAACTGTAATCTAAAAGACTGCATTTGCCCAATGTTTTTAATAAGTTGGAATGGTAATGTATTTAAAAGCAATTCATTAACATTAACTTAGAGTCATAGCTGTCTGTAGAGGTATAAAACTAAATATCTTTTTAAGAAGCATCCTAAGCACCAGAGTATTAAACTATTATTTCTCTGATGTCAGAGAAATAAACTTGAAACAATAGCAGTTAGCTGACTAAATATCCCTGCATATATTAGGTAATAAATAAGATGAATTAATAATTGAAATGCTGTGTTATGTGAGCATCATTGCTTACTTTTTTTGTGGGGGAAGTGGAATAGATTTCTGGTAACCTCAAAAACTGATTTTGCAATACTAAATCATCATAATGAGAAAAGATAGCTTACATGACTGTCTAAAGCTGGGTTAGCTAATATATACATATTTGTAGTTAATATTTTTATAAAGAATAGCGTAGTATATCATAGCATAGCATAAACTGGAAGGGACCTTGGAGGTCTTTTAGTCCAGCCCCTGCTCAAGCAGGAGAACCATACCAGTGATGGGGAACCTTTTTCCCCTCGGGTGCTAAAAGTGTATACGTGTGCACTGTCACACATGTGTGAGTGCCCACACCCATAATGCAATGCCCCTCCTGCACATCCCACCTCTGCATATGTGCACCGTGACCCCCATTTTGGCCTTACATCCCAAAACAGCAGTGGGAGCAAATGGAGCTGGGAGTGGAAGGGGAGCTTTGCATGGAATCTCCAGAGATCTGGGAAGGCGGCAGCCACAGAAAGTGAGGAGAAACCATGGGCTTGTCTGACCTGAAAATCAGCTGACTGGCTCCACATGCTCAGTGGAGCTAAACTGGTCAACTGTTCGTGTGCCTACAGAAAGGGCTTCGTGTGCCACCTGTGGCATGCATGCCATATGTTCACCATCACGGACCTATAACATCTCAGATAAGTGATTGTCCAGTCTCTTCTTAAAAATCTCCAGTGATGAAGCGCCTGCAAATTCTGAAGGCAAGATATTCCACATACAAATAACATTGTTTATAACTTACGATGAGCTTTACATAGATTAAGCAATCAAGATTCTTTCTTTAAAAAGGAAAGCCTACATCTAATGTATGTACCCCATTGTGTTTTTTAAAGTCTTATATTAAAATATTAAAATGAGTTTGTTAAAATCTTGTTAGAACACATATGATTTTTAGTAGAACATAAATTACCTTATACTAGTTTTTAAAATGTTTGCATTTAAAGAAATTGTTTTATATCTCCCATAATATAATTTCTATAATAATTTGTAAAATTTAAAAACACTTTCCAAAAAAAGAAAAATATTTCCGATCCTTTTTGTGTGTGTAATTTATACGTAAGTGATGGATACAATGGTTTTGTTCTAAAAAATAAAATATTCAATATATTGTGTAAAGATTAATTCTATATGACTCCTTATATAAATTAATATTATGAAGAACTGTCCATTATTATCTCGATGGCCATTCCAAAACAAATGAATTTAAAAAATACGTCTTTTATTAAAAGTATAATCTAATGGGATCTGAATACTTAAAGAATTATATTAAATGCCTGAAGCTTATTCTGCATTAGAAAGCATTGCTTATGACACAAGTTGGCCATGCTATAAATCAGAACTTTCTGGATAATCTTTGCGTTCCTTAATGTCAGTTTTCTCTCCAGTTATTCATATAGTACACTGGAAATAAATGCCAGGGGTTGCTTCCATAGGAGCCTAGGTCCTAGTTTTGCATAAAAATGAATGAATGCACATATGTATTAATAAGCTTTTAGACTGAAGACATTCACAGGAAAGTTATGAAAATTAAAAATATGTCAATCTTTCTTAAGTAATATCAACAAACAGCAAGAATTTTTGTTTGTTTGGTGCCGTCTAATCAGTGTTGATTCCTAGAGACTGCCTGCACAAGTCCTGGCATGAAGTCCTATGCAGAAGATGTCCTTTAACATTTTTCAAATGTACTTAGCTCTTTCTACCTTCTAGCTCAGACTGAGAGTGACTAGTCCAAAGACACCCAGCTAGTTGCGTACCTAAGGCAGGACTGGATTCATGGTCACTAGACTGATGCATTAACCACTGTACCAAATTGGGTCTATATGCATATGATTAGTATTTTAACAACAAGCTATTAGGATAACTTTTCAGGAAAATCTGCATGAGTAAAAAAGAATTATATTATATATAATATTTTTAAATATTATATAATTTATATATAATATACACCTACGCAAAATATAAACCTGGCTTATTGAGGAGGTCCGTGGAATGAAACGCCAGAAGAGACATCTGGAGCAGTGTTGGAGGGCCAGTAAATCTAGATCTGACTGAAGACTGTTAAGATCCTATATTAGGACTTATCTAGTGTCAAGCAAGATGGCTAGATGTTTGCATCTTTCCACCCTGATTGCGTCTGTGGAATCTCAGCTGCCTGTTTAGGGTGACCTGTTTCCTCCTTGACATGGGGGAAATGGAGGGGCCCATGCCGGGGAGAGCTGAGGAATTTAATCAGTTTCTCGTGGACAAAATCACTCAGATCCGGATCGATCTGGACTCCGACTGGGCAGGATTAACTGAGATGACTGGGGAAAGTCTTAGTCCAGTTGTATAGAATGAGTTTGAGCTGGTGACACCTGATAAAGTGGACAAGGCCATAGGAATTGTGACTTCCTCCACCTGCTTATTGGACCTGTGTTCCTTCACCTGCTTATTGGACCTTGGCTGGTTTTGGCCAGCAGGGAGGTGACACAAGATTGGATCCAGGCGGTGGTCAATGCTTCTTCAAGGTTCTTCCCACTTCCTTTGAATGAGGCAGTTGTGTGCATTCTTCTAAAGAAGCCTTCCCTGGATTTGGCTATTTTAAACAATTACTGTCTGTCTCCAACCTTCCTTTTTTAGGGAAGGTTGTTGAGAAGGTGGTGGTGTTCCAACTCCTGTGGTCCTTAGATGAAGCCAATTATCTAGCTGACCTTATCAGTCCAATTTCAGGCCCGGTTACAGCACTGAAACTGCTTTGATCATGCTGATGTATGATCTCTGGTGGGCCCAGGATAAAGGACATTCCTCTATCCTGGTGCTTCTTGACCTCTCAGCAACTTTTGATACCATTGACCAAGGTATCCTTCTGCACCAACTGGAGGGGTTGGGAATGGGAGGCACTGTTTTGTGGTGGTTCTCCTCCTACCTTTACAGTCGGTCGCAGTTGGTGATGATGAAGGGACAGAGATAGGCTCCTAGTCCTCTCCTGTGTGGGGTGCCTTAGGGGGTTGCTTCTCTTCCCCTTACTGTTTAATATCTACATGAAACCACTGGATGAGATAATCTGTCGGCACAGAGTGAGTTTCCATCAGTACGCTGATAACCGTCAGCTGTACGTTTCCACCCCATGCCAATTCAGTGAAGCAGTTGAAGTATAGCAGTTCTCTCTAACTTAAAATAATATGTTCATGTGAGCTCTAATAGTTCAGTCTTGTGAGCTCTAATAGTTCAGTATTCTAATCAGATTCTAATGACTCTATATGGACTGGTGCAGCCTATATCTATTGCTAAATAGATATAGTCCTCGGAGAGGGGCGGCATACAAATCTAATTAAATAAATAAATAAATAAAAAAGGTGAGGGGGTTTCCTTCTATTCAGTTGCTTTCTAATTCTTGCGGCCTACTTGCACAAACTCTGCAGTTTTCTTGGCAATTTTTTAAAAAAGATTTGCCATTACACTCCAATGTAGTCCCATGCCTAAGACCTCATTTATTTTAAATATATATTGAAAATATAAAATGAGGTGCTTTATTTATTATTATATTTCTTTTAAATTAGTTGTTCATTTCTCTGGATTGTTAACTGAGCATAACTGGGTAATACCTTGTCCTCGTGTTGAAATCACTACTTTTGCCTACCGTTTAGGCCTACCGTTCCTGTCCTAATGTCTTTTTATCTTTTCTATCTCTACTTTTTATTTGTACTTATATTATGTTAAACATACTACAATACAATACTATATTCGTATGACAAATAAAATAAATAAATAAATAAAATACTGTATTTCTGTGGACATTATGGAACAGCAATACCTGTTTGTGTTGTTTTTAAATATATTTCTTTCAAGTATGATTTTAAGGTAAATTCATTATGAGTTTAAACCTAAATTCAAAAGTATGAACACCATTTTTAACTATGTGGCAATTATTGCTTAATTCAAAATCTTATTTCATAGTAATAATAATGAACTAAACCAAAATGTATTATTGTTATTTTAAACAATGTCATATCAACTGGAAAGTTATTAAATGTAAATGCATTTATGAAAAAATATTGGTTGACTGGATATTTTAATTAAAAAATTACTTCCATGCCTTTTATTTTTATGTTTTCTAAGGACAATTTTAAAATCTATTAATTTATATAAGAAAGAATCATGCATATAATTGACTAACATTGCTTACCTAGAATAAAATTGTTATGGTTGTACACTATTACACTGTTAAGCCTGATTATGTTGCCAGTGAAATGTAATATGCAGGTAATTAGTAAGAACACTTATCATTTCTGAGTTGGCTCTAAAACTGCATTCATTATGTTTTCCACTTGAAATGAAGAACTCAGAGACTCTGCTTGCAAAGAGAAGAAAACATAGAAGAAAGCATGTATGAATCAGAATTTGAGGAACAAAGTGCAATAATTGTTGGCTTGTTGAAAATAGTTCTAATTAATTTCCTTATTAAAAATTAGTTAGCTACAAAGTGCTTGTGCTACACATCTAAAAAGAGACAGCATTGCCTATAATATCTGTTAACTTTGACTTAAAACTCCTAAAACATTTGCAGAAATCTAATAAATCTCCTTGAAGAATGCGTACTAAAATGTTATTAACAACACTAACAGAAGACAAATATGATATACTTTCTTATTGTCCAAGTGTGATTGAACACACAAGGAATTGCTCTCGCTGCATAAGCTCTCAGTATACATAAAAGAAAAGATATGCTTGTCAAGAATCATAAGATACAACCAGTGGCAGGCCACCATTCCCGGTGCCACTGGAATGGGGCTGGGAGCCCGTGCATGCTCGACGTGGGATTCAGCTTCTGTGCAGCTAAATCCTGTGTTGTACATCTCGTGTTAGAATACACGATTCCCACCCTTTTTTGCTTCCACGAATGCGCATAAGAAAAAAAGTTGAAAATAGTGAAAATCAGGTAAGTTCCCCCCCCCGCTGCCTACCCTGCCTGTTTGCCTTGCCGCCACCTGCTCTGCTGCGAGCATTCCCCCACCCAATGCCTGCCCTGCTGCGAGCACTCCCCTGCCCTCTGCCTGCCCTGTTGCTGCCTGCCCTGCCATTAGTGCTCCCCCGGCCGCCGCCTGCCTTACCTTTCTCCTCAGTGCTTGTGCAACAGTTTCTCCCACACTGAGAAGATGGCATGCGGTGTGCGCTAGGAGGAGGCGAGGCAACCCCGAGCTCCAGCCACGTGGCCCCGGAGATGCCTGCAGCACGGGAAAGCAGAAAGCAGGCCACGTGGCCAGAACCTGGGCAGGGCACTGTTGCTGCTGGCCCCAGCTACAACTCTAGGTGCCACAGTGAGATTTGGCTGGTGTGCATGTGCAGCAGCCATGTGAATGTTCTTCCAGCAGCAAGATTTGGGGGGGAAATGCCATTTCTTTGATTCTGCGCATGTGCAGAAGCAAAAAACCCGGTAATTTTTATCGGAATCTCACTGGTTGCACGTGCATGCTTAGCAGCGGCAATGGAGCTAGACTACACACTCCATTTCTGCCACCAGAACAGTATTCCCCTCCGTTCCAAGTTGGGCCCAGTTCTGAGTAAAACACTTAATGATAGTCATAGGTACAAATGAGCAATCAAATCACATGTCTAGATCAGTGATGGTGAATCTTTTTTGGCTTGGGTGCCAAAATGGTGCATGCGTGAGATAGAGGGCATGCAGCTGCCCATACCCATAATTTATTTATTTATTCAATTTCTATGCCGCCCAACTCTCTAGGGAATCTAGATGGCTCATAACAAAAATATAAAACATCAATAATAGTACTGTTGTGGTTAGCTCTAGCCCAGCTCCTGCCCCAAGCAATGTGGAGGTGGATGTGGGGGAGACATCCACATGCCGCAGGCCTGTTTTGCTTCCAGTAGAATCTGTCTCCTCTGACCAAGGAAGCGTGAGTGACAGGGAAGAGGGGAGTTTGGCAGACAGCCCAGGAGGAGATCAATCATCTGTATCATCCCTGGACTCTGAACAAGAATTAATGACACATCCACGCATGTGTAGAGTGATGCCCAGGAGACAACAGCTGAAGGATTATTACAAGAGAAAATGAGGCCACCTGTGGTTGGGTGGGGCTGCTGTAATTAGTGCTACAGATAAAAGTGTAGCCTGCTATGTTAGCCTCATGGCAGTTTATCTGATTCACTGTTTCGTCAAGATCGTGGTTTTTTGCTGTTCAGGATTGTGTGTGTGGACTCTCGGGACTTTAGAATTGGACTCAATTTCCCAGTTATTGGGTGAGCAATTGGATTGCATTTCACCTGTGCCTTGTGTGTACCAGAAAATCCCTTTGACATTTAAAAAGGGAACTGTTTCTGTTTTTCTCTTTATAAAAACTTTTGGGTTTTCCTTTTATTGTGTGGTGTGTGTCTTCCTGGACTAATTATCCTGTAATTATGGGCGGTTGAAACACGCCAGCAGAACAAGTACTGAAAACAGTTTAAAAAGCAGTTTAACAATACAAGCAGTTAAACCCCTGCCTACCATTCATGGCTGGATCTTGCTAGCAGGCCCAAGTCTCCAACTCAAACGATCTCACCACCCTATAAGGTCAACGGCCCCAGGCCTATCAGGAAAGCCATGCCTTTTCCCTTTTCCGAAAGGCCAATAGCTAATAATATTATTATTATTTAATTATTATATAAAACTTAATAAAGCAATTGTTTCCCAAGTTAATTTTTCTTCTTAAAACACACACTCCAACATTTGTGTCTAATTACCAAGGATTGTCGAAAGTTACCAGAAGATGTTTTCAGTTCAGCATCCAGAAGCTTATGGGTGAAAGAAGGCTACATGGGGCAGGAAGCATTTCAGCCGAAGTGAAGCAGTGGGATCCTGGACCCACCGGCCAGTTTTTGCGTGATGAGGCCCCCCATACTCATCTTCCTCACTCCATAATGGGGAGGACCAGCTGCCCACTTTGGAGGCCAACCCCTCTGTCGGCTCTGCAATGCCTCCCCCCCCCATGCATGTGCACAACCCTCACACTGCCTGATTGAAGCTGTAGAACTGTTCTACTATTTACCTTCAGATAGTTACAACCAGACCTCCCACACCTTAGCCCATTTCTTCTACCTGCAAGGCTTTCCTACAGGCCTCTCTATCTGATAACAGAGCTCTAGATTGATCTGGAACTCTGTTATTGGCTGCAGAGGTCTTCAGGAAAGCCTTGCCAGCTGCAGAAGAAATGGGCTAAGGTTTGGGAGACCTGGCTACAACTGTCCAAAGCCAAATTCCTGAAGATCTCTGAAAGAGAAAAGGAAACTTGGGGTAAGCACACAAGTGAACCTCCGGTTGGGCCGTTTTTTGCTGTCCCCAGGCTTTAGGAGCCTTTCCTGAAGCCTGGAGAGAGCGAAAATGGCCAAAAAGAAGGCTGAAAATCAGCTGACCAATGTGCATGTGCTGACATAGGGCAATGCCTTACATACCTTCAGATATAGCTCGGTGTGCCACCTGTGGCCATAGAGCCATATCTGATGCCATAGATTCTCCATCACTGGTCTAGATAATACAATTTTAAAATGTAACAATGTAAAGGTTTAATTAATATATCTACAAACAATAGTTCTATAAATTAAGTTGCAATTCTGAGTTTATAAGTCAATACAAAAGTCACTATATAAATAGCTGATGGAATCACATCTGTCACAAAAATTCAATTTTATTTACTAGGAAAAGATACTGAACTATCTATTCTATTCTATTCTATTCTATTCGGTAATCCACTTGACTTTTAGTAAAAATATACCTTTCACTATGCAATGGAGTTAAGAGTTTTTCTTTGTTAAGGTATCAAGTTGGGGAAGGTCTGACACATACTATAATCAATCTGGTAGTTTAGCAGAACAGGATTTAGGAACAATGACCCCACCACTACCAATGTTCCCTCTAATTTTTTGGGGTGGGTGGGCGGAAAAGCATAATGTCTGAGCGGCACATTTTCATGCTTGGGCATGGATTGGCTAGAAACAAAAGGGGGTCACGTGACCTCAGGACACACAGCAACGGTCATAAATATGAAACGGCAGCAAAGTTTTGATCCTGCAATCATCAGGCTGCTGCAAAGATCCTAAGTGTGAAAAGGGTGCATAAGTCATTTTTTTCAGGGCCGTTGCAACTTTGAACGGTCAGTAAATGAACCATTGTAAATCGAGGACAACCTGCCTTCCCCCCTAGATGTTTTATTTGGAGCTTCAAAATGGACCCCTGATCTGCTTCTAAAAGAGTGCACTGATCAGACAGATAATCCTCGACTTCTGTTCTGACCCCAAAGGAGGCCAACGTTTCTATCTCCTGAGTAAGACAGTTATTAAGTGAGTTCTGTCTCACTTTACCACCTTACTTGCCACAGCCATTAAGTGAATCCCTGCTGTTGCTTGTCAGAAGATCCCAAAAGATGTTCACAAAACCCTGGGACATTGCCACCATCATAACTACGTTGTCAAGTGTCCAAAGGTTGATTCAATAACCCCTTTATTTTTCTAACAAAGTCCTTCCTTCCTAGAAGAAAGAATAGAAAAAATAAAATGAAAAATGGGATTAAAGGGGGATACAAAAAATGAAAAAGAAAAGGGTTTGGTTCAAAGTTCTGCTCAGATTAAAGAAATTGAAGTTTGAGAAGGGTTGATTAAGCTTGGAGTTTTGTTTTGTTTTCTCTTTTTTAACTTTAATTATTTTTTCTATTTAGATATATGAATTTAGGAATTGCTAATCTGTTTTAATAAAGTTAGAAATATTGATTATAATAAGATATGTAGTAGGTGATACTGATTTGGATTAATGCATAAATGGAATTAAATTTAGAATTGTTGGGGAGATTATTGATATTAATTATTTTTAATTGATTGAAAATAGAGAATACTTAGATTTTTTTCCCCTTTTTTCTTTTCTCAAATTGACTGAAATTTAAGATTAATAATTAAATAAGAAATGTAGATAAGTATTAATTGGCTAAATATTAGATGGACTGAAATAATTTTTAAATTTGGGATTAGGTAAATGTGCTATTTAGAGGGGGGAGGAAGAAGTCTGAAATTCCTATATGTTTATGTTTTCTTTTTAATTTTCTTTTGTTAACATCTGATTGGCTATACAATGTTTTCTTGGTTTATATAAAAATGCATATAGAAAAAAGGAAGCACTTTGGCATAGTGGTTAAGAACATTAAGAACATTAAGAAGGGAATTTAATTTTTTTAAAAGTATGGATCTGGATGACAAAATTAGAAAAAAAAACTTTTGCAACTTTTTTGATAATTGATATTAGTTACTAACAAAATACCGCATTTTATTCATGGAAAATTAGATGGTACACTGTATTGTTTGAATATGTTGAGAGAATTTTTTTCAAAAAATTACACACACACACACACACTTAAAAAACTCCTTCCTTCCTCTGTCCCTCCATTTATTTCATTCTTTTTTTATTTTTTTATTTATTTTATTTATCAAACAAGTATAGTACTATAGTACATATTAACATAACATAAGTAGAACGTAGTGAAGAAAGAATAATAAGACAGTAGGGCAGGGACATTAGGCACATAGGTGCACTTATGTACGCCCCTTACAGACCTCTTAGAAAAGGGGAGAGGTCAATTGTAGATAATATAAGGTTGAAGATTTTGGGGTTGTGGGAAGCAACAACAGAGTCAAGTAATGAGTTCCAGGCAGTGATCACTCTATAGCTGAAATCGTATTTTCTGCAGTCAAGTTTGGAGCAATTTACATTCAGTTTGTATCTATTACGTGCTCTTGTGTTGTTGTTGTTAAAGGTGAAGTAATCACTGATAGGGAGTACATTATGATGTATGATTTTATGAACAACAGTTAAATCAGTTCGGAGATGACGTAGTTGTAAATTTTCTAGATTTAGTATTTGAAGTCTGGAGGAGTAGGGTAATTTGTTACATGCGGAGGAGTGAAGGACTCTTCTTGTGAAGTATTTCCTTCCTTCCTTCCTTGTTCTTTCCATTTCTTCTTCCTTCCTTCTTTCCTTCCTTCTTTCCTTCCTTCCTTTTCCCTCAATTTCTCCTTCTTCCCTCCCTCACTCCATCCTTCCTCTCCACTTCTCTCTTCCCTCTCCCATTTTTTTCTTCTCTCCCCTTCTCTCTCATATTTGTTTCTTTTTCCTTTCCCTCGTTCCTTCCCTCCATCATTTTCTCATTTTTCTTTCTCTCGCTCTGTCTCTTTCTATCTCTCCCCCTTTCTTTCTCTCTCTCTCCCTCTCTTTCTATCTCTCCCCTCTCTTTCTCTCTCTCCCCCCTCTCTTTCTCTCTCCTTCCTCCCTTCTTTCTCCCTCTCTTTCTCTTTCTATCTCTCCCTCTTTCTTTCTTTCTTTCTTTCTCTCTCTTTCTCTCTCCTCATTCTTCTCTTTTCTTTCTCTCCCTCCTTCTCTTTCTTTCCTTTCTTTCTCCGGCGGACCTGCCCCCCCCCCACAGATGGCAATCAGCTGTGCCGGGCCAGTGGACCCCCTCCCAGAGGCGATCGGGCTGGCAACGGCCGACAGACCTGCCGCGCCATGGACGGCGATTGGCGGGCTGGTGGATCCACCCCCATGGGACAGCCATTGGGCTGGCGGCGGGCCAGTGGATCCATCCCACCACCACCACCACCATGGTAAGGGGGCTTACCCTAGCCAGCGAGCTGAACAGCTGCTGGTGGAAGAAAGGGTTAAAGGGGCAGGAAGGAATGCGGGCGTGCAACTAGCCTTTTTCTTTCCCACCTTTACTGGGGAGGAATTTAAAATCTCAGCAACAGTTCTATATTAATTGCCAATTCTAGCGCAGAGGTCGGACCTCTGCGCTGAGATTTTAAATCTCCTATGCTACAATGTACAACTCATCTTAGGGGGAACAGTGACCACTACCCAACACAGAAGACTACTGCTGAGCAATCAGTCTGTATTACTTTGTTTTGTCAGAAAGCTATTATTAATGATGCAGTATCTGGAATATTTTTTTTCTTGTAAAAGAAACTTTTTCATATCTTTGTTCCCAGCATGTTTCAGAATTTTTTAAAATTTGTCTTAATTATATTTTGGAGCTCACTTTATTGTGAAAAGATTGCTACTATTGGTTTTATTATTTTCCTTTGCACAGCTTCCTATCATTGAGAAATTTCTTGTACTGTCCATATGTCAGAATGTGAAGAAAAGACTTTCTTCATATAATTCCCATTGGGATTTCATCATCTTCTTAGTAAGCTGCAGATTGCTGGCAAGATAATTTTAAAGTAAAAATAGAACATACTTAATTCTGGTCATTTTATGAGTGCAAAAAATGGGACTATATAAATGTGTATATGTGTGTGTTTGTAGATTTTCATGGGTATAGGTATGTAGGTCTTGGGGTATTCGGGTTTTACACTTTGCACGAAACTGGAGCCTGAAGATGACAAGGGAGACCTCGTCGAAATGTTGCCAAGATTCTATCAATCTTACATGGGAAAAGACTCGAATATGCCAAGACCTACATACCTAAACCCATGAAAATCTATGCAAACAAATCTATGCCACCATCTTATGTGACCTCATATTCCTATGCAACTGCTGAGACAAAAACGTGATGCCCAAATGCTTCCGACTAAAATTCCATTCTAAAACCCTAGCCACTGAAAAGAACTGAATTAGCCCTAATCAGAAAACGCCACAGTGAAAGAACTCCTACTAGACCAAACCAACAAGAATCTACTCACTCTCCACCTCAAACTCAGCAACAGAATCTACCCAATACAGTGGTACCTCTACTTACGAACTTAACTCGTTCCATGACCAGGTTCTTAAGTAGAAAAGTTTGTAAGAAGAAGCATTTTTCCCATAGGAATCAATTGAAAAGCAAATAATGCATGGGATTGGGGAAACCACAGGGACAGATTCCTAGAGAGGCCCCATGGAGGCTTCTCCCTGCCTTTTCTGGCCCTGTTTCTTCCCAGGAGATTCCTGCGCAGTAGAGCCAGGCACCATTTCTCCCCATTGGTGGCTGCAACCCGCGGTGGCCAGTTCGCTCCTCCCAAGACCGGCTTCCCCACCGCAGCGCCTGCCCATCTACCTTGCAGAGTCTGTGGTGGGGAGGTGCCAGTAGAGGCTTCCTCTGTACCGCCTCAAGGTCCCTTGTGGGCTCAGAGCCCCACCTGGCTTCTCCAACTCTCAGCTTTGGGGGCCATGCTCACCCCTGCCAGTCCTCCAGCACTCTCTCTCCTTGGCGGGGGCGCCACATCCTCTTGACCCACAGCCTCCATGAGGCCCAGAAAGGAAGAGGAGCAGGGAGCCCTCACCCACCATCCCCACACTTGAGACACTTTAAGCTAGTAAAATGTAATCTTCAATCTCATTTGATCCAATGGAAATCCCTTATGGGATTGATCTAATGGAAATCCCTTATTCAAGAAATGGATTCCTTGGAACTACTTCTGAGTTATGCGTATTTGAAAAGCAATATTTGGGAGGGGGAGTATCAAAGATAGGTGGCTTTTGAAGAAGGACTTAAAATAATCTTTGCTCTGAAAGGTGAATGATACTAAGGTCACCAAGGAGGCAGAGTTGCATTTTGAAGGCAGTTCTTTGAAGGCCTACAAACTAGTGTGCAAGTTTTTGAGATTCCAAGAATGTGATATAATTTAGGCAAAGTGATAAAGAATCTAGGCAAAATGCAAAGCGAGGAAAGGAAGGCTGTAGGCTGTTAAGCATTGTCAGAGTGTAAAATCCCCATTGAAGAGATTAGATTAGATTAGATTAGAATAGATTTATTAGATTTGTATGCCGCCCCTCTCCAGAGACTTGGAGCAGCTCACAACAGCAAAACACAGTACAAATCCAATGATTTTTAAAAAACAGTTTCTATAAAAAAGTCATACATCCAGGCAAACCGTACATAAAAAGGAACGGCCCAGGGGAATCAATTTCCCCATGCCTGATGGCAAAGGTGGATTTTAAAGAGTTTGCAAAAGGCAAAGAGGGTGGGGGAAGTCCTGATCTCCGTGGAAAGTTGATTCCAGAGGGTCGGGGCCGCCACAGAGAAGGCTCTTCCCCTGGGTCCTGCCAGACAACATTGTTTTGTTGACTGGATTCGGAGAAGGCCGACTCTGTGGGACCTAATCGGTCGCTGGGATTCATGCGGCAGAAGGCGATCCCGGAGATATTCTGGTCTGATGCAATGAAGGGCTTTATAGGTCATAACCAACACTTTGAATTGTGACCGGAAACCGATCAGCAACCAATGCAGACTGCGGAATGTTGGTGTGACATGGGCATATCTGGGAAAGCCCATGATTGCTCTTGCAGCTGCATTCTGCACGATCTGAAGTTTCCGAACACTCTTCAAAGGTAGCCCCATGTAGAGAGCATTACAGTAGTCGAACCTCGAGGTGATCAGGGCATGAGTGACTGTGAGCAGATATGGCCGCAACTGGTGCACCAGGCGAATCTGGGCAAACATCCCCCTTACCACAGCTGAAAGATGGTTCTCTAATGTGAGCTGTGGATCTAAGATTTGCGGTTTCAAGGGAAGATGGAACTTCTTTTGCTATCACAAAGTGAGTACAATAAATCTCAATAAAATGGCTGGAGGGGGTGAACCTAGCCTCGGCAAAATTGAAACAAAACTAGATCAGCTGTTACAAATTGTTACAGGTTTTGAACAAAGATTTTTGACAGTGGAATTGGCATTGGGAAATCTTTCCTTAGACATTAAAACAGTTAAGAAAGGAGCAGATGTGGCAGCCGAAAAAATTCAGAATTTAGAAAAACAAGCTAAAAGTCAGAATGAGATTTCTAAACAATTGAATTACAGAATTGCTAATTTGGAAGATCGCCAAAGGAGAAGAAATTTACATCTGCGTGTTTTTTGACCAGATTTTGCTTCAGGCTCGAAATTAACTGAAGCAATCCTTGTTTGGATGAAAGCGCAGGGTACCCAGGTTATTTCTGATTATATTTTACGTGTCCATTGGGTCATCCCATGTAGAAACTGGGAGAGGCAAAGAGACAATGTTATGGCTTTGGCCAGCGAGAAAAAAGCTGAGATCATCTACAAGTATTTGAAAAGCTGTGCTAGCCTTAAGCAAGATGGAAACGAGATAAGAGTTCTGATAGATCTCTCTTGGGAAACTTTAAGAGCGAGAACTGCCTTATGCCCAATTTCAAGCCATCTATATCAAAGTGGAAAAAAGTTTACTTGGGATTTTCCAACTGCCATTTTGGTGTTCTATGAAAATAAGATGTTTGGAGCACGATAACTGGAGGAGGGAAAAGCACTATTGAATCAACTGGGTATTGGGTTTGAAGAAAGCGAACCACAAGGAGCAGAAGGAGGGGAGAGCATAGCAGTTGGAGAGCCAAAATGAGCAGAAAAAGGAGAAGGAGGAGAAGATTATTTCAACGGTCACAATACCCCAGACGAGGAGGAAAGACAAAGGGAGGAACAGCTGAAGGAGTTAACAGGGCAGGTTGAGGCCATCACAAAGGAGCAAAGAAAAACAAGAGCCCAGCGTGAGAAGAAAGCGAAGAAGTGGATTTGTCGCCCCCCCCCCTCCAGAGATGTTTCTGGAATGTAGTATTAATTTTTATTCATGTTGGGGGCAGAAAGGAAAAAGTTAAAGGAAGTTAAAAAAGTAAAAGAAGGTATTATTCAAATGGATAAGGGAGGGTGGGAGGGGAATTTTTCTCTCTAATTATATTTAAAAGTGGTTGAAAGTGGAGCTCAGCAGTGTGGGAATGTAATCAGGAGAAGTGCCTCCTGACTGGACAAGGTTTTTTCTTATCCTCCCCCTTTCTGGCGGGGGGAGCACAGGGGGAGGCACTTTGGGGGGGTGACTGAGGTAAGGAAGGGGAAAATAAGTAAATCAAGAGCAAAACAAGAGGGGGAAAGGGTTATTTTTGTATATTATGAGTGAGTGTAATATAATAGTTTTAAATGTGAATGGTTTGGGATCAGATTTGAAATGTTACAGGATATTGAGGATGGCTAAGCAAAATAAGGTGGATAACATAAAAGATGGGGAGGAAGGGATAAATTGATTAATGATATAAATTGGAAATGGGTATGTGAATCTCGAGGAATGCAAAATAATAGAGGTACAGCGATTCTTATTCATCAGAGGGTTTTATTTGAAGAGGTTGGAGTTCAGAAAGATAGAGAAGGGAGGTGGTTGTTTGTTAAAGGGAAGATTAATCAAAAGAAGTTGACACTGACAGCAATTTATGCCCCGAATGCAAAAACAAAACAATTTATAATAAATACAAAGAGGAAGTTGGATAACTTTATGGAGGGCACAATGTTTTGGCAGGAGATTTTTATATGCAATTAACAAATGGGATCGGAAATAGTGGGATGTTACATTTAAATAGACTTAATATGGTGGATCTCCATGCAGATATGCCAAAAAAGGTACTTACTATTCAGCAAGATATCATACATTTAGTTGCATTGACTATATATTAATGAACAGGGTGGGCAATATACAAGTTTAAAAAGTAGATATTAAAAGTATTTGGTTGTCAGATCATGCCCCACTTTTGGCAAAATTGGAAATAGATCAGGAATGCAATCAAAGAATTTGGAGATATAATGCAGTTGTAACTGCTAGTGAACAAGATAAAGATAAATTGCAGACAGAGTTATGTGAATATTTTAGAATTAACAATGTGGGTGATATTAAACAATCAATTGTGTGGGATGCATGTAAGGCCTATATGAGGGGACAATATATATATATATATATATATATATATATATATATATATATATATATATACATACATACATACATATATGTATGGAAGCAGATATTAGAAAGAGGTGGGGTAGAGAAAGGGAAATGATGATAAGGGAAATAGATTTGATACAAAAGCAGCGGAAATTAACTAAGAGTAGGGATTGGAATAGTTTATTGAAATTGAAAAGGAAACAATTGATGGTGTACAACGAGATTCAATGGAACAAGATGAGAATGACGATGCAACAAAAATACTGACCTGGGGGGACAAAATCAATGCAATAAATGGCAAGATATTTGAAGAAGAGGAAAGAAAAATCATGTATATTAGCACTGAGAGACCCTAGTGGAGAGGTTAGATATGGTAAAGAGCAGGTAGAGAAGATAATAAGAAAATATTATGAGAAGTTGTATAAAGAGGAGCAGATAAATATAGGAGTCCTCAATGTTGGGAAAATAGTAAGTGAAGAAGATAAACAAATACAGTGATCCCCCGGTTATTGCGTTCCCGACCATTGCGAACAGGCTAATTTGCGATTTTTGAACCCGGAAGTCAGAACACCATCTGCGCATGCGTGCCCTTTTTTCCTATGGGCACGCATGCGTAGATGGCGCCGGGCAGATCAGCTGCTGGGCGGCTTCCCTGGGTCTTCCCCCTCTTGCTGGCGGGAGGGCGAAGCCCCCCCAGCACCCCGCTCGCCCGCCGTTCGCCCGGCCACCCGCCGTTCGCCGCTCGCCCCGCCGTTCGCCTGGACACCCGCCCTTCGCCCGCCCTTCGCCGCTCGCCCGCCCTTCGCCCTTCGCCCGGGAAGTTCGCCAGGAGTCAGCGGAGAAGCGCGCACCTGTTTTAAAACGATCGGAAGCAGCCTGGGGGGGCTTTCCAGCAACCCCCGAGCCCCCAACCCGGGCTCGGGGATTGCTGGAAAGCCCCCCAGGCCGGCTCCGATCGTTTTAAAACAGGCGCGCGGCTTCTCCGCTGACTCCTAAAGCGGGGAAGTTCACCAGGAGTCAGCGGAGAAGCGCGCGCCTGTTTTAAAACGATCGGAGCCGGCCTGGGGGGGCTTTCCAGCAACCCCCGAGCCTCCAACCCGGGCTCGGGGGTTCCTGGAAAGTCCCCCCAGGCCGGCTCCGATCATTTTAAAACAGGTGCGCCGCTTCTCCGCTGACTCCTAAAGCGGGGAAGTTCGCCAGGAGTCAGCGGAGAAGCGGCGCGCCTGTTTTAAAACGATCGAAGCCGGCCTGGGGGGCTTTGCAGAACCCCCCAACCCCCAACCCGGGTTCGGTGGGGGGCTAGGAGGCCCCCCAGGCCGGCAGCGATGTTTTAAAACAGCCGCGCCGCTTCTGAAGCCAAACGCCAAAGGCGAACTTCCGCGCCTCAGGAGTTAGCTCGCAAACGGCGCGGCTGTTTTAAAACATCGCTGCCGGCCTGGGGGGCCTCCTAGCCCCCCACCGAACCTGGGTTGGGGGTTGGGGGGGTTCTGCAAAGCCCCCCAGGCCGGCAGCAACGTTTTAAAACAGCCGCGCCGTTTGCGAGCTAACTCCTGAGGCGCAGAAGTTCGCCTTTGGCGTTTGGCTTCAGAAGCAGCGCGGCTGTTTTAAAACGTCGCTCCCGGCCTGGGGGGCTTTGCAGAACCCTCCCAACCCCCAACCCGGGTTCGGTGGGGGGCTAGGAGGCCCCCCAGGCCGGCAGCGACGTTTTAAAACAGCCGCGCCGCTTCTGAAGCCAAACGCCAAAGGCGAACTTCCGCGCCTCAGGAGTTAGCTCGCAAACGGCGCGGCTGTTTTAAAACGT
The DNA here is from genome assembly GCF_031021105.1 of Erythrolamprus reginae. Taxonomy (NCBI): domain Eukaryota; kingdom Metazoa; phylum Chordata; class Lepidosauria; order Squamata; family Dipsadidae; genus Erythrolamprus; species Erythrolamprus reginae. Next base: position 50,776,144 of record NC_091956.1, read on the forward strand.
CGGTGTGTGTCGGTGTGTCGCGGCTCTCTCTCCATTCTTCTCTTTCCCCCTCTCGGGTTCGAATGCGGCGGCGGGAAGAGGAAACGAGGCAGTCCTGGATCGCTTGCTTCCCTGGCCAGCAAGCCGGCTGCTTGGGAAAGAAGCAAGCGATCCGGGACTGCCTCGTTTCCTCTTCCCGCCGCCGCATTCAGAGCCCAAGAGGGGGAAAGGGAAGAATGGAGAGAGAGCCACGCGTGTGTCAGTGTGTCACGGCTCTCTCTCCATTCTTCTCTTCCCCCTCTCGGGCTCGAATGCGGCGGCGGGAAGAGGAAACGAGGCAGTCCCGGATCGTTTGCTTCCCCGGCCAGCAAGCCGGCTGCTTGGGAAAGAAGCAAGCGATCCGGGACTGCCTCGTTTCCTCTTCCCGCCGCCGCATTCGAGCCCGAGAGGGGGAAAGAGAATATATGAATATGGGAGGCTGCCTCTCTCCTCCCATATTCCGCCCCCCTCCCAGCTTCCCAGCGTCTTTGGCCACTGTCCTCCGCTGCCGCCAGCATCCAGCTCTTCCTCCGCTTCTCGCTTCTCTAAAAAATGACAGCCGGGCGGAGGCTGGCGGCGGCGGAGGAAGGCAAATGCGGCTTGGAAGCTGGGAGGGGGGCGGAATATGGGAGGAGAGAGGCAGCCCCCAGAGCTAAGTGGCCAAAGACGTTCGCCTCCCTCCCAGCCGCCGCCAGCCTCCACCCGGCTGTCATTTTTTAGAGAAGCGAGAAGCGGAGGAAGAGCTGGAAGCTGGGAGGGGGGCGGAATATGGGAGGAGAGAGGCAGCCTCCAGAGCTAAGTGGCCAAAGACGTTCGCCTTCCTCCTCCGCCGGGTTGGGGGCTTGGGGGTTGCTGGAAAGCCCCCCCAGGCCGGCTCCGATCGTTTTAAAACAGGCGCGCCGCTTCTCCGCTGACTCCTGGCGAACTTCCCCGCTTTAGGAGTCAGCAGAGAAGCGGCGCACCTGTTTTAAAACGATCGGAGCCGGCCTGGGGGGGCTTTCCCTTTCAGGGCGGGCGAGCGGCGGGCGCGGCAGCAGTGAGGAGTTTGCGTGGGCGGCGGGGAAACCCCAATCTTCGGCTCCTCGCTGCTGCAGCAGAAGTAAAAACACCATCTGCACATGCGCAGATGGTGTTTTTACTTCCGCAGCGCTACTTCGCGAAAACCCGCTCATTGCGGGGGGTCCTGGAACGGAACCCTCGCAATGATCGGGGGATCACTGTATTGAATGTAGAAATTACACAAGATGAAATTGCTAGAGTAATTAAAGGGTTAAAACAGGCCAAAGCACCGGGCCTGGATGGGTTTACAGGGGAATTTTATAAAACTTATTTGAATGAATTGTTGCCACATTTGGGGAAACTGTTTAATAATACTGTTCAATATGGATTTGTGAAGGGAAGGAAAATAAGTGAACCAAGTAGAAATGTAATAAATGTGATGCACCATGCTACTGTTACTAAGAGGAAATTGGGAATTTTGAAATTAGATGTTTATAAAGCTTTTGATAAAGTTAACCATAGCTATTTATACAAACTATGTAAGGAATTAAATATGGGGGACAAATTTTGTGAAATTATAAAAGAAATTTATAAAGGGAATGAAGCGTATATAAGGGTGAATGGACAAAGAACGCAGAGAATTAAAATACAAAATGGTACCAAGCAGGGATGTCCTTTATCTTCAATGTTATTTGTAATAGCAATAGAGACATTAGCTAATAAGATAAGACAAGATAACACTTGGGCAGGATATAAAATAGGGGAATTAGAAATGAAACTAAACTTATTTGCAGACGATGCAATTATATTGATCCAGACTCCGATGGAGATGATCAAAGGTGTAAAATATTTTACAAGAGTTTAAACAGGAATCAGGATTGTCGATCAATATGGGAAAATCAGAGATTGTGTGTTTAAATATAGGTCCAAGAGAGCAGATAGAAATTAGGAAAGAATCAGGGTTGAAGTTAGGATTAAAGAAAATTAAATATCTGGGAATCTGGTTATTGAGAAACCCAGCAAAAAGGAGGTGAATTATAGATTAATATGGAGGAAAATGCTGAAACAGATGAGGAGCTGGAAAGAGAAAAAGCTAAGGAGAATCTCTACAATAAGAGCCTTGAAAATGATGATAGTTCCCAAAATGATGTACCTGTTTCAGGTACTGTCAGGGGGGCTATCAGCATCCAAGTTTAGAGAGTGGGATAAAAAACTTAATTATTAGGTTGAAGAAGATAAGAGACCAAGAATAAGGAAAAAGTGATTAATAGTGAATGAAAAAAAGGGTGGATGGGGAATTTCTTGTTTGGAGTTGTACAGGGAAGCATTTCAAATTGAAAGATTAATGGAGCTGCAATTATTCAAAAATAAATGGGTGAAACTGGAAAAACAGATAAACGGGATGAAGAATAGAGAATTAATTTTTATAAAGTGGAATAGGAGCAACTTACATAAATTAATAGGTCCCATGAAAGGGAGTATGGAAATTTGGAAAAATGTCAGGGGAAAATAGGATTATATAAATCAAAACTGTCATCGCTTTATGTAATAAATAGAGATAATGAAATAAATTTAAATAGGGTTATAGGAGAGTTGAAGGGAAGAGCGATAACTAAGATAGAACAGTTATATGAGAAGGATGGCAGGCCAAGTAGAAATTGTATAGAATGGTGGTTGGGTAGGGGAAGATGGCTACAAACAAATGCAATATGTAAATATCTGAATGAAAGGGAGAATAAAGAAGCACTATTTAGGGAGGAGATGGAGTTAGGGAATATAACAAGAGAAAAAAGTGAGGGTATAAAGGCGCAACCAAGCAATATATATAAGATGATAGTGCAGTGAGACAGCGATGTGATCCAAGGATTGACTAAATGGTGGCAAAATGAGATACAGTGCAAGGGATGAAAAATATAGTAGAGAATATAAGGAAAACTAAGAATACAAGAGTTAGGAAAATGAGAAGGAAAATATTACATAAGTGATATTACACACCCGTTCAACTTGCATACTTTCAGCAGAATGTTAAAGATATTTGTTGGCATGGGTGCCAAGATAAAGGAGTGTTTATGCATATGTTTTGGGAATGCCCAGTAGTGCAGAATTTTTTGGCAAAAAAGTGCAAGAGGATATTAATAGGATCTTAAAATAATAAGATGGATAATTACTAAGGAAATGGCAGTATTAGTTAAAAAGCAATGAGATAGGAGAATTCAGATAAATAAAAACAAGCAGCGATAGTAAGCGCTCAGGCGGTAATAGTCTTGGGTTGGAAGGACGCGCCACAAAATGGACAATGCAAAAATTGATATAGGTACATGGTGGACCACATTCAATTTGAGATTATGAATAAAAGAATGAATTTGATTAATGAAACTGATTTGCGACAACTGATGGGACGATGGGACAAGGTAAGACGATATATGGTGAGTAGGATCCGAGACCAAGCTATAAGAAAACAAGTTGGAATCACTTTATAACATGTAAATAAATATTTCGCTCTTGTGTTAAAATAGTTTATACAAGAAACACCCCCGATTGGTGGTGGGGTACGAATGTTTGTCTGGTGGTGGGCATAATCACTGAGTACTTGTTATATGTTGTGTGTGTGTTTTTTATATTATAAAATCAATAAAAATATTTTTTCTAAAAAAGCATTATATAAAAGTAAGCATCTCTTCAATGGGGATTTTATACTCTGACGATGTCAGCAGGGAATGATGAAAGCTTAGTATATTAAAAAAAAATTAAACATTCCAGAGACCATGATATCTATCGTTTCTTTTATGTATGTATGTATGTATGTATGTATGTATGTATGTATGTATGTATATATGTATGTGTGTCTGTGTGTATGTATGTATGTATGTTTGTATGTATGTATGTTTGTATGTATGTATTTATGTACACATGCATGCATGTAGGGGAGGGCTAGTGCCCGGACGGGGGGGAAACACAGTGGGGTAGCAAAAATGGAGCTGCAACCCAGACCATCCAATTTGCACTGAAAGATATTGAAAGAAAATGCAGGGCATCCTGCATAAGCTACACCCACAGTGTGGTAGTAAAATTTTTGGTAGCTCTTCAATGTATGTATGTATGTATGTATGTATGTATGTATGTATGTATGCACACATGCAGTATAGGATTGTGAGCAATCCTATACTGCAACCAAAGTATTGGATTTCAGAAAAACAAATTTTAATGCAATGGGGGAATATTTAAATAATGAATTAAAGGGGAGGGATAAAATGGCAGGAGCGAGCACCCAGTGGACTGTATTAAAAAAGGCCATCTTAAAAGCCACAAGACTTTATGTAAAGCAAGTAACTAAAGGTAAAAGGAAGAAGAAACCGCTATGGTTTAGCAATGATGTAAGGGCTATAGTCAATGAAAAAAAGGCTGCCTATAGGAGGTATAAAGAGTCTGGAAGTATAGCTGATAGAGAGGTGTATAAAATGAGACAGAAGGAGGCGAAACAGATAATATATGCTGCTAAAGCCTCAAAAGAGGAAGAAATAGCAAAATCTGTAAAGAAGGGGGATAAAACCTTCTTCAGATATATTAGTGATAGGAAGAAGAAAAACTGCAGCATCACAAAGCTTAGTACCGGGAATAATACATGCATTAATGGGAATAAGGAGATCGCTGACCATTTCAATAGCTACTTCTGTTCAGTTTTCTCAAAGGACACCTTACAAAATAATACTATAGAGGGATATAGCATTGCTTCCAGCTGTACGGATTCAGCTCCAGTGATCTTAGAAGCCGATGTCTTAGAAGAACTTGAAAGATTAAAGATAAATAAGGCAATGGGTCCAGATGGCATCCATCCCAGAGTTCTTAAAGAACTCAGATCTGTCATTGCTACCCCCCTGACTGATTTGTTTAACCAATCCCTGTTAACAGGAGATGTTCCTGAGGATTGGAGAATGGCCAGTGTTGTGCCTATCCACAAGAAGGGCAGTAGAGAAGAAGCTGGAAACTACAGGCCAGTTAGCTTGACATCAGTTGTAGTTAAAATGATGGAGACTCTACTCAAAAAGAGGATAAATCAGCATCTAAAAAACAATAACTTATTGGACCCAAATCAGCATGGCTTTACTGAAGGCAAATCGTGTCAGACTAATCTCATTGAGTTCTTTGACTATGTCACAAAGGTGTTGGATCAAGGTGGTGCCGTGGATATTGCCTATCTGGACTTCAGCAAAGCCTTTGATACGGTTCCACATAAAGAGCTGATAGATAAATTAGTGAAGATTGGACTTAATCCCTGGATAGTTCAGTGGATTTCAAGCTGGCTGAAGCATAGACATCAGAGAGTTATTGTTAATGGCGAGTATTCTGAGCAGAGACAGGTTACAAGCGGTGTGCCACAAGGGTCTGTTCTGGGTCCTATTCTTTTTAATATGTTTGTGAGTGACATAGGGGAAGGTTTTGTAGGGAAGGTTTGCCTATTTGCCGATGACTCTAAAGTGTGCAGTAGGGTTGATATTCCTGGAGGGGTCTGTAATATGGTAAATGATTTAGCGTTACTAGATAAATGGTCAAAGCAATGGAAACTGCAGTTTAATGTTTCCAAATGTAAAATAATGCACTTGGGGAAAAGGAATCCTAAATCTGAGTATTGCATTGGCAGTTCTGTGTTAGCAAAAACTTCAGAAGAGAAGGATTTAGGGGTAGTGATTTCTGACAGTCTCAAAATGGGTGAGCAGTGTGGTCGGGCAGTAGGAAAGGCAAGTAGGATGCTTGGCTGCATAGCTAGAGGTATAACAAGCAGGAAGAGGGAGATTGTGATCCCCTTATATAGAGCGCTGGTGAGACCACATTTGGAGTACTGTGTTCAGTTCTGGAGACCTCACCTACAAAAAGATATTGACAAAATTGAACGGGTCCAAAGACGGGCTACAAGAATGGTGGAAGGTCTGAAGTATAAAACGTATCAAGAAAGACTTAATGAACTCAATCTGTATAGTCTGGAAGACAGAAGGAAAAGGGGGGACATGATCGAAACATTTAAATATGTTAAAGGGTTAAATAGGGTTCAGGAGGGAAGTGTTTTTAACAGGAAAGTGAACACAAGAACAAGGGGACACAATCTGAAGTTAGTTGGGGGAAAGATCAAAGGCAACATGAGAAAGTATTATTTTACTGAAAGAGTAGTAGATCCTTGGAACAAACTTCCAGCAGACGTGGTTGGTAAATCCACAGTAACCGAATTTAAACATGCCTGGGATAAACATATATCCATTGTAAGATAAAATACAGGAAATAGTAAAAGGGCAGACTAGATGGACCATGGGGTCTTTTTCTGCCGTCAGTCTTCTATGTTTCTATGTTTCTATGTATATTACAATCTGTTATTTTTGTGACCTTAGTCAGAATATTAAAATGTCACTCAACTGTAAAATAATCAGGTTTGCATAAAAATCACAAGATAATGGATTGATGATTAATGTAACAACTGTTCATATTTAGAATGTTTTAATAGTTAGAATAAAACGAGAATCAGAATCTGATTAAAAATAATTCATGTAGAATTTTCCTGATGCTAAAAAGATAATTGGTTTCAGAAATTTCCAATATATAGTTGTGAAAGTCCTGCTGTGTTTATTAGTTTATGTCTAGAAAGCATATTTTAGTGTTGTATTTTGTTACATGTATAATTGTTAATCTTATAATCCTTTAATTGTTCACACAAATGTTGATTTCTAAAAAACATCAAGTTTAGTGATGAAAAAATTGTCAGACTATGTATGATTACTATAACAATAATAATTGTGAATCTTGACACAAAAATCCAAGGATCAAAAACCAAATAATTTAACAGTATATTTCTACTGAGAAATAAATCTCACCAAAATATATATAATTTATTAATTGATCTTTATTTATAATGTATTATAATATTGTAAACTTTATTACATTAGCTTCTTTTAACCATTAGAGACATAATTTTAATGTTTCCCTTTGTTTAGAGGTTGTTTTAATTATGTTTTGTGTTACTTGCAATATACGGTAATTTTATCTCACAATAAAAAAAAATAACAATATATTAATAGAAAGGGACAGAATCTACAAATAGCTTTGATTTCCTCTCTCTCTCTCTATCTCTCTCTCTCCATCCATCCATCCATTCCTCTTCCTCTCTTCCTCCCTCTCCCCGTGTGTGTGTGTGTGTGTGTTATTTAACAATGCTATACTTTACCATCTTGGATAAGATATTCTGATTGAAATTTACAGTGCTTAAGAAAGGGAATTGGTGACAGAGAAGTATGCTTTTGTTTAATAGCAATTGTAATATGGTGAAATTCAGTTCCACTGCTGGACTGTACCTTTAATGCTTCTTATCATCTAATTGTACTTCTCAATGAATCAGAGCCTTGAATACTGCTTAAACTCAATAATGATATAATTAAGGGAAAACATTTTACATTAAATCCATACAATATGAAATATTATTAGATGAGGAAAAATCTAGCCTTTGGAGACTGTGGTTGGATTTGTATAGTGCAGATGTGTTCATTGACTACCATGAACTACCAGATAGTAGTAGTGACTAAGTTAAGTCCATTTATACAAGTAATACTGTAAATAAAGTGGGGTTATTTCTAACCCCATTAGATGCAGTCATCCATGCCTTGAATGCCATTTATCCTGATCATTGCAATGTATTTTAAGTGTAACTGCATTTGAAAAATGGCTGTAAATTGCAAGGGATGATAGCAGGGATGGGCTGCTGCCAGGATGGGGGGGGGGATGCAATGGGTTAGCGAAAATGGAGCTCCACCCCAGAACACCCAATTTGTACTGAAAGATGTAGAAAGAAAATGCAGGGCATCCTGCATAAGCCACACCCACAGTGTGGTAGTAAAAATTTTGGTAGCCCTTTACTGTATGATAGGATTCCTGTACTGTAACTTCTGAACTTGCTACCAGTTTCTTAGTAGGCACAATTCAATGATAATGACTGTGCGTCTATGCTTGTCTTCTATTATCTTGTCTTCTGTTGTCTTCTAATCTCCCAGATATATTTATTTTAATGTTTGATTTTTTATTTTATTTTAAATGTATTAGTATCAGTTTATTCTTGTGTACATCACTAGTTTGTCAGATAGATAGAACAACTGGATATAAAACCAACTATTAATTTACTAATAGTACTTATACTTTTCATACTTTTCATAAAAACTAACTGACAGTTAGTTTCATTAAAAAATATAACTACAATTATCTAAAATAGTGTACAGTTTAAAAAGAAAACCAATTTGTTTGCACAATGCTAATTGAATTCTAAGTAGTGAACTAACATTAGGCTGGTTCTAAATGTTTCAGATCCCAGAAGGGACTGGAATGGATGTTTCAGAGTTCTCACTGAATTTAGAGAATTGAAATGTATTCAGGACTCATTTTAACTCCACGTATTGCAGTTTTGCATTTCCTTAAACTAATTTAATAGAATAGTGTGAATTGTGCAATACTCTCATCTCCTTCACTAGTCCATTTTTAATTTAGCTTCTGCCAGTTTTACTTCCTAATAGATTTAAGTGGCAATAGTCCTCCAGAAAATGGTGTCTTGAATGACATGGTCATTTTTATCCTCTGCCAGTGGACAACTTGTGGGGTTTTTTTTGTCAAATGCCTTTTGACAACCAAAGCTCTTGGTTTGGAACAATGCTTGGAAATTTAAATGACAATGATACGTACAAATGGCTTCCTACATGGTTTTTCTAATCAATTTTCTATTGCTATTGCAGGTATTTTAATATTCCTATTTCACACAATGTAAAAATTGAGAGACAAGGAGTTGACAGGCAAAATACTTGCAATAACATATATGTTAGTTTAAATCTTTATTTAGAAAGTTTCTAAAACAAAATTTCAACATGGGACTAATAATGTGAGTAGCTAGTAAAACATTTGAAAGTAATGCAAAAATGGTTAAGATAATATTCAATTTAACTGAAGAAAAATGTTTCTTAGAATTAAGAAGCTACATGGTTTATAGGTTTCTGCCAGATCTTTTCTTTAAGGCTGGAGAGAGTTCTTGTAACAACCAATTGTTTGCTGATATAACTAGTTTAATGTTTCCAATAAAACATTTTTTAAGGATTTGTGGATTCAGTGGTTCCTAAAGTATTGCTGTTGGTTACTGAAAGCCTTAAGTGAATTAATACAGAGTATAGACTTAAATGCTTTGCATAGAATTGAGATACTTCAGGAGATGAATCAGTACATGGGAAAATTATGTTAAAAAGTTAAATTCTATAAGTACTTTTTAACAGCAATAAGCAAATTGTTTTTAAGTAATCACAACACAAGTGCCAAGAATATGTCACAAGTCTCTATGTAGAAAATACAGAAATAGTAGAATATAGATTTTAACTTGCAAATAATGTGACAAGCAGATGTTGTGAACAAATTGATTGAATGCATTCAGTTCCAGACATTTTTTTTGCTTTTTAAACCATTGTCTCTGCAATGTACAATTTCTGTTTTTTATTAATTATCCTCTACATGTAAATGAGTATGATACCTGCAGTGTATTACAGATCAGTTATGATATATATAAGTATTAAGAGACTTTTATTAATAAACGTTTATTAAATAAAGTGTTTAAAAATCAGAAATATATATTTTAACATGGGAATCAATGAGTTGATACAGAAATGGTGTTCAGTTTTTGATGGTGAGAAGTCCAAGATGTGGTTGATATCCATTTGAGGCATTCTGTCAATTGCCTCATTGTTGATGGAAGATGGGCGGTTCAATACAAATTGGAAGTGCTTGACCCAACGCTGTAGAATTAGGGTCTTCTCTGTGATGAAAGTTGCACCAGCTGTGTCCAGTAGAGGGGAGCTCCCTGAGGACTGAGGTACATACATAGATCTGAGGTCTAAATAGAATCATTTAACATTGTTTCTATCAGCAAACGTCTGAATTTCATCTGCTTTGATACTCAACCAGGAGTCCTGTATCTTGCGAAGCTTGTTGTATATGATCCTGCGAGTGTTGTTGAAGGCATTTTTCTTAGCTGGTAATGACGGGTCATTCTGATAAGCACAATGAAGGCAGTGCTTTTCAGCAAGTAGGGCCTTGATCTCTTCATCATTTTTGTCAAACCAGTCCAGCTGTTTCCTGTGTGAGGGTCCTACAACCTTTAGTGCAGAAGAGTGCATAATGTCCCAAAAGTGTTCCCAGTCCTTCTCAACATTTCCCTCTAATTTATTTTATTTATTTATTTATTTATTTATTGGATTTCTATGCCGCCCCTCTCCAAGGACTTGGGGCGGCTCAAAACATATAATACACAGTATACAAAATCTTGAATCCAATTAATTAATTAAGATTAACTAATTGCAGCTCTGAGAGTTGGTTGTCAAGATCTTCTGCTAGTGAAGCTGCTGTGTTGGTGTTCCTCGGTTTGCTGACATTGATGTGTTTCATTGCAGCTTGTTTCCCTGTGGATGTCTCTTGGCTTGATGTGAAAGCTTAATTTGGAGATGATGAGTCTATGGTCAATCCAACAGTCAGAACTTGACATGGCCTTGGTCACCCTTACATCCTGTCTGTCTTTCCTCCGCACAATAACATAATAAGATGCCAGTGCTTGGAGCGTGGGTGCATCCAGGAGATGTTTTTGCTAGTGGGCAGGTGAAAGATGGTATTGGTAATTATCAGATTATGAGCTACACATGTCTTCAGTAGTAATAGGCTATTGCTGTTACATTTACCAATTCCATTTTTTCCAATGAAGCCATCACAGGCAGAGTGATCAGATCCTACTCTTGCGTTAAAATTGCCGAATAGAATCAGCTTGTCAGCATGCTTCACAGATGAAAGTAGGGTATTGAGATCTTCATAAAATGTGTCCTTTACTTCATCCAGGTTGATCATTTTGGTGCATAGGCACTGATCAGTGTGGCTTGCTTTCCTCTCAGCAGTGGGAGATGCAGTGTCATGAGTTTGTCATTCACTTCCTTGGGAAGACTGGCAAGTTTGCAGACAAGATGATTTTTAATTGCAGAGCCAAGTGCAGATTCACAGCATTTGTTATTTCTGTAGTCCACACCAGAAAAATGTAAAACCACATCCTCTTTCTGTGAGCTAGCCTTTGTTGGCTAGACGAGTTTCACACAGGGCCGCAATATCAATGTTAAATCTTGCAAGCTCTCTGGAGGGCTGTTCTTCTAATTGATCAATTTGCTAAGGGGTTATCTTGAAATGTACATACGTTCCATGTACCAATGGTGAGTGATGTCACCTTACATTTTCTTTGGGATTTTGTAACTCGGCCACATGAAACTGGATTCCCTCCAACCGCAACAATCTGGACAGGGTTCTATAAAGCAATAATGTTTAGGGCACCTTTTCTAGCCCCTTCCTCTTACTATGGAGGTAAGCAGTGTGGTCCTAGAGAGGGCTGCTCAGTCACTCAGGTAGATGCTGAATTCCTTGCTTATCAGCAGGAAGATGATCATTAGATCTGAATTGCCTGGTGGAGGTCCACAGCTACATCTCCCAGTGTATCCACACCTACTGCTTTGTCATTCGGCCATTGCCACAGGACTTTCCACGGGAATTGGGGGGGAGGGGATATCAAGACTTGTGTGCATGAATTGGTTTAAATTGAGGGAGAAATGAACATAGTCAGGCTCACTATCTCTTCCCAGATTCCATCTTGCTCCAATAGCAGGACAAGGGTCAAGACAATTGGAGATGGGCTGGGTGCAGTGGTTGACCCGGATATATTTTGTGTCTTGCTATGCTGTTAACATACCACATTGCTTGCAGAGACACAGCACAATAACCATTAAGAAAAGGATTTTATGTGGAAGTCTACATGAACTTTAAAGAAAAAAATAAATAAAAAGATCAATATTTGCAAAGTCTTTAAGTATCAATTTAATTGATGTAATTATAACAGGTAGTTTTTCCTCCCCTGTGAACTTAGAACATCACTTTGGTTTATTATTTTTTATTCTACAAAACTGATTGCATAAAGCAGTAAGTTATATTGTCAGTTACCAATAATTATTTTTCTTATAAATCCTCATTTTCTATAATATATAATATTAAAAATAATAAATGCATAATATTAGAAACAAGGAAATTGCTGTTCTTCTAATACTTTGAGTTCTTAATTCTCACATATTCTCTTCAATTAGGCTTTCTCTGAAGGAATATATGAGGAATTAGATTGTACAAATATTGGTAATTAAATAATCCAGCCTAATGGTTGACTGTTACATTCTGAATCTTACTATTATAGTTGTATTTAGGAGATTGCTCACAGCTTTTATTTATTATTAGATTTGTATGCTGCCCCTCTCCGAAGACTCATAGTGTTGTATAAAAACTCCTTCAGTTTTATTTTGGGTGAAAATGTTACAATAAAATAAAGAACTACCATTTGATTTCCATGTATTTTACAATGAATTTTGATATCTGTATCATTCTTGTTTCCTGGTATTAAGATGGTAATCTCAGACACTATACTTTCTTCATTCATGAAAATATATACAGTATCATCAAGCAGCAGTAATTGAAAATTGAACACTCCATCATTGATGGTTTTTTTGTTATTTTGGAAACTGTGGAGAACTAAGGAATATTGTAATATTAGGAGACTTTCAAAATTCACATGTTTACATTTTCTAGAAATGCTTTGATCTTTTTCTACCCCTCCACAACTTGACTGAAATGGTGTTAAAAGTTCAAATTTGTCATGCAGTTAATCTTGATGAATATGACAAGGTATGTGACATGTCTAAAAAGTTTTGGTTTAACAATAAGAAGTTAATGCTCGTCACATTTTTAACTCATTCAAGTTCAACTTTTATATGGTTAAACAATCTGAAGGAGACATTTGCTCCAAATGATGCTATACCTTATAATCAGTGGTCCCCAAACTTTTTACACAGGGGGCCAGTTCATTGTCCCTCAAACTGTTGTAGGGCCGGACTATAAAAAAAACCCTACGAACAAATCCCTATGCACACTGCACATACCTTATTTTAAAGTAAAAAACAAAATGGGAACATACTATTTAGAGGGGGGAAAGAAATCTGAAATTCATATATGTTTATGTTTTGTTTTTAATTTTCTTTTGTTAACATTTGATTGGCTATACAGTACAAGGTTTTCTTGGTTTATAGAAAAATGTATAAAGAAAGAAGGAAGCACTTTGGCATAATGGTTAATAAGTTAGAAATATAATTGGTGTTGTACTTTTGAAGGAACATTAAAGAGAGAATTTAATTAAAAGAAAAGTATGTACCTGTGCTCCTGTCACTCACCTGCGGGCCGGATAAATGGCCTCAGCGGGCCGCATGCGGCCCACGGGCCGTAGTTTGGGGACCACTGCCTTATAATGCTTCTTGAATTGATGAACACTGATCCATTTTTTTTAGTTAAGAAAACGGTATGTATAGGATTGTTCATATTTAATTTCTGCCAATTAAATTGTATTACTGGTTGAAATAGTACTGGTTGTAATTTTCTCCTTTTGTATCTTTGAAATATAATTTTATTAAGCTTTCATGCTAAAGTAAAGACAAGAATACATCATATCAGTTCATGCAACCTTAACTAGAACCCATAGGCCTCTATTTGGATCTCTCATATATAAAGTTCTAAATATTCTATAGCTGCCAATATCTAAGTGCAGGTACAAGAGGCTGAATTTTACTTTTAAGACAATAGACATTTTGGGAACAGGTTGTTTCTATTTAATGAACAGATGTTTTAGAAATGTTGCTAAAAATATTTCAGCAATATTTTTAAAACATCTATTTATTAAACAGAAATAATAACAATAACTTATCTCTTTGGTATATTTTAATTTTGATAAAAATTAATATTATTTGAGAGAGATGTGAGGTAGGAAGGGAGAGGAGAGAAAGAGAAAGAAGAATGAGAAGAGGGAGGGAGGGAGGAGGGAGGAAGGAAGGAAGGTAGGAAGGACGGACTTTGGTAGTTTTTGGACATAACGGATAATTAAAATATGAGAAGTAACATTTACTTATCAACCAGTAAAATCAACAATGTTGTGACTTATGTCCTTTCTTTTCCTCCAATAGAGAGGTTCTTGATGAAAGATAAATGGTTAGCTCCCTCTTACAGCTGCATATAAGAGGCTAGTTTAAACCTGTTTTCTCTGGCTTTTAATTGAAGTGATTTTATTGTATTATTATATGTTTGGAAATGCATTTTTACTGCTTATTTACATTATTTTAATTTGTTCTCTTAGAGAAGGGATCTTCTTCCACTTTCTTTATCCCTTTTCCAGATCCATGCACTGGAACCAATGTTTTAATCATATATCTACTTCCATATTTGTACAGAATTCAAAATGCAAACATTAAAACAGGCAAAGGGCCAATAATATTATGGCCATCTAAAGTATTCCGAATCCCTACCTAGCTGCAATATATAACTATTAATACTAGCTGTTGTTCTCAGTACCTGTTATTTTTTTGAAATTCCTATTATTTTATCCAAGGAACTGCTCTCTAATGTTAACATTATAAAATCAATGATTACTTACAGAGTTCTTAACAATAGGAGGCTCTATTATGCACACAGAGAAAACAAATGGAACCAATGAATGTAATTTTAATTTTCATTATATTTACGCATCATACCTTATAGCTGTAGATATATTCTTCATATTCATTTTTCTAGCATAACATTGAAGGGTTTAGGGATTACAAAAACCAGTAAGTGCAATGGTTTGAATTATAATTTAATTTAATGTGAAAATAAACCCCTGCCTATGAAAAATTAATGAAGTTAATATAGTCTAAAATAGTTGTAGAACTTTAAAATAGTTTTATATTGGGTAAAGGCCTAGAACATTTGCAATCTTCTGTTAATTATTAAATTTTTATTTAAATAGCATAAAATAAAATAAATGTAGAAGCATGATACTGAAAATACGAACAGATAAATCAAATATTATATCATCTTGAAATATTTTCTGCCAGCAATATATGGTCTGTGACCTCTATACAACCTTTTTCTATTAAGGTTTTTTTTTTTGCTTTAACTTCTCTATTTAGTATCTTTTTATTCTTATTTTTCTATTTTGTTTATTTCAGAAAAAACTTTTTTATATTTACATTGTACATACAGTACATATTTTCCCTTCCTCTTTAAATTTTTTTATATATTTCTAATTTTTTTCTGGACATGTATATTTTAATTCTCATAGCGATATTTTTAAAATGTAAATAAGCCTACTTGTGTAGACATGATTTAAATATATCTAGGAATTGTTTACTTTAATTTCAAATATATGTTAGAAAATAATTCATAAATCAGAAAAACAAGAACTTAGTGCTGGCAGGAAACAGTTTCTGTTAAATATAAACACTGAACTATTGTAGAAAGTACTATTAGATCTAAAATACACATTGTGTTCTGTTTAGCAAACTAACATTTTTTAAACATCTGACTAGGATATTGAGGTATCTAGAGTAATCCAAGGTTAAGTCAGTTTACTCTTACATATTGTGACAGATTCTATACTGCCAGAATTTTTAAAAATATATTAAGGGGCGTGCATAAGTGCACTAGTGTGCCTTCCGTCCCCTTTCCAATTGTCTCTTCTTTGTCTCGTTTATCTTTTCTTCCTTTCATATATCTTCTTGTCTATTTTTATATATTTTATCCTATCCTTTTCTTTATATATATATATATATTACTACTTGTCTATTCTCTTCAATGTGTATTGTGTATTGGACAAAATAAATAAATAAAATCGTTTAAAACCTGAAATGAATATTTATATGTATTTCCATCTATATTTTACTTAATGTACATATTTTCTATGAAGCATTACATAATGTTTTCTTTTACTCTGATGCACTTTTTTAAAACAAACTTTGAGAACAGAGACTTGTACAAAAGTTACTAGAGTATAAAGAATGCTAATGGAATTCCATGTATTCCATAAGAATTGTTAATGCGTATATTTATGATGCATTGGAAGGCAGCAATCTTAGACATACATATATAGAGATAAGGCTCATTGAACATAGTGATTCTTACTTCTGACTACTAGCAATTGTTCTATGAATGTTAAACAGCCGGGAACCAAAAAAAATTCAACACTATCCAAATATTATTCAACATGTGCTAAAGTCAATAATGCAATAATATTAAAGCAATAAAGTTGAAATACAGTAGTGGCTTTATTATGGGAAGAACAATAAAGAAAATTGCAGTATGAGTACTGGTAATATATCTTATCTCTGTAAAACGAAATTGGGGGGGGGGGTTATCAGTTTTTAGCAATTGTGTGTATGTACCGAAAAAGAACACGTTGCCATCAAATAATCTAATATCCGGTTTACTGTCCCTATTTATGATTTATATATAATTATGCAATTGACAATTGTGCAAAGTGTATAGCTGATATATTAAAAAGTGCATGTGGTGGGTAGTGACTAGTATTATTTAAAAGAATAACAGAGTTGGAGGGGACCTTGCAGGTCTTCTCGTCCAATCCTGTACACAATCCTGTGTACAAGCAGGAAGCCCTTCAGATATTTCAGGCAAACAGTTGTCCAATTTCTTCTTCAAATCTTCCAGTGTTGGACCATCCACAAATTCTGGAGGCAAGTCGTTCCACTGATAAATTATTCTGTCAGGAAATTTCTCCTTAGTTCTAGATTGCTTCTCTCATTGATTAATTTCCATCCATTCCTTCTTGTCCTGCCTTCATGTGCTTTGAAAAATAGATTCCCCCATTTTGTTGTTGCGGCCCCTTAGAATTTGGGACACTGATATCATGTCCTTCTTTCCATTTCCTGCTACAATTCTTTGTATGTTTTAGCAGTCCCTTAATTATCTTTGTTGCTCTTCTCTGCACTCTTTCTAGACTCTCAACATCATTTTTATATCATGGCAACCAAAACTGGATGCAATATTACAGGTAGGGTTTTACTAAATCATTATTAGTCATTACATGGAGCACTAACACTTCATCTGATCTATTAATGCAGCCTAGGAATGCACATTTCTCACATATGAGAGAATTCAATGAAGCATAGAACAGACTAGATTAGAAATCAAACTCATCTACTGTGATGTTGTAAGGTTGCCATACCTACTTCAAGAGCTATCAGACTTCTATGGCTTTATTTTGTCTTTTGGATCCTGCTCTGGGATTTGGACTTGATAGCCTGTGACTTTCCAAAATCGTCTACAAATACATCTGTAGCCATGCCATTGGGCCTCTTTAAATTGAATTGAAAATAAAATAATGTCATTCAATGTTTACCACCAATAATTTTACATTTCTGCAAGGTTAAGACATTAAAATCTTGATTTAGCAGACTTATTAGATTTCAGATACAATGGAAAATATTTTCATCCAGTTACTTGGGAAAGCAGATCCCCCTCCTCCCAATAGGTACTATTTTCTCTAGAAAATGCTTATGTTTCTTCACACACTTTGATTAGGAAGGAAGTCAGTAGGAAGATTAAATGTGTGGTAGAAATGGCAGAAGGTTGGATGGTGTATCAGAGTGATGGAGCCCACAAAGTTGACAGAGGGAGGCTGGGAAATTCAGGTGAGTTGTCATGGCTGGGCAGCAGTGGGCAAAGCAAAGGAGGACACAATTGTTAAAAGATCTATTGAAAGAAATGGCAAGCTTGTGGATTTATATTAGGTTAAATGACAACAGTAATAACTTCTTTCCCTTATTTTCATTCTTCCTTGACCAACATATATTTGTTCACAAAAAGTTTAGCTAATGTTGATGCTAAGAATGATGTCTCTTAGAAGTTTGTCTTCATAAGTACCCATTAGTAGAACTGCTGCTATGACTTTTTTTCTAAAAAAGATTCTTATCATGATGGATTCAATTTTATACCTATGCACATTTTGCAATAAATAAATGAATAAATAAATGAAATCCTCCTGCTTCAGTTTGCATTAAATTTTATAACCCTATTATGTCAGTGATTTAACCTCATGCGTATTTGCTCATGCAAAATTATGAAAAAGCAAAGTATCTTTTAATAACTTCTAAATAAATAACATTACTTTCCACAGAAAGCTGTGATGGATAATTTTAGTGGCATTGCATTTTAATTTGTTACCATGTATTCAGATTTTAATAAATACATAAATTAATGCAGCATTTTGAGTTTTAAACATCTACAAGAGATTCTTTAGATTTCAAATAATTTAATACTGGTATTATAAGGGGCTTTTGAAGAAAACTACTGTAACATTAAAAAAATATCTGCCTCAATGTGCCATCTCGTTTTTTGAAAGTGTTTTATTACTTTAATTTCCTGACTTAGTAAAGTAACAAGCAACATACCAGAAGAGACACTGTTACGGTATTCAAATTTATTAGAATGCTTCAGCTGGTTGAAAATGTTATGTGAAACAGAAATCCAATATCTAGCTGAAAAAAATTAGAAAAACCCCAACATTAACATTGTAGCAGTTTTCCTTTGAGTACTGTCTATGACTGATAAGTTGCCTAGAGGATGTACATTTTAATAAATCTGTGAGTGAAAATCTCTTAAACGTTTTAAATTCTATTCGTTTCTGAAAGTTTATTTCTATTTAATTTGGAAAGTACATCTCTAATGGCTTCTGTTTTGCTTCTAATAATGAAAATTACTTTGCTATATGAAATGACCCAATATATTCTGTACCTTTTATTTTAATTTTGTCTACTATTAACTCCCAGGGTTAAGGAATTGTCAAGTCAGGATGGTTGTATTTAGCATGTCTTTTTTGTTTGTTTAAACCCTACTCCTCTAGCAACTATATCACTACCTTTTAAAATTATGTCAAAGCATATAAAAATAAAAGCTTATTCCGAGATACAGTCAGTTTCATTACAGAAATTGTGTGTATATGTGTGTATAATTAAAATATTGTTATTAAACATTGCTTTAATTGTTTTAATATTTGTAATGTAAGTATGAATATTTTATACTCTGTTTTGGGCATTTTTATGTTTTAATTGTAAGCCACACTGAATCACAAACATGAATTGGATGGAGATATAAATTGAATTAATCAATTAATTAACTTACAGAAATATGAAATCATGAATTAATTCAGAAGTAACCAGTGACTCTTTAGTAGGTGTGCTAAACTATTCAGTGCCTTACTCTAATATATGGAATAGTTGTGCAAGCATCAAGTTGACAGAAGTTTCATGTTTAACAGTAAAGATCAAGATGTATATAGAGTTCCTTAATCCCACCACTATTTTGCCACCAAAGGATTATAAGATATGGTTCAGAAATGGGCAGTTAGTATTTCTATAAAACGAAACATAAAAATACAATGCAGCTTAATAGATAATGATTTGATTTATAGTATAATGCTCCTCAATGCATTTGCAAGCTTTGTGAGTCATTTGTGAACTGCTTTTATCTTTATTGATTATATGTGGAAGGGTTTTTTAAAATAATGCTCATTCAATATTTCAATATCCCCAATTATGAAAGATGGAAAGCTATCATACCAGGACATGGACTAAATGAATATAGCTTTTAAAATGCCGTAATATTACATTGAATTTAAAGCAGTATATTTGTTGACTAAGGGCTAAAGTACAAATGAAAGCTCTACACTGTTAGGATCTTTGATCATCTGTGCTACTCTTTAAAATAATAATGATTTGGAAGTTTATTGCTAACAGAAGCATAAAAACCAGAAGCACAAACAATCCTGAGCAATATTACATTAGTGAACCAGACTTAGTTCACAGTAAATTGCTCCGTTTTTATCATGACATTATCATTTAAGACAATAGACTGTAATGGTATATTGTCAAATTTTTCTTTTTTTCTTTTAAATAACTATCTTGATTTTAATTTCTTAAACCATATTCCAGAGATTCATAATATTTAAAAAATTGTCAACAACCGTTGTTTCCTTGTATTCTTTTATATTGTTTTGCCCTGAATTTGTCACTTACTGGCATGCTTTCTGATCATTGCATTTTGGTTCTTTTTATTGCAGCCTGTAAATGCAATTCCATGCTTTTGATTTACCTGAGATTGCTGGTGAAATCTCATATTCCTGTCTTCATTTTTCACAAATATCTTTTCGTGCTAATAAAGCTTAACACCAACCAGAATTCCATTTCTTAGGAAAATAACCCAAAAAAACAAAAATTCCTAACTGAAGCCATGGTTTAATTGAGAATAAGTAACATTTGTTCAATTTTGACATATCTCATTACAAGGGAAAACTGAGGTGGAGAGGGGAACCTATTGTCGTATAAGAAGGGAATAGAAAGAATGAAGAGAATGAATAAATGCACCCTGCTAGTTTTCAAATCATAACATAGTATTTTTAAAGTGTTATGTTCCCATTGATCCTACGTACTTGGTTCAACGGTGATAAGAATAAACTAGTGGCAAGGCTTGTTTTCAGAGGTTGTGGGTGGTAAAACTATCACTGGATGGTTTTAAAAAATATCCATTTGTCTGAAGGATATAGAGCTTGAGCAGGTGGTTGGACTAAAAGACCTCCAATGTCCTTTCTAATTCTATTATTCTGTTTATTTTTCAAGAGATTGTTAACTGGAAGACACTAGCAAGAATTAGATTTAATCTATCTATATATTTTAATTTACAGGATTAGGGTGAATTCTGCTGTTGATAATCCAACATTTAAATGGTACTCTCGACGTCTTTTAAGTTTAACATTTTTATAAGAAATAATTAGTTACTAAAATATATGAGCTGGGTTGGCGCAGCAAGTAGAGTGCTGTACTGCAGGCCACTGAAGCTGACTGTAGATCTGGAGGTCAGCAGTTCAAATCTCATCACCGGCTCAAGGTTGACTCAGCCTTCCATTCTTCTGAGGTGGGAAAAATGAGGACTCAGATTGTGGGGGCAATATGCTGATGTTGTTAAAAAGTGCTATTGCTAACATGTTGTAAGCCACCCTGAGTCCTCGGAGAGGGGCGGCATACAAATCCAATTAAATAAATAGATAAATAAATAAATATAGAAAGAAAGAAAGAAAGAAAGAAAGACAAAATAATTAATACCGTGTTTCCCCGATAGTAAGACCCCCCCCGATTTTAAGACATTTGGGGGGTTTCAGGGGGGTCGGCTAATATAAGCCATACCCCGAAAGTAAGACATATGTCTTACTTTCGGGGAAACACGGGGGTATTGCCGGGGGGGGAGCCCGATGACATCGGGAAGAACAATCCAGGCTCGCCAACCCGGAAATGCGGGGTCACTCGGAAAAACGGAAGTTCTACAACTTCGGACCAGCGCCGTCCTTCACCTCGCATTTCCGGGTTGGCGAGCCTGGATTGTTTTTCCTGCGAGCGAGAATTCTCCATCTTCCGCTGAAGGGGTTGTGGCGTTTCGGACCAGCGCCATCCTTCGCTTTGCCAAGCAGGGGAAGAGGCGGTGGCGGCGAGGCGAAGGACGGCGCTCCCCTCCGCTCGGCTCGCTTCGGACCAGCGCCGTCCTTTGCCTCGTCGCGGCGCCACCGCCTCTTCCCCGGCTTGGCAAAGCGAAGGACGGCGCTGGTCCCCGCTAAGCCTTCTGCGCCTGACTCGGCGAGGCGAGAGGGAAGAAGGAGAAGCGCAAGTGGATGTGGAGCGCCCGGGAGGCATTTATCCGCCCAGGAGGCATTTATCCGTCCTTCGCTTTGACGGCGCTGGTCCGCCCGCTCGGCTCGCTTCGGACCAGCGCCGTCAAAGCGAAGGACGGATAAATGCCTCCCGGGCGGATAAATGCCTCCCGGGCGCTCCGCATCCACTTGCGCTTCTCCTTCTTCCCTCTCGCCTCGCCGAGTCAGGCGCAGAAGGCTTAGCGGGGCTCCCCGGGCAAAGGCCGGGGCGCGGCGGCAGGCAAGGTGCGTAAGAAAACCCCGGGCAAGAAGAGCCCTCCGGGAACGGCTACCTTCACCCTGTCAATTTGGTGAGTGGAGGCGGGAAACGGCGGGGGGGGTCTGAAAGGACACGCGCGCCGCGACGCTCGCACCTGGCTCCGCGCCTTGGCGCCCGTAGTTCCCTTCACTTCCTTTGCCTCGCGCCCCCCCGCCCCCCCAATCATCCGGCCCGTAAAGCGGTACAGGGCTGGGGGTGGGTGGATGCCTAACGCCGCCCGCCCGGAGGAGAAGAGGCCTCGCCCGGGCCAAAGCCCGAAGATGAGCCGGCCCCGGTGCCCGGGACAATATAAGACATACCCCCAAAGTAAGACACAGTGGGGCTTTTGGGGGTAAAAAGATAGTAAGACACTGCCTTACTATCGGGGAAACACGGTAAGTGTACTATTTACTTATAAAATTAAAACGTTTATGATCAGATGCTGAAGCATTTCAAAGGTAACTACAAATAACTACACAAAGGACAAATGGTAGAAGTACAAATGGTAAATGATAATATGGTTTCTAAAAGATCATGATTGCTGTTGATCTTTTCAAAGCTTTTTTAATCACAGTATTTTTCAAATTTTACAATGCCATTGTCTCCTATCAGATATATGTCATGTGCTTGAAATTCCCAAGCATAATATGAATACCTACGAACCTAGAGGAAAACTGAGATATCCCTAAAGCTCAAACAGAGAATAATTGTTAAATCAGTTGCATCTCATATTAATTTATTTTATTTATTTATTTATTTATTTATTTATTTATTTATTTATTTATTTATTTGTCCAACATACAATACATATGGAACAGAATAGACATTAAGTAATATATATGACGATAGAAAGTAAAAAGAAGAGAAGTAGATGGGAGGGAGAGAGTATATATGATATAAGAGATAAGGAGAGAATATATATAGATATAGATATATAGATATAGATAAGGAGAGAATATATATGACATATGAGATAAGGAAAGACAATTGGACAGGGGACGATAGGCACATCAGTGCACTTATATACGCCCCTTACTGGCCTCTTAGGAACCTGGAGAGGTCAATCGTGGAGAGTCTAAGGGAGAAGTGTTGGGGGTTGGGAGTTGACACTATCGAGTCCGGTAATGAGTTCCACGCTTCGACAACTCGATTGTTAAAGTCATATTTTTTACAGTCAAGTTTGGAGCGGTTAATATTAAGTTTGAATCTGTTGTGTGCTCTTGTGTTGTTGCGGTTGAAGCTGAAGTAGTCGTTGACCGGAAGGACGTTGCAGCATATGATCTTGTGGGCAATACTTAAATCGTGTTTTAGGCGCCGCAGTTCTAAGCTTTCAAGACCCAGGATAGATAGTCTATTTTCGTAGGGTATTCTGTTTCGAGTGGAGGAGTGAAGGGCTCTTCTGGTGAAATATCTTTGGACGTTTTCGAGAGTGTTGATGTCTGAGATGTGGTATGGGTTCCAGACAGATGAGCTGTATTCGAGAATGGGTCTGGCATAGGTTTTGTAGGCTCTAGTCAGTAGTGTGAGATTGCCAGAGCAGAAGCTACGTAGGATCAGATTAACAACTCTGGAAGCCTTTTTGGTGATATTGTTGCAGTGGGCTTTAGCACTTAGGTCATTTGATATTAGTATTCCAAGGTCTTTTACTGAGTGTGGGTTGGCTGCGAGAATTTGTTTATTCAGTTCATATGCGAAGTTTGGATTCTTTTTGCCGATGTGGAGGGTAGAGCATTTGTTGGTTGATATTGGAAGTTGCCAGGTGTTAGACCAATCTGAAACAAAGTCAAGGTCTTTTTGGAGAGTGAGTGTGTTGTCAGTGGTGTTGAATAGTTTCACATCGTCGGCAAAAAGCACACAGTTGCTTGCGATATTATCACAGAGGTCATTGATGTATAGGATGAAAAGAGTAGGACCTAGTACACTGCCTTGGGGAACGCCGCTTTTGACAGGGACGGGGGTGGAAATGGCGCTTCCGATTTTGACAACTTGTTGCCTGTTTGACAGGAATGCAGTAATCCAGTTGTGGAGGAGTCCTGAGATGCCATAGGATTTGAGTTTTAGGAGAAGTTTGTCGTGAACCACTGAGTCAAAGGCTTTGCAGAAGTCTATATAAATTTCATCGATGGATTTTCCTTGATCAAGATGGGTAGTCCAGATGTTTTTGCAGTGAAGTAGTTGTAGGTTGCAGGATAGTTTCTTTCTGAATCCAAATTGTTTTTTTGATAGTAGGTTATTAGATTCTAAGTAATGGGTGATTGATCGATTTATAATTGATTCTATGATTTTACAAGGGACGCAGCATAGTGATATTGGTCTGTAGTTGTCAACTAGTGATGGGTCTCCTTTTTTGAAAATGGGGATGACTACTGCTTTTGACCACAGCTTGGGGAGAGTGCTGGTCCTGAAGGATTTTTGGAAAATAATGCTTAGGGGTTCAGCTATGGCAGAAGAAAGTTTTCTTAGGAAATATGCACAAAGACCGTCTGGTCCGACAGATAGGGAAGGTTTGAGGTCATGGATTGCTTTTTCAACGTAGTCTATAGTGAAGATGATTTGGGTTAGGTTTTTTAATGAGTTTGGAATGCGATTTGCGAAGAGGGGGGATGAGCCATTACTGTTAACAAAAATGGAGCCAAAAAAGGAGTTGAAGAGGTTAGCTTTGGATGGTTCATTGTGGTATTCTTTGTTGTTGGGTCCTACGAGAGGTGGAATAGGTCTGGAGTTTGTTGTTGACGAAGTTGTAGAAGGCACGGTTAGATTTGGTACGTAGGAGGTTTTCCTCTTGTTCACTGTGATAGTTGAGACATTCTACTTTTATTTGTTGGAATATGCTTCTGTAGCGGCTTTTAAAGTTGGTTACTGGGCCTTTTTTATTTCTACGCCAGGGGGACCTTTTTTTGGTTTGTAGTTTCTTTATCGAGACTGGTACGTTATTTTTTCGTTTTCTTCTAGGAGAGGTGAGTGGAACATGCAGATCTATAAGTCTATTAATTTGGTGTAAGAACGTGTTGTAGAGGTCATCAATGGTGATGCAGTTAGAGAACAAGGATTGCCAATTAATAAATGAGAGATTGGCATCTATGAGTTCATAGTTGGCTTTCCAGAAATTGTACTTAGGGGCCGCATACTTCATGTGAGTGTTTAGATGATGTAGGTTGAGGTTGAAGTTGATCGTGCTGTGGTCGCTGTTGGAAAAAGGTTCTTTTGTGTGCAGTCCATAGATAGCACTTTTGCTGTTGCAGAATATGAGATCGAGACAGTTGTTGAGTCTGGTGTTGTTTGATACTAATTGTTCTAGTCCTAGGCTGGTGACAGCGTTATAGATGGCGGTATGTATAGGTTCAGTGGAGCATTCGTTTAGTGACCAGTTGATGTGTGGTAGGTTGAGGTCACCAAGGAAGATAATGGGATGGGGGCAGGAGGTTGCCCAAGTTAGGAGGGAGGTTAGTTTAGTTGCATGGGTAATGTCGTAGTTAGGAGCTCTGTAGCACAGAAGGAAACGGAGTGTAGTGTTGAGGGAAATGTCGCAAACTAGGCTTTCAGGGAGGATGAGATCTTGTGTAACTTGAATGTTTTTTAGGTTGAGTGAGCTTTTGTAGAATATGGCTACACTACCCCCTCTGCGGGAGTCGCGGTCAGACCGGAAGACCAGGTAGTTACTTTGTGTGATGATGGAGTCAGGATATGAAGAGTTCAGCCATGTTTCACAAACAAATATTAAGTCAAATATGTTTGTGTCAAGTAGGATGAGGAATTCAGATAATTTGTTGATTATGCTTCTTGCATTGATTAGTTTACATTTGAGATTGAGTTCGTGGTAAAGGGTGGGATTGGGTTGAGTTGGGTAGAAATTGGATTGGAATGAGGTAGTAAGAGGCGCACTATCCTATTTGTTGCTTGAAGTGCTGGGGGGGTCCGTTTGAAGATGAGGGATGATGGGTGGAGAAGATGGCTGAGGAGGGACAATGGGTTTGGGGAAGAAGGGAGGATTATGAGATTTGGTCCTGATGCAATCAGAGCGGTAGTCAATGTAGAGGTTAGTTTCACCTTGGTCACAACGTCTCCGGAGTTCGGCCCGTAGTTCACGAGAACGGATGCGTTGGAGTAGTGTTAGGTCTGGTCTGGATCTGAGTTTGTTGTAATTTGCGTTATTTCTGGCGATGGAGTTCATGGTCCTGATGAACTGTTGTTTGGTAGTTTCATTTTTGCAGACTATTCTGCACAGCTGGGGAGCCATTGTTCCATCACTGTACTTTAGTACAGGGCCACTTCTAGAAACCGCTAAGATATCGTCAGGGGCGATTGATTGAGGATGATGGTTGTGGATGATACTACGGATATTTGATAGATCGGTTTCCCCGTTTTCTTCTAGGCCAAAAAGTACGGCGTTATGGCATTTTTGTCCACGTTCCATGGCATCTTGCATCAGGGTGGAGATGTCAGTAGTAGGGTTTGAAGATAGAGGTAGTGGTGGCCTGGGTGGAGTATAAAGTGGTGGTGGTGGAGTGGTGTCGGGTACTTGTTTTGGTGTTATAGTGTGTATCAGATCTTGGATGTTTTTTTCTATGGAGGCAAACCATAGTTCCATGCTATCTGAGCATGATAGTTGGGCTTTAGAGACTGCTGATTGGATTACATCGGATAGATTGCCAAGGGAGTCTGGTTTGGGAGTGCAGGATGGGCAGCAATAGTAGAAAGAAGGATTATCTTGAAGAAAAATGGCGACATGCTTATTTATGTTAAGGCAGGTATAAGTTCAACAGTTCTGCAGTAAACTGGCTTTCTTACACATCTGCTTTATTTTAAAAACAATCACTTACGTTTCAACAATTTCTGTTTTAAAAACAGTTAGTGGAGCTTTTGTTATAATGTCAGAATTCACAATATGTTGAATATCTGATTCGATGTAATTTCTCAAGCATATAAATTGCAGAATTAGGCATAACTACAATTTGTCCATTTATTATTACATAAAAATAGCATATTTTGTCAGAAAATAGACAACTTTCAATTTATTTAATGAAAAGGGTGGTTGCATTTCTCCATCTCTAAGAAAGTAAAATGTTTATTTAAATGTTGAACTTTAAAAAACAAATATATATTAGTCTAATTAGTGTAAGATTCATTCTTGCCCCATCCTAGTTTGAATTGTGAAATTTCAGCAAAGGATATGCATAACCTGGAAACAAAAGCAATATTTTAAAGGCAATACAAATATATTTGTTTAGGCTCATGTCTCTAAAGGAGCAGTATTTTCACTGGAGACAGTGGGAATTTATTACTTGCAGAACTAAACTCTTTGATGAGCTGTTACAGTTAATCACAATATAACAACAATCTGAGTGTCAGTTAAATCTGATTAGCTGTGAGTAACTAATCATAATTTAGTTGACTGGGAGTGTGTGAATGTTTTCCCCTTGAGCTATCTTACATGCTGCTACTAAAGTTGGCAGTTTTCCAGTTGCGTATAATAGTAGAATCAGTGGAGGTTTGCAGCAACTCCAATTTTTTAAATGATCATGAATTTTCCTGACTGTTAAAAATTATTCTCTTTGGAAATGATCTGTTGGTTTTATTTAATTAACCCCCAATTTATTCAAGACTATCCTCAGTCTTCTAGTAGTTTAAACATAGTTAAACTTCATTGACATCACAAACTATTTAAACTATATCCGATACAATGCTTTCTGTATACAGTATATATTGTCAACAAAACTGAAGAAACAGACAGGACCTCAGAAGCATAGATTTTTTGGGACTTTTGTATGTTGATGACAATAATACTACATTTTTTAATCAAGTAAAAGTGAACTTAATATGTTTTTGTAATAGTATTTTGTATCCAAATTTGGTTTCGTAATTTGATATTCTGAATTATATGATCTTATTTTTATAAGAGCATTCTTTATTGTTCTACAGTTTCTGCATTTTTATATTTGGGTTATATTCTATTTCTATAAATTTATGTTAGACAATTTTTCACAGGTTTTTTTAATTTTTACATTTCACATAATTACAGATTATACCAAACATACATGCATTGATTAAAATTTATTAGAAAACTATGAAATTAATTAAAGAGAAACAGAGAAGTATGATATGATCCTTAGTATTATAGAAGTATGATATGATACTTGTCCTCAATATACAACCATAATTGAGCCTATTTATAAATCATTACTAAGTGACCATACCTGATTTTACAACCAACTTTATGGCAATCATTAAGATGTTTTCCATTCCTGTTAAGTGAACACATTGATTGCTAAGCGAATCCATTTTATCCAATAAGTGTTTTTTTTCTAAAAACCAGAAGTAAACCAGCAATGTCAAAAGTTATCATGTAACCTCAAAACACTGCAAACAGCTGTATAAGTTGGTTGCCAAATGTCAAAAATGTTGATACATTAAAGAGTGATGTTGTTGTCATAAATTCTAATTGGCTCATAGGTATCTTTTGGGATTCCATCATAACATTGAATGGTCATTAACCAATTGGTTGTTAAGCAAGGATTACCAGTATTGTAAACTCCTTAACGTTACCTATAAGTTTGAAATTGGGATAAAAACCATGCAAATAGTCTATTTTATTTAGAAATACACATATACAGTGCATACACTATATCTCTATATCTATCTATCTATCTATCTATCCATCCATCCATCCATCCATCCATCCATCCATCTATCCATCTATCCATCTATCCATCTATCCATCTATCTATCTACACATCTTCATGACGTTAAAGCTCTACCCATGAAATTCCCTATTGGGATTCTCTACCTCCTTTCCAGCCTCCAGATCGGCCAAAACCGCCGCCACCGATCGCAAAAATGGCACTCCACCGAGCGGCGGCGCCCGGCTGTAACCTTCTAAAACAGCTGGGCACTTCTCGGCAGCCTCCGGAACCCGAACCAGAATCCGAACTTCCAGGTTTGGCGTTCGGGAGAATGCAGAGAAACCCCCCGGCTGTTTCAGAAGATGACAGCCGGGCGGCGGCACTTCTCGGCGGCCTCCCGAACCCGAACCTGAAAAGTTCGGGTTCGGGTCCGGGAGAACACCGAGAAGCCCCCCGGCTGTTTTAAAAGGTGACAGCTGGACGGCGGCGCCCAGCGGAGCACCATTTTGTGATTTTTTTTATTTTTGCACGCATTAATCACTTTTACATTGTTTCCTATGGGAAACAATGTTTCGTCTTACGAACCTTTCACCTTACGAACCTACTTCCAGAGCCAATTAAGTTCGTAAGACAAGGTATTACTGTATAAGGGCAGACTAGATGGACCATGAGGTCTTTTTCTGCCATCAATCTTCTATGTTTCTATGTTTCTAACAATTATGGAATACAAAAATGGAAAATTGTTTATGTATTAAAATGGACTGGGCTTATAAATGAGGCAATCAACCAAAGTTACCAAGGACTTTTTTTGAATAGCCTGAACAATTAATTGAGGTGGAGAAAATGACATATTCTCCACTGCATCTGGAAGGAGAGTCCAACATGGGTAGTTTACCAATCCTATTGGTAGAGACTGAGTTAATTATTTACATATTAATTAGGTACCGCCCCCTTGTATCCCCCATGAGCTCAGTTTTTAAAAACTCAGTCCAAGTGTAGAGACTGCTGAGTTTTTGCTCTTAGAGTAAAATTGTGATTTAAATAGTTTTAAATTGTTTTAAAATAGTTTTAAATTGTTTTAAAATTACCTGTTTAATGTTTTCTCTTTTTTGTCTTCCAGATGGTGTTGAAGACTTGGAAGGGGTCTCTGCCCTCCGCGGGCACCACCCCCATCGACACTCCTTAGGGGTCCCTTTCCCTCCGCGGGAGTTGCCCCAGAAAGGAGCACCTCAGCCTGGGGTCCCTGGCCTCCGAGGCCAAACTAAGGCTGCGAGCCGAAAGTGGGGGGGTCCGCCCCCCCACTGGGAGGCTCGACATCGATCCCGGAGCCCGGCAGCGCTCCTAAGAAGCCTGATCAGCTGTTCGGCAGCTAGAGAAAAAAAGCCACCGCAGCCGCTACAGCAGCGCCCACGCCGAGACCTCCAAGCTCTGGGGCATTATGAAGGCGAGCCAGGAAGAAACCCTGGCAGAGACCCTCAGCAGGCGGCAGGGCGAGGAGCGGCTAGCCCAGAGACCGCGGAAGGCATGGGCGCTGCCATTTTGGAAGCCGGCTTCGCCTGGGGCAAAAAGAGCGCAAAAGCGCTAATTTCCGGCGGCATTAGGCGCGAAAGGGTCAACTGACCCTAGTGTGCCGGCGCAGGAGGCTGGGAAGCCGGGGCGCCATTTTGGGGTGAGATCTGACGAGGCAGTTGGGCCTTTTGAGCACGGAGCTTCTCCTGGAAAGAGCATTACTGTGAGTACAATGGAGGAGCCCAGGAAGGACAATGTCAGCTCCCCCACCATTAAAGACAAGGGCAAAGGGAAGCCTAAAGATAAGTCCAAGGCCTCCCACTCCTCAGCTTCAAGTTCCTCGCTGAAGGAGGCAGAGAAGCGAATTAAGGCCCTAGAACAAAGGCTGGAAGAAGCCCTTCACCCCCCACCTTCAGGATTGCCTCTATCACAAAGGCAACCGCTAACCCCTGACCTGATGACTGCCCAGTCCACCTTGGGAGCCACAGGGATCATGAAGGGGATTGGTCCCCCGAGCGACAATTGCCACCCCTATCTCAGGCCATGCCATCACCTGGCACATCCTGGACCAGGCCAGGTTCTGCAGGCCACTCAATCCGAAGCCTACAGGGACCCTCAGCTACGTTTACCCCCACAGCGGCTGGTTTAAGAGGTCCATCTGGCTCATGGCAACAGATGCCACTTGACCTGCAGGAGATGATCTCCAATGCTTACTCACAAGGCATTGCAACGGGGGTGCAACAATGTGCTAGACAACCTGACCAGGCTCAACTGAGGAACCCTTGGTCGGTACCGCCCCCTTCGGGCATGGGGCCCTTGATGGAGGAACCACAAATGGAGGACAGTGACAGAGAATATGACTTGTCTGAGGATGAGACAGCGCCAGAACAACCACCAGCGGTAGGCCTCTTTAAGCCTACACTGTTCAGGACCTTGCTCTACAAGGCCAAGCGGTGATGAACCTACCCGGCGCGCCTAAGGCAACCGAGGCCACAGAGACAATCAAAACTTTGGCTATTCTCCTCAGGGAGCCTCAACCCGAAACCGACCACATCCCAGCTTCAGAGATCTTCGTGGAAGGAGTCAAGCGCCCTTGGCAGCATCCTGCAGCGGCACAAGGACCCTCGAACCTTGAGCGGAAATTTTACACCTTCGATGAGGAGGTAGAGAAACTCCTTGAGTTCCCGCCAATTGACCAGCCGGTAGTGACCTTTGTCTCCAGCGCCCTCGTACCCTCGGAGGCTGGTGACAGCCTGAAGCCAGAGGATAGGAAGGCGGAGACATTGTTGCGCAAGGCACATCAGATGTCCGGCTGGGGATTCAGAGCAGCTGCCGCGGCGTCATTCTTCAACAGAGTGTCAATTATGTGGTTGCAGGAAATGCAATCTCAACTCGGGCCTGAGGGTGGTCGCCTCCGCCAAGATCTGAGCAAACTGTTAGCGGCAGCGGAATTCTCTGCAGACGCCACTCTCCATGCGGCGAAATTTTCAACTAGAAGCATGGCAACCACTCTGTCATCACGCCGCCTCCTCTGGTTGAGGAACTGGCAGGCAGACCTAAAATCTAAGTGGCGCCTGGCCTCGAGCCCCTTCCAGGGCTCTATGCTTTTCGGAGAAAGCTTGGAGAAAGTCCTCATTGAGGAAGAGACAAAAGAAAGTACTTCCCAAAGCCAATCTGAAACAACTGAATGTTTTCATAAAATACAGGAGGTTCCGAATGCACTCCTTACAGACTATTCTGGCTTCCATATGCTCTCGAGACCTATTAACATCCATAGATCTAAAGGAAGCGTATTTACATGTGCCAATCCATCCAGCACATCGGAGGTTTCTCTGCTTTTGCTCCGAAGGGAGACATTGCCAGTACAGGGCCATGCCTTTCGGCCTTTCCTCGGCCCCAAGGACTTTTACCAAACTGTTGGACATCTTGACTGCAGATCTTCGACAGCAGTCAATACGGCTAATGGCATACCTGGACGACATAATTATATTGTCCAGGTCCCCATCAAAAGCCAGAACCGATTTGGACAGGACTATGCAAACACTAGAAGTCCATGGCTTCACAATCAATATGGAGAAGAGTCAACTGTCTCCCACCACAAGGCTGCTCCATTTGGGGTCAGTCATCGACACCCTGGCAAATACAGTATCGCTTTCCCCGGAAAGAAAACACAATATACACCAACTGATCTCCGACATCCGGCGCCGCCAGAGGGTGCCATTAGCTCTGCTATCAAAAGTTGTGGGGACCTTAGTATCAGCCATTGGCATCATACCTTGGGCCAGACACCATATCCAAGATCTACAGTGGTTCTTGCTGCCCACTCAGAGAACCAAAACGAGCCATTCCCACAGGAAGGTCTATGTTCCACGGACGGTCAGGGAATCCTTAGGATGGTGGACCTCCCAAGCCTTACACAAGGGCTCCCCATTCTGGCTGCAGGACCCATTCTTACGACGGACGCCAGTCTCTCGGGATGGGGCGCTCACATTGGGCACCATATGGCCCAGGGACTCTGGTCAGCCAAGGACCTGAACCCATTCAACATAAATTTCCTGGAACTCAGGGCAGTCTTCTTGGCCCTTCAAATGTTCCTCCCATTAGTACAGAACAGACACGTGCGGGTGCTGACAGAAAATGTCGCAACCAGAGCTCATCTAAGCCACCAAGGAGGTACGAGGTCCCGGTGTCTCATGGAGGAGACAAACCGCCTCTTCAATTGGGCCGAGGTACACCTAGCGTCCTTGACGGCGGAACACATTGCCGGCACCAGCAATACTCAAGCGGATTGGCTGAGCAGGGCCATCCTAGATCCCTCAGAATGGAGATTGGACCCTACGCTATTTCAGCAGATGGCCCACAGATTCGGGACCCCTCTAGTAGATCTGTTTGCGACCCGTCAGAACGCGCAACTCCCCAGGTTCTACGCATGATTCCAAGAGCCGGGGGCAGAAGGGGTCAATGCACTTTTATTCCCTTGGCCACCCGGGCTACTCTACGCCTTTCCCCCGATGAATCTCATACCCAGAGTGGTGGAGAAGATTCTGGAGGAGAGGGCAGAAGTGTTGCTGGCGGCTCCACATTGGCCACGTCGCCCGTGGTTCTCTGACCTGGTGTCACTGTCAGTGGCGCCTCCGTGAAGAATCCCGGATCAAATCATATCTCTCAACCAGGGAAATCTACAACATCCAGATCCCCAGTGGCTACATCTAACCGTGTGGCACTTGAGAGGAGCCGACTAAAACAACAAAAATTGCCAGAGAAGGTCATCGATACAATGCAAGCAGCACGACGTCCAACCACTTCAAGAATTTACCAAGCCACTTGGCAAACATTCTGTAAATTTTGTGAGGAACATCACTTGAACCCGAAAGAGGCTTCAGTAATTACGGTATTAGAGTTTCTACAAACGGGAATAGAGTGGGGCTTGGCCCCTAATACCCTGAAAAGACAAGTGGCAGCCCTCGCAACCATGATACAAGTATCGGAAGCACGTTCGTTAGCATTTCACCCATAGGTGAGGGACTTCATACAAGGGGCCACAAACAAACACAACCCTCTGGTACGAAGGTTCCCGTCATGGGACCTCGCCTTGGTACTCAGGGCGTTGACAAAACCACCGTTTGAACCCTTGAGGTCCATTTCACTACGA